>NC_139560.1:55069684-55669684 GCF_965112155.1 Podarcis liolepis | reverse complement strand
AGATAAGAGTGTAAGTAAACAATAACCGTGCTGTGTTTGGTTTTAGATGCTAAAATTTATGGAAAGGCCTTACACAAATGAGACAATTTATTAGTAAATGTCAACAAAATATATTGAGAAGGGAGGGAGGGTAATTTTTGTAACGGCATATAAAATTGCTATCCTGGTTTCGCTAGATAAGTTTTTCAGTGCATATCTGCCCACTTCTCTAATTTCTGAAATGCAGCAACAGTACAACTCATCCATAGTCTGTGTTTTTCTGAAGAGTATTCCTATCACAGTATTATATAGCTCCTATCTTTTGAAAGACGCTTATCTTTCAATCTCTGTGGACTCTGTGTGGTGGTGTGTTTTCCTCTCTTGACAAGCACTTGGCTGTCCTCTAAATTTCCTTATTTTCACTAATGCTGTCCTGGACGTTATGTTTCTTGCTTTTTCTTCCTCCCTGGTGTTTTTGGTTTCATTTTTATTTCCAGTCAGTTCCAGACCACCTAGTTCCCATTGGCCCATCCATGCATAGCATGGACCTAACATCTAGGGCAAGCAAGCTCAGTTGCTTTTTCAAGTTCTGAATGTGATCCTTTATTAGCACAGAAATAAATTCTGATATACACACACACACTCAGGCAAATACTGAGTAAGCTATGTGTGTTTATTATCGCCTCTGCTAGTACGTCAGCCCATCAGAGGAATTTATCAATTTTTCCATTACAACATCCCCACCATTAGTTTCAGCATTAGTGCTTGGAGAACTGCACCCAGGATTCCTTGCACAGGATCTGGAACAAGAGATTGCAATGCCCTGATCCTGAGCACAGACATGAGGAAATGGACCTGTGCATATATTGTGTTGATTCTGGGATGCCTTTGAAAATAACTTCATCCTATCCTGCCCATAACATTCGGAAATGTTCATCAAGGGAAGAATTAGCATCATGTTGAAGGTTTCCATTCTCCTCAGTGGCTGTCAGGAATGTCCATGGGGTAATGGAAAACTTTCAAAGCAGTGAAAATAATAATTGTTGGTAAACACTTCTAAATGTAGGTAATTCATATAGTTAAACACCTCTAAAAAGTAAGAAGATAAGGACACTTGTGTTAGATACATTCTGGAGCTGGATCTAGATACATTTAAAAAAATATTGGGAAAATGCATTGTAAACCTCATAATGGGAAATCATGTTGCTGAAAGATGGAACTTCACAGTGCCATCTGGTGTCACAGTGTTATCACCTTTTCTTTACTAATGTAGCTGAGTCCCAAGTCTTTCATGTCCACCATTTATCTAAAACAATAGCCAACCCGATAACTGGGGCAGAGACCACAATTGACTGACAGACCACAAACTTTACATGGAAAAGCACCTGGGATAAATCCCTGGTACCTCCAGTCAAAATGTGATATGAAAAGTCTCTGAGATGCTGGAAGGATACTGCTGCTGAGAAGAGCAGCACTGGGCTAGAGGGACAAAACAGTCCATCTAGGTTGGTACATGGCGGGTACAAGGATATGTTCTTATGAAGCTACTTACGAAGCACCACATTGGGGATCCTAGTTCTAGGTGATGGGCCTTTTGCAGCAGTTCTATTTCTTGTTTTATCACAGCTGTCCTTCCATTTCCCATATGTGTCCGCTGCCCTGTCCATGTCCTTAATTAAAATGCATACTTTAACTGTGTTTACTCTCATCTTTTTCACTGCAGTAGACAAAAGTGCACTTTATCCACAATATCAACTTCTAGTTCATTCTCAGGGGTGGGGAAGGGATCTCAGGGCCTCCAGCGTGCTGGTAACACCATTGTTTTCCTGTTATAAACTTCTTAATTGGAGAAATAACTATACAGGGCACTGGAGCAAGGTCAGTTCTGGTTATGGCAGTGCCATGATTTCCAGATTTCCTCCATGCTCCATACCATAACAATAGCTTTGGAAAGAAAGATTAAAATGGTTTTCAGTAAAGGTTTGGTGGTTCTTAGCACTGTGGATATAATTGTACCACTGCCACATTTCAGAATGTAGGGAAATGATGCTTATCCCAGGTGATCAGAACTGAGTCCTTTACTGGCCCATTCAAGACTCATTGTAAGATACTAGCTTTTAAAAGAAATGACTATCCAGCTTAATGACACCTGAAAAAGACTGTCAGTTTTGTGAAACCAATTAAATTACAGTCACTTGCGATTGCTTAACTGAACTAGAGTCTTTTAGATGAGTTTAATCCTCATCTTAAAAGGCTGGTAAATGTCTATGGGTCGATTCCAGTGTTTTTGCAGATGGAATGCAGCTATTGCAACCAATGTTTCTCTTTCTCTTCTCCCTCCACAAGCCTCACAAGGGGATCGGTGGGCGGAGAGGGGAGCTTACATTTGTCTTTGCATATCTCATGTTTGTAAATCAAGTCTAATAATATAATTACAATGGGTGTGTTTCACATTCAATTCTACCTTTATACTACATTCAAATGTGACACACGTAGTGTGGGAGAGGTTCAAAGTAAACTTTCATGCCGTACGTGAAAATGTTCCAAGAAATTGTCTATGGGTGGAACAGAAACTGATTACGAAGGTGCCCCCTCCCACAGTAACTCCATTGTGTTGCATTAGAGGCTATCGTCTCTTATTTGCAATACAATCATTCTGAAGCAATTTTAACATGCATATGTCTCAAAGCATAATGTAATTTTTTTACTTTTTATGTGATGGAAATAAACTGAGATTGGTTGAAATCATGGAATCCCAGAACATAACTGCGGTAACTTGTCAACTGGTTCACATGTAATCCTAAGCCATGTTCTATAAATCATGGTTTCATTTGATCAGCTGAACACAGCCTAGTGCCTTAATCATAGTTCATTAACCAGACCAGAAACTAGCCATGCTAGTCATGGTTTAATAAATAACACCCTCTGTGAGGGTTTGATTAGCTGCTTGTGCGTGAAAACGTGCTCCCTCAGAGTTTGTGCGACCCCACAAACCTCCGTGTGTGACGGAGCTCCTCAGACATGTCTGCTCTAGTCACTAGTAGAGTCCGACAGTGGGTGTCTGCGGAAGCGTTTCCAGCAAAGAAGTTCCTTAACGGAAACGCGTCTCCTGGACTCACGGCGTGACAGTTTCCTGCGAGGTGTGGGTCTCCCTATGGGAGACTCCGATACCTCCCCACTGTTCTCGCTGGAAGCCTCCCTGAGCCCTCCCTCCTGCTCGCATTCCCTCAGAGACCCACTCCTCCCCCTGCTGGTTCCTGCTTCAGCAGTTGAGTCTCTTTCATCCTGCCTGAGTCCCTCCACCACCTGATGCTCTGATGGCAGTTCCCTGACATCCACCTCCCCTCCAGGGCCCCCCTCACCCCCTCCCAATTCCTCCCCCCTGGGAGGTGAAGGGCTAAAACCCCGAAACGAATCTTCCTCATCTTCTGACGTCTCGAACAATTCTCTCCATCGATCGTCGTCCTGGCCAGCTGAATCCTCCTCCTCTTCAGAATCTGGGAACCCCTCCAACTCCTCTTCCTCGTCGGTGGTGGCAAAGTATTCCCTTCGGAACCTCGCTACAGGCTGAGGTTTACGTGGGAACCTCTGATGAAAAGTCTCTATTAAAACCTCGTCATTGACATCCTCTGCCCTAACCCAGGTGTTTTCCGACTCCGGTTCCCCTTCCCACATTACCAAGTACTCTACTTGATCTCCCTTCCACCTGGAATCGAGGATCTCCGCTACATGGTAGCTGTGTTCCTTCTCCTCCATTGCTGGTCCCCTAGTGACCCTCCCCTCACTGTCTCCTCTATACGGTGACAGCAACGACCTGTGAAAAACTGGGTGCAGCTTCATGTGGTTCGGTAACCGGAGCCTGAAAGCCACTGGATTGACCTGCTGTATGACTTCAAACGGACCCAGCCTTTTGGGTCTTAATTTCTTACAACCTCCTTTGAATGGCAACCCTTGGGTTGACAGCCACACCTGTTCCCCCACCCTGATGCTTTCACCTTCCCTTCTGTTTTTGTCTGCCTGCCTCTTATATTCCTCCTTAGCCCTGTTTAAGTTGAGTTGAAGCTGGCGATGGATCGCTTCCATTTCTTCCACGAACTGTTCTGCAGCTGGAACGCTCCAGTTCTCCCCCTCCCCCCCTGGGAAGGCTCTGGGATGGCACCCGTGATTAGCCAAAAAGGGGCTCATCCCCGTGGACACGTTCTCTGCATTGTTGTAGGCAAATTCTGCCAACGCCAACTTCTCCACCCAATCATTCTCTCTGTCATTAACATAACACCTCAAATATTGTTGGAGAACCCCATTTGCTCTTTCCGCCTGCCCGTTGGTTTCAGGATGACGGGCCGTCGAGAAATTAACCTCTACATGCAGTAAGCTCATGAGCTTCCTCCAGAACCTGGAAGTAAATTGTTTCCCTCGGTCTGAAACCACCCTCAAGGGGGCGCCATGCAACCTAAACACATTCTCTACAAACAATTTGGCGGTTTCTTCTGCTGTAACCGCATGTGAGCAGGCTATGAAGTGGGCCATTTTAGTTAACAGGTCTACTACAACCATGATGGCTGTTTTCCCTCTAGACCTTGGCAGATCAGTCATGAAATCTATTGCCACTGCTTCCCACGGTCTCTCAGGTGTGGGCAGTGGTTCTAATAAACCAGCCGGCGCCTGCCTCTCCCCCTTGGCTCTTTGGCATTGTTCACACCCTCTCACATACTCCCGCACATCTTCCCTGACCTTGGGCCACCAAAATTCCCTGGTAACCAGCCACATGGTTTTGTGTTGCCCAAAGTGCCCTGCTGTGGGGCTATCGTGCAGCTGCTTGAGTACCTTCTCCCTCAATTCCCCTTCAGGTATATATAACGCTCCCTTATAATACAATGCCCCATTTCTCTCCTCAAAACCACCGGATTTGTCTTCCTCCCCTCTGAGATCCCTGAGTTTCCCCTGGGCGTATGCATCCTGCACCGTACCCTCTACCAATTCCCTTTGCCCCACCAAAGTCCCCCCACACACCCAGCGGTCCTCTGGAATGATATGGGTTTCTTCGGGTGCTCCCTCCCCCTCCAAATATTCAGGTTTGCGTGAGAGAGCGTCCGCCCTAACATTCTCTGGGCCTGGCACATAACAAATCTCAAAGTTAAATTTGGAGAACTCTTGGGCCCATCTCAACTGCCTTTGGTTGAGCACTCGCGCCGTTCTCCAGTACTCTAGATTTTTATGGTCCGTGCACACTTGCACTTTATGTTGTGCACCAACTAGCAGATGCCTCCATCTCCGGAACGCCTCATGAATAGCAAGCAGTTCTCGGTCGTACACCGTGTAGTTCCTCTCGGATTTGTTCAGCTTCCGCGAGAAGAAGGCACACGGACGCCACTCTGACTCCTCCTTCCCCGGCTGCAGAAGAAGCACCGCCCCTATGGCTCTGTCAGATGCGTCTGTTTCAACCCTTAGCTTCTTTCGTAAATCCACATGCAGAAGTTGTTCTTCAGAGGCGAAGGCCCTTTTCAGTTCCTCAAACGCTCGCTCCGCCTCCGCCGTCCATACAAACTTCTTTTTACTGCTGACACAGTCAGTGATGGGCGCCGTCAGATGGGCGAAGTTGCGGATGAACTTACGATAAAAGTTTCCAAACCCTAGGAACCTCTGCACATCCTTCTTGGTTTTGGGTGTTTTCCATTCCAGCACTGCCTGTACCTTGCCGGGATCCATGGCCAATCCCTTGTCTGACAGGCGGTACCCCAGGAATTCCACCTCCTTGGTATGGAACCGACACTTCTCCAGTTTGACCCACAGCCTGTTGGCTTGCAGTCTGCTCAACACTTCTCTGACGTCTCTCACATGTTGCTCCTCATTCTCAGAATACACCAACACATCATCTAGAAAGGCAACGCAATTCTTGTAGAGCAAAGGACCCAGCACGTGGTTCATAAAAGATTGAAAACACGCGGAGCCTGCTTGTAATCCAAATGGCATAACGAGGTATTCAAACGCCCCCAAAGGGGTAAACATGGTGGTTTTCCATTCATCCCCTTTCCTTATGCGTATCAGGTTGTACGCCCCCCTTAGATCCAGCTTTGTGAAAATCTTTCCCTTCCTCACCCTGGTCAAAATATCATCAATTCTGGGCATAGGGAACGCCACCGGTTCAGTCACTGCATTCAGCCGCCTAAAATCACATACAAGTCTCGGCTTGTCCGCATTTTTTTTGTCCACAAAGAACACTGGGCTCCCCCCTGCTGCTTTGGACTCTCTGATGAAGCCTCTCTTCAGGTTCTTGTCAATGAACCCTCGCAACTCCTGCATTTCCCTGTCTGACATGGCATACAACTTGCCCACGGGAAGCTGTGCTCCTGGGAGTAAATTGATCTGACAATCAAAGGGTCTATGAGGTGGTAGTTGGTCAGCTTCCTTCTCGCTGAACACGTCGCTGAGATCTGCATACTGTGGTGGTACCTTCACCTTCCCCATTACTTCAGTCCCTGCTAGGGTGGCTTGGGCCCCTGCTGAACCCTTCTCCCCTTTGCAGTGTTCTAGGCAATGTGCTGAACCAAAGGACACCACTCTTTGATGCCAGCCAACCAGCGGATCATGTAGAGCTAGCCAGCTCATTCCCAAAATAATGGGAGCGCCTCCCAGGGTGGCCACATTAAACGCTATCAGTTCTGTGTGCCTTGCCACCCTCATTATCATTGGGACAGTCTGCAAGCGGACTCCTCCTCCCAACAACTCCCTGCCATCAATCGTGGTCACCTGCAGGGGGTTGCTTAAAGGGATGGTCTGTATCTGGTGTTCAGCAGCAAACTCCTTGCTCATAAAATTGCAGGAGCTGCCTGAGTCCAATAGCGCCTTTATTTTTAGGGGGTGCCCATTCTGCAGCTCTAGCGACACTTCAATCACTAGAGCAGGTCGAGGAGCTTCTGGCACGGGCACTTTCACTGCTCTTTGGCCTGGCTGCAGTGCCCCAATTGTGGCAACCAGGCGTTGGCTTTTACCTGCTCCGCTCCCCCTTCTTCTCCCCCCTCAACAGCTCCCACCATCCCTTGCCATTCCTTCCTCTGGGGGCAGACTCTGGCAAAGTGGCCTGGCTGTTGGCAGAGATAGCATTTCCGGGGGCCCTTTCCCTCCTTCTTAGCTCCCTCGCTGGTTTTTGAAAATGCGCGCGCGCGCGCTGTTCCGATTTCCATCGGCTCTGCCGGCGGGAAAGCTGGCTCAGGAATGTCTGGAATGCGGAATTCCTTCCAACGTTCCCCTCTCCCTTCCCGCCTCTCCAAGGCTCTTGCCTCCTGCCGCGCTCCTATGGTCAGCGCAGATTTGGTCAGCTGATCCATAGACTCCGCCCTGGGGCTCCGTGCCAGCTCGTCTTTCACCCCCGAAGAAAGACCTTCTTCAAATAGCATTTGAACAGGTGCCGCCGATAAATCCCAACTCAGTCTGTGAATCAGCATGGTAAACTCAGTCCAATATTCACGGACAGATCGACTTCCCTGCTTACAAGCCATTAGCTGTCTGCGCACCACCCCTTCCTCAATATCGCTGGAAAACATGAGATCCATTGCACGAAAGAACTTCATTGTGTCCTTTAGTATGTCATTGTGCGTTGCCATTAGGGGTCGAACCCAGTCTCTAGCCCCTTTCTCAAGATGCCCAATTACAAAAGCAACCCGCGATTCCTCATCAGGGAACTCATCGAACTGCACATTAAGGGCATATTGCATCTCTGTCCTAAAAGCATGGTAGTCCTTGGGGTCCCCCCCAAATTTCTGCACCAATCCTGGTACCTTTCTGGGGAATTGCGTGGCTCTCCCGTTCTTGTCTGCATCCTGAGCCCTTCTCTCCTCCAACCTCGCCGTCTGCAGGGCCAGTTGAACCTCCAACGCTCGGTATCTATCTTCCAAGCTTGGACCAGCTCCAGCCCCTGCTCCTCCGGTTCCGATTGGTTCGCTCATGATGCCTTCTCTTGCACAGGCAGCGTACAAAGACTGTCGGACTGCTGTGAGGGTTTGATTAGCTGCTTGTGCGTGAAAACGTGCTCCCTCAGAGTTTGTGCGACCCCACAAACCTCCGTGTGTGACGGAGCTCCTCAGACATGTCTGCTCTAGTCACTAGTAGAGTCCGACAGTGGCTGTCTGCGGAAGCGTTTCCAGCAAAGAAGTTCCTTAACGGAAACGCGTCTCCTGGACTCACGGCGTGACAGTTTCCTGCGAGGTGTGGGTCTCCCTATGGGAGACTCCGATACCTCCCC
Organism: Podarcis liolepis; assembly: GCF_965112155.1. Taxonomy (NCBI): domain Eukaryota; kingdom Metazoa; phylum Chordata; class Lepidosauria; order Squamata; family Lacertidae; genus Podarcis; species Podarcis liolepis. The sequence goes on along the minus strand of NC_139560.1, from coordinate 55,661,466 downwards.
ACTGTTCTCGCTGGAAGCCTCCCTGAGCCCTCCCTCCTGCTCGCATTCCCTCAGAGACCCACTCCTCCCCCTGCTGGTTCCTGCTTCAGCAGTTGAGTCTCTTTCATCCTGCCTGAGTCCCTCCACCACCTGATGCTCTGATGGCAGTTCCCTGACACCCTCTGATGTAGAAACTTAGATATCTACCCTGGCTTTGCTCTCACACTTTAAAGAATGAACATGGATGTGAAAATATGTGGGGAAAATCTTCCCCCTCCATTAATATGAATAAATTCCACATGCCAAAACCTCCATGGTGGAATCTAGATGCATATAAAAATGTTGTGGAAAAGCTTTTTTAAAAAAAAGTTTTGAAAAATATATTGAATTTGCCATAGCTCACCATCTAGTGTCACATTTGTATACAGTGGTACCTCAGTTTAAGGACAGTGCAGTTTAAGAACGATTTGATGTACAAACTTCACAAAACCAGAAATAGTTGCTTTGAAAACTTTACCTCGGTCTAAGAACGGAAGCTGAATGGTGGAAGGGCACCGGCAGTGGGAGGCCTCATTAGGGAAAGCGCACCATGGTTTAAGAATGGTTTTTGCTTAAGAACGGACTTACAGAGCAGATTAAGTTCGTAAAACAAGGTACCACTGTAATGCACTTTACAACACACTTAGAATGTTTTATTTGCAGCTGTTTAGCTGAGTCCCATGTGTACAATGCAGTACATATTTGGTTCTGGATTTGGGCTACTGAACTGCTTTCAGTGGGACTGGTCAGTAACAGTTTGAGGAAGTCTGTAGATTAAATAAAAAATAATCTAGCATTTACCACAAAACTCAAAAGGCGTACAAAAATATACCATGTTTACAGTATGGTAATTAATAGGCATATTCTCAAAAATTGTTAAAATGAAAAAGTTTGGAAGATAATTAGGTGGGGAGGAAGTTCACAATAAATCATTAGCTGCCTAAACATTCTTAAGTAGAAAACATTTCAATGGTTGGTTGTAGAGATGAATACATTTTATCATACATCTAGACTTTCATGTGTTTGAGAAAGAGTAGAAAAATGTGATCAAAGGGAAAACACAGGCAAATATTACTACAAAATCTTTTCTCTTTTCTTGACAATTTTCCTTTGCAGTGTTAAGTACTAGTGCTAAGGTAGCAATCTAAAGAATACTGAAGCTACCAACCTTGGTATCTTCAGCTAAACGTCCTCTTTTTGACATTTCATTGACATATGGAATAATATCATGCCTGCTTTCTTTGGCTTTTTTAGCCTTATGATTAATAGTTTATTGCAAATGCTTTTTTTAAAGATAGTTAGACTGAGCCCAAGAATTCCATTAATCAAAATAATGCATAATGAACAAATAAATGGCAATCAACTTTGTCTCCTTCACAGCTATAAATATTATAGTACAGTCAAGGAACAGGTAGATCCTGTCTGGATTGGACTGTTTGTGTTTCCTTTTGCTCACAGATGATTCAACTGACATGTTGAAGCAAAGAAGACCACATCTTGGCACCCTTTAATTTTTAGCTGAATGTGGGCAAGTCCATCCACTCAGCCATTCATTATCATAAACGTCTTTTAAAAATACCATGAGTTTGCTTATATTTACACAGAAACATCTCTAATTTCTTCTGCAGATTTCTCGGAGGAAGAGAGGAGAGAATTGTTTTTGGTCTGCACAGAGTTGTATCCAGTGCTTGCTCTTCTGCTTGTGCATCTTAACTTCCACATTCTCTCCTCTCCCTTGCAGTCCCCCACCCACCCTCAAAATCTAAACCAGAAAACTGGGGGACTCTCTCAGAGTAGATTTATTTTTTTGGGGGGGGGGAGTGCATGGGGAGAAGAGAGGAAGGGGAAGTTCCCTTGTACAAGGGGAAACACACTTGCTCAGTGATTAACTTTTCATGCCTCTCTTGTTACTCTGCATTGCCTTGCACTAACTTTATTGTGTGTATGGATTCGTTTGCACATATTTACTGCTGGGTTTTTTGTTTTACAATGTAGAATAAATTTTTAAGAGAAGTGCTATCTAAGGCACAAACGGAAATGAAAAGATGCATCAAGAAGTGCTGGTTCCAGCTAATTAAAATGCAAAACCAGATCCAGATCTGGTTAGATCTAGATATCCTGTAACCAGTTCCGAATTATGGAAGTGGGAGAGGGAAGACTATTTATGCTGATTTCTCCTTCTCCCAAATCACCTTGCAGCTCCCTGTATGCACTATTAAAACTCCACTCGGGGGGTTTAGAGGACCCACTGGATAAATATGGGAAGTACTACAGGAGCCTGCAAGCTAAAGAAAAAATCAAAATTAAAAAAGCATCCCCTTCTGTTCTGTGAGCTTTTGCTGGGTCGCCAGCCCTTCTGAGAGCTGCATAAGCCCTTCCATGAAGCAGCCGTTCCATGTGGAGAGGGCTGCCCTGGATCCAAGCCTGCTATTTTTAATAGTTTGATTTTTGCAGGCAGACAGAACTTTTCAGAGTACCAGTGTTTTGTTTTCTTTAAGAAGAGTTCCCATCTTTTCATTAGATCAGTTCTTTGCTTGATCCATGCTTTCTTCATGGTGCTAGTTAACTCATCCCTATTATCACATCTGTAACAGGGTCAATTTGCTCATAGCAAATTGGTGGCTTTATTTCCCCCCCACCCACCTGCCACCATCCTTTACACTGGTTGCTGGCCATCAAGCTGCCATAACTGCGCTGGCAGCCCAAACTTTGTGTGGCAAATAAACCATGTGGAATCCAAGAGATACACCCCAGCATCTTCTGTATAATTCCAAGAGATTCAGTGGCAGCTTATGTAGTGTAACAGTATAGGGTAGTTCTCTCTTGAGTCAGCTTAGCAGTTCACTGTTGGTTGTATCCAGTGCCATGTTATTCAGAGTAGACTCACACATTTCACTGTTCCTAAGTAGGCTTAGCCTTGGATACAACCTTAGCCTTAGTTTTGGAAGGTGTCTAAGGGCATCATGACACCTTGATCTGTAATTCATGATAATGTATTCCTAAAAAACAAACCGGCCACCCAAGTATGCCAGTAATATAGTTGTATAGGTTGGATCTCAGAAAGAAATTTAAGGTGACCTTTCTAAAACTCACTGGCAGCTGTGAGGGGCCAAGTATTGAAGAACCGCAATAACCACAGTGGCTTTCCATATTCCGATGGCAAAAGCATGCTGTTTAATCAGAAGCATCCCCATTTGGTTTGGAGGTTGTTTGAATACCTGCTTGCGATACAGACAGGCAGCTTTTATGAGCAATGCAATCAAATAATTGATTTGAAGTCATTTGGTCTGGAGCCAGTTAAACTAGCTTCAGATACTTGGCATCTTTATCTCTTGGTGGAGCTTTAGTATCACCTTGGCCCCCCATCCTGTAATGGCTGCAGTTCATCTCTTCTTCCGTGTAACAGGGAAACTTTTTCTCAAACTTCCTTTAAAACAAAACAAAAACCTCTTGCCTCTTTAGAGCACTTTCTCTTATGGTAATGCAGACATTCACACAATATCATTACATATTCTAATTTAGCACTGAGGGCTCTGTTCTCATTGTAGTAACACAAGTGTGGGGAAGCTTTGCTCTGAGCTATGGCCTTCTCCAGTATCGTACCCAGAGAGAATTCCACTAATGTGGTCTGCTTAGGGAAGAATTATTGCGCACCCCTCCCACTCATTGCCTGAGCTCCTGGCCCTCTTGCTAATCTTATGTTGTGGGACAGTTGCTAACCCCTTTCATGTTTCTCCGCTATGTGTTAATTCTCCTCTGTGGGTGAATTACAACTGGACCTGTAGGGCAAGCCTTCCCGAGGAGTCACTGACGAAGATGGCTGTCCCACATAGATACCTAATTACACCCTCGGGCCAAGGTCCCTTCTTCCATCGCTCTCTCTTTCTTCCCCCTTTTTTTGTTTCTCTGGCAATTCTTATCCAGGGAGACTGGATCAAGCTGTTCCTTTTCCCTCCCACCACAGACTTCCTTCCCATATTCCCTAGTGCACCTGTAGCCCAGTTCAGTACGATATTTTGTGTGTGTGTGTGTGTGTGTGTGTGTGTGAGAGAGAGAGAGAGAGAGAGAGAGAGAGAGAGAGAGAGAGAGAGAGCAGGGCATCTCTCTTTTTTAATTTAACGATGAGCATCACCTCTTGAAATTGTTCGCCTATCTCTTAGGCATGATGTAGCTGTGCAAAAATATAAGGCATCTTTCTCAGTTTACTGCAAGGAATCCAGCAACCAACTAAATAAGTTTTATCACATCTTTCACTCAGTTACCGTTTCCTACATTTCAAATATACTGCAGTCTGTACAGCTGCTCCCCCTCCCTGTTTCACCCCTTTAATTTTGTTGCAAATCTTCCCAACTCACAGCAGACATTTGACTGGTAAATGCCATGAATCTTAGGCCGGCCTTAATTAGGATGCTTTTCTCTCCCTAAATCTATTAACAAAGGGGAGATGCTTAATACGTTATGTCAACCAGCCCAGGCTCTTCTTTAGTTCTTCCCAGGACTGCCATAGGCACGGCTTGAAATTTACTGGGAATGGTGGTTCTTTTTGCATGGATGTTGAGTCTTACGTTGTGTTAATTTAAAATGGTCTGTTTCCCTTCATCAAGGCTTTAGCTTAAGGTTAATGTATGAACATAAGATGCATTGTGCCATAGAGCTTTAGCAATCAGGTTTGTAAGCCACATTATTCGGACAGGGCTGCTCAGAATGCCAATGCCAGAGAGCTGGAGGCATCCATTTCATCGCAACTTTATTTTGAGGTTTACTTGGGTGTGGAACAGCCCCTTCTGCTTTTCCATTGTGGTAATTTTCCTTTTATGGAAACCGGTCAAAACTCTTACATATCTTACATTTTGAAAATAGTTGTTACCCACTCTTCATTGCCACAGGCAATCCTAGAGCAGGGCACAAAAATATGGATTGATTGATTGATTGATTGATTGATTGGGTTTTTATGCTGCTTTTTGTCACACCTGACAGTGTACATAATACATCATATAATTACAAATCACAGAACACAATAAAGTACCAGCAACATCGGTAATAAAATCACAAAAGCAGTTCTATAAAACGAAACAAAAATCTCAAGGGTCAAAAAAATAAGTGAAGCAAAAAAATAAAAAACACAGCTAAAAATGCATAGCAACCGATTTAAACCACCAGGATATACTATAAGAGTATTTCAGAGGGGAAATTCCACAAATATAAGTTCCACAAATCAAGCACCACTGCAGAGGGCTGTGCTGCCCTAGCTTATTAGAGGCATATACAGTGGTGCCCCGCAAGACGAATGCCTCGCAAGACTAAAAACTCGCTAGACGAAAGGGTTTTTCAGTTTTGCGTTGCTTCGCTAAACGAATTTCCCTATGGGCTTGCTTCGCAAGACGAAAACGTCTTGTGCTTTTTTCTTAAAGGCGCTTGAAGAGGCGCAGTTGCGACGGACCGTGCTTCGCAAGACGAAAAACATCGCAAGACGAAAAGACTCGCGGAACGAATTATTCTCGTCTTGCGAGGCACCACTGTATACAGTCTATGCTCTCGAACCTAGCTTGATCTGATGATTACCATAAGGTCTCTTTTACAGGAAGGGACACTTTCGATTGTCGCTCACATCTGTGTAATTAGCCGTCGCCTCAACACATATAATAATTTTAATAATAAGTTTATTATTCACACCCCACCTATCTGGCCGGGTTGCCCCTGCAATAGTTTGTTGCAGACAATCTATACTATGCATACTATGCATATTGATACGAGAGATCTTATTGCCAGCAGAGAGACAGTAATCAGTAGATTTCATTAAAAGAGGAGAGTGGGGTCTGATTCACACAAACAAACAGCTGTGTAGGTGGCCACTTCAAATATAGCGACATGAGGGTTGTTTTCTGTGGATCTGCCATTTGTATGAAGTGGCTTTCTGTGCAGTTCAAACTGCATGTGAATGTAAACTCTCACTTTTGGTTTGAGCCTCTCTCTCTCTCTCTCTCTCTCTCTCTCTCTCTCTCTCTCTGTGTGTGTGTGTGTGTGTCTGTCTGTTGCGGCTGCATGAATATCCCCATAAGAATGGAATAAGGTTGGTCCTAAACACAGGATCAGAACAACTTGCCATTAAAACAGATCGTTAAACAAAATTCAGTCCTCCTCCACTATATTCTTCAATGCCAGAAAATAAATCCTTGTCAATTATACTTTTTCCTGGAGGCTGAGGAGTGCTACTGTGCAGGGATTTGACCAAATTTTGGGATCTCCCTTCAGTGCAGAGACAGGGAACCTGTGGCTCTCCAGACACTGAACTACAACTCCCATAATCCTTGACCATTGGCCATGCTGGCTGAGGCTGATGAGAATTGGGAGTCCCATCGACATCTGGGGAGCCATGGGTTCCCCAGTTGCTGTGTACAGAGTGAACCCAACCTGCTTTCTTAGGGCTCCTTTAAAATCTCACCCAAGCATGTGGAGGATCTTGTCACATGAACAATGATTACATTTTAAGCCAAAAGTGAAATTCTAAATTACTAGCAGGCTGTCCGGCACGAAGAATCCAATAACTATGTACACTGTATCAATGTATTGATTCATGGATGGGGAAGATGGCATGTTTCTGTGCTTGGAAGATGGGGTATTTTGGCACGGGTGGAAATCTTAGACCCAGGGGCCAAATGTGGCCCTCAAAACATCTCTTGTTGGCCCTCAGACCTTTCCCCTTGTTGGCCCTGCTTAACAACTTGAGTGTTTTCGCCTGGCTGGAAAAGTATCCTTGAACTCTAATAATGCCTCTTGGTTGTATGGTTGAAGAACAGATAACAGTGTGTTTGTGTGTCTCTGTGTGTAAAAAATAGCCTACAGCACAAATGTAAAATTTATCTTCACTAGTCTGCCTCTGAAATGTGGCCCCTGAACTAAAAAGATTTCCTCACCCTTGTAGTACAGCGTAAGACATTTTGGATCCTTGAATATAGTTCGCTATTCAGCTCACATGAACTTCAATCTGGTCCTGCCACCAAAAGCAATTTAAAAACTACCCTATCATTTACTTATAAATCCCCTCAGTTACCGTAAAATTTTGCTTCCCCCTTCCTCTGGTCTTTTCCCCCTTCTTCTAGCTATTCTTAACCTTTTCTTAAATGCTCCTTCAGTCACTATTATTTGCTATTCTAGTATGTCATAGAGTTTATAGGAACTTGACATGCTGTGCTCTCACTGGAGATGATTAAAAATAACTCTTTGTGATGTATTAGGTCAACGTTAATGTGCATAATGCTAATAAAAAGGTAGCTGGGGCCAGTAAAGAATGTGAGATTGCTCAACTGCTAGCCTAGAAATGGAAGCAAGAATAATAATAAAAAAGTGTTACGAGAAAATAAGAATAATAAAATGCTCTGCCTCTTCCCTGTTCTATCTCCCCTCTCCTTCCATTTAGGCGAGAGACCCTTCCAGTGCAGATATTGTCCATACAGTGCCTCTCAGAAAGGGAACCTAAAGACGCATGTCCAATGTGTACACCGGGTTCCTTTTGACAACAGCCAGTACCTTGATCGACGGTTCCTACAGCCTCCAAATAATTATTCTCACAACCCTATGGAAGAACAGCTGGAAAACCTCCTTGCAAAGCATGCGGTCCCAGGAGCAACTGTGTTACAATGAAATCTGTGCTCTGTGCTTTGCTGGAAAGCAATGCCTCCGAACTGTTAATCATTTTTAAAATAAATGAAGAAGCTGCAGAAAGATATATACAAATTGACATACTAATCAGTCCCCACAGCTCCTTATTTCCTTTATAACAAACAGTGGCATTGGCAAGCTTTCTGGTGGCGCAAGGCATCTATATTAATCAAGATAACTTTTTTTAGACACTGGAAAAATTAAACTTTATATGATTTGGAGGGCAGCACTGCAACAAAATCCTCTCTCATGGTTGCTTGAATCTTTAACACACACACACACACACACACACACACACACACACACACACACAAACGTGGATTTGGGAATGTGGGATGGAGTGATTAATGAAACTGCCATTAGCTGTCATGCTGGGGGGGGGGACACAACTTTTCCCCTTCCCCCCAAAAGGAAGAAAGCAAAATGGAGGAGTCATTCAGTGCTGTGAAAGCCAGGCTTGATGAAGGACGGAAGGGACTAAAGAGAAAGACCATCATTCTGCAGTGAGGTTGTTTCATGATAGTTTGGGGACCACTTGCATTTCCAGTGGGCTTATCCTTGACTGCACACCATTAATAGTATGTGAATATGGAAATTGAAACGCTTCTTAAAAATGCTTCTCTTTTCACTTCAGAAAGAAAAGAAAATGGCTAGTCAAACACTAAAAAGGAGAGGAAGAAGAAAAACAGGCTTCTGTGTTTTGTTTTGTTTTTACTCTCAGGGCCTTTCTAATTGTTTGTTTATCCTGCTCTTTCTTTCAGTGCTACTTTCTGTGACCTGATCACAAAGGAAATGTGCATGCTTTTTAAAAATAAAATTAAAAAGAGTGGGGGGGATGATTCAGCTGTTTAAAGCTGCTGATTTGTATGCTTTTAATAGAAAAAAAGAAAGAAAGAAAGAAAGAAAGAAAGAAAGAAAGAAAGAAAGAAAAGAGTTCAGGCAGACCTAGGCCCTTAGGGTACTTTATGTGCCTGTATTTCTGTGCAGCAAGCCAGTTACCCTTTCTGGGCCCTTGTGACATTTTGAAGAGAGAGAGAAAAAAGATGAATAGCTTATTTCGTGGTGACAGGTCAGTGTTCATCTAATGTGTCATGTCTTGTACTTGGTAATCACTGGGGTAAGGGGGAGAGAAAGGAAGCTTTATATACCTCTTCTACAGTAGTTCTTTTCAGTGCAGGTTTTCAAGGTAAGGGTGCGGTTGCAGGTTGTTAACCATCCAGTGTCTGCAATTCATTTTTTAAAAAATAAATAAATTCCACAGGTATAAATGTTTTTCTTTCCCTTCATTGCTATGGCACTATGTGTGATGGTAATAATTCAGATTTTCAGATTTTGCACGTATAATTTTATGCATCATCATCATAAAAATGCTGCCTTGAAAAAAAATATTCTGTGAAAAACTTTTTGCAAAAAAAAAGAAGAAGCTTTACTAGGTTTTTTTAAATTGTAACATTTTTGTAAAGGCAGAAAAAGGATTTTTTAAAAAAAACTAGCATGCTAAATATATTTTTCAAAAAAAGCAATAATTTTACATGTACAGAAATGGCGCTAACCTTTTAATACTGATCGAGAGCAACCGTTTACTTTCTACAAATAATGGGATAGTGCTGTCTTTGAAGTAAATGGGCTTCTTACACAAAGAATTTTAAATGTGTACTTTTTCTGTGCTAATTTTGTTTTTGTCTCTCTTTGATTTGGGTTTCTACTTAATTGCAGATTACTTGACCGTTCTTGCTTTACAGTTGCTGACGATAATGCAATTGAAACGTTTGTATGCAATTTACTGGTTTGGGATTTTTGTTTGATTCCTCATACACCAACTGTATGCCTGCTGTAATCCTGGTATAGCTAAGAATATCTGTGCAAATGCCTATATAAGTGATTGTAATCTGCTGTCTTATGAAGTTATCTTGCAGAAATTTGTATAGACACATTCCACACTCCCCCCCTTCCTGTACCCCACTCCACTTTCAAGACCCCCCCCCAAATCAGCTCATTTTCTGTCTTGATTAACACTTGATCAATTTGGGATTCACACTCAAGTGCTACTTTCCCCTTTATCAAGCACTTATTTTCCTTGTTTAAAGCAAACAGGTAAGGATTCAGGAATGCACCAAGGTAGCTGCTTTGCCTATTTTGTGTGTTTGTAGTTATTAAAAACCCTTCTGTCCCTCAAAAGTTATATGAGTGTCATGTACAGCTGTAATTATTTATGTTGGTTGATTGTGTTTTGTTGTTGACGGGGGGTTTTTCTGGGGGGGTGTGATGGGTTGTTTTTTGTTTTTGAAAGCTGATATGAAAGGATCTTAGTTAATATTAAGACTTTAAAAGCTCCTCCTGGAGACTGTTTACTTCAGGACTGTCTGACGCAGAGAAAGTGCTGTCACTGCCATTACCAGGGTACTAATCAGCAAAGTTTACAATCATAATTTAGCTACATGAAGAACAACAGCAGGGGAAATCAGTTTAAATAATTATATGCTGTGTATAGCACAGAAATGAGATTTTCACTTAATTAAACAAGAAATGGGGAGGCTGAGGGGGAGCAGTCATTAAAGAGCAGCCGTTTTCACGTGTGAATCCCAAGCATTGTAATTTCCTCCTTTATCATCCATATTGTATCGATTTGTTAATTCAGTTAGACCCTAGTGCTTAGGATGATTTGTGTTCTTATTTATTTAGTTCTTTGGGTTTCAGATAGCCCCCCCCTTTTTTTAGGAAACTTGATAATTTTGTAGCATGACACACTTTGTAAGCCATCTTCTGACTGTTACAGAGACTTTTCTACTACCTCTATCAATCTGTTTCTTTTCCTTAACAGGTTTTCTACAGTGTTGCAGTCTAATGTACCTTAGACAATAAAGGGTTCGATTATGAGCACTGCAGATGGTGTATCAGCTATACCTTTCTCAATCTCTCCTTTTGTTTTCCTTTCTCCCCCCCCCACCCTTTTTGCCCTCCAATAAAAAAACAAACATGAGCCATAGCAATTCACCTTCTGCTCTGACACACATTAAAATACTCTACAACAGGCTTCCTCAACCTTGGCCCTCCAGATGTTTTGAGACTACAATTCCCATCATCCCTGACCACTGGTCCCGCTAGCTAGGGATCATGGGAGTTGTAGGCCAAAAACATCTGGAGGGTCGAAGTTGAGGAAGCCTGCTCTACAAGGACCAAAACCAGGACACAGGAGTAACGGCACCTTTCCAAAATGCTATGTTTGCTTTCACCTTTGTATTCCTTAGATGATTTCTACTGCAAGTGAATGGCTCTGTGTACACACCATACTGTTAAAGTACATTTAAAGCACATTTCCTCCCCCAAAGAATTCTGGGCAGTGTGGTTTACCTCACACAGAATTTCAATCCCCAGCAACTCTTAACAGACTGCAGTGCCCCATAATTCTTTGAGGGGGGAAACATGCTTGACAGCATCTTCCTTAGGGGATTAAAAACAAACAAAAAAGGTTGGGGTGGAAGACATGAGTTCTCATAATTTCAGAACAGCCGCATGCAAGTTTGAAATGGGTGACATTGATGCTTTGTGATCTGGTTCACACAATGCGTGTCAATAGCTCCTTTGCAGCCCACTCATCCTGGAGACATTACTATGCCACATACATGAAAGAAGAGTGACCAATATCTGCCCATTCCCACCAACTGAATATAACCAGATGAGAGACACATAATGTGTGAAAGATTAACACTCAGTTAGAGGGATGTGACTGGAAATACTTCCCAAATTATTTGGATTTCTTTCCGACTTTCCACTCCCCTAATACATAAATTTTTGGGGGGGGGGGTAGTGGAATTTAAAAATGTTCAATGCAGGGCACTATTCTGGTTGAAGATAATGTTCTCCATAATTCAACTTGTCTTGCCAGTAGTGATTTTCTAAAAATCCAGAGCACAGCAGCTTTGGGGAGTGTCCAAATCACTACGATTTTAACTAAAATAAAGTGAGGTGAAAATTCCTGTGTCAAAGATGAACCTGCGTTGATTCTATCAATGATATCCTTCCAGAAATGTTCACTTATGAAGATCTCCAAAACACATACTAGATTCACTTGTGAGCTTCTGCATCAGTAAGATCTCTAAAATGCCCAAATCAAGTTTCATAAGTCTGAGTTCTAGATCCACATATGACAGTGATTTGTATATTCTGGGTCCTGCAATTTATTACCCTGGTCAGCGCATTTGGATGGCTATGTGATGTTATTACCATTAGAGAGAAAAACATCAACAAAAACAGAAAAGCCTTGGTTTATTATGTTGTTAATCCTTTCAAAATGGAGGAAAGATCTGTAGCATATCTATTACATTGAATCCTGCTTGTGCATGGGAAACACAGTAGAGTATCTGTTCATTTGAGAGGTGATTGTAAATATCTTAAGGACTTTTTTTGAACCAGCGGCAAAATTAATGAGCAAAAATTGAGCATTAATATATTACCTTAAAACTTTCATCTATTCTACTAGTTGTGCTCAACAACAATGGGTAGGAGATCAGGATCCTATACCCCATTGACTGGATACAGACTCATGTCTGTTTCCTCTGCTGAGGACATGCTATGCTTCTATTCCTCACTTGTGTCTCCTTGGGTGTTCACAGTACCAACAAAACCATGCTCAAAGCCCAAAGCTGGGCACTTTATAAGAAGTCAGTCTACTTAAAATCTCCATTGACCATGGGCAATGACAAGGAATGGCCAGTTAAAAAGGATATGATGGCCCAATGACAAGGAAAAGGCCGGAAAGACAATTTGCCTCTCCTTTCTAAGCGGCTTGTCCTATTAACACAGGGAACAGGAAGTATGGGATGTGTGTGTTGGCTTAACTCAATTGTTCATCTGTCTCAAATTTGCTACCAGAGATGTGGCAGTATCCTTAGCAAATAGGCAAGCGACAAGACACCTTGCAAAGTGCTCTGGAAAATGAAGTTTTCACACCAAACAGTGCAAACCCGGGTTCTCTACCAGTACTTAAAATGGTTGGTGCAGCACTTCAGAGGACCTTCCTTTTTATTATTTCCTAAGCAGATGCTTTGCTGCAGCAGGCCTTTGAGGTTGCTGGAGGGCTGGCACATCTAGCACTCTCCAGTATGCGGTTTGTACACTTCATCGTTGTACGTTGGATGACAGTGAAGTGGGGGTAATGCCCCAAGCCTCTGTGAAAGCACATTCAATATTTAAATAGCCTCATGAATTTCTGATTACCAGTTTGAATATTTTTCTACCAAAAAAATTAACAATGTATATCACAGTTGGTAAAATAAAGACTAGCATTATATTTGTTCTTTTGAAAACACACACGTTCCGACGAGCAGGTCATTCAACCTAGCTTAAAAGAGGTATTTCTCAACAAGAGGTTGGTAAAGTTATAAAGAAAATAGATCATGTTTCCCTGGTTTGTTCCTCCTGTAAGATAAACTCATGCCATGTCATCTGTTATCTCCATCATCTGGAGTGCAGCGCCATAAAAAGTCCTCAGGGGAAGAGAGTTATTCTGAGAAGTGGAAAAGTATTTATTAGCCTTATGAATACTCTCTTTTCCCTATCTGTCTCTAAAAGCCTCCCAATCTTTCAAAGTTGAGGCTTGCATTCGCTTGTAATTAAGCTGTAACTTGGATTTAAAGCTGCCTTGCATCATGATATACGCAGGTAAGGAAGGATGCCTTCAGATGGAAGTTTAATGTGGAATCGGTGCTGCTCATGTCCACAGCTTTTATTGCAGCATCTGTGTGATGTCATCATCCTCAAAATGCCTGCCCATACTTTTGATTTCTTTTTACATTTACAGTGGTACCTCGGGTTACAGACGCTTCAGGTTACAGACGCTTCGGGTTACAAACTCCGCTAACCAGGAAGTGGTTGCTCCAGGTTAAGAACTTTGCCCCAGGATAAGAATGGAAATCGCGCGCCAGTGGCGCGGCGGCAGCAGGAGGCCCCATTAGCGAAAGCACACCTCAGGTTAAGAACCATTTCAGGTTAAGAACGGACCTCTGGAACAAATTAAGTTCTTAACCCGAGGTACCACTGTAATCCAGATTCCTCCTTACGCTTGGAAATTTGATAAGTTAAACACACACACATACACGTTGTACATCTGTAGTAATTACTGGTGCATTTTTTTGTGCTAGTTATTCATTTTATTTTTTGAGGGTGGTTCGTCACATGTGGTGAAATTTTGGTGGATGATCTCTGTCACTACATCCCTATGCCCAGTGCTTCCCCCCTTTCCAAAAAAAGGTGCTGGTACTCACCATGAAGTTGTTAAAGCAAGTGTCACACTTTTAACAAATAAAAGAAGAGGTGTCGGGACAGCATAGCCTTGAGTACCCCCAGAAAAAAGCACTGCCTATGTCAGTTTACTGTTCATCTGAGCACAACCTTGCTATTTCATTTCTGGCAGTCCGCAATCCCAAAGGAAGGAAAAGCTACATGCCATTTTGGAGGAGAAATCACCTCAAGGTCTCCACATGGTAAATATAGAAGATTACCTGGGAGACTGTACCTGTGGTACAGATAACAGGCTTTTAATAATCTTGAGCTATTGGGACTTCTTTTTTTTAAGTAATAAGAGGAAGATATGGACAAGACCTCTTTATCGTTCACAAGACCTAGGTATGATTTAAAAAACAACAATACACAAATACACGTTGGAAATGGACATTTCCCTGACCACAAATAGCACAACTGTCAATTTTGCTCATTGTGAAACATGGCTCAGTAAGGCTGCTAATTTTTGCTCTTGTGCACTGTCTGGGACTCTCTCGCTGAAGGTTACTACACAAAGGTACAGAAATACATGCTTGCATGCCCAGAATGAGAAAAGTTAGTGGAGGGCAGTGGAAATACAGAATAATATAGCCCCAATACATTTGGTCAAGCTCCACCTCCTGGTGGGGGCAGATAGCAGCATAGCAATACAGTGGTACCTCTGGTTACAGACGCTTCAGGTTACAGATGCTTCATGTTACAGAGTCCGCTAACCCAGAAATAGTACCTCGGGTTAAGAACTTTGCTTCAGGATGAGAACAGAAATTGTGCAGTGGCAGCAGTGGGAGGCCCCATTAGCTAAAGTGGTGCTTCAGGTTAAGTACAGTTTCAGGTTAATAACAGACCTCCGGAACAAATTAAGTTCTTAACCCGAGGTACCACTATATTTATCATGACTGAAAAAAAATTGGAACAGGTACACACTAACTTGCCAACTTTACACACAGAAAAATAGAACCTGACTGACCAGGTTGTGATATAAGGTCTGAAGTCTGTAAGCACCCTAAATTGGTAAGGTGAACACTGGCCTGCCTAGATTCTTACTATTTCTTATCTATATAAGGGATCCTCTCCTCTCTGCTCCACCAAATGCTCTCTGCCAATCCAATTTGAGCAGCGGTGGGGCAGCACCACAGAGCCCCCCTGACACCTGTATGCCATTTACCTGGATGGAGCAGGGCAGCAGAAAGATTGGAGCTGCATGGGTGCCTGTGGGGTTGCAGGATTGGTTCCATTTGCGACCCTGTGCAGCCACAACCTCTCCTTATCCTTGCACCATGGGACAGCAGAGCTGGTGTGGGGAGGATGGCTCTAGGGGCAGCATTCTGGATCCTAGAACATTCTATGGCAGGCTTCCTCAACCTTGGCCCTCCAGATGTTTTTGGCCTACAACTCTCATGATCCCTAGCTAGCAGGTGGTCAGGGATGATGGGAATTGTAGTCTCAAAACATCTGGAGGGCCGAGGTTGAGGAAGCCTGTTCTATGGCGTTCTTGGATGTTGAACGCCCATAGTACAGCAGTAGCCGGTGAAGTGCTTTGTTGGGTCACAACAGCTAGCACCCATTTTGGGATAAGAGGCGGAGAGAGAGGGATCCCTGCTTGTTTGCAGGGAGAGACAGTGTTGGATGTGGGGCTACCACAGTGGTATTTGTATGGTCAGGGCTGGCCTGCCCGTGAGGCAGACTGAGGCAGCTGCCTCAGGTGGTGGAATTCAAGGGGTTCCTCTGTGGATGAGGAGAAGCGGCTGGCACCTTCTGGGTTCTGGTGAGATCTCCCAAGAGGGCTGCAAGATCATGTGAGCTTCCCAAGACCCTGGTAAGCAAGTCAGAGCACCTTGCTTACTGGGTTTTGGGAAGCTTGTGCAAGACCTCTGGAGTGCCCACATGACCTTGCCAGGCTCTCACAAAATCTCTTCAGAATCTGGAAACTCCAGCCACGGAAACCTGGTAAGTGAGGCTTCAACATGGGTGGTAAGCAGGGAGGATTGGGACCTTTCTGTATAGCCTCAGGTTGCACCATGGGATGGGCCGCCCCTGAGCATGGAACTGCTGTAACCGTATGGTAGATGTTTCCCTCTAAGTCAGGGCTGCAGCCATCTTTCCATACTAGGTGGGGCTGACTCATTTCCAGGTGAAGCTCACATATGTCTTCTTGAAATTTTGCCATGGTATTTCCCTTTCTTTCAGTCAGTGGACTTTTCAGTATTGCAACAGATACCTTACTTTATAATAGTCATTAACCTGAAGCCTATGGGATGATTCAATGACCCAGTAAGATATAAGGGGTGGACTTAATTGCTGCTCTCAAAAGAAATCTGCTTCTTGCAATTATTTGGCTGTAGTTTTTCTCCCTCTGTGTGCTATGTTCATATACAAGGATTTGACAAAGTGCCACAGTATAATCTAATAATAATATCCATTTTGTCCCATAAAATTATTATATGCAGGCTTAAAATGTTAAATATGTCACTATTAGGCTGGAGTAGCGAAGCATTCAGTTTATAATATTAAATGCCCCCAAATTACACAACGTTATCAATCACACACTCTGCTAACAGTCAACTTTCTTCCCTCTCTCTCTTTAATTTTGCATTTTTTGTCGAGCAAATTATGATTAAAGCTCCCAGTCTTGTGCTAAAAGACTCCTAGTGGTGAGTGGCAGCAAAGTTCTAAGCAAAGCAGTTAGAAAACAAATTACACTACAGTCTAATATTTAATAACATTGCAGAGTACAAAGATTTAAGACCCAGAACTACAATCAGCTTTGGATCAGAAGAGGAATACTAGTAATAACAGAGGATATATATATATTTTTAAAAAATGACTGCAGATCATCACTGAAAGACTCAAAATAATTTGAATCACCGAAAAATGGCAATTTTAAATGTATTTTTGAAGGACTTGTCTGCTCTCTTTGGTCTGTTTGCACTTTTGACTCAAAAGACACTTGACAACGAAGTGATCTGAAGCCTGCTTTCACTTTTTTGTTATTATATGTATTTATTTTAAGAGTATTTAAATGGATGGACAACTCTTCCATCTAAAGGGCTCTCCTAGAGCATCTTTCTGATCAATTTAAAAAACAATCATGGGGAAAAAGGAGGTGGGTGGGTGAGGGAGCAAACTCAGGGACCTGTTCTTAAAGTTAAAATTCTTATAACAATAAGATGGAGTGGAAACTGCAGGTAACCTGATGGACTGGTCACTATTAAGTGGCAGAGAAGGGAGGGACACTTCTGCATCACCACAAGCCGATAAACACCAGACCATGGTAAGACTAACTGGCTTCTATCTTAATGCCCTTACTGGAAAATGAAAGGGAAGTCGGTCCACCAGGTACCATGGTCCAGAGCACATTACAGTAGTTTAAACATGAATGAGTCACAGTGGCCAAGCTATCCTGGTCCAGGAAAAGGTACTGTTGGTGCACCAGCTAAAGCTGTTGATAGGCATTTTTTGCTGTTGTGGCTACGAGGTCCTTCATGGTCAAAGATGGTTCCAAGAGTCCTTCGAAACTATGTACCTGGTCCTTCGGAGGGAGTGCAGCCCCATCTAGAACAGACCAATTCTAGGACCTGGGAACCAGTCACCCACAGTATACTACTGGACTTGATCTTGATCACACCTGCAATCTGTTGTTTGGTGCAGAAATGTACCTAAGCATGTTAGCCTGCATCCTGGGGGGGGGGGGGAAACGTTGACAGGGAGCTGAAGGTGATGCTCCTTAATAATGTAAAAGAAAAGGCTACAATTCAGTTAACCAGGCTCTATCCTCGCACATAATGTACATATCAATTGCCTAGCGATGCATTATATAGCATCATCTAATTCAGTGTGTCAAACTTTTCAATCCAATTTATACATTCAGCTGCATTGAGTCTCTGCATCATTTACACTGAGTAATGTTTGAGCTGCTCAGAAGAAAGTGAGTAGATTTACGGTACGCATTACACTCGGGGACCACCAGTGAGCAAAATGAATGAAGTAAACCTCACATTGAAGTACTAGATTATTGTGTGCTATATTTTGTTCTGTGATTTTTCTCTCTCTTTATTTCCCCCATCCGCGCTCGCCCCCCCCCCCCCCGGCTTGCCAATAGAGGTATCCAGTCTTGAATGTGTCAGTATGTCGTGAATTTGCAGTTGCATTCGGAAAGATGCCTTTGAACTGGTGCTTTGCATTTCTTTGAGAGCTTGCATGGCGAAGAAACAGAACGTGGACTCAAATGCTATGAATGTGTCTCATTATTTCCCTTCCATTTAAAAAAGAAGTTCAACATAGGCAGATAGAGTAGATCCCATCACTTATTATATAGAGAGCATATACTTTGTGAGCTTCTTCTGTCCTTATATGCCAGCCGCGAGACCATAATGATTTTAGATGGTTAAGACAGCTGTGATGTAACTCTCCTGAACAAAGGAACTATGCAAAGCTTGATGTCTATTTTTCACTTGCTCTATCCTGTTAAAAAAGAGAGAGAGAGTAAGAGGGAGAGACGGAGAGAATGAATGTATTTTGGAGTGGGGGTAATATATATATAATATATTATATATATGGGGGTAATATATATAATATATATATAGAGAGAGAGAGAGAGTTCATGATGTCCCACACTGACAATACGTGACATGGACATCATGTGACAATTTGCATCCCTTCCACAGGACCCCAGAATCTATTGCCTGAGGAAGTACCTGGAATATTTGAGAAGAGGCGTATCTGCATTCTGCCTAAGGTTTCTCTGTGTGATTCGTGTGTGTATTCAGCATGTGTTCGGGCAGCCCTATTCTTGTCAGGGTGATGTGCTGCTTCATGCTTTCATGGGGATGTTTGTTGCATTTTTAAACTCATAGTCTATCATGAGCAGTGTCTGGGTGCAAGCACTTCTGTGTGCATGTTGCCCCACATCTCTGAGCTTGCTGGAAAAGAGAGTCCATTTTTAATGATACACAGAGGGACATCACTGTGAAATGCAGAACAATTATTTGTGTCACTGGCAGAAACGCTTTGTAAAAAGATGAATTTCTGAGGTGACACAGGGCCAACCCATGGAAGGGCAGACTTCACATGAGTGGTGAGAGGGACATTGAAGGTTTAAATGCCTGGTCTTGAATATATTTAAAATGAAAAGGCAAAAAAAGCGGTACAGTATCTTTTAAGAGCACATTGTTATATCTGATAGCCACTAGAGCTAAGGGTATATGGGACTTTAGGGGAGGGATAATACTTCTGGTAGGGGACACATCATGCTCCTTTTGGGGTAGTTTGTCCACTTTTGGTCTCCATCCTGCACTCAGCTCTCACCTGTGGCTCCTAGAAGCTTTCAGCATGTCATAGAGGTAACACCCCAGGAATGGCTTCAACTGGCCAGCTCAACCAGGTGAGGGCAGCCAATAGGGCTATGCAATGTCAGCTTTTCAACATTGTGATGCATCACCAGCCAAACATCATGATAAAGCGGTACATTGCAATTTTGAAAAGTGGAGGGAGCAACAAGCTGCACCTGCAAGGTGCTGGGGTGAAACCACCTCAGCTCCCTTGGTGGGAGCAACGGCTGTTTCACCCTGGTGCCTGGTGATGCAGCCCGTTCCTCTGTGTGCTGGGCGCTGGCCGTGTGGGGACTCCAGAGCGACGGCAGTTTCACCCACAATATACCACTGGGTGAAGGTGCCATCAAACTCTGGCCCTCAAACCGGTCCTGGGTGATGTATTGGTACATCGCCCAGGCTAGTAGCTGATGACTCTCAAACCCAAGGTAAGTTAGGGACTCCCCCTGCATGTTAAGCCTGGTTTTATATATTTTTGGAGTGCTTTTGCCTGGTTTCAATGGGTGCTTAACTCTGACTGTTGCTTGCATGAATGGAAGCTACAAAAAGATGTGAGTATGTATAGAAACTAGCCTAATACAAAGGTAAAATTTATTAATTTCTCTGTACACTTTTTCCTTGCCCATGGCATGCAGCCCCCAGGAGATTTCATCCTCAAAGGAATGTGGCCCAATGGTTGGTTAAGGTCTCCCATCCCTTAACTAGACTTGTGTTGTCAACACATGGCAGTCACTCATTTTGCTCTCCTCTCCTTCCTTAGAGGAGGGGTTTGTGTCTTGGTTCTGTCTAGTGTATTGGCTCATTTAATTGTTTATAAGAGTAATAATTGCTTGGAGAGTAGAATCAGTGTGTTGACCAGAAATACATATTCTCCTGGGGAATAATAATATATGTGGTCTGTAATTGTGCATGTGTGTGTTTGTGTCTGCAAGAGAGATCTGCCGCTACCTTCCCTACATGCTGCCTTAGAAAGCTGGCAATGTGGTTCCTTTTTAACTGAATCAAGAGTTCTGCATTTTTCATTTTGAGATATGCAGAGGAGAAATGAAAAGGTGCACATTTATTCAAACTGGTGTCTTAATAAGTTCTACAGTTATTTGCTGCAGTTGCAGCTAAAACTCTCCTGCTTAGCAACTAGAGGCACAGGCTCTTTAAAAAGTGTTAAGGGATCTACGTTTACTACATCAGTTAATACTTTGCAATAACGTGTACATTGTAATGTGGGGAACACATTAATTTTTTTTAAAAATCCATTTTGCACATGTCTGTCTTCTGGGGGCATTCAGTAAACAGACTGTTTTTTAAATACAATTTGGGGCCCAGACTCTGACATGCACTATTTTATAACCTGAAGTAAGTGTCTTGATATCAAATATTCAGTTGCATATCTGGGATTTCATTCAGAGTGCTTAGCCAAAAGAAATAGTGGACGGCTGCAGAATTGCCAGGCTCATTTTAGCCTTGTGTGTTGTAGTTTTGTTATTAGCAGTTTTTATAAGAAAAATAGAGGGGGCGCACTCAAGAGAGTAGTTCAGCAAAAAGGAAAAATATTGAAGTTCGTTAACAGCTAGACAGGTTATTTTAAAACTTAAGTGAGGACACAATCCATTAAGGAAGTTCTGCACCTTAGACTCTGTTACATTCAGAAAGAGCCGCGTAAGAGTATAACTCCCATTCATTTCAATTGACTTTTCCTCAAGAGAACTTGCTAGTGGATTGTTCCCAGGCAGATGTGGAATACTTGTCCAATGAAAGAAAAATGGTTTCCTTGACTGTTAATATGCCTCTCAAACATTAAGCTAGGCATGGCTTACCATGTCCTCTACAACACCAATTATCATTAAAACCTCCCTCCCCATCTCTTCTGTTTTTACAAAAAAAAATTATGCCCTGCTACTTTTATCAAACCCATATGGAACACTCAACTAGGCAAACTTTCGTTTGAAAGCTAGGGCTGCAGATACACACACACACACACGGCTTCCAGCATAAATGGGGGCAAAGGGAAATGGTACGTATCAACTTAGTTTGGCTGTCAGTACCAAAACAGGGGCTGTCTATAGGCACAGCAAAGAAGGATGGAGGGGGGGAATCACTCTGTTGGTGCAAGGAATAAATAACTACTTCACTCCATCCATAAAAGTGTTGCCTCCTCCCATATGTCAAACACCTTCCAAACAGTTTGACTTGCAGCTTTTAAAACATCTGTTTCTTCTCTCCTCTTTCCACACCAAATCACAGAGCTTTTCAACTAACGTGATCGAGGGGGAAATGGCTTTGTAGCAATCAAGGGTGCTGCCATGGTGCCTCCCCCCCCCCACACAATAAAACAGAAAAGACATTCACCCACTGTGGGCCAGCTATTCTTCAACATGCCTTTACCCACCATTTCAGCCCCACAAACAGGAGTTTTCTGCCCCACACCCCCTTTCTTCCAAAGAGCAACTGTAAAAGTGGAAGTTATTTTTTCTGCATATTCAGAGACATTTTTGTGATAGAAATCAGGAAGTCCCCCATTTTGTATCTTACCATGAATTACCTCAGTTGCAGATGGGGAACTACAACTCCCACCCTCCTTGACCCACTGGTTATGCTGGCTCAAGCTGATGGGAACTATGTGTTGTGCTTCCGCCATCTTGGCATTCAAGATAACCCTACAATTAATTGGTAGTTGTTACGATAATGAGCTCATATATGTTTATATGCGCCTGCTTTGATACACTAATTGGCTTGCTTTGATGGCACCCTTATCCGTGGGAACGGGGATGTTGGGCTCAGAGCCCGGAAGATAAACGATCAGTAATGTTTTGGGTACTGGCCACCTGCACCCCTGGCCAGGTGGCTGACATAGTTTGCCTTGTTGTATAAAGAATGCTTGGATCTTTGCTTGGGAGTGGACAAACCTTCTCCTTGCTGCAGTGTCCGTCCTGTGTCTCTGGAAGAGAAGGCAAGGGGAAGTGACAGACTGCTTTGCTATAAACCTATATCTATGTTCAGTAGAACTGATCACTCTGGAGTTTTGGACTTCTTGAAATTCCTGCATCTTACAAGCTTTCCTCCAGCTTTGGGGCTGTGGTTTGGGTGTGCAAAAAACTGGAGTCCAGTAACATCTGTAGGGCCACAGGTTCTGCATCACTTCTCCAGGAGGTTTTATGTATTATCTCTCTGACCCTCAACCCTATATTTCCAGGGTTGTGTCTATTGCGTCTTACAGGGCTGTTCTTAGGATTAGGACTAGCTAGGGCATGTGAAGCACCTTGAATGCCTGAAAACACACTATGCATGTTGTTATCCTGGAACAATGCCACACTCACACACTCACTCACGTGTATCTGAAGAAGTGTGCATGCACACGAAAGCTCATACCAAGAACTAACTTAGTTGGTCTTTAAGGTGCTACTGGAAGGAATTTTTTTATTTTGACTATGGCAGACCAACACGGCTACCTATCTGTAACTGGAACACTCACAATAGAAGACAGCAATGCACACTTCACAGTCCACTCTGGTCCTTGTGTATTCACTAGGAGCCCAGCATATTATGAAGCACCATGGTCACATATACCGTGCTGTCAGGGCTTAGGTTTACAGAATGGGGTATTGGGGAAAGACAATGGTGACCATCAGTCAACCAAAGTTGTGAAGGAGCTTTGGTAAATTTGGCTCCATAAAAATCACATTTCCCTCCAAAATGTGCAAGAAAGATTGTGGTTTCATCCGTCTTTCACCCCAAAGCCCTTCAATTCAGGCCAAGGTTTAAAGGCTTTGAAAGTTCAGCCAAGAATTAGTGTGGATAGTATGTGGCCGTTTAAAGACCTTGGTTCAAATCCATGAATTCATAGGGTGCTCTAGGGAAAATCAGTTTCTTGCAGCTTCATCCAACAACATTCTTGCTTATTTGCATCTGGGAAAAAACCTTTTCTTTTCACAAAAAAACTTTCACACATATCTCTAAAATCCACCAGAATGGTTGTCCCAGTTTGGCAGCATGGGAATGGAGCCACAAAATGGCAGGGAGATATTTCAGCCCAGCCCCAAATTACCATTTACCTTTAACTAAAGGAGTTGAATGCAGAGAGAGCAATCATACCAGCCAGGGAAGCCAGAGTGAGTCAGGTGACACTAGCTGACAGCTATAAAAGCTTCCAGGTCAGCTTGCTCACTGTTACCTGCAACCAGGTATCTTTGATGTATGCAGATTGCCTTCACCTTCAGCTGCATCAGAGTCAGATCTGACACCTGTGTACTGTCTAATGATGAGCCAGGTGTGCATGCCCTCAGCAGTCTCAAGAACTCTGCAGATCAATTCATCAAGACTGAAATATAAATAATATAAATGCATAAAATAAATAGCGTTGTGAACATGTTTGCATATATAGAACGAGGAGAGAGAAAATCGACACCACTCTCCTTTATTTGGCCATGTGATTCATGTGTACAAATGCAGGAGGCTGAACCATAATGTAAAGATGAAATTTCACATCTCTTTTGATAAGCAGGAAAGTTTTCAGGGAGGGCTGGTCAGAGTATATTGATCTGAGGAGAATCTCTCTCTCTCTCTCTCTCTCTCTCTCTCTCTCTCTCTCTCTCTCTCTCTCTCTGTGGGTGTGGGTGGGTGTGGGTGTGGGTGTGAGAGAGAGGAACAGAACATCAGAACAGAGACTTTTAATTTTCAGATAATTTGTGTTTTTGAAACAGTATTTCTTTTTTTATTATTACATGGAAACTGGAGCCAGATATTTATACGCTAGTGTAGCAACCAGATAGTAGCTTCTTATTCTGTCTGTCACAGATGCAGCTGGCCAGAAGATGGAGCTGCAAGTACACAGTGCCGGTTTTCCATGTCTCTTGGACACCACTGAGACTCAATGAAGGTACTCTTGACTAGGGAATGGGTGAATATGTCAGTTTCTGGTTCCCAATTTTTTCCAATGCTAAACTTGGTTCTTAATATTTCCACATCAGTTTGTGATTTATTTATTTTTTAAGTCCTCATGAAACTCCTTTGCATTGTACTGCATCCCCCCATTACACATTTTTGTATGCATTTCCCTCCAAATATTCACATTTTCGCAAAGCTAAGCTTTCCATTTGTTATTTTCACTTGTGTATACATTTACCTGCATGCTTCACCCTAGCATTTTTGTGCATGTTACTTGGCGGGAGAACTGTAGGGCAAAAATCAGAGAAGCACCAGTTTTGAACAATGCCTGGGTTTTGGTTTGTGTATTGTTTCAAAAGGTGCACATTCGATAAAACAATCTTTAAATGCTAACTGAATCGAATTCCTACTCCTAACAAAACAAGTCTTTTGGCTCTGCCCATTTCTAACCCCTGCAGCCTGTAGCTCAGTTGGTTAGACCATGGTGCTGATAACACCAAGGTTGCAGGTTCAATCCCTGTATGAACCAGCTGCATATTCCTGCACTGCATGGGGTTGGACTAGATGATCCCCAGGGTCCCTTCCAACTCTACAGTTCTATGATTCTATGACTTAGGGAACCAGTGCTGTTTTGCCCTCAAGCGTCAGAGCCTGAGTTTGGTCTGAATTCTGGGCCACTGGTCTCTTCAGCAACAATCAAGCTTCTGTCGGACTACCTTCCTACATGCTTGCATGCTGCCTGCCCAGTTTGGTCCACATGACATTCCTTGCCCAGACCACTTCTACTCCACCCAACCTCCTTGACCCTCTTTTAACTTCCGGACTTCACTTTTGACTCCTGTTGCATTTCCCCTTCCCATATCCTCATTCTGCTGCTGCACCTGGTCATGTCTCCTCCCAGGCAACCTGGCTACTTTTATTGAGAGGTTCAAAAGAAGCCTTTACCCAAATGGCACCAGTACATGAATATACCAAAACAACAGCAGATTAATTCCAAAATAGGGTCTGGGTCCTATCTCCGTTCCATTTTAGCAATGGTCTTCTTGCCCAGCTACCTCCATTAGGATACCCGCTGGAAAATGCTGTTGTAAGTAATGCAGATGATGGAAGCTACTGCTGAACGATAGAATTATTTTTAGTCTGCCTGCCTCCCCTCTTTAACAAAACTAAATGTCAGTTAAATGTAGCCATGGTATAATTTTCCATCTGTAGGCACAGAAGCTGCTGTGGCATAGGCTCCCCTGTATTTAAAAAGAAGAGAGCTATAAACTTCAGGAATGATGGTATCGGATTTATTATTGCAGGCAGAAACACAATGCACCCTTTCCCGAAGTGCTGAGAATCAGACAAATGAATAAAAATGGAAGCATTACGTCTCTCATGGAATGTCTTGGCTGTGTCAGTTCCAGGGAACATCATTAGTAATAAAAATGCAATAGAGCTATGGCTTTCCTCCTTCTTCTTGTTTTTTTATCAATTACATTAGCAGTTTGAAAGTGGGACTATAATATTTTAGTCATTTAGTTTAAAATCTTCCATTTAGTTAGGTACCTACAAATTACAACTGCACGTATAAATCAAAATACAGGCTCGCAGAATTGATTGTCGTGTCTTTAGCACTATTAGCGGTAAAAAGGAGCAACAGATGTGCTGCGTTCATGGGGGGAGAATGATGGCGGCAGCAGGAAAGTGGGTGACCTTCTGACCTCCCACAGGATACTGAACAGGGAGACTTTGAGAGGCCACTGAGCCACAGTCTCTCCCACTTGGAGAAGCTTCTCAGAAGGATCGAGAAAAGACGGCCAGAGGCAACACTCCAAAACCTCCCTGATTTATTTAAGCAAAACAGAACGGTCCAAAGGTAAACCACATTGCTAAGTCTGGTATTGGAAAGAATAGTTAAGGCAAAGGGGTAACTTCCCGCTCACTTCCGCTAGCTGTGACAAAAGATATTTTTAAAAAATCAATTAGCCAGTAGCCATACTGAATATCTAATACAACAATCCTAACTGGGAGAAGTAACACCCCAAGGAAGGTAAAATTAAAATTAAAAACATCCTCCAAAAAACTAGCCCAACAGCTGATCAGATCTAACTTAAAATACCCCCTCTCAGCCTCTTCAGTGATGAACCCAGAGAAGTGAGTGTTGGGCAGCCTGCCTGCCGCTAAACCAGCCTTTCCCAACTTCATGTCTTCCATATATTTTGGACTACAACTCCCATTATCCCTGACCATTCACCATGTTTTCTGGGGCTGATGGGAGCGGGCAAGAGCCGGCATGCACAAGTTGTGCTCCTGAGCATCTGCAGAGGGTTATGAGGTGCCTGATCTGGGAGGGGCCTGGTGCTCAAGCCCTACTGGGGAAACTGAACCCAAACTTGGCTGGCTGGTAAGGATGAGCTTGGAGGCACAGCTTCCCAGCTGTGGTGATGGGGGGTGATGAGGTTTTTCTGTTAGGCAGGTTGGAGAAAGAGCCTTGCTGCTGAGGGTCTGGACTGAACCAGATTTGATGGTAGGCAGGCAGGCAGGCAGCTGATCCCACCCCATCCATCCCTCTATTGACTGCTTCCTGGCTAGGTCTGTCTCTCCCCTGCCCCCAGTGTTCTTCCCTCCAGTCTCAGGAACCTCATCCCACAGCACAGCATAATCATAGTGGATCGATGGTGCTTTTTGGTGAGCAGATGGGAATCACTGAGCTAAAACATCCCAAAAACTTTTTGTCAGCGTTCTTCAACCTTAAAGTAACCGCTTCTAAAAGTTCATTGAATAAAAGTTGTTTTTTTTAAGAAAGAAAGAAAGAAAGAAAGAAAGAAAGAAAGAAAGAAAGAAAGAAAGAGATGCTTTTTCATACACCCATTTATTTGGACACTTTTGGGGGTATATCAGATCTTTTTCAAGGATTATTTTGCTTTTCCGGAGATATAACTCAGATTGAAATTCAGGGGAAATATACAAACAGTGTGGAAAATATCGCAGTGCCACCCTATGCTTTTTAACTGAGTTATACCAACCAGTCAGTTCCATTGAGAGTCAATGTAGTTGTCTCTGCTTAAAGTGTGAGAGGGTATTAATTGGCTTAATTTCTGAATTTTATACACACACACACACACACACACACACACACACACACACAGAGTATTGATTCAGCAAAGCAAATGATTCCTTCTTCCATGTTATAGGAGAAGATAATGCATGATTCCTGATCTCTTCCTAGTGTTGCTGGTACAATAATTCAGTGATGTTCCAACAACTTCCAGTAAATTTTCGCCCTGTGGATTCCCTGCTGAGGCCTTTAAATCAAGCTTGGTACAGATGTGAATATTTCTTTGCTGGGTGGGGGGGGGGGAGAGACATGTTGGAGGGATAACTGCACTCCAGTTAGAGCCATGTAAGCCGTTGCCTGCTAATTGTGTTGGCCACTGCTATTTCGACTCCATTAGGAGTCCATTTTGAAAGGGCAGCCTGTCTCCAACGGGTTAACTGGTGCCACATTAACAGAGCAGCTCTAACACTATGAACAAATATAGTTTAATGCACCCTACTTTGAATTCAGAGTCCATATGTATTCCAGACAAAAGGCCAAACAAATTTACAAGACTTCGTGCATTTCTATAGAGCTACATTTTTTTTCCTGAAGGATATGTAAATATTGCACTAATCAGAGGTTCTAGAATTCCAAATGCCACAAAAGGTTATGACCTGAAGCCCTGCTAATAGATGGCTGAGGGCGTAGACTAAGTAGCTCTGAGTGACAGCAACCACAGGGTGTTTTGCATGAAAATCAGCCTCTAATAAATGACCTCTGCTTTTTTCTTTTCAAATCTATGACAGTAATGAATATGAAAGGGAGAGCTTCTTGCACATCAAGTATTATTTACACCTAAACAGAGGAGAAATGGAGTATGGTGTACAGTAGAGTTTCAAGTCAGAACAGAGCTTCTCTCCCCCCCCCCCACCCCCTTTTTCCAACTGTATTTCGGCAGCAGAAGTCTACAAGAACTGGAGGTTGTTGCAGGTTTTTTTTAAAGAAAAGAGGAAGCTCACACATAAAAGCCACGCTTTTTGAAAGCAGCATTTGTTTTTCTAATGAACACTTTTTTCTGTCCTGTTCAGAAAATGTTTTTTGATCTCTATAGGTTGTGTGTCAAGCTTCCTTGAATCCCAACATGGGAGAAAGGGGGGATATAATAATAATAATAATAATAATAATAATAATAATAATAATAATAATAATAATAATAATAATATTAATCTCATCAGTTGATAAATGACGTGGTGGCAGCAGTCTACAATGAACAATGGTTAAGGATCTGTCAGAGCTTGGATAGCACAAACTTGGGAGCAGCCAGGGCAATGGGAGAAAGTGCTTCTTCCTGTCCGGTGGCAAGAGTGAGTTCAGATGTCATGCATGTTCCTTGTTCAGGAACCATTGTTCAATAAATCATTGAGGGCCGGTTCACACATGCTGGCTGGCTGCTTGTTTTGTCAAAGACAGAAGCCTAACAGGACAGTAACTAGGCAGCTATTTCCCTACGTCACAAACTAATGCTAATGATTAAATGGTATAGAAATGCCTTAAATAAATAACAAATAAATGATTGTCAAAACAGCTGGGAAAGATACCACCAATACTGGACTGGCACTGATTCTGCGCTGCTGCTGGCAGGGCACTTGCAGGACTGCTGCCTGAGGGGATTCTGTTGCCTGAGGCAGCCGCCTCAGTCTGCTTAGTGCCAGAGCCGGCTCGGCTGGCAGGCGCTTTCATTCTACATTGAAAGTGCTGTTTTCTGTCTTCTTATTTACACATTTATGCAAACACATGGGTTACCCATGTATTCACAGAAGCAGTTTTCAGAACACTCAGTATTCCTACTGCTAGCATAGAAATAGTTTTAAGCTGTTATTCCAGGCAATAGAAGTTTGGGATGCCTGTGTGTATTAACTTGTAACAACTAACCATTTCGCTGGCTCTGCGCCCTTACGATTCAAGACACAAAGTCATTTTATCACTGTCCCCCATTTTGTGTAACTCAATATTTTATCTGCATTTATCACGACATATATTGGTTCTTGCTAATTATCCCAAGTAAGCAAGAGTGTTATTGGCATTAATAATTGGAAACTCCTGTGGGTGTGGAACTCTCTCCAGAGCAGTTACAAGCTAATATATGGGCTACTCAAAGCCACATTGCCTGAACCGATAGCTTAAACTGTGGTTCCTATCTTAGCAATAGATGGGGGGTGCAGAGGTTTCTGCATACGGCATGGGGCAGGCTCTAAAGAACTGGGAAGGCTGCAGTGGAAGCCGGGATGCAGAATGTTCAAAAAGAAACAACTGGTGTTTGGACAATGTCAAGGTAGAAAGGAAGTGAGATTTAGGAAATGGAAGTGTAGAGGACAGAGAGAAAAGTAAAGTATCATTAGTTAGCTGTCTAGGCTGATAAATTAAATTTCTGGATGGTGGTGTCATTTTCAAGCCACGCACACCCCTTTATCAAAAACTTAGGAACCTCACTACTCCTAACTACAAAATTAGCTCTTACCGCTGACTAGGGCCATCTGGAGTTTTGGAGTATGTTGTCAGTAATATGCTGATGACACACATCTCTACTTCTCCTTTATATTGGCAAATGTGGCAGTGGAAGTGCTGGACCAGTGTCTTGTCTTGGAAATGGACTGGATTGGAACCAATCTACTGAAGCTCAATCCAGATAAGACTGAGGCACTGTTAGTGGGTGGTTCGCTAGACAGGATGGATGTGAGGTTGCCTGTTCTTGATGGGGTTACACTCCCTTTGAAGGAGTGGGTACATATCTTGGGGCAACATCTAGATTCATTGCTGTCGCTTGAGGCTCAGGTGGCCTCAGTGGCATGGCATTCCTTCCATCAGCTTTGGCTGGTGGTCCAGCTGCAGACTTTACTGGACAGGGATAGCCTAACTTCCTTCATCTACGCTCTGGGAACTTCTATGTTAGATAATTGCAAAGTGCTATATGTGCAGCTACCTCTGAAAATGGTTTGGAAACTTAAGCTGGTGCAAAATTCAGAGGCCAGGTTGCTCACCGGAACAAGATGGTTTGAGCATAAAACACCAAACCTGGCCCAACTGCATGGGTTGCCAATTAGTTTTCGGCCCAATTCAAAGTGTTGCTTTGGAAAATGGCTCAGGATCTCAATACCTCAAGGACTGCTCCTCTCCATATGAACTGAGCCAGACCCTGAAATCATCACCTTAAGTCCTTCCTTGTGTGCTCCCTTATGAGATATCCAGAGAGTGGCAACACAAGAATGGCTCTTTTCTGCAGCATCTCCCCATTTGTGGAATGCTCTCTACAGGGAGACTCGCCTGGTGCCTTCGCAACATATATTTAGGCACCAGGCAAAAGCTTTCCTCTATAACCTTTGATCTTTAATTATCTGTGGTCTTTTAGAAGTGAGTGAGATGTTTTCGGTGCATTTCTCTTTCCTCTTGGTTTTACTGTACCTATGTGGGGTTTATTGTCTGTTTGTAAGTCACCTTGGGTTGCCCTAGGCAAGATAAAGCGACTAACACATTTAATAAATAATAATATTAAGTCAGTGCTGATTCACCAGGCCATATACACCAATTATCTGTAATTGTCTAATTTGACCAAATAAAATATCTTTCCAAGAATAAATGAAAGAATAAAACAAAATGGTTTTCTTTTTCAGCCCCTTTAATCTAAATCACACCCAAGTGATTGTCCTGGTTCATACTAAACCCTCCTAATCCAGAAATAATTTCCCCTTTCCCAGAAAACTCAGGGCAAATGTTTGATAGTAGCTTAATAAGTAAGCTCCCTAACCCATGGTTTGAATTTGGCTTATTATGAAACTGACTCAAGTTTGCTTTAAACCAGGGTCCCTGGCTTGACTGTAAGGCAAAGCAGAGACTCCTTGAAAGTAAACCAAACTCTTGTAGCGAAGTCTAAGTGCAAGGAGAAAGGGAGACGGAGAAGCCTGCAAGCTGCACCCTTTGGCTCATTCAGGCATTTCCACACAATGCCAAACTATGTTTTGTATTATATTTGAACACAGTCATTCCATCTATGTATTATGGAGTAGCCTAGCTAAAGCCAGTGGGAATGCTCTAAACTAAGCAACTGACAATCATGAGGAAAGGATGAACACACCCCTAGCCCTGAAAATGTCCTGCCTTAGAACTTCTTACATGTTTACCTGAGAGGGAAAAGATAATTGCCAGCTTAAAAACTGTGCCTAGGAACAGTCTTATCTTGTCAATGTAACAAGCAACAACTGTGATTCATTGGTGGTGGTGGCGATTGTTGTTGGGGGGGGCAGTTTCCAGTTCAAGAGGTTTTTGGAAAGAAAGGGAAAGCTGGCACTGAATGATTGTGTGTCACAGCCAAGAACAGTGGGGTGGGGGGGGAGAGGAAGAGAAGTTACAGCAGTCTGCATTAGTACATTCTGGCAGCAGTTATCAAAATCCCAGATGTCTCTTTGCTGATGTATGAGTAATGACATGGCTTGATGTTTATGGACAGCTTGTGTTCTCATGGAGAAGGTGTAAAGAGGAGCTGTCACTCTCTTCTACCACAAGATGTCAGTAGTACTGCTTGGGTGCTGAATTTGTATTGACAACATGTCGCTGCTCATATTATTAGCTGGGTGCTTCTCATTCTCTCTCTCTCTCTCCCCCCCCCCCCACTTCCCTCTGTTTTGTAGATGGCATTGCAGCTTTTCTTTTTTATTAATAGTGTTGCTGCCGTGGAAAAATTAATCTCTCTCTCTCTGTGTTTGTTCTTTCGAAAGAAGTTTCCCCAAGTGTTTTTAAATGTTCCTTGAGTTTTCGGTTGGAAAGGGAGTGAGGAAGAGAGATGCAAACTTAGCTGCGGACTGTGCCGATGTGCCAATGGTTAGAAGGAGAAAAGGCATTGGTGTCACAGTTCTGCATCTCTTTTCATGGTTCTAAATGCAGTTTATTATGTTTAGGTATTAGCTTGCAATTGCAAAGAGGTCAGTGTGCATTGTCCACCCCCACCCCACCCCAGATTCCAGCAGATATTATATACGACATAACCCTATGCTTGTCAGTATGATCAGAAGGAAGCCTATCCTACTGATTTGAATGGGACTGCCCTCCTATACATGTGCAAAGCTTTGAACCCTATGAGTTGTTGTTGTTGTTGTTTAGTCGTTTAGTCATGTTCAACTCTTCGTGACCCCATGGACCAGAGCACGCCAGGCACTCCTGTCTTCCACTGCCTCCTGCAGTTTAGTCAACCTCATGTTGATAGCTTTGAGAACACTGCCCAACCATCTTGTCCTGTTGTCCCCTTCTCCTTGTGCCCTCCATCTTTCCCAACATCAGGGTCTTTTCCAGCGAGTCTTCTCTTCTCATGAGGTGGCCAAAGTATTGGAGCCTCAGCTTCAGGATCTGTCCTTCCAGTGAGCACTCAGGGCTGATTTCCTTAAGAATGGATACGTTTGATCTTCTTGCAGTCCATGGGACTCTCAAGAGTCTCTTCCAGCATCATAATTCAAAAGCATCAATTCTTCAGCGATTAGCCTTCTTTATGGTCCAGCTCTCACTGGGCAAAAACAACAGGCATATGAGTTAGTATTACATATCACTATTAAACTCTCCACTACATGCATAAGCTGCAAAGAATGCCATTTTATCCTAGATGCTGAGAATGGTGCCATCCATCAATTCTTAAAACAATCACCACCCTGCTTTTCTTAATTGTTCAAGGTGCTGACTTGAACTCAGATTTATCTCCCCTCCCCACAATATGGATACATAGGTAGATCAAACTTTCTTCCATCCTTCCTTTCAACCAGTATGTACCAATATTGGCAGATATGTCATTGCCTTTGCTGCATTACTCCAGTGGAGAGTAGAATCACATCTGATGGCACTGTGCCTGACATTATGTGTCCTGCCAGTCCCACCTTTCATACATCTGCCTGCCTCCTAAGAAATACCTATTTATAGATGTTCTGCTCAGTCTGGGAAGGGGGCCAGAGAGAGACATGTCTCCCTTGACTCTATGTGTATGCACACCCTTCACGAGCTGTTGCTCCATTCTCCCAGGAGCAAAGATCTCACCCGGAGGGCAAGGATGGAGTAGCAGATGGCAGAGGGATTCCTCATTCTCTTATTTTATGAAGACACTGTTAGCGTAGAAATGCTGTCAGTATCTCTCTCCAATCCCTCACCTGGGACCGTGTTTCCCAGTGGAAAATGACATTAACAGTGTCAATAAGCTGGCAGCATCTCCACTTTACAAATAATTTGAAGAGGTAGGAGAGGCTGTCTCAGCTTCTCCTCTGCAGTCTGCTACCCTGTCCTGGTCCTCAATATAAGGTTCACCCTCCCACTTGGAAATGGGACTGTGGGCATAAAGAAAAAATCTGAACATTCTTTTGAGCCTTCAGAAAATCCACAAAAGTTCTTCAGCATTCAAAGGGTCCGGTTTTGATTCTTCTTTTTAAATGAGCAGAAGATTAGACACACATGTGTAGCGGACGTTCTTTTGTAATTCCAAAATGCAACTCTGGGCATTTGTTTTCCTCACCCTGTGCATGCCTTTCCCACATTTCTCACCCAGTGCAGGCTTCTTTGAGGAGAGTGTCCCTGTTTCCCCTTTTGCTTTATTTGTAATGTTTCTATACCACTTGTCACCACAGCAGATTCAAGGCAATGTATAGCATGAACACACAAAAACAAGCTTCCCTTGAGGATAGTTTGGAAGCTGCAACGAGTGCAGAATGGCTGGCAATGTGCTTCTAGGCGTGACTGGGAGGGCTCATGTCACACCTCTTTGGAGGGTGCTGCTTAGTCACACCTGGGGCCAATTCCAGGTCTTGCCTTTAATGCATAAAGCCCTAAGTGAGTTGGGTCTCACGTACCTGAAAGGTTGACTCTTCCCATAAAACCCATCTGGGAACTATGTTCAGCTGGGGAGCTTTGAGGGTTGGTGATATGTAGAAGAGTCTTCTCAGTAGTGGCTCCTGTGCTCTGAACATTAGAGAATTCCTGCTGGATCAGATCAAAGTCCCCTCTAGTCCAAGGTTCCTACAGGAATTCTGCAAGTGGAAAATGTGTGCAACAGCACTCTCCCCACTTCTCTTTCCCAGCAACTGCAATTCAGAGGTATTTTGCCTCTAACAGTGGAGAATCATAGAACTGTAAAGTTGGCAGAGATTCCGAGGGTGATCTAGTCCAACCCTCTGCAATGCAGGAATCTCAGCTAGATCATGCATGGCAGGTGGCCACCCAACCTCTGCTTAAAAAGCGCCGAGCAAGGAGAGCCAACCACCTTCCAAGGGAGACCATTCCGCTGTTGAACAGCTCTTACTTTCAGAAACTTATTCCTGTGCACTTGGCACCTACATTGCACATATTTTAATGACATGCCAAGCTTCTGGGAGTGGTA
Source organism: Podarcis liolepis (assembly GCF_965112155.1). NCBI lineage: Eukaryota > Metazoa > Chordata > Lepidosauria > Squamata > Lacertidae > Podarcis > Podarcis liolepis. The sequence goes on along the minus strand of NC_139560.1, from coordinate 55,626,878 downwards.
GAATATGAGTTTTCTCTTCCATATATTTCTGACTTGCTTCCTCCCCGTCTCTCTTTGCAGAAATGGTAGTGCCTATGCGTCAAAGCTAGAGTCACTGAAGGTCAGAGCAAGGAGACAGAGTCAGTTGTCAGTAAAGTTAACCCCTTATTCAAGGAAGTGGCACACAGCTCAGCAACACTTCCCCACAAGTCTTGCCCCTATAGAGTAGTTGCCAGGACTGAAGGTCCCTGCCTTCCACCCCTCCTAAGGCTCCTCCTATCCCAAATGTTTCACAAGCAGTCTCAAACTGTGTCTGACCACCTCTGGTCTCTGTTCTGCCCTCCTCATTATCCTGCATGTTGTTGGAGACCAGGGAGCTTGTCACAGCTGGAGATGGAAAGTCGTGGGATGCTTCCTCAGTCTCTTGACCCACCCTCCTCTGCTTCAGCCTCGGAGTCTGAACTTGTCCCTGCCACCGGTTCCTCCTGCTCACTAAACTCTGTTGTTCCATCAGTATCCAGTATCTCTTCCTAAGCCCCCTCTGACCTCTCCTCTTTGTCCCACCACCAATCCCTCTGAGCATCCCTCCACTGGATATCACCTGGGGGTTCCCTAGCTGGCACCTTCCACCTCTCCTCATCATCCAGCCAGTCCTGTGAGTTCGTGCACATGAGCTCTGCTGCAGATGCCATATTCTATGTCGAAAGCGTTAGTTCAAGAATTATTGATTGAAAGTTCCTGAGGTCAGGGATTTGACTTGTTATTTGTCTGCAACCCAATAAAATGCCATGCAGATTGAGTGTGCTATATACATAATTGCCATCACCATATCAACAAATAAAGCTAACTCTTGCTCCTACAACATTTCTGATGATGGAAATTTCCAGCACTGCATTTGCTGAAATTTGTAAGCTTTGTTCAGGAGTCTTTATCAGTTGGTCTCCCTTGGGAGGTGGTGGACTCTCGTTCCTTGGAGGTTTTTAAGCAGAGGTTGGATGGCCATCTGTCATGCATGATCCAGCTGAGATTCCTGCATTGCAGAGGGTTGGACTAGATCACCCTCGGGATCTCTGCCAACTCTACACTTCTACGATTCTATGATTATGTGTCAGGGCTGCGGAAGTGATGTAGTTTAGGGGTACAGCTTCTTCTTTGCATTCAGAAGATCCCAGGTCCAATTCCCAGCATATCTAGTTGGAGTGGGAAAGAACCCAGTCTGAAACCCTAGGGAGCCACTACCAATCCCTGTAGACAATACTGACCTAGATAGACCAATAGTCTAATTCAGTACAGTGGTACCTCAGGTTAAGTACTTAATTCGTTCCAGAGGTCCGTTATTAACCTGAAACTGTACTTAACCTGAAGTACCACTTTAGCTAATGGGGCCTCCCACTGCTGCCACACTGCCGCTGCACAATTTCTGCTCTCATCCTGAAGCAAAGTTCTTAACCCGAGGTATTATTTCTGGGTTAGCGGAGTCTGTAACCAGAAGCGTATGTAACCTGAAGCATATGTAACCTGAGGTACCACTGTATAAGGTGGCTTTCTATGTTTCTACATACTATGCTTTCCCTTTGCCTCTGCCCACCCTCCTTTTACACGCAGCAGAACTGGCAGTCACGAAAGCAGCGCGCCAAGTGATTTGATGACCACAATTCCTCCATTTAGCTTGGTGCAGTTGGAGAAAGTTCTGAGCTGGGTGGATTGCACCCATTGTGGTTGTTTGCAATTCTGGCATTTGCAGGCTCCCACACACTGAAGCTTCCTTCCAAGATTACATCCTCTTAGGACAGATGTGAGACAATAGCATGCCAAGCCCCGCAGTGTGAGAGGAAACAATGGCGCACTGTTGAAGGGATGGCAGTAAAACCGGTAATGAATGGGCTTCCAGTGAGGGCCAACTTACAATTGGCCCACAGCATGTGGCAGATCCAATACATGTAACAGCTGGCCGGACACTGAAGCAATCATATGAGTAATTCAGCACACCCTCCAAATTGCTGTTCAGCACATGATGAGGCAAAGATTTTGTTTTCACTCATCATATGCTGGACAGCAATTTGGTTCAAAGGACTACTTGACCAATACACTTTGAATTTCGCACATGCTGAAGGCTGGTTTTGGATCATGTGAATTAGCTGTGACAAGTTTTGTAAACAAAGTCCATACGTTATTATTTTGCCTTTGGATTTCTGATTATATTTCAAGGTATATCTTCTTCTTAAGAAACTCTTTCTTAACTGCTAAGACAAAAATAGAAATGTGATCAAAACAGATGCCTGTCATTAGAATGCACTGACTTATGGCACCAGGGTATAGCCATTCACTTTTGGATTTTCTGCTGCAGTTCTAACAATTCAGATCCCGGACTACAGAACTTTAGTAATTTCATCAGAAAAAACCCACAGTAAATATGTTTCAGCCAAAGGAAAACACTTCAAAGGTTGGTAATTTATTTCAACAAGAGAAAGATAACACTTTCTGTGCTTAACTTTCCCTCTGAAATCATTGAGACTTAGCTCATAGCCACACCATACCCTGAAAGCACATTTAATGCACTTTTAAAGTGCTTGGCATTCCCCCAAAAGAACCCAGGGAATTGTAGTTTGTTAAGGCTTTTGGGAATAGTAGCACCGTGTGGTATAAGCTATGGCTCCCAAGATTTGTTGGGGAAACCATGTGCTTTAAATGTATTTATTTTTTTAAAAATAATATCCTGCTTTTTACCATGTAGGTCTCTAAGTGGCTTACAGCAAGAAAACATGCAATATATAATATTTAAAAGATAAATGGAACCTCCAAATTTTAATATTGAAATTAAAATCTCTAAAAAGTAAAACATCTGAGAAGCATTCAGAGTGAAAAGCCCTCCTGAAATAAACAAGTTTTGACCAGGTGCCTAAAATTGAAAAGGGACAGTTCCTGTGCAACTTCTTGTGGAAGCGTGTTCCATAGAGCTGAGTCCACAACACAGAAGGCATAACTCCTCCTTGACATGAATTGAGTCTCTTGCCTTCTATGAAACCACTAGTAGTGCTTGACCTGATGATCTTAGTGATCGACTTGGTGGGAACAATGTAAGCTGGTCCTTAAGGTATCCTGGACTGCAGTTATTCAGGGCTTTGTACCTTGAACCTGGGACCTTAACAGTGTTTAATTGGGTGGCTTGTGTCCTTTAACATCTTCATTCCAGACTGCTTTAAGTCCAGACCAGGGCCAGATTTAGGTTTGATGAAGCCTATGCTACTGAAGGTAATGGGACCCTTTATGTGTCCAGCTGTCCTTTGTCAACAACAAATTGCCACTTTTTTGTGTGTTGAATATATGCTGTATGGTAATTTATGAACCTAATAGGTATCTAAAGTCATTTGCATATAACAAAATAAGTTTTTTATCAAAGCAATTGTTGAACTGAAATACAATTAAGAAGAAGTATATTAATAGTGAAATGCAATTAAGAAGAAGTATATTTTTGGGGTAAGCTATAGCTTGTTTAGCTTAGACATAAATCCGGCACTGGTCCAAACCTAGAAACCCTAGACTCATAGAATTGGAAGAGACCCTGATGATCATCTTAGTTCAACCCCCTGCAATGCATGAATATGGAACTGCCAAATACAGGGATCAAACCTGCAACCTTGGTATTATCAACACCACGCTCCAACCAACTGAGCTATCCACATGCAAATCACTTAGTGTGCATGTAGTCATAAAGTAAAGCCTGTGGGACAACTAATTTGAATTAAGTGTAATTGAAATGCAAAAAAAAAAAAAAAGAAGAGAGAGAAAAAGTGATACAGGGAATATAAGCAAATGAATAACTTTGGATTCTACAGACAGGCAAGTGTGTCTGGTTTCGCTCTCAGCTGCATTAGTCTGTCCATTACTTAAATGAGTGAGATAGCAGGCCTGTCCTCCAGGCACAACATTCCAACTTGTATCCCATTAGGCTAGGCCTGGTCATTTTGTTATTTCATTCCCATATACATAGCAACCTCTGGGATAGGGGATTAGCCTGCCACAGTTTATTTCTGAGGAGTCGGGCTTTCTAAATGTGTCCACTAGATAGCACAATAAACTTTCTTTGTCTCCAGTTGGGAGAAAGAAGGGGGGGGGGGAGAGAAAACTTTTTCTCTCTCCCACCCAAAGAGCCATTAGCCTTTCAGGCTCAGAGTAATGGCGCTTCAGGAAAAGATCAAAGTTTTTCAGATAAGTATTCCTTTACACAATGTTACTGACACTCCACTTTGTAAACAGTTTTTTTCCCCTCTTCCTTTCCCCCTCCCCCCTTTTTTTGGTTAAAAAGAACATATAAACATGCCAAGTGAGATAGATAGACTGTCACTTTTTTCCTTTTTCTTTCTTGCTTTGTATGTGAGTTAACTGCTCAGTGAATATCATGGTTGGGCTGTACTGATATAAATGAACTCAGGCCTGTCTTTTGTATAAACAGTCAAATAAAAAATGAAGGGCATATGAAATAATGCCAAGCACGACTTGTGTTTCAGGAACATTGTTTCAAACTTTGATCTCTCTCCTTTTTTTAAAAAAAGGCCTTTGAAGGGAAAGGGCTGTCTTGTCCATTGGAAAAGGAGAGTCTGAACTAGCAGTGCTGTGTACTAATAAAAAACTTGATGCAGATGGACTTTTTTAGGTTCTTCCTTTAAACAACAGAAGCCATTCTTTAGAAGCAGCCAAATGTAGGTTTTCAGAGTGGACATTAATCACTGGTATATGAATGTACACAGGGGACCTGCAACAAAATTTTGCAGTGTTTCTTCATCTCCTAATAAGAGTGCTTTTCCCAGACAGACAGACAGACAGACAGACAGGCCTTACTCCATGATACCCCAGTTCATTATACCTTCCCCTTTTGACCTTCCCTCAACACTCCATGGGTACAATGTACGCTCAGTACTCATTGCACTGGATTTTGGAGGATTTGGTCCATTAGGGGTGGTTTGTTTGTTTTTTAAAGAGTTATCGTACTTCTGTAAACCTGGGCATTTCACCAAGCAAGCGGATCTCCACCTCATCCCAACACAATGATATTCACTGGCCCTGTTCTGACTCCAATTCTGTCATCATTCACCAAATAATTTTCCTGTTAGAGAGAGTTATGCTGGGCAATCAATAAAGTCAAGAGATATGTGACAGTCCTCCAGATGTTGATGGACTCCATCTCCCATCATCCCCAGCCAGCATGGCCCATGCTCAGGGATGTTGGGGGTTGTAGTCTAAGAACTTATGGAAGCATACATATTCCCCATCCCTATGCTATAGCATACTTTTCTTGGTACAGGCTGGATATAAATGGAGTTCTTCCAAGTCCCATGTATCTTATGCCATTTAGCACTATTTATTTAATATATATATATTCCAACTAATAATACTTAGCACTTTAAAATGTTCAGAGTTATTTATGTTATCAAATGCAGGATTTGATTCAATACATTGATTTATGTAAAAACTTACATGCCACTTAAATTTCACAAGAAACTCAAGGTGGCTAACAAATCAAAACAGCACACACCGCTAAAATATATCACAATTCCCATTCCGTAATGGTTTAATAAGGAGTGCTAGAAACCGGACCCTGTCTAAGCAGCTAAAACATTTGCACTCAGTAATCTGCATGATGAAATACTGCCCCTCTCTTGCAATAAAGCATATATACCTATTTTCATTGACAGCTATTGTAGAGTATGGCACAGCCTGTCAAATATGATTGGACTCCAATGTGCAGGTTTTATACCAACTGTTGTCTTAGCAAAAATCTGAACACAGATAAATGCAAATGCTAATTTGCAAAGACGTTCCTCCAAAATATTAACAACTTCAAAAGTTTTGAGATAGTTGTTAAGTATATTTAAATAATCACAGTATGCTTATCACATAAAATTATGTATAGCATATAGTATAATCTTGTTTTCTTTTCTTAATTTTTTTTAAATTTTGCAGTAATATCCTGGCCTATTTCACCAATGCATATCTAGGGAAAGAGATATATTACATTTTTAAAATAGAAGAAACTCCTCTTTTAGGAGGTTTATTTTTATCCAGTTTCCCCGTTTCCACAACCCAACTTTGCTTACAAGCATAACTAATATACTTCTTCATTGGGGTGTCTGATCTAATGACAGACTTTTTGCTAAGTTCCGTAAGAATATTTCCCCTCCCCAGTGCCAAAGAACATAACTGCTGAGTGAGCAAAGCATGAACTGGCTTCTCACTATGAGGACTTTTCCCAACCAGTTTGCAGCCTTGAGAAAAATAAATGAGCTGGATCATCTCAGTTTAGTCCCCAATGAGCAGTAGCAGTAGATCACTTTGCAAAAAAAACTACCCACACATAATTTGGCCCCATTGATGGAAACCTTTGTGGCAAGAAGCTCAGGGCTTACACATCTGAGACAGTGTGCAGCTAAAAAACACCTTTTGACTCCATCCATGCTGAGTGTTTCCTGCATTAGAAGGATGGACAGTTTGGGGCGACTGAGATAACACTGTAATTGTAGAACTGTTGACTTCTCTCACGGCTAAGTGGGCACAAAATGGCTTGTTAGGTCCTCTTTGTTTCAGGGCTGTGGAACTTGTGGCATTCCCGATGCTGTTGGACTCCAGCTCACGCAGTTATACACCAGTTGTCGTCCAACAGACCACCCACCATAGTACAGATGAAGCAGATCTTCCTGAGGGACCTTGTTGGCTGTTCTACAGCCAGTGGATTGTCGCTTGGTGGTGTAATAGTGGCGTGTCTTCTCAGTGATAGCATCCACCCACTGCAATGCTCTCCCTAAGATAATTTGTGAGATGAAGACCTGTTTAAAAAACTTATGTGTAAGTGTCCTGGATGGGTATAGGCACATCAGGAGTTGGTTGTGGAGCCACCGGTGAGCCCTCCTCCTGGCACAGGCTATCAGCATCTATATAGCAGAAAGTTGGGGAGGAATCCAATTTGGTTTGCGTTTAAAGGCAAATCTACCTAATTTGCCCCAAACAATGTGAGAACTAAAACAGTCATCCTTCAAAGTTCACACTTCTCTGACATTTGCAGTGCTTTTCCTCTAGCCAAACAATGTGCAGAAAATTAATATACTGTGGTGAAGTGTCCTTGCAAATGTTCCTACTAGTGAAAACAAAACAGAAAATCCCATTGTTTTAGAGAATTGCCTTGCAAAGGTTGTACACAAACATGTGCATCTTACAAGAAATTTGCGTTAAAACGCTGACGAATTTTCCAAATAACTTTTTAATATATAAGTAAACAGGCAAATTGAGGTAGAAATGTGAAGAACTGAATTTAAGGTTGTAAAAACAAACTGGGCTAAAACAAAAATGACAGATTCCCCACCCAACTGCAAAGCAAACGAGTCCAGTAAGGCTACTGAAGTACCTGGCCAAGCCATAGTAAACATTACGTCCCGGCCACTGCAGTGGTTAAACGCCATCTCTGTAGCTTCAAGCACTGGGACATAACATTACAAAGAAAGTGAAAGGATTTATAGACTGCGACTGGCAAACAGGTCATGGGCAATGGGAAAAACAAAACAGTTGTTCAACCCTTGTTGAGCATTCCCGGGCATCCTCCTTCAGCCAGCCCTCCTCCTTCAACTGGTCTACCAAGGGGAAACTGTAGCCCTGATGGAGAGAACATGGATATATACATTCCCGGTTGGTGATGCAGGCTGAAGGAATCGGACTTTGGGACAAACAACCATAAATCAGGTCTGTCCTGATTAAATCAGGCATAGCTGGCAAGTAAGTTATTAGCCGCCTGTGAAACTAAGTGTGATACAGATACACTCAATTTTGCTGTGTCTCTCACAGTTGTGATGGGAAACAGCTGCAAGACCCAACAAAGAGGAAGGGGGGGAGAGAGAAAGGAAAATATATGCTGGATTTCAGATTCAGAATCCTATGTTGTCTGTATTCCCTTTCACAAAAGCTTTTCGATTCTGCTATTCTCTTCCTGACAATTACTCTCAGCAGGTGGGCGGGGTCTATTCAAGATGAATGCGCTATTGCATCTATAGTACATCTACCAAAGAGAAGGAAAAGTCAGAGAGCAAGAAATGCAAGGGGTGTGTGTTTGTTTTTTGTTTTAGTAATGCGCAAAAGGTAAGATTTAACACCAGTTGGAAAGTTAGGAACTGAAATAACAGATGTTTAAATGTCTGATAATGTTAGAACTTGTGGAAAGGAGATACCAGAACTTGGCAAGGATCATAACTAGATCACACAAAGAGTTCATGTTATAAAATTTAGGGTTGCCATATTTCAAAAAATAAAATTCTTGACACCCACAAAGTTGTTGAGATTTAGAAACCGACCGAAATTGTTGAGATTTTCTTTGGAATTGTTGTGCTTTTTAAAAAGCTTTTGGAGCTGTTTCCGCTGCTTCTTCCATCGCGTTGCCATACATCCCCCCCCATGCCATTTCTTACACCCGAAAACCAGGATGTCAGGAATTTTCCTATACAATTAAGAATATTTGCAAGGATTTCTGTCCTTCAGCTGCTACAGGGGAGAGCATGTCTATACTTACAAGAGGAACACAAGTGTTCTGTGAATGGGTATATGGAAGGTCAAATTCATGGTAGCTTGGGTCAACCTCAAAGATTATATTTATATGGTTTCCAAAAAAATGATTTAATGATGGTAGTTGTAGGCCAAGATCTGGGGGCCAAGATTTGAAGAACACTGGTCTGCAGGGCTGATCTGCAGGACTGCATGAGGAGGCTGGGCCCAGACCTATGCACATCCATTATAACATCTGCAAAGCGCTCCCATATTGCACACCCGGAGGGCTCTCCACAGACATTACAATGGATGCATGTAGGTCAGGGATGAAGTCTGCACCAGCTTGTAGAATGTCTGAAAAGGGCTTAATGTAGTTTGGATTTTGCTTGATTATGGGTTTCTTTTCACCTCTCTGATTTGCTGCTGTGTTCCTGCTAAAAAAATAATAATTAATTTGCTTTTGTTGTCGGTCACCTAGAGCATGCCAAAGTGGGTAAATATGTTGTGCTAAGTAAATAAAATACCTTGACCATTAATATATATATATTAATGGAAAATCTACGAAAGCAAATATATATATATATATATATAAAATAGTTTACTGCCTCATATGTGCTGTTCCATCTGTTTATTCCCTGGAATGTGGTATTTTCGTCATTTTTCTGTTGTTATTATTTTGAGCTCCCTGCAGTGGGTAATGGGGGTATTTTCAAAACAGAAAAGAAACGAGTTAGAAGTAGCTCTTTAACGTTGCTTAGGAATGCGTATAGGTGCTTGGAACATGCATTAATCATACGATTACAGTTTCCTAAGAATCCTAGGCGCACAGGTCTTTTACGCATGTATGGCAGCTGGATTGACAAGACAGACCATGATGGCTCCAAAGGGTCAATAAAACATGTGCCATGAAGGATTTACACAATAGACAGTAATGGCTTCTTTGGAGCTGTTACGGTCTATTGGGTCAATAATAATCCACTTTTTAAAGAGTGCCAAAATATGAATTTACGCAGCAGGCCACACTGTCTTCTGATCTAGCGGATAAATGATATGAATTATCAACATTAGTGCCCACACTGCTGTGCTCACCTAGTGATTTGAGCATAGGTGCACCGCCGAAAATGATGCACGTTACAAAAGAACACCTGGCATGATGCAGTGACTGTTTGTAAAGTCACATTAATTTCATAGTTAAGCATGTACTTCTCTCTCCCCCCACCTATTGAGATCTATATTTGTTTCTTTAAAGTATACTTATACTTTCTTTAAAAGGTTCAAAACTTTCTCAAGGCGGTTTACAAAACAAAAGCAGGAAACAACAGAATACGTAAAAAATATAATTCACTACAACAACAGCATTAAAATAACACACCAAATAAAAAGAAAGGTATCAGGAACAGTTAAAACTATAGACTATAAAAGCAGCATTAACTAAAAGCAGACTGAAACATTCAGGTGTTTAAGGTCTGTTTAAAATAGTCAAGAGTCAAGGAAATAGGCAAATCTCCCATGGCAGGGTTTTCCATAAGAATGGGGCCAACACAGAAAAGAGTCTGTCTCGTGTTCACCAGTCTGATAGATCTTACCAGCAGGCACATGAGCCCAGGCAACCTCACAGAAGTGGAATCAGTTCTTCAGACAACCTGGTTCCAAGATGTTTACAGTTCTATAGATTATCACCAGCACTTTAAATCGGGTCGGCAACTCATTGGCACCCAGTGAACTGGTACAAACCTCTATACTCAACTCTTGCTAGATCATGGCCACATTGTATTTCAAAGACTTGCAAACAAAATAATTCTTTATGAAGATTTGTCACTCAATCCTAGTATTATTAACCATGACACTAACACAGTGCAAGTAGCTGAAGGTAGATCAATCTTCATCATTAGCACTTTGATCGTAAATGGAAAGCAATTCCAACTGAATTCGCTGAAATGTTTTTCTATGTTATTGGTGAAACTATAGGTAAGTTCATAACACCCACTTTCAAGGTGACATTGGCCCAGCAAGCTGAAATTTCACTTATTAGGTTCATCAAGGTTAAAGTTTGCATTCTATTGAAATTCTGTTAATTTTTTTTAAAAGCATAAGTGAGGGATGCAAAAACCCTTACCTGGAATATGAAAAGAAGATGTGTGTGTAGATAGATAGACAGACAGACAGACAGACACATAGACAAATACTTCTGCAAGGTGGCCAGAGTCCCTCATCCAGCACTTTAAAAGTATCTAAGCTGCACCATAGTTTGGTGTCATTCCCAGTAGCAATTTGAGCAGGGGGTGGGGCAGGGGAGATGGTTGCCCACTTAGCATTGGCTATTTCAATTTTTGTGTGTGAAGGGCTTTATTCCTGCAAGCTGCTAAAGGATCTGATCTCCTTAGTGCTATTTTTTTAGGGATGGAAATGGGTACCAGAACTCACCATGAATGCCTCCCTTGTTCTCTTATCATGGCAATGGCGCCCACCTAAGAGGTGTTGGAACTGAGTTCCAGCTGAAAAAAAGCCCTGGATCTTCTGCATATTTTTGAGGCTTGCTACTTTTCAGCCTCTGTTATCACAGAGTTGTTTTCCAACAGCATGCACGTTACAACCTGCTTTTTTCAGCAAGTTTAAGCAGCGCTTTGCATTTTGGTGGTGCAGGGGTTACGTTCAGGAAAAGAAAACTCAAATCCCACTTGCACATACATCAATCTGTTGCGTGTGGGTAATGGAGCTTGCTGGATTGCATCCTTCAAGGATAGTAACCTAGTAAAATACAGACCTTGACTTGCTCAGCAGAGAGCAGAGAACAGATGACAAGAAAGAAACACCAGGATCACCCACTATCCCCCCCCCCACTCCGGCTGCCAAATCACCTGCCTTTGCGGTGTCTGTTTTTAGTGAGTATCTTCCATCTACAGTATTGACTGGTTTATCAGGCAGCAGGTATCTCTATCAGTCTATCTTGAATTGTTATCCAACTGAAGATTAAACACGTCTGCCTCCTCCTTGTGATTTTCAGTCTTCACATTGCAAAGCTTTCAATCAAATTTCAGTGGTGTACATTTAGCTTAGAGAACTCTGAGGACTTATCTTGCTAAAGCAGGTGATTTAAGCCATATTTACCTTGTACAGTTCCAAGATATGGCTACCAGCTGCATTTAGGCCTTGGAATGATTTCCAAGGCCTTCCCACCCAACCTCCTTTCAGTTGCCTTGCCTCTCCACAGCCAGGCTCCCAGCCAGTGCCGGATTTATGTATAGGCTAAGTAGGCTGAAACCTAGGGCCTCTAAATCTAGGGGGCCTCGCCAGCCCTCCTGCTCCCCAGCTGGAAGTCTCTCCTCTCCCAAAATTGTAAACCCAAGACTTCATGCAAGAGCAGGGCAACTCAGGCCCAGCAACTATGAGACTCAGGGCTAGCCAGTAGGGCAGCATTTGAAGTAGTGGGGTGCAACTTGAATTTTTTTCTGGGCCCCAGTTCACAGCCAAAGTCTGCAAAATCTAATAAATAAAATCCATTTAGATTGCCCTGGTGCAGGGGCCCCCTTAGGAGCAGCCTGCGGGGCCCAATTTGGCCCAGTTGCTCCAATTGCATTAAGGTCAGCCCTGGTGAGACTGCACAGGGGTTAGACTGACAAACCCTGCACCTTCTAGGTCCCTGGTATCACTATTCAGTGTACAGACTCAAGGACTTGTTATGGAAATAAAGAGGGGGGCACTTATTGGAAATAAGTTGACTGAACAGCCCCTGACTGTTGACTGAACACCCCCTGCCGTGCAGATAATGGAGAAAGCTCATAAATTGTATCCCTTCTGGCATCCTGGCCAACTCTATTATGCTGGTGTAAACCCTGGTGCACCAGAAGCACAGAATAGCAGCGTATAGAATCCACTCATACGTCAGCAACTGATAAGACTTGTCAATCAGTTCTTCCAAAGTCTTCCTAAATTATAAATCTCCAAAATGCAGACCAAAAGAGAGCTGGTCTAGAAAGAGCAAGGCATACAATGGGCACCACCAGTGAAAAGGCCCTGCTCCGTGTAACTCCTGCCCTGTCATTTGATAGAGTGCCCACTTGCCCTCCTTTTTGACATGGAATGCTCTCTATTGGAGTCTCCAGGTCCAGTACAAAGACCATAAGAAGGGAGAGCAGGGACCTAGAAGTTCCCAACAGCTGTTAAGCAAACAAGCAAGCACACAGGTCACCTTTGCCACAGTCAGGACGCCTGGAAATTGTATTATCAACATACACAAGCAGAAAAGTTGTTTTCCTTCATTTGCAAGGAATCATACAAAACAAAGTGGAACTAAGAAAGAAAAGTTCCAGGGTGGCAACAGAAAGCAAACTAAAAATGCTTTTGCAGTTCATCAAAACTATCCAGCAATATCAAGTTATAGGAAAACTGGTGCTATTAATAGTAATCCTTCTAGTTGGTTAATTGGTTCGGCAACTTCCATACACATGACATATGATGCTAACTGTTTCCCCAAAGAGTTAAATGATAACTAATCAGAGGCAGCTAGAGAAGAGCTATGAGATTCAGGTGAGGGTCAGATGCCTTGTCAATCCCAGCAGGTATATAAGAGGATGACCTGGCCTGCCCAGGCCTCCGGCTCACTCCCAACAGACACTTTTTCTGTTTTACCTTAAGTCCTGCCACCTGGAAGCGTTGGAGCACTATCCGTAATCTGACGGCAAAGTCCTCTCTTGACGATGCGGTGATCAAAACATCATAAAAAAAAAGTGTGACTCCGGGGATGTCTTTAAGTAGACGGTCCATTAGGCTCTGAAATAACCCTGGGGCCACGCTAACTCCAAACTGTAGGCGCTTGACCCTGAAAGCACCCCTATGAGTCACAATTGTCTAGGCGTCTGCGGTGGCCTTGTCAAAGGTTAGCTGCTGATAGTAAAGGTAAAGGTAAAGGTACCCCTGCCCGTACGGGCCAGTCTTGACAGACTCTAGGGGTGTGCGCCCATCTCACTCAAGAGGCTGGGGGCCAGCGCTGTCCGGAGACACTTCCGGGTCATGTGGCCAGTGTGACAAAGCTGCATCTGGCGAGCCAGCGCAGCACACAGAAACGCCGTTTACCTTCCCGCCAGTAAGCGGTCCCTATTTATCTACTTGCACCCGGGGGTGCTTTCGAACTGCTAGGTTGGCAGGCGCTGGGACTGAGCAACGGGAGTGCACCCCGCCGCAGGGATTCAAACCGCCGACCTTTCGATCGGTAAGCCCTAGGCACTGAGGCTTTTACCCACAGCGCCACCCGCATCCCTTAGCTGCTGATAAGCTTGCGCTAAATCCAACTTCCCAAAGATCTTGGCTCCAGCCAGGGTTGCTAACACGTGGCTCACCACCGGAACCGGGTACACGTGGTCCTGTAAGGCCCACTTCAGGGTGCATTTGTAACCACCACAGATACGGACTGAGCCGTCCGGCTTAACCGGTGTGACGATTCGGGTTTCCCAGGTACCCGAAGCTACCAGCTCTAAGACCCCTTGGAAGACTAAGCGATCAAGCTCCTCATCGATCTTGGGTTTAAGCACAAACGGGACTCTACGGGCCTTAATCCAAATAGGTTGCACTGTGGGGTTGAGCCGTAGGGAAATCAGGGGTCCGTTATACAGGCCCAGGGTTCCATCGAAGACTGATGGAAATTCCTGGCAGATCGATTTGAAATCTGCCCCAGGGGAAATCTGATTAAGCCCTGAAAAACCCAAGCCTCCGGCCTGCCTAGGCCCTTTTTTCATCTAAATCTGGCCCTGCTCCTAGCCAAATAAAGATTTAGAGGAGTGGGGGGAATGACTGCAACAAAGACCTGACTATCAGACATCTGTCAGTTTTCAGAAGACTTATCCCAGTACAGCAACCTTATGTTGTTCATTTTGAAAACGAAAACACTGTGCACCTATAGACAGCATTGTTCTAAACACCTTCCTCATTAATAATCTTTTGAACGCAGTTATCACAGCTGTGATTCGGCTCATGAATCAGCCTGACTATAGGGATGTCAGCTGTGTGCACACGTTTTTGAAGTTGCAATGGATTCTTTAGGAAGTTGTAGCATATTAAGTGTACTGAAAAGTAAACACCTCCATGTTTGAAAGAAATTCATCAGGAAAGTGGGGGGGGCATCATTTTTAAAGCAACATGATCAGATATAAATGATGGTCAAGCAATGAAACTTTGAAAACTCACATAGATTTTACAGCGATTTAAGGGGGGTGGTGGACTGATGCACTGCTAGTTATCCACTCATTAGGCCTCGATGATTTGACAGCAACGCCCATGCAACTTTATGGAAAAGGAATTATGGTGTCAGAATGCCATGCAACAATGCTTAATTGGTCTGTGGAAATGGTGGTGTGGAGCCAAACTGAAACACAACCCCTCACCTCAGCTACCCTGAGAATTGGCACTGGCTCTGCAATCTGGGCCACTTTCACATTACAAATCTTAAGCAAAACATTTGGAGAGGGAAAGTAATTTCTTTGGAGTCTCAGGCCTGGGTATTCTTGTGCTGTAGTTGCATTAAGCACGGAAGGATGCTGGTAAACTTCATGGCAATCTGTAACTTGAGTTTTGTGGGTAGACCACTGTTTACGCTGCATGCTTCATTTGCAAAATGTTCACTTACTTCTTTGACTATAAAACTTTGCGAGGTTTCATGAAGTTCCCGGGCTTTAGTCATTAGATGGGACATCTGAGCTCAAGCTGAGCAACACTGTAAATTCAGTTTGGGTTTCTAGTAAATTTTTGTGGAATATGGATAGGCAGACCCTTCCAGTGTCCCTATTTTTCAGGGTCAGTTCCAGATTTACAAAAGCTGTCCCAGTTTCTGATTTGATCCCATAATGTCCTGCTTTTCCTTATTTTAATTGATTAAATGTTGGAGGGACTGGAGTTATTCAACCCCTGAGCCATTCAAAGGCAGTCTTTATACAGAATGTGTTTTTTTAAAATAATGTTTTATTATGTTTTTATATATGTTGGAAGCCACCCAGGGTGGCTGAGGCAATCCAGTCAGTTGGGCGGGGTATAAACAGTAAAATTATTATTATGGAATAGGACATCCCTATTTTCATTGGAGAAATGTTGGAGGATATGGATAGGAAGAAAGCCGTAAGAGATATGGGAAGGATCTCAGGAATCAGTTAATCTGACTGACAACATCTGTGGAGTTAAGAGCCATTGTCCTTGCATTTCTTTATGAAATTTTCTCGTGGGGTTGTAGTCAATATTAGTCTTACTCAGAGTAGACCCACTGAAGATAATGGGCATCACTAACCTAGGTCCATTGATTTCAATGGAAAGGATTTGCCTCCCTGGAGATTCCACTTGTGCAGCAGGGCTTTCCTGTTTGGAGACCTTTGGAGGTCTTTAAGCAGAGGCTTGACAACCATATGTCAGGAGTGCTCTGATGGTGTTTCCTGCTTGGCAGGGGGTTGGACTCGGTGGCCCTTGTGGTCTCTTCCAACTCTATGATTCTATGATTCTATGATTCTTTCCCTCTCTCCTCCCACTGCCCCCCCCCAAAAAAAATTGGCTGAAGAGATGTCAGGAGAGGAGATGGCCAGTCATTCCATCTGGTAAGATGAAATGCTTTCACAGATGGAACAAGCAGAAGACTACACATAATGGGACTTTGTTGTTTAGTCATGTTGTTGTTGTTGTTGTTGTTTAATCGTGTCTGACTCTTTGTGACCCCATGGACCAGAGCATGACAGCCACTCCTGTCTTCCACTGCCTCCCACAGTTCGGTCAAACTCATGTTAGTAGCTTCGAAAACACTGTCCAACCATCTCGTCCTCTGACATCCCCTTCTCCTTGTGCCTTCCATCTTTCCCAACATCAGGGTCTTTTCCAGGGACTACTCGGAGTATAACTCAGTTGCATAGAAGCCATGATATTGGACTTCTGGTGAATTTCCAGAAGTGGCTTTTCCGTTGTCCGAAAGGTCACATAAAACACACAAATTATCAGGTAAGGAAACATCAGGAAAGTGGAATAAAGTGCTGTCTGAATTCAGCTGTAGAGTGGACCTATTGACATTAATTGGCTTAAGTGTGTCATGTCCATTACTTTCAGGAGGTCTGCTCTTAGTAGGACTAGCACTGGATAAAATCCTTGGTTTCTCGATGCTGGATTACTGTTTTATGTCGGAAGAGCATGAGACTCTTAATCGCAGAGTTGTGGGTTCAAGCCCCACATTGGGCAAAAGCTTCTTGCGTTGGAAGGGGTTGGACACTAGATGGTCATCATGGCCCCTTCCAACCCTGCAGTTCGATGATTCTATTGCTGTGTTTTTGTTGTTGATGATATTATTAACAACAACAAGAATGTGGGGGTTCTTAAACAAGCTCACAATGTCAAAAAAACAAAGTGGGGGGAAATCAGCTCCAAGCCTCATCATGAAAATATCCATCACGTATCCATTTCAAAACTCACTTTATTTGGTACGTGTGATATATGCATTTGACTGCCATGATTGCTCTTCCCCACAAACATAGAGAACAACTTCATTACTTGCATGAACTCCTTTGGGGCCGACTTGGTGAATTCATCAGCTTCTCTCCAATCAGCAAGGCAATCCCAAATATTTCTGGGTATGCATGAATCACATAATTACATAAACTGCTCTAAACCTTTAGGCAATGTTTGTCATGCTGGCACTGTAATGGCGAGCGCTGGTGTGTGAAAGGAATGTGTGAAAATCATCACTCCATGAGGCAGGCCGGAAAGAAAGAGCTTGTCAATTGACAGACCTTTTTCAAATCAGACAAGTGTTCAGGGGCTGGGCCATCTTCATCCTTACCAAGCTGGAAACATGAAAGTTTGAATAAATAAAATACCTCTTAACTCTCTTTCACTGGCATTTGCTCCTTTACCTGTAGGCATGGGGAAAAACTTTGTTCCACAGCTGAGCTCTTTGTCATGGAGGTGAGGTAATTGTCTCCCTTTTTTTCCAGGATACTGGGCATGACCTCAATTCTGCATCAGAAAGAGCAATTAGAGCTATTTCCCACCAGCTGTTGCTATCTATCTATCTATCTACAGTGGTACCTCGCAAGACGAATGCCTCGCAAGACAAAAAACTCGCTAGACGAAAGGTTTTTTCGTTTTCGATTTGCCTCGCAAGACGAATTTCCCTATGGGCTTGTTTCGCAAGACGAAAACGTCTCGCGACTTTGTTTCCTTTGTCTAAAAACAAAGACATGTTTTGTTTGTAAAGTTAATTTATTTTCCCTTCAATTTTTGAACTGCTCTTTACAGTATGTGTGACTTTAAAGAGCAGTTAATAAACTGTTGTACCAAATTTGGCTTTGTTTGGACTTTTTTTGAAGATAGGAACGCATTAATTGATTTTCAATGCATTCCTATGGGATTTCGTGATTCGCAAGACGACAAATTCGCTAGACGACAAAACTTGCGGAACGAATTAATTTCGTCTTGCGGGGCACCATTGTATCTATATCTATCTATATCATCTCTATCTATCTATCATCTATCATCTATCATCTATCTATCTATCTATCTATCTATCTATCTATCTATCTATTTCACAGACAGGGGAACTGCTTTTGACCCAGATGTTGTTGGACTACAACTTTCACCACCCCAATCCTTGGCCATGCTAGTTGGGGCTGATGGGTTGGACTGCAACAACATCTGAAAACACACAGGCTTCCCATCCCCAGGGCTTTTTTTCAGGGAACTCTCCAGAACTCAGTTCTAGCACCTCTCAGGTGGGTGCCATTACCATTCTAAAAGAAAGAGGTAGACTTTCATGGCGAGTTCCAACACCATTTTTCCCTAGAAAAATAGCACTGCCCATCCTTACTTTATGTATAGCCTCAGACAACTGAAAATCTGCATGGGGGAAAAAACTTGCTCAAATGGAGTAACCGGGAGAGGGCAAGACTGGTTGGTTGGAACCCTGAACAGGAAACTGAATCTGAAAATTATGAATGAGGAGAAAAATATGTGGTGAAATTCTCATGGGTGGGATGCAAGGGGTTTGTTTGTTTGTTTGTTTGTTTGTTTGTTTGTTTGTCCTTACCTTACTTTCTTGGGAGAAAAGCAATGACAAACCTAGACAGCATCTTAAAAAGCAGAGAAGTCACCTTGCCAACAAAGGTTCGTATAGTTAAAGCTATGGTTTTCCCAGTAGTGATGTATGGAAGTGAGAGCTGGACCATAAAGAAGGCTTATCGCCAAAGAATTGATGCTTTTGAATTATGGTGCTGGAGGAGACCATTGAGAGTCCCATGGACTACAAGAAGATCAAACTTATCCATTCTTAAGAAAATCAGCCCTGAGTACTCACTGGAAGGACAGATCCTGAAGCTGAGGCTCCAATACTTTGGCCACCTCATGAGAAGAGAAGACTGCCTGGAAAAGACCCTGATGTTGGGAAAGATGGAGGGCACAAGGAGAAGGGGACGACAGAGGACGAGATGGTTGGATAGTGTTCTCGAAGCTACCAGCATGAGTTTGACCAAACTGCAGGAGGCATTGGAAGACAGGAGTGCCTGGTGTGCTCTGGTCCATGGGGTCACAAAGAGTCGGACATGACTAAACGACTAAACAACAACAACACCTTACTTTCAAGGCAGCCATGGTGTGCTTGTGGTACGTTCTATTTTTCATTCTATAAATCATGTCTCCCGCTATCTGTGCTTTGCAGGCTTCCTGGGTCCCCATGCTTCCTGAAAACATCATGGCATCCCCAGCTGTGTACTTAATTATTATGTCCTAACAGCTGTTTATTGTTGTTGTTTTAAAGCTATCCCATCCCTCCTTATAGTTTACTGGCAGTGATCTCCACTTTGGGAAGCTGGGTAAGTAACACTGCCCATCCCCTGCTTTGCCTCATCAGCTGCTACTTTTCAGTTCTTTTAAAATAATATTTTGTCACATTTTCAGTGTGCATTTCCCAGGGATCCAAAGAAAGCACAAAAGTAACATGCATGTCTACTTAGAAGCTAGCCCCATTAAATTTGATGGGACTTACTCCTGAATGAGTTTCCTAGGTAAGTCTTTCAAACATTTTAATATTTTAAGACACAGTAAAACACACACGCACAACCCACTTAGAGTAATATAAGAAAGCAATCCTTTGAAATAAGTGGAGAACTGTAAAGCTGTTAAGGAAATGTGCTATTATTGGAGAATACCCTATTGATAAGATTCATAGTATATGTGTTCAGAAAAAAATGATTTAAATGTTTATAGCTTTTGTAATTGATCTCTTTCAGTTTAAAGACATAGGCTTTTAAGAGGAAGATACAATTTTTCTGCCGCAATTTTTCTATGGCACCGTTAATGAGGTCTGTTTTCTCACTTGTAGAGGGTATTAAATGGGAAAGTGATGTCTTTTAAGAAAATGCATCACTGAGGTATGATTACAATCTGCTTCATCTGTTCATCCGTTAATCTTCGGAAATATGAAAGAGTGACCAATGTTTGGCCCAATAGTTAATACGACCCTGAAAGTTTAAAATGGTAAAATGTATAGTAATGGCTTTATATCTACAATACAAATGGAAATACTTGAATATAAAATTTTAGCTAGACTGAAACTTCACAAGTGCATTTTGGAAGGCTTAGGGAACAAGTTAGCCACTGATTCCTTCTCCTCTGATGCATGCTGTTCTGATTGTGGGATTCTGGCTAAAGACAA
Organism: Podarcis liolepis; assembly: GCF_965112155.1. NCBI lineage: Eukaryota > Metazoa > Chordata > Lepidosauria > Squamata > Lacertidae > Podarcis > Podarcis liolepis. Next base: position 55,606,711 of record NC_139560.1, on the reverse strand, counting down.
CAATACCTTTAGGACCACTTCTCCCCCTATAAACCAACCTTGCCTCTGAGTCCAACCTAGGGCCTTTTTTATGAGCTGCCTCCACAAGAGATCCAGAGGGTGAGAATGGGCCTTTTCTGCAGTGGCTTCCTCTTTGTGGAATGCTCTCCCCAGGGAGATTCTTCTGGCACCTTTCTTATATAACTTTAGGTGCCAGGCAACATTCCTCTTCAACCAGGCCTTTGGCTGATTAATATTCTGCAGCCCTTTAAATGAGTTTGTGGGAGTGGGTTTTTATTTTGTTGTTTGTGTTTCAACTATTCATTTGTGCTTTGATCTCGTGTTTTTATCTTGTGAACCGCCTTGGTCGAGGGTGGTATATAAATAGAATAATAATAATAATAATAATAATAATAATAATAATAATAATAATAATACTTCATACAAACATTACCGATTGCCATTAGCCCCTTCCATACAAGTGGAGATCTGTGATGGATCAAGGCTGATTTTTCCCCAAATGTTCTTGACCTATATTTTGCATTTGAACTAGGGATTTTGTGAATCTAATAGCAATCATAGGTCAAAGGCTAACAGTGCCTTTGTGAATTGGCTTAATTTTAAAGGTTGCTGGTATTTTCTGGCTTGGGAAACTGCAATGTTATTTTCTGGATTGTGTATTGTTGTTTTCCATTGATCCTACCTGATCATTCTGGGAGATTGTATGCTGTTGCCCTGGGGGACGTATGCGGGGCTGCTTTCAACTACACATCTCAGGTAGGGAGTTAGGATATTTTAATAGCTAACGGTTAAACCTCAGGACATGGTTATCTTATAATACAGGACAACACTGCAGCACCGAGGAAGCAAAAATATGCATGGAGCACAATGTGAGAGTACCCTTCATTCATTTGAATTAGGAAAGGGAGGGTTTCTAGTGGCAGTCAGGAACATTCAGAATGTGAGCTGACTTTACTGTGAAGTTGCATATACATGTGTATAGCTTTTCATATAGTAACTGTCAATCAGGTCATATGTTAATTCCACCCCACCCACCCGAAATTCTATTATTTCCTTTTATCATGATAAGTTAGAGCTTTACGTTTTGTTTGAGCTGTAAAAACACATATCAAATGTTTCCTCGTTTCTTTTCAAAATACCCTGAGAAAGAGTGTTTTACCTTTTCTTTTGTAAGTTTAACATAAGTAGAAATTGTCACTTTGAAATTGACAGGTATTCGTTACAGTCAACAATTGCATTGTTCATCTCTTGGTTCAGCCACCAACACAGGCGCTGCCTGTCATGTGTCACAACAGAGTGGAAACTTGTTAAACTATAAAGAGCAATACTGTAATATAAGGAATTGTGGGTAAAAATCTAAAATTGTCTCAGTTGGCTTGAGCTAGAGAAAGAAATCTGTCCTTTGCAAAAACTATTGCAGATCGTTTAGCCATCTGCATCGGTACGGCTGCAACTTTTAAGGGGATTTTCACAATGAAGTCCATGGAAGTGACCATGGAATACTAAAGATGGAAAAGCTACTTCCTTTTACCACAATCCTTTAGCCCTATTCACAAGTGTTTTCATTTGTTCTTGTAAGTACATGAATCACATCCAGAAATGGAATGAACATTCACCCTATTCAGGTGTTTGGTCCTTATGAATACCAACTGCATCAAGGTACTCTCTAGAAAACAACCCCTAGTCGATGCGTTTCAATGCGTTGGCCCATGGCAGGTACAGGCAGCCCTTGATTGCGCGGGGGTTGCATTTTGAGGCAGCGCACTCGTCTGTGAAATAATGTAAAATTGAAACGCATCGAAAAAGCCCACAGACACCCTGCTCCACTCCACCCCTGCTCTGCCCCCATTTTGCCCTTTTAGTGAGGTTTCAGTGACATCTTTATGATATTTCAGGGTCACTTCCTGGTTTGGTGTGATGCACATATAAACGGTTGCGCACATATTGAATGCACGTAAATGGGGGACTGCCTACATCAGTCCGAAATGGGCCTAACTGCACATAAACCTCAGGGCTCCCACCCTTGTCTAAGGAGTCCTATGTACGCACATATACAGTATAATGTTCATACATTCAAGAGAGAGTCGCTTAACACATTCAGTACCAATAGGTACCAAACACCTGAATAGAACTACTAGGTAGTGTGAGTCTGTCAACGAGTAAGCCTGAGGAATAGCTTCCTGACAACATTGTGTGATGTTGCTGACTCCTGTGTCATCAAAGCATACCCAAACATAATGTAGGAACTGGCCTTGACTGCTTTGGCCAACTGTTTCTCCCTAAAACAGAAGTCAAAGCATGGTAGTAGTCTGGGTGGGTGATCTCATTTAGCAGTGCTTTGTTGCTTAATACTTCAATCTTTGAATGTTGAGGGACTCCAGATGGACCTGCTCCTTTCCCATTTTCAGAGCACAGAATATTGCTTTAGCCTCAACCTTGCAAACCATGGTTTGCGCCATCCCAGTCAGGCCTGCGCAGAGCTTGTCTGAGGTCCAGGGTGGGAGTCTTGTTAGAAGAAAGTCATAAACTCAAACAAAAAAGCAGCCAGTCTGTGGTGGGGCCCCACAACAGGCTCGGCCTTCTGAAGCCCAGAGCAAGTCTTCCCGGCTCCCCCCAGCCATACTTCACAGGCCTGTTCCCAGCTGCATGGATCTATAGCATGGGGTTGTACCAGCTGTATAAAGGATGCTTGGTCCACTCACCATTTGTCTAGTTGCAGAGGTTCCATCAAATACGAATGTAAAATGCACGACATTCCTTCATCCCAACTCTAACCTAGATGGTTATCCATAAAACAAATAGGCAGGCGCAGAATCAAGAAAGGATAAGAAAAATGATAAGCAAACATTGAAAAGAACAAAAACTGTTGTTGATGATCTTCTGAGACTCTGCTTGATGCAGTTCCCTAAAGATTTTGTATCTTAACATCAGAGTGGATCTGACAGTCTGGAAGTGTTTAGGGGGGAATACAAATAAGCGGACATGCTTTTCAGGCCATGTACTCAGCACCATCTAGAATAATGCTGTCATGAAGGTTCAGTGCTATTTAGATCCCCATGCCCTCGTAAAGCAATTTTTCTCGCCACACGTACACTGATTTTCTATGATGGGATGAGCCATTATTACGGGAGGAGCAGCCACAGAGGTGACTGGGCAGACTTCCAGTAGGCAAGGTGTCAGATGGCTTGTGTCCATGCTGTAATCTGAACTGGAGCGACTTGGGAGAGCTCATTAAAATGGATCCCATGATAGCAAGCCAAGCTCTGGAGTCTAGATAACATCCTCGGCACTCCTGATCCACAGGCTGAGGATCAGGAGTAATAATATCACTCAAGTGTCTGCTTCAAAAGAGGTCCAGGCAGAAGCAAGTTTGTGGTGGGACCAGAAGGAGGGGAGGAAGACACCTCTGGTAGAGGGGATTTTCTTTTTTGTCTACTCTTTGATGTAAAGCAGGGTGGCAGCAGTTAGAGGTGGGAGCCTAGTTAAATAGGTTGCTTGGATTAGTCACTTAGCAGATATGTAGGTGGAAGAAGGGAACATATCCTGAGGTACTTTCCAGGTGAACAGTGATTTCGGAGAGCTGCACACAGGACTGGGGGACCTGTGGGGCAAAGTATGGCTCACCCTTGAGGATAACCTGTGTCACTCACTCGGAGTTGTGGGTCACTGACTGGGTGTGAGTCAGGAAGGCCTCTTTCCTGACTTTCCTGAAGGGGAAAGGTGGAATTAAAACCACTCTTTCTTCCTACAGGGTAGGCTGGCCCAGTTACAACAGATTCAGGAGCCTGACAGCTGTTTTGGAATATTGCCTCTGCAGATCATAAGTTCCTAAGTTGTAATTAATTAAGTGCTCCTTGCATCTTGCCTGTTTATTTCAGCCTCCTCATACAATAACAACTTTCTTCTGATTGGCCAGGTGTGGAGATTTGTAGACAAACAAAGCAATAGAAAGAAAGCAGACGATGCTTTTACTGCAGTAACACCAGTCAGGCATTTCTACTTCCTGCTGGAAGAAGAGGGCTGTCCAAGGTAGATCCAATGCTTTTTTCCCCAGCAGAAGATGTCAAGGTCAGTATATGCAATCACTGGTTAAAGGAAAAGAGCCTATATCAACCTGGCCTGGCTACTGAATCTCAAATAATACTGTCTGATGTGCAGCAAAGGTTTGACCAAAGTATCTCTGGCAGCAAGGATACTTGCAGGTGGTGCCTGGCAGGAGGTGGTTGCAGTGAAGTCTGATGGTTGAGACACTGGAAAGTACTCTGAAGGGCTTAGGGCAGGATCATTGCAGCTGGCTCAGTCTTCCTCCTGGAATGACTGGTCTCTCTCAGAGTCCTCTGGTATTCTCTGGCTTTGTCTAGCAAGGTCCAGTTTCCCAGGTATCTATAGTCTTGGCTTCTCTTTCAGTTTCCTGTCGCTTCTTTCCACATGTCTCCCATTCTGCTTTCTATCCTTTCTGCTTCTCCCATGGTTTCCTGACTTCCTCCCTCTAGTGTTTCCTTTCTCTTTCCATGATGCTGGCTCCCACACCTATCCTTACTTCTCCCTCCTTCCTTTCCTAACTGTTAATGCAGGCTTCCTCAAACTCGGCCCTCCAGATGTTTTGAGACTACAATTCCCATCATCCCTGACCACTGGTCCTGCTAGCTAGGGATCATGGGAGTTGTAGGCCATAAACATCTGGAGGGCCGAGTTTGAGGAAGCCTGTGTTAATGCCTCCTGGCTTGGGAGCAGTCATGCCCACACACTTTCCTTGTTGTTCCCAGCTGCAGCAGAGGGTTGGGCTTTCTTTCTGGTTGCTCTGCAGATGTCTGCTGATTTGTGGCTGTCGGGGCCTATGATCAGTTTGTTCCATTCCACCCACCCCAAGCGAGTGATGAGAATGGCCTCCTGGACCTCAGTGGAAGCTGACAAAGTGCCCCAAGAGACTGAGGTCCTACCTTTAAGGGAATATGGCCCCTAATTTCCAAACTTCAAGGGAAGCTGTAGAGACGGAAGTGTCCAAGGCAAACCGCATGTAGGGCATGCCCTATTTTGCACTATATACTGGGCGTGTGTGAGCTAGAGAACTATTTCATTGAGTCCCAGGTGCTTGTGTGCATCTGTGTATCCACCCGTCCATCCTTCTATCGGATATCATGCATTATCAGATATTTGATCATTATGCTTCCCAGTTCATAGCATTCTTCCTTTTGTCCCTCACCACCACCCTGCTTATACAAACGAACAAATTTTGGAATACGGCTGTGGAGATTTGTAATATACGCTTAGCAAATTCAGACAGCCGGCTCATCCCCCTCAACAAAACTATGGCCCATATACAAGTCAAATCTGTTTCTTTCCGTGGGCAATGATTTATTTCCCTCTTAAATTGGCTGGACCAGTTAGTTTTTTATTTTTATTAAGTCACACTATTCTTAAATGAAACTATTGATTTAAAGTCAGCTTAGTGAGGATTTAATTTGTTTTCAGGGGATTAGAGCAGGTAACATGGGATAATTTTACAATAAAGTGGAATAGAAGCATTCCTTCACATTACCCTCACCTCTTTTTTTCTTGCCAAGCTGCAGAGACATTACAAATTTCCAAGTAAATTGTGAAAATACATTCATAAATCAGTCCTAATTCCACTGCCTGCTTAGAAGCTATTCTAAAGAATATTTTCCTCTGACCTTGTCCCTGTTTGTCCTTCTATTGATAGGCTATACATCTGATGATTAACACACAAACAGAGAAGCACACACACGTATACCACAGGGGGGGGGGGAATGATTTCTATAAAGTTTGGATAAGAAGTGTACGGTGCTTTTTATTTGGTTCTCTGTGGTCTGAAGCAACATGTCCATAAAGAATGTCACGGCAACAGAAATCTAAAAAAGAAGGCTAACAAAAATAGGAATAATCTCTCTTAAATTTGAAATCTTTTTTCCCCTCCCATACAAGCCACTTTCTAAGCAACATCGTACAAACTCAATAATCTCTGTTATATGGAAATACCATATGGCATTTGGTCGCCGTTCTGCATTCACTGCATTCTTTTGGTTCACTGCAGGTAGGGAATGAGTGCAGAATGTGGGCTTCATGGTGATGGGGAATTTGTGAAAATTGCCTTCGATCTTGTTTTGCTGATAAAATCCTCCACTGGGTCAAACAACCTATTTACCATGTACTTCCTTCTTCTTTCTGCACCGCAATCTGCTCCAAAATGCCCCCAACCCTTTGGAGCAGATTTTGTTGGTGTGTGTGTGTTGGGGACTTCAAGGGGGAGGAAAGGAGCGGGACATTCTGCTGCTCAAGCAGCCGTGTGTTGCAGCCCATTATATATGGGGCTAACAGTGTCAGGAGTCAGGGAAATACTTACCTCCGAATTATTGCACAAAAGGTACAGCTAAGTGCCTTCAAGTGATGCCATACCTTGATCATGTTAACCCTGTTTCTGGTCTGCAAGGATTGAACCACCACGAACAGACTTTTAGAAATCTTTAGCTAACTAGATGTGGAAATTTGGGGATACTGGAAACAGAGCAGCTGAAGCTTCATCGCTTTTTTCTCCCAGGTGAAAACCTAAAAAAAGTGGTGGAAAAGTATAACACACATGCAGCTTGCTTTTTCCTCTCCAAACATATACGAAGGCTAGAAATGACTCCATTTTGGAACAGAGCATTTAATTTCATACCAGAGAAGGCTTGGAATCTCCTTCTGCACTTAAAAATGCATCGTCATATTGGCTGCAATTAGGGATGGGTGAATTTGTCCATTTCAGGTTCTGGCAGTTTCTGTTTTCCAGGCTTCAGTTCTTCATACTTCCACATCAGTTTGCGATTTGTTTTTGTGTTTTTAAAGGCCTCGTGAAAATTCACCAGCATTTTTATGAGAGTTTCTACCAGTACACACACGCAGTTTCCCCTAATATGCACATTTTTCAAAGTGATTTCCCCTAATATAATGCATTTTAATAGGTCTTTTAAACTAATGTATGCATTTTTGTGCACACACTTCCCCAGTATATGCATTTTAGTACACATTAGTCAGCTGAAGAACTGCAGCACAACATTAGAGCATTGCAATTTTCAAAGGATTGTTGTGTTTCAGTTCTGCTATTGTTTCAGAAAGTGTGAATTAAGTCAGTTCTCCTTGACTTGTGAACGGAATCAATCCCCACCTCCCTTCCTGCTTGCAATCGAAGGCACACACATGCTGAATTTGGTCATGCACTCAACTTTGAAATGCAGCTCCTGTTCAGCCTTCTTCCTCTCAGCAAAATGCCCCCTCTCAAAGTTCGCCTCTGAAATGGTTCCAGTGTTAAAACAGCATTGTTTAGAGAGGGAGCTGCTGACTAAAAAGTTGTCAGAAAAAGTCTGGTGCATGTCCATACATCAGTTTGTTAAATTGTAGCCACCGCTGGAAATCCTTTCTACATTTGCTTAGAATTAAATTCCATTGATCTCTGTGAGATTTATGATCCTCATCACATGCTGGAAATTGATCTGGCCATGACATGCAGCAATCAGCCGACTGCTTTACTTTGTGGTCAGCTGTGCTGGGAACATAGGAAGCCGCCTTTTACTGAGTCAGGCCATTAGTCCATCTTGATAAGCATTGTCTTCACGGCAGCAGTATCCGCACACCACTTCAAACCATAGTTAAGCTGTGTTTAAAGATGAATATGAAATGCTTAAGCTGTGGTTTAAAGGCAAATCTGCAGCATGCTGGTGCATAGGGTGAAAATCACAGTTGCTTTGCTCCTATCCTGGCTCCTGCTCCTGGAATCTAAGCTATGGTTTTGCTTAGCATTAGGTCAGAACCCTGGCTCATGGTTTCTTTCATGCAACCAAACCATGAGCAAAACAGGCCTATATCCTACTTGGACAAACTTTAAATTTTGCATCACAACTAGCTAAACTCTTACCTATCTAGTTATTTTCCATTACTAGCAGTTTGCTGAAATGCCATGTTTTTCAGCACATTTGAAATGATTCTTTAGAGCTAATTTAAAGATTCAAACTAAAAATAAAAGACACAGATCCACCCTCCTCAAATCTTGCTGCTATTATGGGCATTAAAGGATGTTTAAGGAGTATTCTTGACAGTAATCTCCCTGCTGTGTCTTTTCCCTATTCTAAATCTTCATTTTAACATTTAAAACTCCAATACTTAAGGTTATCTTATGCATGATTTATCAAAAACTAATAATGCAATTCCTCAGATGCATAAAACGATTAATATCCAAAGTGCAACATTTGTCAGATGAGGCAATAAAAGCTTTGCAAGGCACGAGTAGACCCTGCTGTTTGTTTTCACACAGTCTCTGTGCACCAGTTTGGGTTAACTGGACTTTGTCGAATCTAAAGTCTATGCAGTCCACTTTGGTTTGAAACTTACAAGTGTAAGGGTGAGGTACTGGGAGTCTTTTTGGAATAAAGTTATAAACACAAGCAAAAAAGCAGCTGGCTTAGTCTTCCGAGGCCCGGAGCAAGTGTAAGAGGCCATGCACTGCCCAGAGAAGCTGTGCCAGATGGCACAATGAGGATCAATGATGAGCCCTCACCTGTGTTCATTTGCATCTGGCAGGAGTTTTCCTCCACTCACATTCAAGCCATCTCCTAGCTTGTTTCCTTGCCTTAAGCCAGGCATAGGCAAACTCGGCCCTCCAGATATTTTGAGACTACAATTCCCATCATCCCTGACCACTGGTCCTGTTAGCTAGGAATGATGGGAGTTGTAGTTCCAAAATATCTGGAGGGCCAAGTTTGCCTATGCCTGCCTTAAGCCCTGGAGTATACCAGGGAGCCAAGTGGGAGTGATCTGACCATGACAAGGGAATGATGTCAAGACCTCCCACTTTCAGATTACTTTTTTTTTTTTTTAAATAGTTTTTATTGCATTTTTTCCAGATACAGACAGAAAACAGCAAAAGAAAAAAGAAAAAGAAAAAAAAGCAGCAGATATGAAAGAAAACAAACAGTATCATAACTCTTCAACAGCTCATTTCAACATTCCATCGAACTTCCCCACATCTCCCGCACAAAGCATTCCCAACAATAAATTTATCAGCAAATTATAACCTTGTTTCATGTGTTTCTTTGGTACTTTTGATAGCAATTTAAGTTTAAATCCCTTATTGTCGATTTATTCTAGAAACGAAAAATATTATCTTTTTTAACATTTAAACTTTGATCCCTTCAATATTGTTATCCAATTTCATAAATATTGCGCTCTCATTGCTGGGGCTAGCATTTCCAATTATGGTCAGTTTATAGTTCATATAACTTATAAAATTTTTGCAAATAGTTCTTAAATTTTTTCCAGTCCTCCTCCATTGCTTCTTCTCCCAGGTCTCGGATTCTGGCAGTCATTTCGGCCAACTCCATGTAGTCAATCAATTGCGTTTGCCACTCTTCCAGCGTGGGTAAATCTTGGGTCTTCCAATGTTTGGCGATCAAAATTCTTGCTGCAGTGGTAGCATACATAAAAAACGTTCTATCCTTCTTTAAGACCTTTTGGCCGACCATACCCAAGAGGAAGGCCTCCGGTTTTTTAGGAAAGGTGTACTTAAACACCTTTTTTAACTCGTTGTAGATCATTTCCCAGAAGGCCTTGACTCTTGGGCAAGTCCACCAAAGGTGAAAGAATGTTCCTTCAGCCTCCTTGCACTTCCAACACTTGTTATCAGACAAATGGTATATCTTAGCAAGCTTGACTGGGGTCATGTACCACCTGTATACCATTTTCATAATGTTTTCTTTCAAGGCATTACATGCCGTAAATTTCATATCGGTGGTCCATAACCTTTCCCAGTCTTCAGACATAATATTGTGACCAATGTCTTGAGCCCACTTTATCATGGCTGATTTAACTGTCTCATCCTGTGTATTCCACTTAAGCAGCAAGTTATACATTCTCGATAAAACCTTGGTCTTTGGTTCTAACAACTCTGTCTCAAGTTTCGATTTTTCCACCTGGAATCCTATTTTTTTATCCAATTTGACAACCTCGTTAATTTGGGCATAATGGAACCAATCTTGCACCTTATCTTTTAAATTTTCAAAGCTCCGCATCCTCCAATTGTCACCAACTTTTTCTATTAGTTCCCAATATTTCGGCCAGCCGGTCTCCATATTGGGTTTTTTCCACGCCTTAGCCTCCACTGGTGATAACCACCTCGGAGTCTTACTTTCAAGTAAGTCTTTGTATTTCAGCCAGACCATGAAAATTGCCTTCCTGACAATATGGTTTTTGAACATTCCATGTGTTTTTGCCTTGCCGTACCACAGATAAGCATGCCATCCTAACGAATTGTTAAAACCTTCCAGGTCTAGGACATCTGTATTCTCTAATAAAATCCAATCTTTCAACCAGCAGAAGGCTGCCGCCTCGTAGTATAACCTTAAGTCTGGCAGGGCAAACCCCCCTCTTTCTTTTGCATCAGTTAGTATTTTAAACTTTATTCGGGGCTTTTTGCCCTGCCAGACAAACTTTGAGATGTCCCTCTGCCACTTTCCAAAACATTCCATTCTGTCCACGACCTGCAAGGTTTGGAATAAAAACAACATTTTTGGCAAAACATTCATCTTAACAGCAGCAATTCGGCACAGCAAGGAAAGCTTCAGTCTCGACCATGTTTCCAAATCTTTCTTAACTTCTGACCAACATTTCTCATAGTTGTCCTTAAACAAGTTCAAGTTTTTAGGCGTCAAGTTTACCCCCAGGTATTTCACCTTCTTAACCACAACTAACTCTGTTTCCTTCTGAAACCCCTCTATTTCTAAGGGCGTTAAGTTTTTCCCCAAAACTTTAGTCTTTTGTTTGTTCAACTTAAATCCTGCCACCCGACCAAATTCTTGTATCAGTTCCAGAACTCTTTTTGTACTAGACTCTGGCTCCTGTAATGTTATTACTAAGTCATCTGCAAATGCTTTCAGTTTATATTGTTTCACTCCGACCGTGATCCCCTGTATTTGCCGGTCCCTCCTAATCATGTTCAGCAAAACCTCCAGGACTGATATAAATAGTAGGGGGGATAGGGGGCACCCCTGGCGTGTTCCTTTTTCAATATGGAACTCCTCTGTCACCACATTGTTCACTATCAACTTAGCTTTTTGTTCTGAATAAATTGCTTCTATACCATTTTCAAACCCTCGTCCCACTCCCATCCCTTCCAAGTTTTTCTTCATAAATTTCCAAGAAATATTGTCAAAGGCCTTCTCAGCATCAATAAAGATCAACACTGCTTTAGTGTTAATATTTGTTTGTAAAAGTTCCAGAATATCGATAATATTCCGAGTGTTATCAAACAAATGCCTGCCAGGAAGAAAGCCTGCTTGGTCCTTATGAATTACTTCATTTAAAACCTTTTTCAATCTACTTGCCAAAATGTCTGCAAATATTTTGTAATCCACATTTAGGAGTGAGATGGGACGCTAGTTCCTAAGTTGAGTCTTTTCAGTTTCCACTTTGGGTATCAATGTGATGAAAGCTTCTTTCCACGTTTCCGGTGCCCTTCCTCCCCCCATAATCTGGTTGCAAACCTCCATTAATGGTAAAGTCAAATGGTCTTTTAATATCTTATAATATTTGGAGGTAAGTCCATCTGGGCCTGGAGATTTGCCCAGCTGCATATTCTGAATGGCATCCTCAATTTCCTGTTGTGTTATTTTGCAATCCAAAATTGATCTCTTCTCCTGAGACAATTCTGGTAAGCCATTGAGTTTCAAAAATCGTTCAATCTCAGACACTTCCTCAGGCCCTTGTGTATACAACTTTTTGAAGTATTTCTGGAAACACTTTCTAATTTCACCTGGTTTCTGGATATTTTTCCCTTCCACCTCTAGATTGGTAACGTAGTTTAGTTTCTGTCTTTTCTTCAACTGCCATGCCAGCAGTTTCCCACATTTGTTTGCTGACTCAAAAGATCTTTGTCTCATTTGTTTAATTTTCCATTCCACTTCTTGGTTTATCAATTTCAAATATTGTGCCTGGTGGAATTTAATTTCTCGCAAGATCTCTTTAGATTTTGGTTTAGATCTTAACCTTTTCTCTCCGTCACTTATCTTCTCTAATATTTTATCCTTTTTCCCATTCCAGAGTTTCTTCTTAATTGTATTTTGTTGTATCAGAAACCCCCTCATTACAGCTTTACTGGCGTCCCAGATTGTTCTTTTTTCCACTGAAGTGTTCAAGTTGATTTCAAAATAGTCCTTTAAAGTTTTTTGGGCCTTCTTTACGATCTCTTGATCTCTAAAGAGGGTGTCATTCATTTTCCATCTAAAGGAACCGGCTGGAGTAAGTCTCAATTCCATTTTCAGGGCGTTGTGGTCGGAGCAAGTCTTTGGGCAGATTTCCACTCTTGTAGTCTTCGTTGCCAGCCCTCTAGTTGTCCAAATTTGGTCGATTCTCGTCCATGATGAGTGGGCCTCAGAAAAGAAAGTTCCCTCTCTACCTAGGGGGTTCCTTGCCCGCCAAATGTCAATCAAATCCACATTGACTGTCAGTTCAAAAAAGGTTTTCGGTAGTCTGCCGTCCTTAGTTATTTGGTTTTGTGACTTATCCATCAAAGTGGAGACCACCCCATTCATGTCTCCCATCATAATGATGTTTGAATAGTCTAGATAGTCCAGTAATGTCTCATGTAGCTTCTTGTAAAATTCTGCTTTCCCCTCATTTGGTGCATAGATTCCTAATATCAAAACTTTTTCTCCTTGAGATTGTATTTCAATTGCCAAGATTCTCCCTTGCTCATCTTTAAACAAAAATTTCGGTGCTAGGTTCTCCTTAACGTAGATCACCAGGCCTCTCTTTTTTACTTTGTCTGATGAAATAAATTCTTGGCCTAGTCTTTTGTTGATTAATACCTTCCTATGGAGCCTAGTCACGTGCGTTTCTTGCAAGCAAATTATATCCAAATTTTCCTTTTTCAAAATATGGAAGATCCTTTTTCGTTTTTCCGGGGAATTTGCGCCATTAATGTTCCAGCTATACAGCTGCAGAGACATCCTGTATCGATCTGTTGTTGCTCTTTATGGGGTGTCCTCCTTTTTGTCCAAATCCGAGGGAGGAGATGGTGTTGGTTCCAGTCCAGGCTGTGGCAGAGGCCAAGGGACTGCTGTTCCCTTCTGAAGATCTTCTCCGTTGTCGTGCAGGAACTTCTGGTTGTCCTCTTTAGACTTAATTCTAACCTTCTTTCCTTTGTATTTAAATGATAGACCTTGTGGGAACTCCCACCTGTAAGGTATTCCGTTGCCTCTCAAAAGTCTTGCTAGGTCAGTATAGATGGCTCTGAGATCCAGTAACTGTTTTGGTATGTCCTTATAAATTTCCGCTCTTCTATCCTGGATCTCCAGTGATTTGTTAAAATGAAGATCAAGTATTTTGTCTCTCTCCTGTTTAGTCTTTAGGATGATCAGGCAGTCTCTAGGTCTGTCCTTTCTGGTAACACTTCCCAGTCTAAATGCCGTTGTTATTTTAAAGTCTTCGTCTTCCTTTATTCCCCAAAATTTGGAGAATTCTGCTGTCAAGAAACCAATCAAATCTTCTTTTTCAATCTCTGGGATAGAGCGCAGTCTTAAATTATTTTCCCTATTTCTCAATTCCACCATAGACAGGTAGGCCTGCTGGTCACTGATGTGCTTATGTAGTGGCCTTACCTCTCCTTTCAATTCATCCACTTTTTGAATTGCTCGGTCAGCTTTTTCGTTCGCAGCTTCGGCCAATTTCCGATTCTCAGAAGTAACGTCTTTTAGATTCCCAATTTCTTGTGAGTGCTGTGCCACTTGTTCCGATAGCTTTGTAATAGAGGATGTGGCTAAGTCAATTTTTGCTGTTTGGTCATCAACCTTCTTATTTAAAATTGCAAATTGTTGTAACATCTCCTTCAGAAGTGTATCAGATCCACCTGCAGCCATATCCTCTGTTGCTGGTTGTTCAGCTTCCTTAAGTTCAGCTGTTGTTGAAGGTTCAGTTCCCTTCAATTCTGTTGGAAGTTCAATTCCCTTCAGTACAGCGGGGACTGATGATCTACGTGACTGAGAAGTCAGAGTTGTTTGCACAAGCTGGCCTTTTGTTGCTTTCGCTTTTGCAGATCTTGTTTTCGGTTGGCCACTCATTCCCCACCTGTCTATGAGTCAAGGTCAAACTGTCAAAAGTTCCATGGGAAGGACAGACCTCAGTGTAGATAACAACAGCGGAGAGACAAAACAAAGTTAGTTCCCAAGGAGTTGTAAATCCCAGTCTCCACTAGAGGGAGTACAGTTGGAGGGAGTAGAGTTGGAGTTCAGGAAGGAAGGAAAAAAGTTATGGTCGCCATTAAAGTTCCTGCAAGTAAATAACTTTCCAATAGTCCTTAAAACTTTTTCCACTGGCAGAGCCCTTCCAAGATTATCACAAGTATCACCTCTCAAGGTGCAGGATACAGTTACTTAGTTATATAGTCCAAAGTTGCCTCTATGTATCTGTTTCAGTTTTATAAATTGTATCCGCAAAAGAAATTCTTTTCCCCTGCCACCCCGAGGCTGGGTCTTGAACTTTAAAATCCACCAAAGGAGAAGGTTCCCAAATTGCTTCCTCGCTGTAGAATAACTTAATAAAAAAACTTGCCTTTCATTTCAAGCCTCAGTACTGTCAGACGCATAATGCTTCCACTTTAAAATCCTTTTTCACTGCGTCCAGCCTGTCAGTTCCTTTGCCTTTGATCTGTAAGCTTTGCCGGAAGACGGACTTCCTGTTTCTCGTCACTCCGCTTTCAGCCAAATTTAAAATCTTGAAATTCTTAAGAATCTTAAAATTGTAAAGTCCCAATTACTCACGGATTGTTGTTTTCCGAAATTGAAGGTTTCAGGAAGAAAGGTCAGCGCTGATCGGCAACAGCAGCGCGGCTTCGCTCCGCTGACTGCGAGACGACCCTCAGTACCGCTACCCCCTCCGCGATCCGGAGCCCCGTTACGGGGTCCCTTCAACGTTTCAGGGGCTGCTTCTGGCACCCGCCGGGTCCCGAGACCACAGGCTATTACCCCCTGTGGTTTTCCTGAGTGGGTCTCCGCTTCGCCGTAGCGGACGACCCATTTTCAGCGGAGCTCCCTCTCCTTACAAGGAGCAGGCAGCCATTACCGAACGCGCCGCCTCCGGAAGTCCACTTTCAGATTACTTTCTGCTTTCCAGGCCAAGAAAACAAGGTCCACAGTGTGACCTGATACATCTGTTGGGCCGATGACATGTTGGGACAGCACCATGCTCATCATGGCAGCCCTAAAGTCCTGAGCCACTCCAGTAGTTCAACCTTAGAGTAGCAGTTCCACTTGCTTTGGTTCAGTGCACCAAATATAAAGGTAAAGGTATCCCTGACTGTTAGGTCCAGTTGCAGACAACTCTGGGGTTGCGGCGCTCATTTCACTCTATAGGCTGAGGGAGTCGCCGTTTGTCCGCAGACAGCTTCCATTGTCATGTGGCCAGCATGACTAAGCCGCTTCTGGTGAACCAGAGCAGCACACAGAAACACCGTTTACCTTCCCGCCGGAGCGGTACCTATTTATCTACTTGCACTTTGACATGCTTTTGAATTGCTAGGTGGGCAGGAGCTGGGACTGAGCAACGGGAGCCCACCCCATCGCGGGGATTCAAACCGCCAACCTTCTGATCGGCAAGCCCTAGGCTCTGTGGTTTAGACTACAGCGCCACCTGCGTCCCAGATACATCCAGATATATTCAGTGTAGAATATTCATGTACATTGTCTTGAGCTTATTGTAGTTTTACCTTTATTTTTTGCTAGCTGGGAACCAAATACCTAGAGATTTACTATTACCTATACATAAAATATTAGATTCCTCAGGCTAAGAAATCTCTCCTTTTTTGGTTTGAGGGGTGAAAACATCACCTGTTTTACACATACACACCAAACATACTGTTGTTCTGAATCTTCAACTTTGCATTCTCAGGAATCAGAACAAAGGGGGTCACATCCTGCACCCCCCAGTAGTCACTTGGAGTCCTGATTATGTACTTCCATTCTCCTGAAGGATAGAAAGCAAGGACTTATACCTCTGCCAATAAAAGCATGCAGGGAATTTTTTTGTATTCTTACTGCCTGGTGTAGCATCTGTAGTTGTTGTTATTTTAATTGTACCTAACATGTAGCAGCAAGGACTATTACCTTCCCCTGCTATTTAGTCCTCTTCCCTACCTAGGCCCTGCCCAGAGGCATTTTAAGTTAAAGATCCAAAGCTTAACCTCTCTCCTCCCCATCACCAACCCCCCGGGATTTTCTCTATTGTCTCATTCTGTAGCTTTCCAGACAGAATTAGAACACAAGAAGAAAGAAAAATGGAAGTCGCAGGTTTCTTTGCATTGGAGAGGAAGAAACACATAACAATTAAAAACAAGATGGGGGGGGGAGGGATTGAAATAAAGGCCAGAGGTAAAAATCATTTAATTGTGTGACTGAGCTGCTCTTTTTCTCTGGTGGTTCCTGCCAGCTGCTGCTTCTATTGCTCCCTTCCTGTTTTAAGATGAAAGCAATGATGGTAGACACGTGCAGACACACAAAAGAACCTATTTGGACTGGCATGTCAGCTCATCTTTATCAAATGTTGCACAGGTATATTTTGTTGCCATGCTTCATTACCCCAGAATGGCGTGCCTGAAATGTTTGTCTCTTCTATAAACCCAATAGCTTTCCTACCAAGTCACATTTGACAGAGCAATAGGCGGGTATTCACTTGCCTGCATCCATTTGGAAAGCCTCAGCAATTATATAGACTGGGTATGTGTGCATTTGCACATGCCGTGTGTGTGTGTGTGTGTGTGTGTGTGTGTGTGTGTGTGAGAGAGAGAGAGAGAGAGAGAGAGAGAGAGCATCTGTTCACAAAAGACAAAAACTACAAATAATCAAAGAAAATTTACAAGACAGGATAATAAATAAAATACCAAACAAATAAAGTGGGGATTGGGGCAATCTCAGCTGAAATAAATATCTGATTTGCTCTCCAAATGAAAGAACTAATGTGTGTTGCATCATTAACATTGTATTTATGGGTAGAATTTTCTGCGACTGTGGTAGTAGAAGTGGTAAGGGAACAATGACCTATTGTTTTCTAATGCCATGGTGTGGTATTAGGAAATGGGAGAATCAGTCAAATTTGGTTTCCCTCAGTTTCTAATTTTTCAAGTCTCCAGATTTGGTTCTCTCTATTTCCACATCAGTTTGCATTAAAAAAACAAAAGTCCTAATGAAAAGTCATCTGAATTTCATGCAAATTTCTGCTACATGGATGCATTTTTTCCCTAATGTACACATTTTTACAAAGCAATTTTCCCTATTATAATGTGTTTTTGTGTGTCATACTCACAAATCTAAATGTTACATGCATGTTCTGCCCTAGTATGTGCATTTTTGTACACATTACTGAATTGCAAAATTCAGAGAAGTGTAAATATGGAATGATGGCTCTGTTTCAGCTCATGTAATGCTTTGGAAGATATGTAATGGGTATGCTCACCTTTAAATGCGAATAATTGCGAGTAGTTGTAACAGTGGTCTCCTTTAAAGGCCAGTGGTAAAGCCAGTTGCCCAAGAAGTAGGCCCTGAGGCAGTGGAAGAGTAGGTTTCTTCCCGTGGCTGAAGGTTGTATTGCAGTTTGTTCTAAATAAAGTAGTTTGATCATCGTTCTTCATGTGAAGAGTACATCTTACAATGGATATTTGAAAAGTTTGTATTATGTTCCTAGGACATTTCAGACCAACCCAAAACCTAAACTGGGCATAAAACTGGAAAGTTGGTTTTACTATTTATTTATTTATTTATTTAACACACACACACACACACACACACACGCGAGAGCCAGTGTGGTGTAGTGGTTAAGAGCGGTAGTCTCGTAATTTGGTGAACCGGGTTTGATTCCCTGCTCCTCCACATGCAGCTGCTGGGTGACCTTGGGCCAGTCACACTTCTTTGAAGTCTCTCAGCCCCACTCACCGCACAGGGTGTTTGTTGTAGGGGAGGAAGGGAAAGGAGAATGTTAGCTGCTTTGAGACTCCTTCGGGTAGTGATAAAGCGGGATATCAAATCCAAACACACACACACACACACACACAGAGAGAGAGAGAGAGAGAGAGAGAGAGAGAGAAAGCCCTTCATCTGATGATCACAGGGTGACTCACAGCTACTAGATCTTGCTGGTACTGCACAATATCATTTTAAAGAAGAAACCGTCTGATAACTTGTTTGAAAGTATACATTCCCGTCCATTTTACACTTTATAACGAACAATCTTTTGGGGAAAGGGAGAGAATAAGAACAAGAGATCAGAAGAAGAGCCATGCTAGCTCAAACTCTTGGCTAGATTATCTCAACCAGCCTGTTTTCCAAAGTGACCAGTCAGGTGTCTATGGGGATTCTGAAATCACAACATGAAGGCAATAGCCCTTTATTGCAAGTGGTATTCAGAGGCATGCTGCATCTGATCCTGGAGATGTTCTACAACTATGTTGACTAGTAGGTAGGGGTGGAAGGATGTCATGCTCAGTTCTTTCAGTTTCTCAGTCGTAAATTCAGTTCTCCACATTGTACAGCAATTGGTGATTTTAGAAAAAATCCTCATGAAACACCATCAACATTTTAGTATGAATTTATCAAAATAAACACTTTTATATGTGGTTTTGACTAGCGTGTACATTTTTCAAGCAATTTCCCCAAATACTTTGCATTTTAATCTTATTTTCATGACTTTCTTTAGTTTTATGCACACTATTTTTTTATAAACATTGTTCATATCGCAGACTTCAGATAAGTGCAAATTTCAAATGAGAGATGTGTTTCAGTTTGCATATTGTTTCTGAAAGTGTGTGTTTGGTAGATTTTACTTGCTGAATTGAATTTGTCCCCCAACTCTGCTAATAGGTACTGATGGCTTTCTTCTCAATGAATTTGTCTAATTGCTTTTTAAAGCCACGTAAGTTGGTGGCTGTCATAACATCTTGTTACATGAAGGCCATAGTTTACCTGTGCACTGAGAGGTACTTCCTTTTGTCTGTCCTGAATCTCCCAACATTTGGCTTCATTAGATGGTTCCTCACCCTTGCTTAAGGGAAATCATTTCAGATCTTCTGCTGGGACTTTCAAAGCCACTGTTTGTGGAATAAAGCCCATGTTTCCTCCAACAACTTGTCAAACAAGTTATTTAAGAAAAAAGATAGTTAATAGCACATGGCCACCATTTTAGGATTCCATGGCCACCTTGTACAGGAAAAGACCGAAAGCATCTTTTCACAATATGCTTCTTTCAAGTCAGACAATGGGATGGGTCGGGACTCCAGAGAGGACAATGTTTAAGCAGTATATTGAAAGTTAAAGAAAAAGGGCAAAATTGGTCTATTATGTGCTGGAGGTGAGTTAATAGAGAACAAAAGAATGAAAGTTATTTTGTAGAAAATGAAAAGAAGGGAGCAAGTTATAAGTTGGCCTTTGCTTAATTAAGGACAGTACATCAAAGAATCCTGTCTTTATAACACAGACAGAATTGGGAGGGGAAACTTTGATTGGGAATCCTTTGATATCTAGGTTCAGGGTCTTAATCCTTGTGCATCACCTGGGTCTTCAAAGGCGGGGGTGCTACACAGAGGCCATAAACCACCTAGCTTTGTTGTACTATGAGCATTTGAGACTGAAAAATATGTCTTTTTAGTTTAGGTGCAATATCCTCAAATGGTAACAGCATTAGGGCCACACATGCAACCTTTGTCCCCATCAACTCTGGACACACAACACTGCAACGGAGACCTTTGCTGTAGCCCAAACAATCTGTAGTGTGCTGCTTTGGGGAAGGATGGTGAACCCCGTTCTTTTTTTCTTTGAAATAAGGGGAAGCAATAATATTTTTTAATGGGTGGGGGTATTATTAAGAACCATTTTTCAACATGGAAAACAAATCCAAAGGAAGTTATGCCAACAAATGAATGTAGTACAAAGCTAAACGTAGCAATGCTCTGACTCAGTTTAAGACAGCTCCCTTTATCTACTAAATGGTAATGATAATAAAATGTCGCTGCTGTGCTTTGACAACCAGGTCTATCTAAATTTCATACAGACGATGGATGGAGAGCAAACAGCCTTCAAAACTAAGAGTATAGCCTCCCCTTCCTGTTCTAGCTAAAGAAGATTTTACTTCTTGGCTGGTGGCATCAGACCCATGAATCATAACTGACTTGTTGTTTTTCCCCCCAAAGAAAATTTCAAATAGTAGAGTCATTGTGACACAGGAACAATAGCCAGTTAATTACAATGTGGAATTGGCAGGGATGCTTTTAAAATACCCATGGATCTTAAATAGGTTGCATGTGCAGAGAAGAGCAGCGTTTAGGATAAAGCACCGACTGAACACAAGTATAAACCACCAATCTGGTGCATGTCAATCTTTGCCCTGACATGGATTCCTTTTGTCAATCGTGCCTTTACTTTGTGTGTCTGTGTGCTTCTGATTATATTTCTTCAACCGA
The DNA here is from genome assembly GCF_965112155.1 of Podarcis liolepis. Lineage (NCBI taxonomy): Eukaryota > Metazoa > Chordata > Lepidosauria > Squamata > Lacertidae > Podarcis > Podarcis liolepis. The sequence goes on along the minus strand of NC_139560.1, from coordinate 55,586,229 downwards.
ATTTAAAAATCAAGGCCTTATGCTCTTTAGGGCCTTTTACAGTGCTCTGTGTTTTGCCCATAACCCTGTGAACCCTTCCCACTGAAAAGCTACATGTTGAAAGAAAGAGGACTCAGTGATTGGAAGTAACATGTTCCTGCCTCAAGAGTAAAATCAGCAATATCAGTCTTCCTGAACTGTGGGATCAGGGACCCATCAATTAATGCACATAGAAAGTTGCTATATACCAAAGCGGACCACTGATCCCCATCATTTAGCCTTGATTATGCCAGGGGGAGAGCCAACTTGGTGGCTTCCAGATGTTGTTGACTGGGGCAGATGGGAGTTGTAGTTCAAAACATCTTGAGCATGCCAGATTGGGGAAGATGGTGAACACCTCATTGACTTATATTTTCTATGTTTTGGGTGCACCGTAATTTGGTTGACACTGCCTGGCTGAACTCTTAATGGCGAGGGCTGGATGTGATGACCAACAGATCCCTTTGTCCAGCCCACTGTCCACATCAAAGTTTCTGTGCTATTTTTTTTTAAAAAAAGGTTGATTTCTTTGTATTGTTTTCCTTCTTTCCATTCTGCAAAAAAAATATGTCTCGGGTAGGCAATGTAGGTTGAGTGAGCCGCAACATAAGGAAGTGGGAGACAGGAAATGGAGTGTCTGTTATTTCATGTAGCGAGAAAAAGAAGCAACACCTTGGAGGTGAATGATAGATATTATTATAAGAGAGTTGTACCTTAGGGCAGGTGAGTGGCGTGTTAATGAGGCGCCCCCTTCTGCTTTCTGACAGATGACTGTCATTGTTCAAATGCTGCCATCAGACAGATTAATAACTGGGTCATATTGCCCTGCAGTTGGAGTATACTGTCTTCATTCTTCTACTGACTTCTCTAATCTGTTGACCTGGAGATGACCTAGAGGAGGTGGAGCTCAACCTAATGTTTCATGTCCAGCCTAGAACAACGGAGATGATTCAAAGCAAAATAATTGGTTTATTAAATCATCATCATAATCAGAATCCCAGCCTTGAAATTCACTCTGTGTGTATGTGTGTGGTTTTTTGTTTTGTAAGGACTGGCAATGATGTCTGATATGAGAAAAACAGACTCGAATCCCTTAGTTTACATAAAAGGTTATGTGCTATACAGTTCAAATGTTCCTAAAGGTAATCTAGCAGAACCCTCTTAATATTTTCCTTCATGTGAATACTTCTGACAGATTACTAGTGGCATGATTTTGGGCTAAATACTGAGAGACACATCAGTTTCCACCCTTGGTTGCTTAAGGAAAACACTAATCAAGAAGCTTTCTCACCCACAGAAGCCCCCATGAAATCTGACCATTGGCAGGATATAGCTATAGCGGTAGATATGCAGCCAGGCACTATTTGGAACTATTTGGAAACTCCTGATGGCCATTTTGAAGCACAGAAAAGCATCAGTTGCTAGCACAATCCCCTCCCCTAAACATATTATCATCCAGTCAGTCTGATTTTATTGGTGACAACCAATGCACATTACGCAAAACATATTTTTGTACGCCACCCCAATCTCTGAGTGGTGCGAGATTCCAGGGGTTCAGGGCACTGACCCGGGGTTTCTCTTTCCTTTTGGAATGATGCACAGCAGAGACTGTGGTATCTTTATGGTATATGACTTATTTACACATATATACAGCCTGAGTCTACGATGGAGGGGTTCACAGCATTAACACCCCAAAAAGGTCTTGTTTCTCCCAAAGCTGCAGCCTTGAATTCTAGGAAAGGTCTGGCATAGCCCGCTCTGTCTCTCTGCTTGCTGCTTTGTTTCTAGCCCACATCACTGCAACCAGGCACACCATCTCCAGGGGACTCAGGGGCCCAGGCACCCACAAAAAATGTTCTGTGTGCCCATAGGTGCCCTGCCCCTCCCCCCATCCACAGCTGCCTCCACGCGCTGCCTGCAGTGGCTGTCTCCTCTGTGCGCAACCTGCAGCAGCCGTGGCCGCCGAGCTGTGGGTACCCGTGGGCCCCCTGCCACCCCCTGACGCTTCTGCGGCTGCCCCGCCTAAGCCCCCCTAACCTGGATTATGTGGCAACACCTACAAAGCAGTGGCAGTAGATCTCGTGGAGTAAATGAGATCTTGAGATTTTGATGGGATTTTGCAAGATCTTGCCAGAAGCTACCACTGCTGCTTCTCCAGCAGCAATGGGGCAGACAGAGCATTCACAGGAGTGCCCCGCTTGGGGTTCTGCTGCCTGAGACGGTTACCTCAGCCTGCCTTATGGGTAGGCCAACCCTGAGGGGGATGCTATGTTGAATATATGCTATGTTTCCTTGTGCAATCAGGGGTCCTGATCGTATAGGGGTGTTTATAAGATGTTCAGCTGAACACATGTAGATGTCCTTTCGCAGACATCATGCTGAATGTGTGAAGAAGAGTTTGGATTTGATATCCCGCCTTTCACTCCCTTTAAGGAGTCTCAAAGCGTCTAACAATCTCCTTTCCCTTCCTCCCCCACAACAAACACTCTGTGAGGTGAGTGGGGCTGAGAGACTTCAAAGAAGTGTGACTAGCCCAAGGTCTGCATGTGGAGGAGCGGAGACGCGAACCCGTTTCACCAGATTATGAGTCTACCGCTCTTAACCACTACACCACACTGACCACATTCACCACACTGTGAATGTCGACAGGCTGCTCCAGTGATGCGCATGACCTCGAGGGAAGGACCACTGTGTTCCCCCATTCTTCCTGTCTCATGAACCATGAAGAAAGCTACTATTTGTGAGGAAAAAGTAAGAAAATTTACATGATGTGATGACTACAGAAGGGAAATATAGCCTCCAGAACAAACCTTTAGAATTGCATTTTCACCTAGATGAACCAGTAAGATGGAAGACTTGATTGGTTCATTTCCAGGTAGACAGAGCACACACGTAGTGGTGATGTTTCGTAGCCAGAAGCCGGTGGAAGGAAATAGCAAGGAAGGGACCAAGGTTAAGTGTTGTACCTTTAAAGCAGGAATGGGGAACCTGTGGCCCTTCAGATCTCCAAGTTCCTACACCTCATAACCAATGGTCAAGGATTTTGGGAGTTGTAACCCAACACTACTTGTAGGCTGACAGGTTCTTCCTTTGTGCTCTGAAGGAAGGCTTGGTGATAAAAGTTTGGCAACACTGCCCTCAGGACAGCAAATGTTCACTAGATTTGCTTTTACAACAGATGATTATAAACAGCCTGTTTTGACTTTGACAGGTAAAATATAGGAAAACTATGTTATTATATTTTATAGAAAACTATTGGGTGGGGGGAGAACTTTTTCCCCAACATATTTTTTCTTTTATGATTTGTGAATATTCTCACCTTTCTAAATTTAAATTTTTCTTTAAATGGGTAGCAGGAGTTTTGCCTGACCATCTGCAAGGTGTGGCAGGCTGTGAATGCATACATCTGCTTTGGAAAACACAAAGAAATAAAAGCAACATAGTAATAGCACTTGTTTTATAGTGGAAAACTCAAGCCAGTGAGTGCAAATTTATCTTTGACAACTCTCAAAACCTAGATGCTTTTCTCTAACTTATACCTTAGTGGAATGAAGGCTGCTTTTGTAACTTTGGGGATCTGAGTTCAAGATGGATGTTGTTCTTCCACTATAAAAATGAGATTGAAATGGATGAGAATACACACACACACACACACACACACACACACACACACACACACACACATACACCATATATGACACATACCTTGAGTGATTGTAAAATGAGAAATGCGGCCTGATATGCGTAATCATAATCAAGTATATCCAGATTAATAGCACTTTTTCTTATGATATTTCTGAAATGATGTAAACCGTTACTTTTTCCTACAGCATGTACTAGGGACTGCAGAGGAATTTGATTTATTCTGCATTTAAAGGCCAACCTACCTAACTCGTATTTTCTGAAACAATGTGTGAACAGAAACAGAGCCATTGTTCAAAATGTGCAGTGAAGCACCCTGGCCAAGTAATGTGTACAAAAATGCATATATCAGGGTACAGTGTGTGTGTGTGTGTGTTAAGCAAAATGGCATACTAAAATGTGTATACTAGGAGAAACTCGCACTAAAATTATAGACTTATGTGGAAATGGGGGAAACTAAATTTAATAGTGGAAAAATGAGAAACCAATAGTTTTATCCATCCCTATCATGGACCTCAAAATATGGCACCGATAGTTAAAGCTTCTACATGTGCTCATCATGCCCTCTGTACCACTTTGGCTTTGCCAACAGTATATTTTATTAGGTGCTTTTTTGCAGCAATAGTTAAATTATTCTTAGGCAGATATTAGAGGAAAGTAAAGATTCAAACTGAATTATAAACTCGGTGTACAGTGCTTGAGCAAGCACAATCCCAGGTTGCAGCAATATGGCAGTATGATCCATCTTGTAGACTAATTGTATAATACTGTGAAGAGCTGGGCTCCAGAGATACTTCTGCTGACAGGCAAACAACAGCGCCACTTGGGGGGACACTTGGCCTGTGTGCTCCACAAAGAAAAACTCCTTCGATGAAAAATGCTTCTCAGTGGTGCTAGATAATATGAACAACACACACACAAAAAACAAACCAGAAAGGTTTCAACCAAAATGTAAACTTAGTGCTATAACACGCATGAAGCACTACCGTTAAAAAAGCAACAACAGTTTTTAAAGCTCTCAGAGCTATGGCCCTGACAGACAGTCTGAATCCTTTGCTCTTTATTTCAAAGCCAAGAAGCCCAGCTCTTCACTGTGGATGTAGCCGCCTTTGATCTATAACAATCTTTGATCTTTCCTTCTTGGTACGATGGCAAGAGCCACCTATGAATGTGTGCCCTTCCCCTGCTACCTCAGTTCCTGCTCCTACCTGCCTGATGGGCCTTGGGGCATCCAACCTGGCCATCACGATACTACAGACAGCTCAGTGGCATACTACCTGGTAAGAGCAGGTAGAGGTGGGAAACCCGCTGGTATACTGGGTAGTTTGCAGCTAGGTACAGCAGGACCGGGCCAAGGTTTCCTGGAAACACCTGTCTTCTCCACCAACCCATGTGAGTATGTGGACAGGCATGGTTCTGGAGCCACAGGGGCCTGTTGTTGCTGCCATTGCAAGTCAGGCACTATCTGATATTTTCCCTCCCACATCCCTTTCAAAAGCATTGTGATTGGAAGCAAAATATTAAAAAAATTAAGCAGATTCCTGGTTTAATAATTCCACAATTAAAAGCTAAAGCTGTCAGCTACAGAAACACATCCTCTCAGTTCTCTTCTCTTACTAGAGGTTCCAAAGTGTATCAAACTGGCCAGAAGAAGTTAAAAGACACCACCCTGAGGTTCTGATGCTCATTTTGCCTGGTCTGCTTTCGACTGAGTTGCCTCAGATTCCCTGGTGGTCTGAATATCTTCAAAGGAGGGACATTCACTTCGGAACCATGCCTCATCTGAAGCCTTGCACAGCCCTAATATATAGGCCAACCCTTATTATGTTCTTTCTTGCCCAATTTGACTCTCTAAAGGGCTGTGCCTTAAGAGAACATTGCATTTATCAAACGTAGTAACAGCCTGTTTTAACTCAAAAGAACATGTACTGATTTTCCTTCAGTCATGCAGGCCGTAGTGTACTGGCCTGCTCCTTTCCCATAAAAATTAAATACGGCTTTGGTTGGTACAAGCTGAATCTTCATGTCCATCAGCAGCACACCCCATTCCTGAACAGAAAAGGCAATGGAGAACTGTGAAATCATCAGAGAGGTGTGGGACAGCGATGCTGTCAAATGTACTTTTGCGTGATGTAATGGCTCTTTCAAAACAAGGAAGCTATGCAACCATAAAAGGAGATGAAGGTGATAGTGTTACCAGACAATGTCCATTTTCACCATTTCCCAAAGCCAATAAGGGTGTATGATGCATGGAAAGGTTCAGGTCTTTATTGCTGTAGCAATAATGGCCCAGTTGGATCCTTCCAGAAAGGCCGCGCCAAAACGCACTCCAGAAAGAAAGCATTTATAGGTTTACAAAGCATGATCTTCTCCAGGTCTGAAGAGACAGTTGTCTCCTTATCTGGATTCCAGCAGCTGCTGGCTTCTCTGGGTATTGCAGGCTAACCAAGGGGGGCATTTATACTTCAACGGCCTGCCAGTTAACTAGGCCAAAGAGGCCAAAGATTTGTGATTTTCCTGGGGGTTTGAGGCTGTTCTGTGGGGTGTCAGTAGAACAGAGATGAGGAGTTTGTGGCCCTTCAGTCACTATAAGTCCCAGCATCCTTGAACATTGGCTGTGCTGGCTGGAGCTGATGGGAGTAGTTGTCCCGCAACAACTGGAGGGCCACAGACTCCCCATGCCTGTGTTAGAAGAACTAAAAAGGGTTCTGCAACAAACAAGTGGGCTAACCCTCCCCAAAGTGATATTAGGAATCACTGAACTAGAGAAATGTAATAAAAAGGGGTATAAGTTTTGGAGTGCTTCACTCAGGACTTCAATCCCATTCACTGCTGAATTACTATATTGACAAAACCAGTTTGTACTTGATGATATATGCATGATTGATGGGCTTATTATTAGTGTGCCTGCATTCTGTATTGTTTAATGGACAGCTTTCGATACAGATGCCTTAATTCATGCAGTATTACTGTTTGGTGTTTGATGATATTTTGCAGGCTGGAGGGTTGTGGCATACAAATGAAAACCTCAGCATCCTTTTTTTCTGAGTTTCAGGTCCTGCTGTGTTTTAGTTCAGTTTGTTAAGATGTGGCTCATTAGAATGGCTTGTTTTGTGATGGGAAAAGAAAAGCTTCTCCAGATGTAGACATTCATGGTGTGCCAGTAATTTTATTTAACAAAGTGCTATGGCATTCATAAAGAGACAACGGGTTCTAGCTTGAAATGATGCAATGAGGAGTTATGGATCCAAGCAACATGTTTTAGAGGCAAAGTTGGATTCTTTTACAGCTAACCACGCTCTTATTTGTTGCTAGCTTAATAGGAACATTGATTTAGCACGTTTAATATTGTTTCTTTATTTTATGGGGAATAAACTATCTCCATAGCAAACAACCACACATATATATGCATTTGAAACTCCGCAATTCCATTATGGATATACTTGATAATGGCATAAGTTTCTAGGCTTGACAAGTTAGATTCACATGAGCCAGAAACTGCCTTAGAAACCAAAGTGGTTCTTTTGATTTTGCTATTATTATTTTTTTAAAAAATAATTTATACAAAAATATTCTCCAACCAGAATTATAGCTGAGTGTTCTTTTATTTGTTTCCCCCCCTCTTAAGGATATGAACAATTGTTCAATGACAATTACAAATAATTTTTAAAATGATTTGCTTGATAACTTAATAGCTGATTCACACATTAGAAAAGGGGAGGAAGCATTTGCCTTTGACATGCTGGCAGGCCTTGATATTTGTGCTTTTTCCAATAAGAAATTGTATATAAATTTAATTGTATATAGAGGAAGAAGAAGAAGAAGAAGAAGAAGAAGAAGAAGAAGAAGAAGAAGAAGAAGAAGAAGAAGAAGAAGAAGAAGAAGCTTTTTTCAGGGAGGACTCACAGGAACTCAGTTCTGGCACCTCTGAGATGGACACTAATGCCATTCTAAGACAACAAAGGAGGTGTTCATGTTGAGTTCTGGCACTTCTTTTTCTAGATAAATAACACTGTGTGCTGCCATCAGACTGAGTTGCCCCAGCCACTATGGGTGGCTCCCCTCCCCCCCAAAAAAATTAAAACACAATAAAACACCAACCATTAAAAAAATTCCTGAACGGCGCTGGTTTCAGATGTCTTTAGAAAACAATAATTTTATTATATTAATAAAATATAATAAATTTTATAATAATAAGTAATTTCTCCCATGTGTTCTGAGGTGCCACACTGTCTTGAGAGGACTGTGCCACATAGTCTTTCTTCCACCCCTCTACACCAGATAACTGACTCTTTGTCTGTTTTAAGTAATCATAAGAAGCATCCATTTTATGAGCTACACTCCACATGAGTTTCAAAAATCCCAGCGGCAGTAACATTCATCATCTCCAAGCCTCAGACTCTTGAGATCATGAAAATGGCAGCAGATGAGATCTATAAAATACTAGCTCACCTACTATTTTTCTGTGATTGGGGCTGGACTGTTTGAAACTGGGATTTGAACTGTGAAATTCAGGATGATTTGTATCACTGAATATCATTAGTGGTCATATTTTTGACGAATCTGGCAATCACATTTGAGGTCCACATACCACTGCATCAGAGAAGTAGATAGATATTTGTTCTAGGAGTGGCATAAGAAGAGCATGCTGGATCTAGCCAATAACCCACCACTCCAGCATTGTATTTTCACAGTGCCAACCTGATGCCTATGGGAAACCCTGAAGTAAAGAAGCAAAGCTAGCCTTTTTGCTAGCATTGAATTGTAGAATGAGAAAATGGATAATAGGTCAATACTACAACATAGAGCTATGCAAAAAAAATATATTAAAAAATGGTATCACATTTTGTGGCATGTGGACTAGAGCTGCAAATAAGTGTAGAAGGTTGGAGTTCCTGACAAAGAGCAATTTATGCCAGTGAAATTTGCAAAGAATACTGCATTCTGTACAGTGGTACCTTGGTTTACAACCATAATCTGTTACAGAGGTCCGTTTCTAAACCAAAACAGGTTGTAAGCCAAGGTGCGCTTTCGCCAATGGGGCCTCCCCAAAAAATTTGTTTGTAATCCAAAAAAATAAAATGAAAATGGGTTGTAATCCAAAAAAAGGTTGCAAACCAGGACACACACTTCCGGGTTTGACGTGTTTGTAATCCAAAACATATGCAAACCAAGACATATGCAAACCAAGGTACCACTGTATTGATAATATGCTGTATTGATAACAGCTTTTTGATAACTTGCTAAGAGCTTGTGCTTGAGAATGGGAGAAACTGAGCTTGGTTCTCCTGTTTTCTCTGAACATTTGAGGGTAGTTGTGGCATTTCCAGGTTGTGACTTCACATCAACAAATTCCACAACCCACAAATGTCTGGCATGTTTTGGATGTCATGACAGACACAGTCTCTTTGGCCATCATTCAGAGTGTCTCATCAACAAACATGGGAATGTTGGTTGGACTCTGGCTTGGATGTTCCAGGGAGCTGTTTGGGACTGTGCTTGTGCAGGATTGACCCCGAGGTGCCCTGCCCTCTGGATCAGCTGCAGAGGTGGGAACCTGGTCTGACTGGACTTTGGGCCTGTTTATGTGCCAGACTGCACATAGCATCTGCTATGGGATTGTTCCCTCCAGCAGGATTTACTGCCAGGTACCCTGTGGTTCAGGAAATATGGTAAGATGAGAGTATGGGGTTTGGGTGGGTGTGTTTTTTACCACATCATATCTTACTTTTTGGAGAATTCCTGGTGCTAAAGTACTAAAGAGAAGAGCTGGAGAAATTTTCTTGTAGACATTTCCTCAGTAGCTTGCAGAAACTGAATTTCAAGTGTCAAGGGAAAGCTTTCTTTCATTTGGACCACAAACTACATGCATTCCGATGAATCCGTGGAGTTTTCTGATAATCTTTTGCAGGTGGCTAGATTAAAAAAAACAACAACATGTAATGGTACACTAAACAGGAAGACAAATATTTCCTCTGTTTGTATCTTATGCACTTGCTCATTTACCAAAGTAATATATCTTTTTTAAAATGTCACTTTTAAAGCAAAGCCCTTGAGTACAGATAAAATAAAATGCTTGACATGTAAATTTCCAAAATCCCTACTCTATAAGCCAATGGATCAGGGCCAGTTAGTGAAAATCAGCTCTTTATGACTCTAGCATGTGGTTATTCCTATACACAAAGGTATTCTGGGTCAATGCAGATTCAAAGCAATGTAATAGGATGTGGAATGAGTGCACCGAAAACTTGACTCTAGATTGATCTGGATAGGTTTTCAGGGTGATGGCCACAGTGATACATTTCCTCTAAAGCTCTTCATTTGAAAAATAAACCCTAGCCAGCTGGGGGAAAGGGAAGGAGAGGATGGTGTTACAGTTTTGTGACTGACAGCTCTACCTTCCAACCTGGATTTACAAGGTTTCTTCAACCACAGTCCTTTTGGGAGGGATATTGAAATGACATATCAGAAGTTGTTACATGTTTTCAGAGCTCTTGGGGAACAGCAACACTAAAAGAGTTGTGGAGTATTTGGTGGCCGAGTTGATCTTATGTGATCTTTTTCTTGTAAGCCAGACCAATCCTTTCCTAAAATGTATTATGTCTCCCACCAATATAGGTAATGATCTGACATGATCTCTGCTATGGGAAATATATATATCCCAGAGCCCAGTGAATAATAATATTCTCCTGGAAAACATTATGAATAAAATAAATAATAATATTGTTTGCTGCCACAGGTTATATCTTGGATCAAGTCGTGGGAATGTAGTTGTGGCTATAGTAGAATTATATTTGATTCAAAGCATCTCATTGGAAATGAAATAAAAAAAATCAGTGATGAAAATAACTTATGCCACATAATTTAATTTGAGTCATCCTGGCTCTTTTTACAACACTGAAATAAAGACAAAAGTAATTTTATATTTTCAGCTCAAACTAATAAGAAAATGATTTATTAGATTTTAAAGTATTTTAGGGTGGTTTGACATTTAGATAATATTGTTTTCTCTATCTATATACTTGCTTGCCGAAAGAATTTGTAGGTCATAAACCTTTGCATTAAGCCTTTCATATTGGTAGAATTGATGTTCTGAATGGGTGATGTTCAAATGTATAGTCAAATCTGAGAATGTGAGGGAGATTGTACCCCCCACCCCACCCCACCCCACCCCACCCCACCATGTGACAAGACACTTCTGAAGTTCTGGGGGTACATGTTCCTTTTGTGACCGTGGAGAATGTCAAACTCCATTCTTATTATTGGATATTTTATCGGAATATTGCCAGATATTGTTGGACTCTAAGTCCCATCAGCCAGGGCCAGCATGTCCCAGTGATAAGAGATGATGGGAGTTGTAGTCTAACAATATCTGGAGTACCACAGTGGGTACTGAGAACCAATGTACATTTTATGCACTATGGTGTGTAAGAAAAGCCCAGTGCCTATTTCATTGCTAAAAAGCAGCATTAGGAAGGTATAATTTCCATCAATGAAGAATCAGAGATTATGGTGGAAGCTGGTTCTTCTTGCCTGTAGGTAGGCAAACTAAGGCCCGGGGGCCAGATCTGGCCCAATCGCCTTCTAAATCCGGCCCGCGGATGGTCCTGGAATCAACGTGTTTTTACATGAGTAGAATGTGCCCTTTTATATAAAATGCATCGCTGGGTTATTTGTGGGGCCTGCCTGGTGTTTTTACATGAGTAGAATGTGTGCTTTTATTTAAAATTCATCTTTGGGTTATTTGTGGGGCATAGGTATTCCTTCATTATTTTTTTTCAAAATATAGTCTAGTCCTCCACTGAGGGTCTGAGGGACAGTGGACCAGTTCCCTGCTGTTCTTGCCTATCACTTTCCCGCTGCAGACTAGCATCCAACACCACCCCTAAATCTGATCTGGAGGGAACAGATTGAGAGGAGAGAGTTTGTAGGAGGGAAAAGGGGAAGAATGTTCTGTTGCTCTGAATAAAATCGCCGCACCGGCAGAACATTTTCCTTGCTACTGTGTTGAATAATACCCAGTGTATTTTTACTTATGATTTAAAATACAGTGGTACCTTGAGTTAAGAACTTAATTTGTTATGGAGGTCTGTTCTTAACCTGAAACTATTCTTAACCTGAGGTACCACTTTAGCTAATGCAGCCTCCCACTGGCGTTGTGTCGCCGCTGTGCAATTTCTGTTCTCATCCTGAAGCAAAGTTCTTAACCCGAGGTACTATTTCTGGGTTAGCGGAGTCTGTAACCTGAAGCATCTGTAACCTGAAGCGTCTGTAACCCGAGGTACGACTGTATGCTGTAAACTGATGGAGACCTTTTTGTTTTAACAAGCCATGAACAAGTTCAATAAATACCGTATTTTTTGCACCATAACACTCACTTTTTTCCTCCTAGAAAGTAAGGGGAAATGTCTGTGCGTGTTATGGAGGGAATGCCTATGGGTGGCATGCCTACTGATTTTCCTCCTCTTAAAACTACGTGCGTGTTATGGTTGGGTGCGTGTTATAGAGCAAAAAATATGGTACCAATATTTCATTTATTGAATTTATATATCGCTCCTTACCCGGGGGCTTCAGGGCAGTTCACAGAATAACTGCAATAAGTGAGCTTGGGAAGGGGCCAGAACTGAGGGGCAAAGCACATTGAATTGCATGCAGAAGGCCTCAGGTTCAATCCCTGGCATCTCGAAGATGGTCTAGCCAATCTGAAACCCTGAAGAGTTGTTGCCAGGCAACGTGGTTATATGGAGCTAGCTGGACCACTGGTCTGACTCAGCAGCTTCCTATGTTCCTAAGAGAATAATAATGTGTGAAGTGAGCAGCCATAAACATCTAAATAAAGTAGGATTCTCTGTTAAATGTTTTGTTATACAAAACACCTTGGTGAGGCACATTTATAGTTACCATAACTTATATTTGCAGAGCAGGTAGGATTGTACAAGCTGTGCTCGACTTGTCATTATGATGGTTGTTTTTGTTTTTATTTTTGCATTACCTTATTTTTGTTCCTGGTGGTTTGCTTACTGTAAAACTAGAAAGGGGGGTTAAGCTGGCAGTTTAGAATGTCAGACTGAGGGGCTTGGCTGAGCCATGAGGTTCAAAGAGATTAACCTGAACTCAGCTGTTTGCCTTACTGATCTCATACCAGCTGAATGTGTGACATTAAGATGTCAATAGCACAACAGAATTTATCTAACAGTTTCACCATTGACATCATCCTTTGAAGGTATGGGCAATTGCTTCTCTTGACACATCAAGATGTATTTCTTTATTGTAAATGGTCATAGGATGTAGAAAGAGTGGTTTGAACTTAAAATGAATCAGATAGTGTGTGTGTATTTAAAAATTATGGTTATATAGATATATTTCTACTTTGGGTTTTAATTTCAGTTCTGAGTCCCGTCCCATCCGCCTTCCCATACATTATTATCTAACTATTATTTATTATCTAACTATTATCTAAAATTTGCACCATTCAACAAGAGCGTAAGTATTCTCTTCAGGGCACGAGGCAGGTATACATCAGTCTGAAAACCAGCAAACTAGATAATTTACTCATTTATTTAATTCCAGTTATTAATTGCTTCCTCTGAAATTTCTTCAAGTGATTGCTAAATTCTCTTTCATTGTCCACAAAACATATCTTAATTCAATCTATAACATGAATATTCAGGCCCCTAGTTTATGTATATTTATCTACTTTCTGTGGAAGGCTTAAAAATATTTGATAAATAACAACAGACTCTGCATTCATCCAATGTGTGCCTGGAAGGAGATGTACAGGAAAGGGGAACAAAAAATTATTCCACCAGAACAATTTCTGCATAACGTCATAAACGGCAATATTTGTCAAATTAAAATAGATAAATTTTATTCAGGAAACAAGTAACTCATGCCAATATTTTCCTTTGGGTCTTGTGGGTGCCATGATCCAGGAAGGGTTGGGAAACCAATTCATCAGAACAGGTCTGCATCCAAACATTCAATCAATCCATACACTACACCAAACTTCAGGAAACAAATGCTTAGCTCCTTGTGTGATTTTGTCAATGGGAGGGAGAGGTTGACTGGAGATTTGAACCCAGTTTTCATTTTCTATTGTGTGACACAGTAACCACTACATATCACTGCTGTAGAAATCCAACTCTGAATTTTCATTTTAGAGTTTCCAGACGTGATTTTTACAGTGACAGTGTCATGCCCACACTGGAGGAATTCTCTTCCAAGGAGGATCTGGAGCTCCCCAAAGCTAAGATTGAGGAGGTGCAGCCCACGTCAAGGGACTGTGAGGCAGAGCAAGGGGATCTGGGGTCTTCAGGGGTCATGGCTATCCAACTTGCTCTTCCTCCAGTGTGGTGTAGTGGTTAAGAATGGTGGATTTGTAATCTGGTGAACTGGGTTTGCTTCCCCGCTCCTCCACGTGCAGCTGCTGGGTGACCCTGGGCCAGTCACACTTCTCTGAAGTCTCTCAGCCTCACTCACCTCACAGAGTGTTTGTTGTGGGAGAGGAAGGGAAAGGAGATTGTTAGCCGCTTTGAGACTCCTTAAGGGGAGCGAAAGGCAGGATATCAAGTCCAAACTCCTCCTCCTCCTCTTCTCAAGGCACAAATAGCTCCACAGAATCAGGTGGAAGTTGAGAAGCCACCAGACACCAGAGCCTACCAGACACCAGAGTGCCCACTTGAGGAACAAGGACTCCTCCGGGGTAAAGGGATATTCATGAGCAAGTTGGCAAAGGCATCTCAGGTCTGCAGCTGTTCTCAAGGCAGAGCTCTGACAACTCAGGCTTGAAAGTCTTTGGTTCCCGGTACAGAGTACTAGAACAATGCCTTTACAGGAGCTCTGTGGCCTGTCTTCCTTGTTAACTAGCTAGTCCCTGGACCCAACTTCTTGTTCTGTCCCTGCTTCTGGTTCTGCCCCTGTATTTGGGTTTCTGGAAGACTATGATTCTGGGACTGCCCCTATTCACTCTCAGGTGTTCTGCTATGTGCCACTTGGGACAGGGCAGACAGGCATTATTACAGGACTGAATTTCTCCACCACCAACAAATGCCAGATTCCTTTGGAAGGGATGTAATTGGGTGGCAGAGCACATGATTGACACACCGAAAGTTGCTGTTCAGAGATCTTTTGATGGGGCAGGGACAGCTCCCTCTCTGAAACATTAGAGAGCTGCTTGCCTGTATGTTTAGACCAAGCACTAGGGAGTCTGTGGTCTCCTGAAGTTGTTGTAACTCAACTCCCATCAGCACCAGCTAGCAGATCCCATGGCCTGGGATGGTGGGAATGGCAGTCCAACAACATAGGAAGTGTCACAGACTCACCATCCCTGCAAGAAGGGAATCTTTATCTATACATATAGCTAATTGTATAACATTACTACCTGAAAGTGTATATTATCTGCAGGCCACAAATCAGTATTTTTATGACATGGTAGTTATTTAATAGATTTATTTCTCCCTTCTTGGTCTGGGAACTCAAGGAGGCGTCCATTGTTCTCTTCTCTCCTCCCCCCCCCCGATTTTGTCACAACAATGTTGTAGCCTAAAATATAGTGACCCATCCAGGGCACTTAATGACTGTGTGGAGAGTAGAACCTGGCTCTTCTTGGCTGCAGTTTGTTTGTTTGTTTGTTTGTTTGTTTGTTTGTTTGTTTGTATTAGATTTATATACTGTCTTTCATCATAAGATTTCAGGGCGGTTCACAGAATAAAATAAAGGATAAAAACAAGTAAAACAAAACAGCAAAACAATACCCCCCCCTTTCCACAGACATATTTAAAAGGTTATACAATACAGTGGTATCTTGAGTTACACACGCCTCAGGTTACAAATGCTTCAGGTTACAAATTCTGTTAACCTGGAAGAGTTACCTCGAGTTAAGAACTTTGCCCCATTAGCGAAAGCACGCTTCTAGTTAAGAACAGTTTCAGGTTAAGAATGGACCTGCAGAATGAATTAAGTTTGTAACTAGAGGTACCACTGTATTAATCAGCCAAATGCCCGGTTCTTTTCTTGTGCCTAAAATTATATAATGAATGCACCAGGCAAGCCTCCCTGGGGAGAGCATTACACAAATGGGGAGCCACAACAGAGAAGGCTCATTCTCGTGTAACTGCCCTCTGGACCTCACGTGGAGGAGGCACACAAAATCTAAAAGCAAAGCAAAAAATCTGGCATTTAAAATAGGTCAGTCTAGAAGGAATTCCACAATTAGATACAAATTAGTTCGCACCTCTAACTAGTACAAACAGTTCTGGAGCCTATTAAATAACTGGAGGGTTCAAGGCTGTCCCAAGAGGATTTCTGAAGCCAGCTTTGAGCAGAGGTGGCAATATCTCTTGCAAGGACAGCCAAGTAGAAATACCATAGTTGGGGTTTCTGATCTCTTTGGTATGACACTGGTATGAACATTCATCTGCCAAAGCAAATGAGGATTTAGAGTGGTAAATAACAGGGCAAAACTTGGATGTTAAACTGCCTCAGTTTAAAGCAAAGCAAAACACCAAACCCTAACTTAAGCATCCTCTTAAAAGCCCTTCTTCCCCTCACCACTTTGAAAGGCACCTCGGCACAATCCGTGAGTTCAGCACGTATTGTCCCTTAATGGCAGGCATTACGTTTGCACAATGCCATAAATCACAACTAAAGGCTGGTTTTAAATAGGACACAGATACATGCAGGCACCACAGCTTTCTTAAGTGATACTTAGAGAGAGAGAGAGAGAGAGAGAGAGAGAGAGAGAGAGAGAGAGAGAGTCAGAGAAAGAAAGAAAGAAAGAAAGAAAGAAAGAAAGAAAGAAAGAAAGAAAGAAAGAAAGAAAGAAAGAAAGGAAGGGCAGTGGGAGAGAGAGAGAGAGTAAATATCCTGGCCCATAGTCTCCAAATATACTAGACCTAGCAGAGAATGTCCCATTTCAGTACTCACTGAGCTTGACTGAAGGATATTTTTATGAATACTTTTTAAAAAAGAAAATGCTTGCGGACTGCAGCCCCTAGCCAGTTTAATTAGGATTTAAATACCTTGTGGATTCCTCCCTCCCTCCCCCACCCACCTCATGCCATTGTGAAAATCTGGGTGCACATCATATCATCTCTATCCCCTCACCATTGCCTACATAGGCACCCTTTCTTTCCTGTTATTTATTTAGGGTTGTTTAAAAAAACCAACCCACCCCCCTGCACAAAAAACCCTTATTGGTGCATAAGCAGAAAGACAAGCAGGCTTACATGCAAAGACCTGCAATTACTGTCCCTGATTTCACTGTGAAAACTTTACAACGGGTCACACTGAAAAATCTTCCTCTACCCCTCCCACTCCTTCTAAGAGAACAAAAAAAAAATCCATCAAATTAACACATCAATGAGTTGATTGTAATCTCCAGGGTTCAGTGTAGCACTTTCTAGCCTCTCAGACAGGAGGCCAGCATGATTTATCAATGCAAACCTAATAGCATCAATATGAATCTAACTAAAAATCAATATTTCATTACCAAATTGTTAGTGAGAATGAAGAAAAATTGCCAGAGTCAAAGCATTCTCTAGGGTAGGAGCATCTGGAGTTCAATGTGACAAGATGAGTGATGCATGACTCGGGGCCTGGGGAAGGACACCGGGAGGACAGGCCACTACGTAAGGCCGGAGACTCATGAAGAAAGCTCGCTTCCTCACTTTTTTTTATTTTTTAAAAACGCTTTCTCTAAGAGGCAAAGAAAATGTCTGGGAGAGGGAAATGGAAGATGCTAAGGTTATTTACTGAAACGAATGCAAAACAACAGATGCAATTAAATCCAGAGTGCTGAATAAAACGGAGTCTGCTTTCACGGTGTCATATACACACCTAACTTTCTTGCAGTCAGGGTGGTGCAAACACGAAGGGCAGCCATGGCAAAAAGCCATCAAGCTCTGGAACCAGATTCTGAATTTTAACTACCGTACAGCCCGATCTCATGAGTTGCTGGGCTGAGGATCATGTGACGAATCTTCAGCTGCAAGATATTGTCACGGCACGATGCTACAACTGATAAAGTGTTGTGCCGTTGACATGAACAATCGGGGGGATATGAGGCTGCTTTCCACCACTGGCCAAGCTAGCTCAGCACCTACTCTGATTAGCAGTGGCTCTGAAAGGTTTTGGAGAGGAGCCTTTCCCAGCCAGGGATTGAACCAAGAGCTTTCTTAATGCAAAACATGTGTTCTCCATGTGCTCCATGTGATCCTCTGATTAAATGTTCATGCAATACTCAAACACTTGGGCAACCAAATACTTGGGCAACCATGGTGCTACACCGGCCACAGGAAGACTCTCTCTTTCATGGTCTGGTAGCAAATAAGCAGCCACTGCAGATCTTTTAGGGCTGGTGAAATATGAACCCCATAGGGATGCAGGTGGCGCTGTGGGTTAAACCACAGAGCCTAGGGCTTGCCGATCAGAAGGTCGGTGGTTCGAATCCCCGTGACAGGGTGAGCTCCCATTGCTCAGTCCCTGCTCCTGCCCACCTAGCAGTTCGAAAGCACATCAAAGTGCAAGTAGATAAATAGGTACCGCTCCGGCGGGAAGGTAAATGGCGTTTCCGTGCGCTGCTCTGGTTCGCCAGAAGCGGCTTAGTCATGCTGGCCACATGACTCGGAAGCTGTACGCCGGCTCCCTTGGCCAATAAAGCGAGATGAGCGCCACAACCCCAGAGTCGGTCACGACTGGACCTAATGGTCAGGGGTCCCTTTACCTTAATATGAACCCCATTTGATTGTCCCGCTCCCCACGCACGACCACATTTTGCACAAGCTTCTGGGTCATCTTGACAAGGAGCTCTACATAGTGCAGTAATCCAAATAAGAGGATACTAGACAGTTAAGTATTATGCCTCTCTATCTTGGCCTAATAAAAGCCACAGTTGATGAACCAGCTGAAGCTGGAAATAGGCATCCTTTGCCATTAAGCTAGTTGTGTTTCCAGTTACGGTATAGAATTAAGGAGTGTCCCCCAAATAGGGGTGGGGAAATCTGTCCATTCTGGTTTTCTAGGTTTGTCATTTTCCCAATCCTTAATTTGGTTCTCCACATGTCTGTGGTAATTCACTTTAAAAAAAATAATTCATGAAAATTCGTGAGCATTTTAATCCAAGCTTGTTTATAAGCAAGTTTTTTGATCCAGTTTTAACAAATATCTGCAAGCACTTCCCCCTAATTTAATGGAGTTTCTTATTTTGTTTTCATAAATATAAACGCTTTTAATGTGCATTTCCCCCTAGTATATGCACTTGCTGCATACTGTTTGGTTGGAGAACAGCACCACTAAATTCAGTAAAGTACAAATTTCAAAAGACAACTGTGTTTTGGTTTGCTTGTTGGTTCATGAAGTACGGGTTAGTTTCTCATTAAAATGAAAACAAAATCAAATTTCTCCTCCACTGCTACTTGCAAGCTACGCATCTGCTCCTTTGAAGAGTGAAACTCCATTCACAGCAGTTTAACATCCCGATCCTTTAGCCTCTCTCTTAGTGCTACTGAGGCAGAAATCTCACCACCAAACACAGAAACACAAGTGAGATGCCTGCTTCCTATAAGTGACTTATAACAACCATGTCTCAACAAAATCTTGAATCCTTGAGTTTAGAATAATTATAGCAGTTGGCAGTAATTTGCCCTTGCTTTCAGTCAGCAGGCTTGGAAACTTTGTGGACTGAATCCTGCTCACCAAACACAGAAGGAGATGTGTATCCTCCTGCTGTGCTGAGCCTACAGCAGTGCAACAGGCCAGGACATGACAATTCATGCTTTTCTAATCCTCCATTAGAAAAGGTCCGTATAGTTAAAGCTCTGGTTTTCCCAGTAGTGATGTATGGAAGTGAAAGCTGGACCATAAAGAAGGCTGATCGCCGAAGAATTGATGCTTTTGAATTCTGGTGCTGGAGGAGACTCTTGAGAGTCCCATGGGCTGCAAGAAGATCAAACCTATCCATTCTTAAGGAAATCAGCCCTGAGTGCTCACTGGAAGGACATATCGTGAAGCTGAGACTCCAATACTTTGGCCACCTCATGAGAAGAGAAGACTCCCTGGAAAAGATCCTGATGTTGGGAAAGATGGAAGGCACAAGGAGAAGGGGACAACAGAGGACGAGATGGTTGGATAGTGTTCTCAAAGCTACCAGCATGAGTTTGACCAAACTGTGGGAGGCAGTGGAAGACAGGAGTGCCTGGTGTGCTCCATGACTAAACAACTAAACAACAACAACAATCCTCCATTTGTTTGAGTCATCCGGCATCCTGAGACCAGCATATACAAAATGCTCATTCTTATGCCATAGATAACCGCAGGGGTCAGCAAACTTTTTCAGCAGGGGTCCGGTCCACTGTGCCTCAGACCTTGTGGGGGGCCGGACTATAGTTTGGAAAAAAATAATAATGAACAAATTCCTATGCCCCACAAATAACCCAGAGATGCATTTTAAATAAAACCGCACATTCTACTCATGTAAAAACAACGCTGATCCCGGACCGCCCACAGGCTGGATTTAGAAGGTGATTGGGCCGCATCCAGCCCCCGGGCCTTAGTTTGCCTACCCATGGATAAGAGTGTGGGCTTTTCACTTCCTTCTGAGGGTAGCAGAAGCCATGAAGCAAAGAGGGAGAAGGGCAGTTCAGTCGATTCTTCCCTTTCCCTATCTCTGCTTGCTTCTCAGAAACTGCAGCCTGACTCTGAGGTCTCTCTCCACAAATGGGCTATTGTTATGGAGCAGCAAGCAAGGCCAAGGAGTGGGCAGGAGTGGCTTGACTCATTCCCTTGCTTGCAATCTGCTCCTTATGCTACCATAACACCTGGCCTCTGTATGCAGAAAGCAGGATTTCACCCTTTCTTTTCAAATGCAAGATTATTTTTCCATTGTATTTCCAACCGGGGCTTTAAGAATACATTTCATGTCAAAATGTGTGACCAAATGGAGAGAATGACTAAACCTAGTTTGACTTAATGCTTAGGGAAAAATATCCTCCAGGTGCCTGTTTTCCAATTCTGGCAGGAAGTAACCCTTATTCTATAAAATTCCCATTTTATTAGTAGCTCTCTCGTTATTTAGTGTTCCTGCTCATGCAGAATGCCAGTTTTAGAATTGTAATCTTTTCATTACTTCAGTGTTTTTGTTGCCTTATGAGTTTGCTCCAATCTGTGGTGGAATTTTCCCTTCTCTTGAGGCCCATGCACTTTCTTTTAATTTTTTAAAAAGTTAAAATCCGAGAGTTCTTCCTTTTTATGAGGTATTTATAGTGTCCAGGCTTAAATGTGTCAGTTGAAATATATATATTTCTCTCTAGAGTTTTTCCTGGGGTTTGAGGGTAGAATGAATAAATGATTTTTTTTTACAGATTACATGGAGACTTTGGGATGCAAAGGATATATTCAATAAACTCCAAATAAACTGTAAAAAATAATCTATAGCCAATGTGCTTATAAGTCCAACATATGGTAATTATAATTAAAAGGACATTTCCTCAAACTACAGCCTAATTGGTTTTTTAAAAAGCCAAAACAAGCTCCCCACCAGCAGAGGGAACATAAGAAATATTTCTTATACCTATGGGATTTCAAATTATTTACTAAACTTTAACTTCTATATCTCATTCCCTTCTAAGCCATTGCTTACTACTGCCTTACAGTTTAAGCATTAGTTTTCTATTTTGAAGTTAAGTGCTCAACAGAATACTGCAAGATTCTTAATGTCTGTAAATTTTGATTTACAGACTTTAAATTTTGATTTACACCTGGGGGGAAAAACTGGCCTATAAGCTTAGACCCAATGAACCAAGTGGGGTGTGTGCATGTGACAAAATATCTGTGATATGACTGCATATTTTCAGCAAAACTAGAGATAAATGGGAAATCAGGAAAAGTAAAAGGGGAATGCAAACAAAACTCTGTGCTGAATAGCTTTATTCGGCCCAGGAGGAAAACAAGATACTTGCATCCCTTGTGACAGGATTATTCTGTAGTGCAGGACTGGGGAAACTGGAAGTAAATGTGGCCATCCGGGTCTCTTTGTCTGATGCATGGGAATCTCTGCATTACACCCATCTCTATCACCAGCCTTGTTCTGTGCCCATTCTCAGGTGCTTTGTGTGGCTTGAATGTGACCTTGCCTTGCGGAAATGTTGCTTTCCTACATTGAGACAAATGCATCTGACTGGAATGTAGCCTACTATACAAAGGTATGAATTGCCACTGTTGCCCTGCCCACTTTTACCCCCGACCCTGCCTACCAACGACATGCAGCCCTGGAAGGTGGTCCATGGGGGAATGCGGCTGAAAAGGCTTCCCCACACCTGCTGCAGTGTAAGCTTTTGAGAGCCAGGTTTGTGAGCCCACGCACTAAACCCTGACCCCACCACCCTGAAATGAGACATGACAACAATGTATGGGTTTAAAATTAGGCCACAACTTTATTGAATTCAGGTGTAGGAACCTTGGCTTAGGCCTTGGAAGGTATCCCTGTCATACCCAACAGGGGCTGAGGATGCACAGAGCAGTCAGGTGTTGTGGAAGGGGACTGTAAAGCGTGAACTTACACAGTGTGTCCTCCCACTTCACCAAAGCCGGGAGTTTGACCTATATGCCACCACTCTAGGGACAGTGACTCCTGCAATCAACCCTTTAACGGGCCCTGCAAAGGCCACCACATGGGGTGCATCAATATGCCGCCCATAACTCACAGATAGACTATAGAATACTGACCAAGGCCTAAAACTGCCAAAGTTGTGACGAATCGCTACGGGGAAGGTGAAACCTGCCAATGCAGGGAAATTCCTTCCTGGTTCTGAATACAGCAACCATCATACGACCATAGCAGCACCCGCTGACCTAGGAAGCAAGAGGTTAACCTGCAAAAGAAGACCTTGTTATATTTTAGGGAGGGTTGGGTGGATGAACCTGGGAAGAAAACCAAGTGAGCCTGGGCCAAAGAGCATCAACTGAAGAGGGCCTTTTCTGGCCCTCACCCCACCCCCAGTTGGCAGCCCATTGGACTGCTGAGATAGGGGCAGGGCAACGGCCACCCTGTAGCAAGGTGGGTGGCACCTGGCCAGGTAAGCCTGCTCAGTGCCGCAAACCTCTTGGAGGGGGTGAGCGGAAATCTATGTCAGTGTCGCCTCATATCCAAAGCAAACCATCTTGTCAGGGATTTCCATTGCTACAAGATTTCCCCAGTTCTCCTTCCCCTGGGCACACTGCACATCCTCCCCAGGTCTGCTCTGGAGGGTTGGGGGAACTCTCAGAATAGATTTGGTGGGGCAACCAGGAGGGGAGTGAGGAGGAATGTTCCATTGCACAAGTGGACAACCTTGCCTTGATGGGACCAACACTGCACTAGAAACAAGCCTTGGGATTTAAGCAGAGGTTGGAGAGCTATCTATCCAACAGGCGTGATGTGGTTGCTGTTAAGTTTAATTGTTTAGTTGCCCAAAGTGAAATGGAGAAATGCCTGTATTTATATTGCTAAGGGTTTAACACTGGAATACTAAAGCTAGAAAGAGTTCTCTGAGCTTCATCTAGTTAATAACTAATTGTTGATATCCTCTGCTAGCATTCACGTGAGTAACCTTGATGTTTCTGTACCTGTTTTTAAGAAGTTCTGGTTAGTAAAGTTTTGAATCTCATTTATGGGTCTGGACAATTTTTATTCCAAAAGGAGTCCATTTTTATGCATCCGATTGCTTCATGCTGCAAAGTATTAATATCTACAATATTAAAATGCTGCACCCCATTTTTCAGATCCAGGGAGTTAGACTAGATGACTTCCAAGGTCTCTCCCACCGCTACAATTCTCTTTTTTGTTTCAGTTGGACAAAATAATTCAAGAGTAGTGCTATTAAACACTCTGCTCCTTGATTCTCCTTTGTATTTGCATACAGAACTTTTGTTCAGATTCTTATCAGCAGATAGCATGGCCTTGGCTTGTAAGTAGAAGCCATCTCCTTTCCCATTGCTGTAACAAAGGCTGAAGAAATTGTGGGATGCACTTATGCAGAAATTAACCTATCAACTTTGTACAGACGGCGGCTTGGATACCTCTCATTCCTTTCATGCTATTTGTTTTTTTGTTCCTTGGTTTGAAGATACAAAAAGCAAGTGCCTCCTGTGAACAATAAGTATATTTCTTTGTATTAATTTAGATTTTCTATCTCCAGTGTTCTAATCATTTCCTTTCTTGTTTGATTGATGAGACTCAAGTTTAGAAGGTTTAAGCAGCTGCTATAACAACCTTACAAACTTTGTTATTTAACTTCACTCTTTTTCTTTGTTTTGTTTGATCCATTCTTTTTACATGGTTGTGTTGATCACAACGGATGTGTTTTCATTCCTGCTGTAACTTTTATGTACAGCATGCATGTCATTTGGTTTTCAGTTTCTAGGCAAAATTTGATGTTTAAAAAGGTAAAGAGACATTTCAGTTCACTTCGATGATGATCACCAGTCAGGACATACAATGATGTCTAATGTTGTTTTACCTTTGCTTTGAATTTTTTGTGCTCGAATGAAGATGTGTAGTTCAAAAGCTTGCATACAATAGCAATGTAATCTTTTGAAGTAAAATGCACTATAGGATGACAAAATGCAAAGATGGATAGACCTCCAGTTTCTTTAAAAATCACACTGAACAGGAAATTTCAGGTGGTTTGGTGTGAATTTTCGCCTAGATTTAAAATGAAATAGAATTGCAGGTTATTGCATAGGCAAGACAGAATAAATTTATGGCTGAGCAAATGTAAAAATGATGGGGATCAGAAAGAGCACCCCATTCCTGAATCTTACTTTTAACTCCCTGTTACTGTCTATTTAAAAGTCACCCCTTGTGAGCTCAGTCGGACATTCTTTGATGAATAGGATTGCAGCCTAAAGAAAGTTTAAGATTTCAACAGTGTAGAGTACATCTGAAAAAGAGGCTATCCTGAAAATCATAATCTGTATGTATGGACCTAGATCATGGCTAATATTTTTTTTACTGATTAGTTTGTAAGAATAAAATATCAATTTTGTTCCAAGCTTCCATTTTCTGTTTTCTTTTTACCTTCTTTCTCTCAGGTTATGTTATATACTTGATTCCATTTTCTCTCTCTCTGTAACTAGCTGTTGATGGCTTATCCTGTTGCTGACAGTAATGCAAACACCTAAAGTATTAGCCATAACTTTCTTTTAAAATCCATATTTCATTCTGAACGTGTATATGATTTAAGGCCAATTTTCTCTCAAAACTATGGAGATAGCAAGAGGCATATTAAAAGTAACTGGTGTGTGTGTGTTTTATTTTTAAAAAAATCACGAAAGGCAATGTATTATGTGCACTTGGCATTATTTATTTATTTATATATTTGCCATTAAAATAGACATCTGTTAAAATGTGGCTGATGATATAAATGGATATTTTTTTTCACAGATTTGCATTTTACAACTAGATAATCTTTTATGAATTTACCCCATTTTACATACTTCTGTGTAAATTGTTTCACACTAAATCTGCTTAACTTTATTTATGGAAAATGACAGGTGCATTTTTATGACACCTTATACTTTGGGTCTTTATTTTGACAAATGTTGTTTTATCCTACTCGTTTGTACTTGAAAGTTTGCAATATCTATTACGTTCAAAAGGAACTTTTGGCAAAGGCCATGAATGGCTGTAGTATCTCACTCTGAAAAACCACGAAAGGAAAGAATATAAAAACAAAATCTTTAAAAGTTGCAATACACAGCACAAGCTGGAAGTGTGGAAATAAACAAATGGTGCTGCTATTTGACCCTCAAGATGTAAAGTGGGCAATCAGCAGTATCACAGAGCACACATATTTCCCCAGTGGGGGAAGAATTAAACCTAACTTTGGAAGAACATGAAGCCCTCTCTTTGATGCTAACTTTGGTTTGGGCGACAACGAATTTTTTAACACGGTGAGAATGAATACTTCAAAGTGAACCAGGAAATCCCTTCAAAGTGAGACAAGTGATGACCCATTTCCAATGGCTGAATCTTGAGGACAAAATGAAATCACATGCACTCACACACTAGGAAAGTGCAAATAACAGCTTCAGAATTAACGAGGAAGATCCTTCTGAATTGTCCGGTTCATTTTCAAGACTGTTCTTCTTGTTCCCCGATGTGTGTGACTCTTGTATTTATCTGTAGTACTTGTCAATCACAGCTGTTTCCTCAAGGAAAACACCAAAATGTGGGAGCAGGCTCATTTCTCTCATGCCAATAAGTTAGAATGGTTTGCTTTGTGTACCTTGTTCAAGAAGAGCTAAAGACCACCTGGTTTGCGACTGGTACAGCAATACCCCATGCAGCCTGTCTAGGATAAGTAGTTGGTTAATTCATATACATGAATAAAATTGACACATTAGGTTGTATCTCTGGCTGAGCCAAGGGTGAGGGAGTTAACGCAGTGCAGCCCAGCCGCACCAGGAACCTCCCAGCACCCGGAGATCTGCTGGATCCTAATCTCATCCCAGTTTAGGCTTGCTCCCTAAAACAAATCATTCATAAAGGTATAACATCCTTTTGGTATCTGATGGAATATTCTGAAGCAAGACATAACATATGCGTAATCATGGCTTATTTTTGTAAATGCGTAACAAAAATGTGAATTAAGTCCCCCCACCCCAATAATTGCATAATTATATTTTAGCTCAATTGCTAACTTATATTTAAAAAAGCATAATTAAAAATAATTGGAGAAATACTTTAGCACAAAAATGCTTTAGCACAAAAATGGCATGAGGCTGGGCATATTTTCTAAACAGCACATTTTCACATGGATATATTGCAAAAAAATATGTCTCTCCTAATTATACTGAGACCCCCAAAAGCTACTGCAAAAGGAACTTAATTCACATTCAGTTCACTCAGAAATTAAGGGAATTACTTTTGGGTGTGATGCAGATATATATATATATATATATATATATATATATATATATATATATAATCAGTGAATTAGTTAATTTGAATTAGTTCATTCCAAGCCTTCCCCACCCATTTTTCTTAGGGTGACTGGTAGGCAAATACAATAAATGCATCTTCTCTTCCATAGTAATAATTCCCATAGTAGCTTTAATTTCTTTAAATTAATGAGTTCTAATTCTTATTAATTCATAAAGACAGTATTTTTTCCCCAAGCTGTTTTGGCTAGTATTTTTCCAGTTCTACACCTATTTTCCTTTGTGCAATCATATTGGACCCATACTGCATACATGGCAGAAAATATTACCTGTGTTCACCAGGTTGAAAAAAAGTCTGTAGCTGTAGCTGGTCATAGGTAAAGGTAAAGGTACCCCTGCCCATACGGGCCAGTCGTGACTGACTCTAGGGTTGCGCGCTAATCTCGCTCAAGAGGCCGGGAGCCAGCGCCGTCCGAAGACACTTCCGGGTCACGTGGCCAGCGTGACGAAGCTGCAACTGGCGAGCCAGCACCAGTTCCACACATGGAAACGCCGTTTACCTTCCCGCTATAAAGCGGTACCTATTTATCTACTTGCACTTAGGGGTGCTTTCGAACTGCTAGGTGGGCAGGAGCTGGGACTGAACGACGGGAGCTCACCCTGCCGCGGGCATTCGAACCGCGACCTTACGATCAGCAAGTCCTAGGCACTGAGGTTTTACCCACAGCGCCACCCGCGTGGGTGAAATATATATATATATATCCATGTGAAAATAGCTGGTCATAATTACCATTTAAAAGAGCTTCCCATAGCTATATGGGAAGCTCTTTTAAAAGGTAATTAGTTTCTTTATTTTCTTTATTTTCTATATAATAACTTTTTGTAGAAGGAGTTTGTTTTCTTTTTACAATGACTGTCTGAAGAACGAGAGAGCTGTGATGAATAGCATTCAGCCTCTGGGTGAAGCCAGCTTGGTGGGCTGAATGTCAAAAATGAAACATCTACTCTCCTTAGAGACCCTTAGTCAAATCTCAGAAAGGTTGGCTCTAATTCTCCATTCATTGAAGTAAAGAGAGTTGTGTCACAGGGAAATCCTAACCCCCATCAAAGGCTGTGGGGGGCCAGGTTTAGGATGGGAGAGAAGTTCCCCAGTGGAAATCTGGTCTATTAGAGGGAATGAGGCACAACACAACCAACCTCACTCTACCCTCAACCTGCCCCTACTTCCCGGCCTACTTACTTACTTACTTACTTACTTACTTACTTACTTACTTACAACCTGTTAACAGGTGACTCCACCTGTCATTGGCTCTGGAACCACCTATTGCTGGTCTCCCTGCCTTCCACCCCTCCAGTCCCACTTTTGGAATGTCCCATGCCTTTTGGAAAAGAACCAGAGGTCTAGGCTACTCCCATGGAAAGGCCTACAGACATATATCTACCACTGGTGATGTTACCACATCCTGTGTCAGGTGTTTCCCATCCCATCAGTGTCAACGGGAGGGGAAGCTGAGAGAAAGAGAGAGTCACTGGGTGGTTGGGAGTAAAAGTCGGTAGCCCAGCTCCTGTCATTGCCAGAGTGAGCCAGAAGAGTTGGTTCCACTCCAGGTCACTCCCCACCCCCTTCCAACGCACATACACACTTACAATTGGAAGTGACTGTGTGTATTATGGAAACATGCAGTAAATGTAGCACATGACACTCAACCCAATTGTTGGTTTGACTGGTCTGCGGCATGTCAAGAACTCAGTTATTGCCAACTATGTGTATGTTAGGATTAATTTGGTTGAATGAAAGATGTGGATGCGCATCGGTTATCTTGCACATTCTCACGCAGACAGAAGTGTTGCCCATACAATAGGTATAGTGTGGAGACAATGTTGGAGAATGTCAACGTATCTGAGGTATTTTGAATATTGCCTGGTCAATATGCACCTGCTTGGTCTGATATCTTCCAAGGTATTATTTTTGAAAACATAGCCTTATTTTTACTTAGTAGTAGTACTACTACTAGTAGTTAGTTTTTGTATATAATTTTAATGCACCGTTTTCTATTATCTTTGTACATGGATTCTTTTAAAGTATTTGTTGTAATTCAGATTGTAGGTGAACTATTGTATGTGATAAGTGTTTTTTCTTATGAGGTGGAAATTCTTCCCCCTCCTTCTTTCCCCCCTGTATGTTTTAAAACTAATAAAAGTTTTAAAAGTAAAACAGAAAACAGACAATGGATAACACTTCCTGCTTATGATCTTTGCCATTTTGCACATTTCCTGTGTCATCAGGAAAATGTGTATTTTTGCCAGTGGTTATGCTCATCCAACTTACATTAGTGTTCAACTTCCGTTAACCACAACATATAAAAAACTCCCTAAATGAATGAAAGCTGCTCTTAAATTTAGCTTGCAATCACTGTCTTTAAGTATGAACTGCACACAATATGTTTCTTTGTAGTATATAGGTTGCCATGAACCCAACGACATCATTACATATTGTAGCTAAGATGAGCAGCAATATTGGTCATTGCCATATGTATCGCAAATGACAATCCACTTTCTTTCAACCCGCATTAAGCAATATCTGAGTCCACCCTGTTTTACACTTAAAAGATCAAACTGGTTCAATTTGGAACTGGGGATAAGTCAAATTCTTTATTAAGGTGACCTGCACCCTTCCAACACTGCAAGCCATATTTCGGATAAGGGGATGTTTACTCCTCTTGTCCTTGTGCTGTTCTGCTTTCTATTAGTTGCAAGGCTTTTGGAGCAGAATTAGCAAAAGGGGGAGAAAAGACATTAACCAAAGCAACAGAGATAATTAATCTTTGTTCACAGTTGATGTTTCCGTCTCTCTGCCCTGTCTTAGGCCCATGCCGCAGAGCTCTGAGAGAGGCTAGCTGGCTCGCTTTGCCTGGGAAGGTAGGCAACCCATTTCTCTACTTGCCCCAATTCCATGAGCTGTCACTTGGACTTTTAGTGGCATAGACACAGTTGTCCTAGCTATGCTAATCTTGGCAGTCAGCTGAAGCCATCAAATTAACCATGTGCAGCTGTGCAGTGAGCGTAGAAAGATGTTGTACTTTTTTCGCTTCCCCCACTTTCATTTTTTACACTCTCTCCCCTCCCCCTCCCCGTTGTTTGTGTACGGCCTGCAATGTTACACCGGAGCAGATGTCCACACACACACACACACACACAAAATAAAAAATTCTTTCCAGTAGCACCTTAAAGACCAACTAAGTTAGTTCTTGGTATGAGCTTTCGTGTGCATGCACACTTCTTCAGATGCACACGAAAGCTCATACCAAGAACTAACTTAGTTGGTCTTTAAGGTGCTACTGGAAGGAATTTTTTATTTTGACTATGGCAGACCAACACGGCTACCTATCTACTACTACACACACACACACACACACACAGAAGTCTCCCTCCTCCTCCTCCTCCTCCTCCATTGTATTTGATGCTCTTTCTTCCACTGAATCTTCCCTCCCCCACCCTCCCCATATCTAGCAAGAGCTCCGCTTAATTAGATATTTAAATGATTGGAGCAATGCTATTTCTTTAACTTCCCACCAACCACAAACACATACGAAACATACTGTTGGCGGCATTTAATCAACAGCAGTCAATTTATCATTTTCACAGTTTTAGTGAGTGGTTATGAATCACTAAAATCACAGGTATTGTAGACGCAAGCGTTGTGGCACTATCATTAACCAATACGCAGTGCACAGAGGGATGACTTGGTAATTGAGTGGGACTAATAAGAATACATCATTTAGCTGTGTGTGACAAACTGTGCCTCAAAACACAAGCATGGAAAATTCACATTTTGCTTAATAAATAAATTACACAGGCGATGTATTATACATAATTTGTGTCCTCGTGGATTTGAGTGATATATATAATGCATGGTCCAAGTCATTTATTTATTAAGACTAACTATATATATTGTAGGTTGGGAATTTTAAACTCCAGAGCAAGACCTGCCAAGGTAACTATTACAACTACTGAGTTTGATTGGGCAGCAAATGAGGCTGTGCGTTTGGGGACTTGCAAACACACCGAGTGTTTCTAATGTTACAAGCTCCAGTGTGTTTATAAACTTCAGTTCCCTACATTTATTTAGGAGCCAAAGAGGAGAAACTCCAAAGCCTTTCTGGGAAGGTGGGTATCGGGAGATATTTTTCGGGAAAGAAAATGCGGCAGCTCTCCGTTTATTCAAAATACAAAGCGGAGGGGGGTGGAACACATAGTGAAAATAACACACATAATAGATGTTTCACCGGTCTAGTTCTCACTGCCGTCATTAACCTGTGTCTCTGTTCTTGGCTTCACAGCAGGGCGAGCATGACTGAATGCCCCGCCAAACAAAAGTAGTCCCTGCACATAGAAAAGCAGCACATCAGGGATGTGGCAGAACTTTTCTATCTCGATTCATTTTATTTTCTGTGGAAGAATTCCCCACACCCTCAGTTAGGAGCAGCATTCATCTCATCTCATCTGCCGCCTTCCATCTGAAGTGCACTAGCCCATGTAACTGCCCAGAAGATATGGCTGTCAGTTGGTCCAACTATCCACTCTTTTCACAGGGTTAGTTATTAAAATAGCAATAGCTGCACCACTGCAGGAAAAAAATAGTATTGCTTAATAAGCATCTTAACAAGCATACCGAATGGTAGCTTTGAACATGGTCCTAAGGTAAA
Source organism: Podarcis liolepis (assembly GCF_965112155.1). Lineage (NCBI taxonomy): Eukaryota > Metazoa > Chordata > Lepidosauria > Squamata > Lacertidae > Podarcis > Podarcis liolepis. Next base: position 55,554,946 of record NC_139560.1, on the reverse strand, counting down.
GGACCCAGCTACACAGCTGCAAATCAAATGTTCTAAATGTGTTGTAAAATGCAATATACAAATGTGACACTAGATGGCGAGAGTGAGCTATGCCAAATTCAATGTATTTTTCTAAACTTTTAAAAAGCATTTTCACAGTGTTTTTTAAAAAATATGTGTGTAGATTCCACCAAAGCCTGAGGGCACATAAGGCAGCCATCTTGTTGAAGCTGAAGAGTTCAGGGCCTGAATGGGAGGCGCTCTGAAGCCCTTGTACTTGTTAGAAATGTGGGCTATAATAAATGTACTAATTAAATGAAATAATAGAGACATGAAGCACAATCCTGGCCCAATATGGCTTTGCCCCTCTGGACATAGGGGCTGTTGAAAACCGACAAGGGTGTGGGAAAAGAGTATAAGGGAGCTAAATGAGGCCTGCTAAGCAAACACACACAGGCTATGATAATATATTAATTGCTACACACCTTCTTTTCTTTTAATTTGTATAACAAATGAATGAGCACTAAGGAGTTTTTTGTATACTCTTGGGGATGAGGGGGGACACACACACACAAGATTTATGAATGCTGTGCTGCCATAAACATGTCCTTGCTATAATTTAAGTCATTTCCCTCAGCTATTCCCTCTTAAACCTGCAATATCTGCAATAGTTCAAGGATTTCTGTGCCCTTCCCTGCCTCAGTCTGTCACTCCTGATCTCCAAGCATTCAACTTAGGCTAACAGGAAGGTAAGGTGTGTGTGTGTTTTTTTTTTTTTAAAAGCAGGCGATGGGATGCATAAACCCCTTCAGTGCCTGAGATAAATTAAATACCGCATATTGGCCTCAGGGTCTCTGTGTAGAATATTCTGCCCGCTTAGGTGACCCAGGGATTTTAAAACTCATTTTCGAGTCTGTATCTAGTCAGTGTGAAAAGTGTTAATGTTCCTGTATCACAGTACACTGATTACACATCTTTTTTTACACCCAATAACCACACACAATGATTATATTATTCATAAGATATTTTACCTGAAGTAATAAAGCAAGCAGCTTTAGTTATTATTTCCTAATCTTTTTTTTAAAAAAAACACCCTCTTTTGCTAGCTCTAGGGATTACCCTGCTCTCCCTCCCTGTATATTCTTTAAACAGATATAATAGCGTAAGCAGTGGGCAGTGGATGCTGATTTGTGTACATTTAGATTTACTCTGGAAGATGGGGGCTGCAGAGGAGAGTGACATCCAGATGTGTCTAGAGTTGTTATCAATATGCTGATGACAACCAGTTCCTTGGTTTTGTGTCACCAGTCACCTGGGACCTGATACATCTGAGGAAGTGCTCAGGTGGAATGAGGGCAATCAGGTTGAAACTGACTGAACCAGTGCTAGTCAGAATTAGGGTGACTATGTGTCCTACTGTACAGAGGGTCTCCTCTGTTTTGAAGGACTGACAGTCTTCCATTCGATGGCGCCCTCTGTTTGAGGGCTGCCCAGTCTAAGTCTAGTTTAAAGATGATGTCAGGGGCTGGACTGAGGAGGAGTGGTGGGAGCCGCTCCCCCTTCTCCTGAACCGTCCCGAGAAGAGGAGGGCAGTATAGATTTAGAACAGTGGTTTGCAGAAGGACATAGTTCAGAGACTGCAGAGGAGGAAAAGCTGGGAAATATCGGGAGAGGAAGAGCAGGAAGAAGAAACACCAGGGGAGAGACAACTGACAGACTCAGTGTCTTTGGAGAGCATTCCTGAGTCGTCCTCTCCCAGGACTAGGCGTGCATTGAGAGTAGTAAAACAGAGAGCTCAGAGGCAGAAGCCCAGATCAGCTACCACTGTACTATGGTGAGATGTATTATGTGCTCTCTTTCTAATATGTGCCTATGCATACAAAGTACCATATACAAATTTTATGCAAAATAGGATCCTCTTTTATCCTTGTTATTATTCATGCACATCTTTCTTTAAGCAATGTGTAGCTGGCCACCATCATTAGAGGGAATGCTTGTGGGCTGTCCTCATGTCTTGAAAGGGGTTGGAATGCCCGTGTTTCACCCTTACGATACCCTTGAGGTAGATTAGGCTGAGAGATAGTGATGGGCCAAAGGTCGGTCACTGAGCTTCATGGTTAAGTGAGGATTGAAACCTTGCCTCCCTAGTCCCATACTCTTTCTGGCCAGTGCTCTTTTGGACAAAAAATATTGAGTAAATTCTCCATTGCTGAAAAGTCTTGAGTAAATGCTCTTGAAGTAACTGGCATTCTTCCTTTATGGAGAACTTTCCATAGTGTTCAATTTCCAAGCAAGTGTGAGGCACACCAGATATGCTGTCAGCACCAGAGCTGAAAGGTAATATCATGTCCATTTGTTTCAGTAACCTGATCATATAAAACAGGGAATATTATTTTATTACTAAAAAAAAAAAAAATCAATGCAATTTTCCAATGATGCTCATCAAAGACAAAAAGGCCTTGGCCTCATCTTCTGCAAGCTTTGCCCTGTGTGAGGTATTGTAGTTCTTCCCTTCTTTCACTTCTTCCCAGAGTTATAAATTAATATCTCAACCCTGACCATAATATGCCCTCTAACAGTGTTTATTATTACTGCATATTTTAGACAGGTGGTAAGTATTGGCACTTTTTATTATGCTGATAAACAGTGTTGGACTGCCAGGTAAAATGCGTTGTCAGGGGTGATTTCTCACTTTTTTCTCGCTTCCTCTGGATTTTATTTAGGCACATGCAGGATAAATCCCAATTGCTGAAGCATTTTGGCAGAGCTTCCTTTCCGTAATTGACAGTGTTGGGCCATAGGCAGTTGAGAATGTGTCTCAGCAGGTTTGGAGCTGAAATCTAACAATGCAGGCAAGTGAGGTGGTAGAATTACGTGGTAGCAGAAAGCAAAGTTCTGGTTGTGACTGCGAGGGAAGGTTTTTCTTAAATGCCACCTCCATTGAAAAGTTCAGTGCATTAGACAACAGCACACTGAGAGAGGAGTGGAAACACTCATAAATGGTATGTGTAGTGGAGCAAAGTGCACAGAGGGAGGCCAGCTGAGAACCTCCTGGGAATCTGTGTAGAGGTTAGAGTGTTGGTCTAGGAGTAGAGAGAACCAAGTTCAAGTCCCTAACCCAGCTATGAAGCTCATTGGCAGATTTTGGATCATTTGTTCTGTCTCTCTTAGCCTATCTTACCTCACAGAGTTGCTGTGAGGAGAAAGCCCCATTGAATTGAGCAGGACTTCAAGTAAACATGGTTGGGGTTGCAGAGTGGGTCAAAATTCAGTCTTACTTCAGGGAGCCTGGAAAAGGTTTGCAAGACAACAAGAAGCAGAGAAGTAAGCAGGTGGCCAGGAAGGTATAAGAGGGAGAGAGAAATGGGCAGGTGGAGAGACCGGACCACAGGAACACAAGCCTGAGAGGCCACATAGTCGAGACCCTATTCTGGCTATCACCCAAGCAGACACTTGGAACATTTACAGCCAGACCAAATTAATAAGAACAAAAGTCTCCACTGGGGCTCAAATCATGCTGGAGTCTAGGAAGACAGTACTGCCATTTTCCTCTCAGTCCTGTAGTCCTGTGTGTTCATCACAACAAGGGACATCTGTGACAACAAGGCTGTCTAAGTACCTTCTGATTTTGTCAATAATTAAAGTGCAGTGTTTTTAAACAATTCCTGTTATCCTTTCTGTTACTCGTCTATCCATATCCCTTGGAAAACCAGCAATGGTGTGTATGTTTGTGCACATGCAGGTGGATCACAAGGGTTTGAAGTAGGAGTTAGAACAAGGTAATGCAAGAGGGGCCGTGGACATTTGAGGGTTAAGAAGTTTAAATATATGTCCCTGAGACATACATTTAATTCTTAATACCCCATATTTCAAACAATTCATGTTTAGCCAGTATTTATCCAGGATGCACATGACTTAATTTCCACCTCAAACCGTTTTTAAAGAATTGGCATTCAAAACTGAAAGGCAGCATGCAATGAGAAACCTTAAATATTAGCAGTCTCTCACTTGGTTCTAAACTAGGAGCTGCCAGATGGAGATGAGGGGGTGTGTGTGTTTGTATGTATCAGTAGCATGGAACTTGCTTGCCTCACACTTGCAATCCGTGCAGGAGGGCTGTGCTGATCTTCCCTCACCCTGATCCTTGCCAGTGCCAGTGGATTAGCAGGACTGGCAGAGGTGGCATATCAACTGTGGTGCAGAAGTGGCACCAACTCTCTGAGCCAGTTGGTAACTACACCTTCCATGAGCTTCTTTGCTCTCCTGTGCTATTTGATTCCAGCCCTCTGCCTCAAGGTTATGGCTCAGTGGTAGAGCACCTGCTTTGCATGCAGAAAGTTCCAAGTTCAATCCCTGGCATGGTCAGGAAGGGATGGAAGAGACTCCAGTGCAAAACCCTGGACCAATGTCTGCTGCTGCTGCTCTGGAAGCCCCTGCTGCAGCCACAGAAATCACAATGGAGGCCAAGCTACTACTTGACAAAGAATGAGAGCAGAACGGAGCATGACTGACCATGGCTTGTATCCAATACATAACCACCAGGGCAAGGATTATATTTGGGTGTAGGATTTTCCCTTCTTCTACCCTGTGCAACCCTCCGGAGCAGATTTGGAGAGGGCCATGTGAGAGGGAAAGAGGGAGAAAATTCCCATTGCAGAAATCCTTGCACCGACAGGGCAGTTCCTTAGCACTGCATTGGGCACAAGCCTTTATCGTATGTCATAGCTGACATATTCAGTTTTGCTATATGAAAACAATTATTGCTATACCTGTCCACTCAGACATAAGCACCATCAGAATCAGGTAACGGGACATTATATTGCAGTCTGTGGTACAGGTATATCTGACATCTTCCACCCTGATGGAAATAATTGGTTAGGCTTCTCTTCAGATTCCTTCTAGGGCTCTCTAACTAATTTTAAGCCTGTGGTGTTATTGGCTTTTATTGCATATTTCAAATACAGTGGTATTTCAGTTTTCAAATGTAATCAATTCCAGAAGACCGTTCGAGTTCTGAAACATTCGAAAACTGGAAACTCAACAGCCGACAGCCAGGCCTCAGCATCTTGCACTCATTAGAAGCCACATGGCACTTTCGACTTCTGAGGCGTGTTTGAAAACAGAAGCATTTACTTCCGGGTTTACAGTGCTCATAAACCGAAATGTTTGTCAACGGACACATTTGAAAACCGAGGTACCACTGTAACAAAAAAAGGACCCATGGAGAGAGCACCAGTACAGTGGTGCCTCGCAAGATGAAATTAATCCGTTCTGTGAGTCTCTTCGTCTTGCAGTTTTTTCGTCTTGCAAAGCACGGCTATTAGCGGCTTAGCGGCTTAGCGGCTATTAGCGGATTAGCAGCTATTAACGGCTTAGCGGCTTAGCGGCTATTAACGGCTTAGCGGCTTTAAGAAAAAGGAAACAAACTCGCAAGAACTCGCAAGATGTTTCGTCTTGTGAAGCAAGCCCATAGCGAAATTCGTCTTGCAGAACGACTCAAAAAACGGAAAACTCTTTCATCTTGCGTGTTTTTCGTCTTGCGAGACATTCGTCTTGCAAGGTACTACTGTATCAGCAGATGCAACATTGAGGCTGCAATCCACACACACATACACACACACACACACACACACACACACACACACAAAATACCTGCCAACCAAGAACCAAAATAAGGCATTCCTTTCTTTAAAAAATACTTTATTTAAGATTCAACAATAACAAAAAATCCACAATAACGACTACATCAATTAACCATCTTTAACAATAGTTGAAAAATTACAGAACATCACTTTAACTTACTCAAATTTTCATATTTAACTTTTATCTCTATTGTAATAATAAACATCTCCTGGCAAAACTAGAATGATCCTTGTAAAATAAGAAATATAATGTTTTTGGTATCTGATTAAAACAAAGAAAGTAATATAGTAATCTGGAACTGTGTGTGAAAAAATAATAGAAATAATAATACAATGAGTCTAATTGGAAGTCAAATGTGTTTATTTTATTTTGTTTTTTATTTCTCTCTTTATCCTCCTTTTCTTTCTACCTTCTTTTTTTGGTCCTTTCCTTTTTCTTTTTGATTTGCTAAGAAAGAGATAAAGAGCCAAAATAAGGCATTCCAATGAGGGGGGGTGTGTCGCTGTGAAGAGTAAGTCTGCAATCTGCTGTATCATCAGTGGCCCTCACAACCAGGGCGGACTGGTATCAGGACCAATCCCTGTGCCCAGTGGCGTAGCGTGGGTTGTCAGCACCCGGGGCAAGGCAAGTAATTTGCGCCCCCTAACCCGTGGAGAGAGTGAGTGAGCCAGGTAGGGGCAGAGAGCTGCGAGTGCAAGCGCCCCCCCCAGATGTTGCGCCCAGTGCGGTCGGCCCCCCTTGCACCCCCCCACGCTATGCCACTGCCTGTGCCAGCCTGGAGCTCATGCAGTAATCAGCCCAATCTGCCTGTCTCCCCACTGCCACTTTCCACTGCTGCTGCCATGAGTGGCCAGGCTGCAGATGTGGCAGTGTCTCCACTTGTTTGCTCCGCTAGTTCTGCACCCTAACCTGGGTGCTGAACCGCTGCAAGGCAGCAACATACACTGATTCTTTAAACTCACTTTACTGTTAAGATTAGGTCAGAGTGCCTAGAGCCAAAGAAGAACAGGGAGTTTATATGTTTTAACAGTTATGAAGGGGGGTGGGATTTTAGCAGCTGCCTAACTAACCCATAGTTTTCGATTAAGGTTTCATAAGCAACCAATTCTGAAAGAGATGCAAAAGGATAAAGGGGGATGTTCACACTATTTTAGCTCTCCTGCTTCCATAATGAATGAGCCTAAACTATTATTTGTGACATGCTGAAATACTGTTTTAGGAAAGAAAATAATGACTCAAGAGAAGGACCTTGAGATAGTTAGATAGGGGGGAAGGAGGGCTTTTGATTCAGCCAAAAGAGAACAATTCGAAGCATGTTTAACTAAAGTGTTACTGAGTGCAATGAGGCTCCCTCATTGGCAATATGCATGTGCATAGGAACGAAGGCGAAAATGGCTTAATCAATATATGTCTGAGAGTGTAATTATAACATTGTAAAACATATGGATCCGAAAGAAGTATAAAACAAAAATGCATTTTTGTACATATGACTTCCCCCCTTAATATACACAGAAGAAAATTATTTATTTTTTATCCTCTGCTAATCTGATGGAGTACAATTTTTGTTCACAGGACATTTTTACTGATTTATTTTGCCTTAGAGAAATGAACAAGGCAATACTGCAGAATCAAATCCACCATATGTCGGTTGGGTAATCCCATGTACATGCAACCCCTGTGTGCTTCCATTTATTGGAACATCTGATTATCTGAATGTTTTGGATGCCCTCCAGGCCAATTGGATAAATGGGTTTGTACTGTATTACAGTGATGATTAATACAGATATTTTGCTAGGTCAGCATGCTAAAAAAGAACTGTGCTGCACAAACCACTTAATGCCCCAATTTACCTCAACTGTCTGGTTGGTGCCAGCACTGATATTCTGCATCTCAGGGAATCAAAAGGAAGAAGTGAAATAGAGGAACCCGGAACTTTGCATTGAAATCTTCCCAGTGTCATTGAGTCTGCTTCTTTTTAGATCAGTGATTTTGAGGCATCAGGCATAAGCCTGCATTTTATTAATGTTTGATCAGGGCTTGTATATTAAAGAGGGCTTAGATTTTTAAAAGTTTCATGCCAGGCAAGAAGGCTAGCTGCTTAAGAAAACACTGACAGTGTTTTCTTCCTAGACAAGGGGCCCCTTGATTGATAGCAGAAAACAATTCTCAAAGTCGTAAAAGCTGAAATTACAGACTGAGTAAGGACACTGACCCTACATGTTATAGAAGATAAAAAAGGCAGAGATAAACATAATTAATAGTTGGTAAATAGTAAAATAATGCCAATGTGCCTCCCAGTAAAATGAGCCAGATCTTCTTTCCAAGGTTAAAAAGGCCAAGACCAAATGGAGAAGCATTTAGCTGGCAGAAATTTTGGGAAGTCTTTTAAAGCTGTTTCTTTCTTAAACTGAGAGAGTTTAAGGGCAATAAATGTTGGGAAGAGATAATGGGAAAAGCAGCTGGCTGAAGCAGCTGGAGAAGGGGGGGATGCAAACTGAAGAGGTTTCTTCTGAAACTGTTTTAAACTGAGTTCCTTTTTTACAAAGGCCTTATTCCTTTTAAGAGGCTACTTGTGTTGTGTATTAAATATATTGGCTTAAATGTAATTATGCAAAGGATTTAACAAATGCTAGATTCTTATTTCATATAGTTGTAAAGAGTTGTATTTATCCTGGAATTAAGTCAGCCACCAGCCTAGCCCTCCTGCCAGACAGGAAGACGCCATCCGGGCGGTCCTGATATATGGCTGTCAGACATTTGTTTGGAAACCTTCAAATGAAGGAGATCTTTCAATGTTGATGTGAAACTCAAGATCCTTGACATATGTTTAAGATAAAAATTTAAGATTAACCATTTGTTTTAGAAGGCAATAGGGCAAGGAGGGCAAGAGGTGAGCTGGTAATTAAGATTCCTTGTTGAGACACATGTAAGATATATTACTACTTATTTGTCATTTATAGATGTAACAATATATAGCTCTTTGTGTTCCATATAAGGACAGAAGGATATGGGTGTATCTTTTTGTGATTGGTTCTAGCAATCAGCCAATAGGAAATCCAACCAGGCTGATTGGACAGAGGCAGCCACAGGAGGAGCAAAGGGGGCTGGATTAAGGGAATATAAGGGCTGGCCATAATGGCAGGAAGCCAGGCCAGAGCTTGGTAACCATATACCACTGTGCCTCTCATTTATTTGTCTGACAAATAAATAATTATTTTAATTTCTCTATTGCTGCGTTGAATATTTCATTCCAGCTAAGCGTTAACCACAAGCAGGGTGCTACAATTTAGATCAGGGTTCCAGATCACATGGAATCCACTGGCTAGCCCTGAGTCTCATAGTTGCTGGGCCTGAGTTGCCCTGCCCTTGCATGAAGTCTTGGGTTTACAATTTTGGGAGAGGGGAGACTGTGGCACTGGGGAGAGGGCAGGCTGGCGAGGCCCCCTAGATTTAGAGGCCCTAGGCTTCAGCTTACTTAGTCCTGCTTCTCACTCCTTCTGAACAGGGCTACCAAAAGAAAGGAAGGGATTATTGATCTGTGTGATCTGGTTCCCTTGACTCATCTGTGTGGCATATGTGTGTCAACTGCAGATGTTAGCTCGAAAGGGTCAGACAACAGTCTAAGCCGACATTATTTCTTCAGAGAGTTTAAAAACGCTTGTTTTTGCTGAGCCAATAGATGTATCAGAATTTAATTCCAGTTATTACTCACTCTTTAGCTGTGAATCACATAATTAATGTCTACCATTTTTAGATATGCAATTTAGGTAGCAGCTTTTTCGCATTGTCACTTTTCACAGGTTTCAGTTTAGCAAGTGGGATCTGCAACAAAATGTGGATATTGCTGAATGTCCTGTTCAGTGTCTTAGCCAGCCAGTCCTCTCTTACTCTAAGATATTCCATTTTATTCCCTCTCCCTCCTGTTTTCTCCTCCCAACAGTCAGTACTCAAAAGCTCATTCTGCAGTTTGTCTTTTTTGTCCTTCCCCCACTTTGGTTTCTTTCTGAATAGTTTTTTACTTATTAAAAACCAAGGTTCCCCCAGGCCCACCTGCACTTGTACTCATATCCTGTTTTGGGGATCCCATAGATCTCACACATAGCCAGTGTGAGAACAGGAAGTTGCACTTAGATGGACCACTGGCCTGATCCAGTAGGCTCTCCTTATGTTTGGAAAGGTGGCTTTGCAAGTTTGCCAGAGTCAGGAAAAGCAAGTTACAGTGGCTGCTGGTGGTGGCAAAATATCAGATTAAAGGAAAACAGCATTCCAGGACAGCTGTGCCCTTTTGCCTAGATCCTGAAAGAACTGTGATAAGGACAGAGATGATGACATTTCAAATAGCCAGAAAGGTGTTGGTGGGCATTCAGATGGGTGCAAGAATCCTGCAATCTTGAAAACTTTCCAGATAGGTATTGCAGTTCAGAGACTATTTACAATCAAGACTGTGACATATAATCAAAAGACTGAGTTGTAAGTATAAGAACTGTAGAGACCAGCCATCTTTGGGAGAAACCTTTGCAGCACCCCAAGGAACAGAGTGAAGCTTCATCATTGTCTTGCTTCACCATATTGTGTTGCTAAGGGGACCACTTGAGCAGAGCAACAATCTTGGGTAACTATTCCTGCAGGACAGGTGTGTTCTATGACTGAGATCTTTTGAGGAAGTGGAATGAATAAGCTTTTGAAAACTGGTAGCACTGCCTTGGTCTCTCCACCCCATCACTAACCCCAAGTTGCATTCATGACAGTACTGCTTCACCCATTCACACCCCCACACACTGCCCACCCCAATCTGAGATGAAACTCCTCATTGGTAAAACCAGGGAATGTTGTGGCTGAATGCATAATGGATAAGCTGGCTCAGATGCACAGCATTCTTGCCCCATGAGAAATCTTGGAAATGGTGCATGTCTACAGCAACCTGGCCAGCTGTGAAATGATGAATACATTTGTGAACCAGATTGGTACACAAAACTAGTACTTGCTGACCTCTGCTGCTTGATAACAGCTTTCAGTCTGGTTTGAAGAAGCATCCATCTGAGAATGAACTTCTAAAGAAGCAAGAAGTTTGACCATATATGCAAAAATAAAAACAAATCTTTTAGAAGCTTCTCTTTATAGGAATGATCTGGGCGAGTCAGCAATTTTGCCTTCCACTTTTTCCTTAGAAAGTTAAGTAACTCTGGCTTTGCTCAGTCTTGCATTAACACAATAAAGGATGGATTAGGAAGCAAAGGCGTAGCAAATCAAACAGGTAGATAGGAGTAATCTATTAAGCTGGAAAACTTTCTGTTAGCTATCATGCCTCATGCTGTTGTGTATAATTATTAGCTGCAAAATAGCACAGCTTGAACCTTATTATTGCACATTAAAGAACATTCCACTTATAATTATGGAACAAAAAAAAGAAGTGCTTACAGATCATCTGCCAAGAACTAACTTTGCGCACACAAGAATCTGAAATGTGCATCCTTTCTTAACTACTTAATAAATATGCAGCTTTCTTCCCAAACTTTTTTCTCACTATATATTGAATATATGTAACCTTTAAAATTAACCTTTAAAATTAATGCCCTCCCTCCAAAAGAGAGAAAAGGAGTAAAACTCATTTCCATGTTTATTATTTAAAATGTTTCTAAACTGCTCTTCATTAAATATTTCAGGGTAGTGTGTAAAAGTGTGATTTTAATTCATTTTTCACAATTTGTAAATGCAATTTAAAAGTGTATTTTAAAAAGCAATACACAAGCACAGTGAAGTACAAGAAGACAAAAATAATAAAAACTGAACAGAAAATTCAAAAATAGGAGCTGATGTTTTCTGTAAGGAAGGAATACACTGAGAACCACAGCTGATCTCAGAAGGCTTACTTGTGGTAGTAGTACTTTATTAATTTTAATCGATTAGTTCCAGAGCTTAGAAAATATGTTCCTGTTTCCAGATCATCCCTTTTCTTTTCTTGTGTTCTGTCTATTATGCCAAGAACCTGGGACTATGTTGTTTTCTTCGGCTGTGTATGTACCATGCATTTAATGTTCAAGACTGCCCAAAAGAATCTTGGGAACTGTAATTTGTCAAGGCGCTGAGAATTGTATTTCTGGTAGGCTACAGTTCCCAAGTTTATTGCAGGTATGCCATGTGCTTTAATTGTATGGTGTGTACAGCCTTCATTTTTATTTCAGTGCCTCTGACAGCATTAGGTGCTTTATAACAAATTAGTAACAATTCATTTTTCTACTGAAAAAGACACTTCTCATTGTTCTTCCAGACCTCCCCCTTTGTGTTTTATATACCGTATTTTTCCATGTATAACACACCCCCATGTATAAGACGAACCCTATTTTTTTGGACCGCAACATAATGGGGGGGGGGGGTGTTCAGCTTGGGGGGAGGGAGATTGCCCAGAGTTGTCTGCACACTTGCCACCAAAAGACCACCTGCACACTCGGCACAACCGCAGCCGATTGCACGCATGCCTTGCCGCTGTAGTAAATAGCCACCCAGTTGCCTCAGCTGCAGCCAATAGTCAGCAGGGCTTGCCTCTGCAACCAATCACATGCCCATTTCCTGCTGCCACCAATCGCCTATCTCCTCTGCTATCCGTGTATAAGACGACCCGCAATTTTTGCCTATTATTTCTAAGGAAAATATATTGTCTAATACACAGAAAAATACGGTATTCTCTCTCTCTCTCTCTCTCTCTCTCTCTCTCTCTCTCTCTCTCTCCTTTATGTAAAGGTGCATTTCACCCTGTGATTTCACCATACTTGGTCCCCACTCACTTTTTTGGGAAGGGGTGTAATCATAGGGTATGTGGGAAATGAAAAAGCGGAAGGCCAGAGTATTCTGGTGCTGTGCTGAAACTGATCCTTCTATTTCTCCAAAGTTTCATTCCCCCGTGAAAGAGACCTCCATACTTCTGCCACATTCTCAGGATATTTTAGAATTTCAGTACAGTCATACCTTGGTTCTGGAATGCCTCGCGACTCAAACATTTTGGCTCCCAGATGCCGCAAACCCGGAAGTGAGTGTTCCGGTTTGCGAACTTTTTTTGGAACATCTGATGCAGCTTCCACAGAAGAAGAAGAAGAGTTTGGATTTGATATCCCGCTTTATCACTACCCTAAGGAGTCTCAAAGCGGCTAACATTCTCCTTTCCCTTCCTCCCCCACAACAAACACTCTGTGAGGTGAGTGGGGCTGAGAGACTTCAAGGAAGTGTGACTGGCCCAAGGTCACCCAGCAGCTGCATGTGGAGGAGCGGAGACACGAACCCGGTTTCCCAGATTACGTGACTACCGCTCTTAACCACTACACCACACTGGCTCTCAGCTTCCGATTGAGTGCAGGAAGCTCCTGCAGCCAATCGGAAGCCACACCTTGGTTTCCAAATGTTTTCGGAAGTCGAATGGACTTCTGGAATGGATTCTGTTCGAGAACCAAGGTATGACTGTACATACATCTGTATATCTGATGGGGAGCTAGCTACAACATACTCTCCAATATTAGTCTGATGAAAAAAGGGACATCTTATTCAATTATTATTATTATTATTATTATTATTATTATTATTATTATTATAATATTTATAACCACACCCATCTGACTGGGTTGTTGCAGCCACTTTGGGCGGCTTTCAACATACATAAAAACATAATAAAACATTAAACATTTCCCTATACAGGGCAGACTTCAGGTGTCCTTGAAAGGTTGTATAGTTACTTATCTCTTTGTCTTGGGTATCGCATAACTCCACACCCACTAACATTTATCTGATGAAAATAGAGACATCCTTAGGAGAAGTGGGAAATTCCAGGATCAGATCAGAAACCGGGACAGCTTCTGTAAATCTGGGGCTGTCCCTGGACAGCGGAGTTCCTCTGACCGAGAGGAACCCGCTCCGTGAAAATCGGGTCTTGCCGCCACGGCGAAGGCGGAGACCCCTCAAAAATCCCAGGCGGAGGAAGCCTGAGAACGTGGGATTCGGCTGACACCAAGAGCGCCTCCCCTACTTGCAGGGAAACCCCTTTTCGGGGATCCAAAGCGACGTGGGGTGAGCAGCGCGGTGTTTTGAATCGACCGTTGCCGGAGAGCGCTGACTTTTTTCCTGTGGACAATTGGACTCTAAACAAGTACCCGTGAGTAGAACGGAAAATTGGACTACGAAACATTTTATTTTGGCACCGAAGCGGGAAGGTTCTAAACAGGAAGTCCGCCTTCCGCTTTTGTAAATAGACTGAAGCAAAACTTTGCAAGCTAAAGTCAGGAAAGTCGTATATAAAGGACTAAGTTTCCTTCAGTTATAACCATCAAAACCCCTCTTGGAAGCAGGAGAAGAGGGGGAAATCTTAGATTGTTCAAGCCTGCAGGAGAGAGAGAGTAAAGAAAGATAAATTTCCACCGTCTCAAACCTGGGAACGGGGTGTCAGAGACAGAAATTTTGTGGGAAGTTCATTGACTGTGAATGGAACGTCTTTTGACAGATAGTTAAAAAAGAGAAACATATTGATTCCAACGTTGCCTTTTGCATTCAAAAGAAACAAAATATTTGAAAAATGAAAGTAACTTTCTTTTGTTGGACCTGCTTTCAAAAGATGGATACAAATAGAAATTGTCTCCTCTAGAGGGAGCTTGTTAAACTGTTGCTGGAGTCGATCTGGGGATTTCACAGCTGTGGAGATTAAGGATCGTGAGACCAGACTCTGACCTTGGATAAAATGTGTTTAGAAGAAGTTTTGGTGCTTGCTTTTTGCAAGACAAGCGCTTTGTTGGAGCAGCTGCATGAGAAGATGGATTTGGTGACTGTTGCAGTCAAAAACTTTGGACAAACAGTGAATACTCATATAGAAACCATTCAGGAACCAACCCAGGAATCTGTTTTGACAGGGCAAGTGCAAGGACAGAAGATAATGGAGGAGGTTGCTGTTGAACCTAAAGTAACACAAATGGAGAAACCCGAGGCCCTGCAGGAGCATAAGCTGCTGTTTTTGAAGACTGAACCTGGAGAAAGTCAGATATGGAGAGAGGGAGTATCGTTTGGTTGGGAGATGGGAAGTTGGATGGATCCCCCTAGGCAGGGATTTTTTGGTTTTTGGGATTTGGTTTTGGGCCGGGGGGGTCTGGAGTTGTGGGGGCTCTTAACTTTGGAGGGACTTTGAAACATGCTTTTAAATACTTTCTGGACTACAGTGCTGACTGCGGAGAATGGGCTGATCTGCTGAGGGGAGACGGAGATATTGTTGGGTTGGAGTCTCCCCGAGACCTACTCCTCAATGAGAAAGGAAAGAAATTAAGAAAAAGATCAACAAAAGACAAGGTAAAGTGCAGGTATAAACAAGAAGAAGATCTGCAGAAGGGACATGGAAAAGACTTAAGAGCCTCGGACATAAGATCACCAGGTTGTTGTTGTTTTTTTCTTTTTTTTCATGCATAATTTTTATTAGTTTACAAAAGTCAAAGTACATAACAAACTTTATCAAAACTCATATCTGTTCACTTAAAGAAAAGAAGTTGACTTCCTTCAGTCATTCCACGAATCGTCCAAAATAACATTAAACAATAAATCCGCATTTCCATATTTGTAAAGCCATAAGTCATTCTCATCCATCCTTTTTCTTTTAGCCTTACCCTTTATCTCTTACAGAGCTCCTTGGAAACCTACTAGTGTTATCTGTTCGTCGATTAAGCTTTCCAGATATTTCGTAAAACTTTCCCAATTTTCAACAAACCTCTGATCTTTTGTGTATCTAATTTTACATGTCATCCTGTCCATCTCCACATATTCTAATAATTTACTTCTCCATTCCTCCGTTGTTGGAATAATCTCCTGCTTCCAATTTTTTGCTGTTAGGACCCTTGCTGCCGTTGTTGCGTATTGGAACAATTTATAGTCTTTCTTCTTTATTTCCTTTCCTACCAAACCTAGCAAGAACGCCTCTGGTCTTTTGTTAAAAGTATATCTTAACATTTTTTTCATTTCGTCATATATACTCTCCCAGAACCCTGTGACCTTTTGGCATTCCCACCACATGTGGTAGAAGGTACCCTCCCTTACCTTACATTTCCAGCATTTATTGCAGGATCCATACATTTTGGCTAACTTAACCGGGGTCAGGTACCAGCGATAGAACATTTTCATTAGGTTCTCCTTAAGTGACACACAGGCCGTGAATTTTAGATGTTGTTTCCAGAGTTTTTCCCACTCTTCAAAATAGATATTGCGGCCAAGATCTCTAGCCCAGTGAGTCATTACCGCCTTAACCTCTTCGTCAGCTAAGTTCCAGTCCAATAAGTACTTATACATTTTGGATAATATTTTTGTGTTACTCCCCAGGATCTCGGTTTGGAATCTAGAGTTTTTGTCGGCGTAGCCTTTATCTTTTACATCTTTCCTAAACATATCATTTATTTGGTGGTAGTGTAGCCAATCGTATACTTGAAATTTAACCTGATTGTACGGCCTCATTTTCCATTTTCCTTCCTCCTTCATAAGCAGTTGTTCGTAGGTTGCCCAGTTGGCTCCCATATTAATCTTTTTGATGGCCATTACCTCTAATGGAGATAACCATTGGGGTGTTCTGGGTTCTAACATCTCCTTATATCTTTCCCAAACCTCCAACAGAGGGCCCCTGAATATATGATTCCCAAATCCTTTGTGGCCCTTCTTCCGCCCATGCCACAGGTAGGCGTGCCACCCATATCGGTTATCGTGACCCTCTAAGTCTAGCACTTCCCCATCTTCTAATTTTATCCATGTCTTTATCCAGCATAAACAAGATGCCTCGTAGTATATCTTCAAATCAGGAAGGGCGAAGCCTCCCCTTTCTTTCGTGTCCGTCAAAATTTTAAACTTTACTCTCGGCTTCTTCCCCTGCCAGATGAATCTGGAGATGTCTCTGTGCCAGGCTTTAAATATCTTAGTACCCTTAATGATCGGGATATTTTGAAAGAGGAACAGAACTCTTGGAAGTACCGACATTTTGATTGTGGCTATTCTACCCCAAAATGACAGTCTAAGCCGACCCCACGTTTCTATGTCCTTCTTAACTCCTTTCCATACCGTTTCGTAATTGTTTTTGAATAGATCTATATTTTTTGGCGTTACCCATATCCCTAAGTATTTCACCTTCTTTGTTACCTCTATTCCTGTTTCTCTTTGTAATTCCTCAATTTCGGCTGCCTGCATGTTTTTAACTATTATTTTTGTTTTTCTTTTGTTTAATTTGAAGCCTGCTACCTCCCCAAATTGGTCAAATTCTCTGAGTACGTTTTTTGTTGAGTCTAGTGGTTCTTCCAATGTTACGACCAGATCATCTGCAAAAGCTTTAGTTTTATGCTCATGCTGGCCGACCCTAATGCCTTTGATTTCTTTATTGTCTCTGATGGTTTTTAGTAGAACCTCTAATATCGTTATGAATAACAGTGGGGACAATGGGCATCCCTGTCTTGTTCCCTTAGTTACTATTATTTCTTCCGTCTCTACGTTGTTTATTATTAGTCTTGCTTTTTGTTCCGTATATATTGCTTTTATGCCGTTGGAAAATTCAGTACCCACTTCCATGTGTTCCAGTTGCTTCAGTAGGAATTCCCAATTTACGTTATCAAACGCTTTTTCAGCGTCCACGAATAGCAGTAAGCCTTGTTTATCGCACCTTTCTGTTAGATATTCTATAATATTTATGATGTTTCTTAAATTATCCTTCATTTGCCTACCCGGCAGGAAACCGGCTTGGTCTCTATGGATACTATTTAACAGAATGGCTTTAAATCTTCTTGCCAGGACTCCCGCAAAGATCTTGTAGTATAAGATCACCAGGTTGATGGACTAGATGGAATGGACAGTAAGGACTGACTTAACCCGAGACCAGGAAGAAGAGATGTTGGATGAGGATTGGAAGAAAGTTTTTTTTAAAAATTATTTTGAGAATTAGTGTAAAATTAATGAGTATTAGGAAAAATGTTGGAATGAAACTATTTGGCTTTAGTAGAAATGATATAATGAGTTATGTATAAATAGGTATTAAGTTTTAAGTTTTAAGGTATTTTATGGTAAGATAAGGTTAAAATAAATTAAGGTAAATTGAATGACAGAATATAGTGAAAGATGGAAAGGATTTGCTGAGTTAATTAATAGGTTAGACCGTTAAGATAAATTATTTAACAAAAATTGTGAAAGATGGAAAGAATTTGCTGAAATAATTAATTAAACTAGAATACAAAAAGGGAGGTGTGAGGAGGTCGATGAAACAAGTAAATGAAAGATAAAGATATGGAATATTGGATGTGTGTTTTAATGTTATTGTTCTTTTTTGCTGTATTGTTGTATTGGTTTTTATGTTTTTTTTCTTTTTTTATGTATTGTAATGTATGTCTTGTTAAAAATTTTTGTTGTTTTCTTTTCTTCTTTTTTCTGTAATTTTTAAACTTCTAATAAATATCATTTTAAAAAAAAAGCCTGCACCTCAACCATGAGATTTTCCTGGGGAGAGGGAAAAATCTTCATAAAATAAAATCTAAATACAGTTTCTTTTCCCATTTATTAATGGGGAAAGGGTTGGGGGGAAATGGGAGAAATTCTTGGCACAGCACTCATAAATTTACCACAAATATGGTGAACATCACAGTGACTGTTTTTATGTTGATGTACTTAAATACTTTTTAAAAACCCACCTTTAAGGTGCCAAAGTCAACACGACTAGGCAGCCTACCCTCTAGAAATGGATTGCTAGGGTTTGTGATTTCTTAAAACTCCTAAACGGGTCCGGAGATTTATCAGTGACTAAGGCCATGACTTGATTCAGTAAGTTTAGCAATCATTCCTCAGCTTTTCACATCTACCTGTTAGGCTGCAGCCACTGACCCGGTGTAAACCGGCTGCAAATCATTTTAGGAGCAATTCTGCAGGTGCCAGTAAAGTTATGTTTAACAAACAAGCGTTACTGAACATGGAGAGCATTTTCCAAATTGGTCAGCTGGCAAACAGCTTAGTTCAATTTGAAAACTGCAAACCTGCTAATGTTTGTAGGAAAATGAGCAGGACTAAGCAAGTAATCATGTTGATGAACCTGAGCCAAGGCGACTTGATGAAGGCCGCTCGCTTACATTTGAGCTCTAAACTACTTGGCCTTGCTTCATTTTCTGTGCAGAAAATATACGCTCCCAAGAATGGAGCCATGGATATTAAAGTTATTCCACCTGGCTTACATTTGGGGGGAGGGGGTGGGGCTCTTGCCTTTCCAGGGCAATTAAATGTATTATTTATATGATGTTCTAATCCTGGAGGCTATTAGATGCTGCAGAAGAAGCCTGAGACTCACAGCTTGCCCAGCTATAGCAGCCACAGATATTGTCTGAAAAAAGGATTGTTAGTGGTCTAAGATTTGAATGATACTCCACTGACAGAATCTGGGGTGAATAAAAGGGGTATTAGCACTCAGACTTTATTGATAGGCAAGATATTCTTTAAAAAAGCATTGTATAATGAAGACATCTCCTCAAACTTCCTATTCATGTAATTGATTGTTTTTCCATAGGAAACCAAAAGTAGACAAATTTTACTAATATCATTATCATCAATAAGTATTTATATAGGGGTGCATTCATCAAGGTTCTATCAATGCAAAAATAATAATGATAATAAAATCCTTGTACAATGGAGCATCTATCTTCCCTCACCCATTTTTCCTCGTCCTGGAAACAAAAATGTTTGCAAGGTGCCTTTACTCTCTGAGCAAAACAAAGCCTAGTTCATGCTTAGTCAGAAGTGAGCACTACCAATTTTTGACAGTTCTTAAAATGAACTAAGTGTGTGTATGAGTTTTATGTTCCAGAAAACTATGTGTGATCCTGCTATGGCAGCTTTGAACAAACATTGCATTGTGCTGCATTTTGTTCCTCATGCATAGACTGTGCATTGCCAATACATGTGTCATTGGCACATTTCTTTTAATCTGCATCAGAGTGAAAAAAATCTCAGCAATTAATTTTTAGACTGTTGAATGAGTAAACATATGATAAGAAATTTTAAATTATTTACTTCAACACATTTATGTTGATTTGCTGTGGAAGGCTTTGAGAGTACACGATTTGAGCACTGTAACCTATGAGCTGTGCAGAAACCTTCACCATTTTTATGCACTGGATTAAAAAGTGGATCTCAAACTCCTGCTACACACTTCCTATATTAGCAAGGCTTGCACACTTTGAACAAAGAAGAACTTCTGAGTAAACAAGCAACAGGGTAGAGAAGACAATTGATGTGCATTTGCTGAAATCAAGCACAAATTTAGTAGATTTCTGAATAATAATAAATTGCCTAGGGTGGTGTTTTTTTTTTTGTCTGAAAACTGGAAAGGAAGCCTTTTGATAAAATGTCCACTGTGTTCTGTAGCAAAAACAGATGTTCATTAATAAACAGACTGGCCATAAAACATTGGAACTGCCATCTGGTTGGGATGTTTCAAAGGAGATGTTTTGTCTCTAATATTTCCTTTGGTAAAGTTCTGGTGGGAATCAAGTGCTTTCTTTATGACTAGACAGAAATATGATTCCCACCATTACTACCTCCTCCAAATACATGGATACTGTAATAAAATAATTAGAAACTTCATTGTGTACCCAATACATTTATTTAAAATGACCTAACCGGCAAATGTAGCAAAATAGTAGCTTTATGTTTTATAATATTGCCGGATATTCTGAAGATATGTGAGTATCTGGGATAGAACTGGGCATGGGTTCAGGGATAAAATCCATGTGGGCTTTTAAGAGCAAATCTTTCTGTATCCTTAAAAATCTGCATAGAAGGCGGGGAAACCCACAAAGCTCTTAGTTGTAAGCAATTAGTTGTAAGTGCTTATGAGGTAGTCTGAGGGCTACCTGCCTGCCTCCCTTTGTTGTCTGGAAAAAATAAATTTCTGCTGCCTAAAAGCTGTTGCCACCCTGCATGTTGATGATAACACAGCAAGTCTTGATGGGTCTTGATTACATGCCCTTGCACTCAGGGGAAATTTAATGTATTTTTATATTTGATGTACTTTGCAGACAATTTTGCCCTTAAAGTGTGCTTGTACATGACATGTACATGAAATTGCCCCCTGAGAGTGATGGCGCATCATCATTGCTCCCAGTGGGGCTTGCTTCCTTGACTTCAGTACACGCAGGGGCAGGAGCCCTGCACACCAGCTAGTTGCTCTTAAGCAGCTGAAATACCGTTATAAAAGAAAATAGGCAGCCCACAGACCACCTTGCATTCACCATGTATTCCTATGAGAGAATAGGAATTGACAATGCACAGGTTCTGGAGCGTCATGGTAGTTACCCATACTGGGATAGCTCAGTCGGAAGAGCATGAGACTCTTATTCTCAGAGCCATGGGTTTGAGCCCACGCTGGGCAAAATATTCCTGCATTGCAGGGACTTGGACTAGATGATCCCTGTGGTCCCTTCCCATTCTATGATTCTACCCTGCCCAGACCCTCCACTTTGGTACAGGCCGATCAGACCATGTGTGTCTGCTTCAGAATCAAAACTCACTGGACTCTTACCCCCATCCCAAGATGAAACATGGCATAATAGTACTACAAGGTGTTTCGGACAATGCGCTGTTGATAGAAAATCACCAGCTACTTAGAAACATAGGAAGCTGCCTTATTAGACCATTTGTCCATCTATCTCCTACTGACTACCAGTGTGGTGTAGTGGTTAAGAGTGGTGGACTCGTAATCTGGTGAACCAGGTTCGATTCCCCGCTCCTCCACATGCAGCTGCTGGGTGACGTTGGGCTAGTCACAAAATATTCTAGTCACACACGAGTCACAGGTTTCTACACACACACACATACACACACACACACACACACAGCTCCATCTATTGCCCATCCAGAAAAACAAGAGACATTAACACAGTTCAATGGCATGTTTCAGTGAGGCAAAAGCACCAATCACTCGTTTAATGGACACCTATTTACCCAAGATTTGGGCTGGACTTTCTCAAAGGTGTCGGAGTTATCCATTCTCAACCAAGTGGCTTCTAGAATCTCACTAACCAGCACTGCATTTCATTGATTCACCAAACAACAAAAGTGGGAAGAGCTATTTGCTGAATATGAGTTGGATTGATTCCCCCCCCCCCTTTGAGTATTGGTGAGAAAACCCTTTAGTCCCGTCCTGTTCACTTCTTCCATGGCTACCCATGGAACATAGCACAGAAAACAAGAAATGGCTTTCTCAAGCTTCCCTATCCAGCAGCCACCACTGGTGGTCAGTAATTCACCATGAAACTGCTTATTAATTTGTTCCTCCGCTGCACTGTTTATCGATATTGCTTTTATTGTGGTACTTCGCCTCAGTTATGAAGGGAGAGGATGCACACCTTCATCTAAAGCTAATGGTATCGCTGCCTGCCGATGCTGCCGAGAAGCTGAGGAGCAATGCGACTAATAAAACATCACCAATAAAAATATGAAGGGGGGAAACGTAGGAAATGTATATTCCAACTACCTGCATGGGGCCTGGAGCCATTAATAGGACAGCCCTAAACAACAGTTAGGAAAGGATTATATGGCTCTTTGGGGGACTCAAGAGGGTGGCATTTGTTTGACTGGCAGGCTGATACTCCTCGATGGTGCAGCCTGACTAGCAGCAGTAGCACCTGAAATGGGTGGATGAAGGATTTTATTCATATAGTGTGCTTGGAAACATCTCTTGTCCTTAAGGGTGAAACGAATTGACTGAAAGTCAAAGAGGGATGAGTTAATTATAAACAAAAGGCAGGCCACAAGAGAGAGGGCTTAATCTGAAGAGAAATTTGCAACTGGAAAAAAGCACTTCTTTATCTCAGACACGAAACCTGGGATTGATACACATTCAACACCAAACCATGGTTTAGCATTACATGGATAAGTTGTGGTCAGTCTTGGGCCCATGGTCTCCCTCCTCCTCCCTCCCACAGCATAGCCACAGAGAGGAGACTGGAAGCGTCAACATCCATTTTAGATTAGCATTTAGTATTTACTTTAGTATTATACAGTGGTACCTCGGGTTAAGTACTTAATTCGTTCTGGAGGTTCATACTTAACCTGAAACTGTTCTTAACCTGAAGCACCACTTTAGCTAATGGAGTCTCCTGCTGCCGCCGTGCCTCTGGAGCACGATTTCTGTTCTCATCCTGAAGCAAAGTTCTTTACCTGAAGCACTATTTCTGGGTTAGCGGAGTCTGTAACCAGAAGCGTATGTAACCTGAAGCGTATGTAACCTGAGGTACCACTGTATTTCAACCATAAACTGTGGCTAGTATTCACTAAGGTTAGTGAAAACAAATCAGTCTCATAAACTCTGGATTCAAATAGGCTTTTCCTCACTAGTAATAGTGAAGTCTAATCATATTGTATCTAGATTTGAATGTCACAGTGAGTTGCGGCTGGTCAAAAACAGAGGCTTCTGAACTCGTCTTTTTAGCTGGACTGGAGGAGCAATGGGCACACAGTTACTTATATGGTATTTGTTAGGAAGTGTATGGGTGGCTTGCCAAATCTGTGCCTCCTCAGGCATTCTTCATTGTTAGCCTAGCCTAGTTAATATGATAGCAGGTGTGAACTGTTCTGAACAATTAGATAAGTGTTATATAAATACTATTCATTTCACCTGTTACACCACCCACTACCTTCTAACGGATGAAGAATTAATGATCAAACTAGCTTTTTACCAAATCCCCCCCCCCGTATATCATTTGCTATGTAATATTGTTACTGTTATCGTGGAGGCATATGCCACTAGTGACTTAACTGGCACCACAAATTGTTTACTACAAAGTGCCATTGTTAGCTGGGCGCTCACATTTCCAGTTGCTACATCTCTCTGCTTGCCTAGAGATGGGGAACGAACAACTGTAGGTCTGCTGTCAGATCTGCCTTCCACATGGCTGTCCAAAGCTCTCCCTATGTGGTGCTGACTTTGTTCCTATTCATCCCTTTGCATAAATGTTTTGAGAACTTTCATATAATCATCATCAGTCATTCATTATCAGCCTCTTCCAGCCCACTGCTGGGCAAAGACTTCCTATGATGCTCTGGGCCCTTGCATTGGAGGGGTTTTGCCAGAATTGTGCCAGGCCCAGTAGCCAGTGCCAGTTGGTGAAGCTCTGAAAGAGTTTGCCAGCTTATCCCTCCCCAGAGACTGCAGTACAATAGAAGAGCCTCCCAAAGACGGATGTCCCTTATGAAATTGGATGGGCGTTCATTTGCTCATGGGATAACCTTAGAGGAACAATGAATGAACTCTAGAAAGATGAGTGTACCACCTTGCCCAGTGTCTGAATATGAAATAAAGGCATCCTTATACAGGGAGAAATATGGTGCCATGTTCTGTCTCTGTCTCCTCCCCTCACTTTATGTTACAAAGGAAGAGGAAGACAAAACACAGGGAGTCTGTGCTGTTTCCCATTCTTATATTTGAGACGACCATTTCTGCTACTGACAGCACATTCCTACGAACGTCTACTCAGAAGTAAGTACTGTTGAGTCATAATGAAACGTCAGCATGTATAGGATAGTAGCCTGAGTACAGTTGTACCTTGGTTGTTGAACTTAATGCATCCTGGGAGTCCGTTCAACTCCTGAGGCAGTTTGAAAACCAAGGTGTGGCTTCTGATTGGCTGCAGGAGCTTCCTGCACTAAATCGGAAGCCGCGTCGGACATTCGGCTTCCGAAAAACATTCGCAAACAGGAACACTCACTTCCAGGTTTGCGGCGTTTGGGAGCCAAAACGTGCAAGTATCAAGGTGTTCAACAACCAAGATACAACTGTATACATTATCTACAGCATAGATTAGCACAGGGCAAGGGGAGGGGAGCACCATAGTTACTGAGAGAGAATGAGAGGCTGGGACATAAGATACCTATGCTACATGTGCTGTTTTCTCTCACAACACATTTTAAAAACAAATAGTGAATATTCTTAACATGGCACATAATACCCAAACCAGCTTTTTCCAAATTCAGCTGGCAAGCATTAGAAATGTGACTGATTTGAATGCTTCTGGTGGAAATGTATGTCCTGTTTTGGGTCCTGCTACCATTTTGTGTGGGTTGTCCTTCCACCATTTGGTTTGTCTCCATGTAGTCTGCAAAAAGTTTTGGCTATAGCTTGCACAGGACAGGGATGTTTCTGGGATGCGTGTGATGAGCCAGCACACACCAGTGGCTGACAGCATGGTTTGGCTACTTTCAAGAGGCACATCAGATTTCTTGTGAGAAGCAGCCTTTAGTCTCACTCTCAACTCAAGAGCCTCCCGCATTTATAACTTACAGAACTTTCCTGATAGCTCTTTTTAACAAAGTAAGGCCACCTTTATTTTATTTTTTTAAAGCCCACTTTTCTAGTTAGACAAATTGCCTCCAGGAGAGCTGCAAATGAAATCTGAGTCCCATAATGGATGGTGACTTTTTCAGAACAGTATTTATTCTTTCCTTTCTTTCTCTCCCACCCCCTTTTGCCATTGCTGGCCTTCAGAAGTCAACTTTTCCATTCCTACTATATGAAAGGATCTCCCATGACACCTATAGACCTTTCATAATGGATAGATTCTTTCAATGATACAGACAAAATGAGTTTTCCTAGATGGTACTACCCCACTCTGAGCTGATAACATAAGACTCCAGAACTATGGGCATTGCTGTGATTACTACTTTTGCACACTGTGGTGTTTCAGAAACTTGTGCATCTCCTGCTTTATGAGATATACTTGGCCTAGGGGACCAAAGTGGAAGGATGAGGGAGAAAAGGAAGTGCATAATGGTATGGCCTCCAGCACTATTATTTATGACAGTATCCTTCCAGCAATCGGTGCTTGCATAGGGTGAAAGCCTGGTTTCAATTCTGCCCTTGAAACATGGATTAAGCAATGTTGCTAATACATATTTGTCCCTGCGGCTGTCAAACATTTCACTGATACTAGACTCTGTAGACAGCTTAATAGCTAGGTCTTCCGTCAATGTTACTGCAGCAGTGTCTCCTTTGCTTTAAGATGCCGTTCAGATTTATTCAAGCAATAGGTGTAGCCTGATGCTTGGTAAATAACAGCACCTGCCTGTATATTTTCACCACCATTCACTGCCTTTCCAAATGGTGGCCTGAGTTCCAAGAAGAAGAAGAAGGTAGGCAAAATTGTGAAGGTGATCGATCTGTTTCCTGTTTCGCGCTTCATGACCGATTGACTCTGCTTTTGTACTATGAACATGTGCAACACTAAGTAATACCGTAAGGACCTTCAAATTTGGCATATGCACAGTAGCTTGGACAATGCTTCCTGAGTGCTGCCAGGACAGAGATTTACAACTGTTCGATAAACAGCCAAAAGGTATCTGAGTTTTACATATTGCATTGGGGTTTGCTGCTATGTATGTGCACACATGTGTACAAGCATATGGATGTTTAAAGGAAAGTGGACGTAGAACTAGATGGCATGGAATCAACTTTATTGGGCTACACCAAACTGAAACCCAGCATGAAGCTGCTAGCTTACATGATAATATTTAATTGCTATAATATGTTCTCTGGAATGTTGAAGTCCCACCAGAAAAAGACTCTATATGTAATGGAAACAGTTTGTTTACTTCTGGGGGTGAGAACAGGGAACAACAGGTTTATTTGAAATCTGAGAAGTGTTGTATTTTTCAAAGGAGGCCTTGTCCAAAATGGATGAAGCATATAACTCCTATGGAGAGCAGTGGGGTGGTTTTTTTCTGATGCATGGGTAAAATGTTGACCTCAGCATGCATTTTATTGGCTTGAGCATGGAAAATGGATCTTTAAGCCCCTATTGATCAATGGAGAAGGAAGATGTAGGATGTTTATGATTAAGCATATTGCCTATATGTATATTTCAGAAGTAAGAAACAATTCTATGGTGATTTTTCAGACAAACTGGTTTCCATTTGTGCAATTTTGAAATGGATATACCTATAGTTCTGTAGAATTATCACTTATGGACATCTTTACAATTTGATGTTGGGTAACTGATTGAAATAATGTGTTTAGGACCTTCTCTTTTTTGTTAATTGTTCGTTCTCTCTCTCTCTCTCTCTCTCTCTCTCTCTCTGTGTGTGTGTGTGTGTGTGTGTGTGTGTGTGTAATAAACGGAACTGGCCAATGTGATAGAAAGCCAAGAAATGTAAATCTTTGCAAAGCTCTGTTAAATTAGAACTCTAATGTTGTTCCTGGTGAAAGTTATTTGATACATTGTTTTCTATCTCATAGTATGAAAAAAGCGCTCCTACCCATGAGATATATCGATTTTCTTATTTCTTCAGAGAAAGTCAATAGGTGTCAGGAACAGGGAAAAGCACAGGTCATTCAGGCTTCCTTTCCTTTTCTGACATACTCTCACTCTTCTGAAGTAAGTTTGATGGCAATGCAGCAAATGTCCTTTTCCTATTGTGGTGCCCTGGCTGTAGAATGCTCTCTCCTGCAAGTCCTACCTGGTGGTGGTGCTGACTCGGATGTCCTTTTGGCAGCAGGTTTAAATGTTAATTGATTTGTTGTTGCTGATTGAAAATACTAGCATTTCATTTCATTTCCTTGAAGACTTTACTGTTGTTGATGTTTGTGTGTGCTCAGGGACTGTGTACACAGTCTAACAAATTTGCATGGGTCAAAAGTGGCAAAATCCATCTTAACCCTATGCTCATTTCGTCTATGCTCTTGGAATGCCTGGGATGCTTTCAGGCCTTCCACACACTGTTTTTTGTTAACGGGTGCAGCTTTCCTCCAAGAGAATGCTTAAACCCCAAGGGCTGTCAACAGAGGCCAAATAATTGCTTTCCCCCCTTTTTTCTTTGTTTTAAGGAGAGCACGTTTTCCATAGTGGGTAGCGATTGATTTTGAGAGGAATGAAGGCAAGATGGCAGTATGTTATAACACAATAATAGATGAGGATTTTATTGTTCACACACATCTCTATGGCTGTTAATCTTGTGGAGAACATTGGAGGGGACTCTCCAACGGCAAGCAAAACTAACTGAGAAGTACAGCAGACAGAAGATTTAGGGTGAGGTGGGATACAAAGTATCACCCAAAGAAGCTTGAGAGAAGTTCTGTAAAGTGGTACCTCAGGTTACCTACATATGCTTCAGATTACGTACGCTTCAGGTTACAGACTCCGCTAACCCAGAATTAGTGCTTCAGGTTAAGAACTTTGCTTCAGGATGAGAACAGAAATTGTGCTATGGTGGCACAGTGGCAGCAGGAGGCCCCATTAGCTAAAGTTCAGGTTAAGAACAGTTTCAGGTTAGGTACGGACCTCCGGAACAAATTAAGTACTTAACCTGAGGTACACAGATTCCCTACACAGCTTAGCAAGCACTACAGAACAGAGGTGGAAGACACGTGAAATTGGCAGTCACTGGCCTTGAAGCACTGCTAGAAGGTTGAATATGGTTCAAATGGCATGCCAAACTGTTGCTTTTCTGCACGCTAGCTCACACGTTTTTGTTCTTTTTCTATGGAATGGACATTTCTACCAGATGTTTATTTATTTATTGCATTTGTATCCCACCAAGGAGCTCAAGGTGACATACAAGGCCCGCCCCCTCCTCATTTAATCTTCACAACAACCCTGCTACGTAGGCTGTGACTGGCTGGTCACCCCATGAGCTTCATGGCCAGGTGGGGATGCAAACCATAGAATTGTAGAGATAGAAGTGACCCTGAAGATCGTCCAACCTTTTGCAATGCAGGAATATGCAGCTGTCCCATATGAGGATCGATCCTGCAAACTTGGCATTATCAGCACCACACTTTAACTGACTGACCCTGGTCCTCCAGGTCCTAGTCTGACATTCTAACCACTGCACCATACTGGCTCTCATTTACATGGCTCTCTGTTTACATCTGCCTCTTTCAATTTATTCTCATGTCGGTATCCTATCCAGCCTGTGCCTCCTCTGCAGATGCCTAGTTGTGGCTTCTTCCTTCTGACATCCTCCTTCTTTTACTCCTTGTTATATAATCTTCAGTGAGAACTTTCAAATGATGGACACTCTGAAACGTCCTTGTGTTTCCCACTAGGCATCAAACTGAAATAGCTTCTTTTTTATTAACTTCTATTACACAATTAAAAAACAACAGCCCCATACTATTGAGAAATGATAGCAATACATTTTTATTCAAAATAGCATTTAGGAATTTTGTCAGATTAGTTTTTGCAATAATGCAATACTATGTGTGTGTGCTCAAAAGTAAAACTGAAGATAAGATGTGAATGTTTGCATATAGAAGTTGTTTTATCTGATGGGTGAAACGCCCAATTTTTATCCTGTGTAAAACACTTTGTTTAGGTGAGTAATACATGTGATAAGATATGAATACAACCAACCACTAAAGATTTGCTAGGTGAAAATTGAGATATTTTATAACATTGAGGATGCTTCTGTAACTGACCAGACAGGAGAACTCAAGTCCTAGAATTTCTCTTGAGTTATCCCCTTATTTTTTATAATGGCTCTGCTCTTGTGCCTTTAACCTGACAGACAGAAGACAAGAATTTTTTTTCATACAGCCACAGCCTTGGTATAAATAAATTAAAATGCAAAAATTGTACAATTCCTAAAAAATTGTACAATTCCTAACAATGCAGAGCAGATGTGTGTTGCAATGCAGATGAGGCAGGTATGCATTTTAGGTACTGAAGTCACAACTAGGCTACATAAGATGGTGAGCCTACGCGTGCCCTTAGCTGACGGAAGCCGATAATATGGATTTCTACTGTATTTAACATGTTTGAGAATTCAGAGTTTATTTTCTCATAGCCGTTTCCCACTCATAATGATTTACAAAGTCATGGGAAAGCAATTTTAAATCCCACTCTAAATCCACAGTTTACATAACAAGCCTCCCTGAGACATCTACTTATTATTTATCGAGATTTATTCCTTCTGGACTGGAGTATGTTCCGTGAGCCAGGTGGCTTCCTTCGCGCCACAACAGCACACAGCACAATAGCCAGAGAAGCAGCATGAAAATGGTTTCTTTATCATTCAGCCCTCGCCGACTCACGTTGTATGAAAGTAAATGAACAACTAAACAGAATTCAGGTTTGGATCACGTTTATTTTGCTACTGTTTGAATTATTATTAATTTAATTAATTATTTAATTAATTATTTAATTAATTAATTATTTAATTAATTTTATTTATTATTATTATTATTATTATTATTATTATTATTATTACTCCTGGTTTTTGGTCTTCATTATAAAGTCCAGTCCCCCCCCTCCCCAGGATCTTTTTTAATCAACAAAGGGAAAACGTGTTTTGGGTCTTGAGCATTGCTTCTGTGCATATTAGATCCGTCAGGGTACAATTTGCACCAGGAAAGTTGTGGGTGAACGAGAGTGCTTAACCCCTCTCCACTTGTCAGTTTCCTCTCACAAAGCTCTTCACAGACATTTCCTCATTGCTTGGGTTCCAAACCCACGGTTCTATTTTGAACAGGACTATGAAACCTTGAGTGGAGGAAAAGAAACAGATAAAGGAGTTGGAGGAACAACCACAAGAAGGAGAAGTGTCAAGTGCTCTCTTTCCATATGATAGTACTATGATGCAAACTGAGCCCCGTTGGCCCCATTGCATAGGAAAATGACTAGCCAACTCTTGAAAGCAATTACAGATAGGTAGCCGTGTTGGTCTGCCATAGTCAAAATAAAAAAAATCCTTCCAGTAGCACCTTAAAGACCAACTAAGTTAGTTCTTGGTATGAGCTTTCGTGTGCAAGCACACTTCTTCAGATACATTGAAACAGAAGTTGCCAGATCCTTCTATATAGTGAGAAGGTGGGGAATCTGACATCAAGAATCACAAAACAGAGAAACCAGTAGGAGAACACTTCAATCTCCCAGGACATTCTATACAAGATCTCAAAGTAGCTGTTTTACTACAAAGGAATTTCAGAAATAGACTGGAAAGAGAAGCTGCTGAATTGCAACTCATTACCAAACTTAAAACCATGGAGAGACCTGGTTTGAACAAAGACATTGGAATCTTATCCCATTATACATGACTAAGCCATTTCTCACCTTCTCACCCCTTGCCTTTTCCTGTAAGACCTATTACAGTCGTTAAGAGTCGTCAACAGGCTCATCTCAGCTACCTGCCAATCTCCCATTCCCACCACCCTTCTGAGTAATACCCCTCCCCACCTTCTCACTATATAGAAGGATCTGGCAACTTCTGTTTCAGTGTATCTGAAGAAGTGTGCTTGCACACGAAAGCTCATACCAAGAACTAACTTAGTTGGTCTTAAAGGTGCTACTGGAAGAATTTTTTTATCTTGAAAGTAAGAGATTGATGCAGGGTAAGCAGTGTGGCCCTAAATTAGCCTTACCTTCTCGTTCTTTTTTTATAGCTTGTTATGTTAATTGAGGGACGCGGGTGGCGCTGTGGGTTAAACCACAGAGCCTAGGACTTGCCGATCAGAAGGTTGGCGGTTTGAATCCCCGCGACGGGATGAGTTCCCGTTGCTTGGTCCCAGCTCCTGCCCACCTAGCAGTTCGAAAGCATGTCAAAAGTGCAAGTAGATAAATAGGTGCCGCTCTGGCAGTAAGGTAAACAGCGTTTCTGTGCACTGCTCTGGTTCGCCATGCTGGCCACATGACCCGGAAGCTATATGCTGGCTCCCCCAGCCAATAAAGCAAGATGAGCGCCACAACCCCAGAGTCGGCTATGACTGGGCCTAATGGTCAGGGGTCCCTTTACCTTTACCTTATGTTAACTGAAGGGCATGATGCTGAGAAAAACAATACCGTTATTTTCTCTACCAGTTACAAGGTTAACACTCAGGTACTGAACACGTTGAGTGAGGAAGAAAAACAGGAGTTGACTTATGCTCAATGCATACAAAACCCAGCAACTCCTCACAAGGCGCATGTCCAAAACGATCCTTGATCTATCAGCTCCTATGTCTAATTGTTTTGCAGAAAATGGTTTGCCTTGGTAGGTGTTCCATAAACAACCATAGCTAATGTTGCTTCCGAGGAGAAGCACCCTGTTGTTCCTGAATGAAATATGTTTGGGAATGCATTGAAAAAACTGTAGCTGAATTTGCTAACATTGGATATAAAACAAATTTCCCAGCTTGCACGGTCATTGTGGGAATCATATTCAGCTTATGCGATGAAATATAATGCATTTTAATACATCTAAAATGTTTCTGAAAAACGTACTTTCATAATTAATTACATTAGCCATCACATTTCTCATTGGTGGTCATATTCTATTCATGCTTTAATATTTTGGATGGATAGCTCTGTTGAGATCTTGGTAGCCCAGATTATAGTTCCATCTTTTCTCATTCTTACCTGTTATTTTAGTGCAAGGCTGGCTAACTTGTGGCCTTCTAGATGTTGCTGGACTACAGGTCCCATCATTCCTTGCCCAGGCTGGCTGGGGGTGATGGGTACTGTATTCAGCGACATTTGGAGGGTCAGAGGTTCCCCAGCCCTTTTTTAGCCTGTAAAGACATATCCTGCTCAAATTGTTAGGAGAGATTGCTAATCTTTATTGTTGGTAAAGTGGAACATTTTATTGTTAGCGAGTTAAGGTGTGTATTATGTTTCTTGAATTATGATTTCAAGCTCTCTTTTTAGAAAAATAAAATAAAAGAGAGCAATGTCTGTGAGTGCCACTGACAAAGATTTCTCAGAAATTGGAAGTTCTTTGCTTGTATGCAGTAGAGGACACAATGTTGTTCGCAGCTTGTAACTTTAAATATGTTTATCTGAAGTACAACGTTGCAGCTCTGATAGGAGATTTATTGTCATATATACTAAGCCATCTGTTCGCAAGGACTGTGCTTCACATTCCAGGGCTAGCTAATGTCTGACTCTGTGGAGCTTACTTCTGAATCACTGAACTCTTCCAGGAGGTCTGCTCAAAGGAATAGCAATCCTGATTCACATTGTTCATTTGAAGAGCATACTTATAATAGTTTGTGCTCTCCACAGGTAGTAATAAGTAATCTTAAATTGCAGAATTTAGTTTTGACATGTGGATTAATATGGATGGTTAATCAAGGCTTGTCAACTAGAGTGAACTTCACTGATTTGCTTCTTCAGACCAACTCTCGTATATAAGCACTTTTGGCTCTGTAATTTTGTTTCCATGTGTTGTATATTATGTATTCCTTTTAATTGACCCTTTGTGCTTTAAATTTTATAGTTAGGTCCTGTTTCAGTCCGACAATAATAATGTTAGGTGTATTGTGACTTAGTTGCAAGTGGGCAGAGTAATGGATATGATTTACCTTTGTGCCGGAGACTATATTCTTGTCACAAAATATTCTAGTCACACACGAGTCACAGGTTTCTACACACACACACACACACACACACACACACACACACAGCTCCATCTATTGCCCATCCAGAAAAACAAGAGACATTATCACAGTTCAATGGCATGTTTCAATGAGGCAAAAGCACCAATCACTCATTTAATGGACACCTATTTACCCAAGATTTGGGCTGGACTTTCTCAAAAGTGTCGGAGTTATCCATTCTCAACCAAGTGGCTTCTAGAATCTCACTAACCAGCACTGCATTTCATTGATTCACCAAACAACAAAAGTGGGAAGAGCTATTTGCTGAATCATCTGTCAGATTATTTTGGCCACATGCAAGTATTCATGGAAGGTCAGACAAGAATCAGACTATCTGATTGACCTAGAGTTGCTTTATGATTTCAGATGCAATATGAGTTGGATTGATTCCCCCCCCCCCTTTGAGTATTGGTGAGAAAATAAGTAGCAAATACAGAAGTTTTTTTAAAAAAATAATCATAAAAACACCAATGCACTTAGAGAAAACATCACATTTCCACATTATTCATGCTAATTAAACAATTAGATTTTGCTATAAACTCACTACGTCTCATGACAGCATATACTCACTGCCTTTTGCATGCTCCTCCATGTTAGACACAGAGTAGTTTTTCATTCTCTGAAAAACTCTCATCTTTGATAATTACAGGGAGAGAGTGTCAAGCAGGACTCTCTTCAAAATGACGGAGAGATCCTGAGAGCATCTCCAAGATTTCCCAGGGTAACTTCTTGACAACTATATGTCTGTGTAGGCGAATTGGGTCCATTTGTACTGCTTAAAGGAATAATGCCCTTTGGTATCCTCGCTGTTATTTAAAGCCACTTGAACGCTTTATGCATTACCATGACTACTAGCTTTAGCTCTAGACAAAATAGCTTGTTTACTTTTATTTTCCCCTCTTAGCATGCAAAACAAATATTATACATGCAATTATTAGATAATTTATGGAAAGTGGACTTCAAACATGCAATCAGAGCAAAAACAAAAAAACAAAAACCCAGAGCTATTCATAAACAGATGTTTGGTACATTCTTTCTTTTTCTGCTGCTTTGGGTCTGGTGGTTGGTTAATCCTCCTCCTCCTCCTCCATCTTTGTGCTGATTATTATACAAGGTACCTTTAGTAAAGCCAGGGTTGATATTTTTCATTAACTTAAGTTAAAAGACTATCACCTTCAATAGTACTAAAGAGTGCAGTCAATCAGAGAGTTACATTACACCCTCCTGAAAGTTAGTTTTGCCATGTAAAAATATTTCATTTACATGTTCTGGTTTAAAGGGTAGCAATCCTGAGTGATGAAAACATGTGCTGAAACCTCTCAGTATAATATCCAGAATATTGCCCTTTAGGGAATAAACCAGGAACCAAGACTTCCACCTGAACGTTATCCCTTATTTATGGTGCACTCTTTTATTATCAGTATCACTTCTCTAGAAAAAATATACCCAACAATGTTCTAGCTGATTATCCCGGTCAGGGGAATTTGTTTTCTGAGCTGCTTTAAATTTTGGATTTTTAAAAATCCTGTGTGGTCACCAATTTTTTTCAAAAAAATTTTTACACGAACTTGACTACTTCAAATATATCTGTATCTCTCTCTTCCCTCACTGCCATCCCAGCTTTAAAGCATTTCTTACATTATTTCATGAATGATTGTTGCTTACTCTATGTGATATTGTGATTTTTTTTAGGAAAGCGCTCATGTAACAGCTGCCTTGGCAAGCCTGTTTTGCCACACACAACAGCTGTCATTAGAATTCTGCATTGCTATTTCCCCACAAAAACAAAGCTAAGGAATTCTCATAAAGGTAAATTCAGCCAACATGAGAGGACCCAATGGACACACAGTGCAGCTGGTCATGTGACAATGCTGTTCTTGATTGCTTTGCTGTTTGCCGAGTTGGCCATTCAGCATGTGGTGAATGAGTACATTTTTTTCCACTCATTTCATTAATGCATTGAATGGAGATTTGTGCAAGTGCTGAAGCAATCGAATGATTGCCCAGCTGCAATGCATGCCCATTAGATTCTTATGTTGGCAAGCACTGAAAGGTATATGAATAAGTATCCTTAAAATGGAAGCTATTACAAGTGTTTGAATGAACCGAAAAACAATGATTTCCAGGATAAAATATTCAGATAAGAGCTCATATTGTAAATTCACTGCAGTACTCCAGGTTACGTCTATGAGATACATATAGATGAGAAGAGCTGCAGCCTTGCAAAGCCCTGTTTAGGAAGTTGCCACATAGGGGTAATAATGGTAATTTCAGTTGTCTTCCTTGATTAATCACTGAACTGCTTTCCACATTATAGATAACTGAGGCTAGGAATCTTTGCCATGTCACAAAAAGCATGGATGTTTCTTATTTTCAGTATATATTCCAAGGAGCAGACCACAGAAGGCAGTTCCATGTTGTTCAGACAAGGTGGTTGAATCTTAAGACATATTTTCCAGTGAGTTATGCTACAGCACATTTCTGATTTTAGCCACGTGTTTGTTTGTCCAAGAGGACTTGCTCACACAACATGAGTGAAGTAATATTGAGCCTCATGATCACAACCCAGGAGACCCTGTGGGGCTCCCTTTGTGAGCTGTGGTATGACAAAGCCCTCAAAGTACACACAGGTCTTTCTTTTTCCATAGCCAGTGATGGAAGAACTTCAGTGGCCTGTGTGTTACTCTACACTGGATGACGGACTAGTCAGTTAACCCAGACAAGAGCTCTGATAGACAAACAGGAGCTCACACTGTGTGAGGAAATACTTGCGGATATGCAGCCATTCATGGGGCTGAAAGTAGGAGGTGCGGAATATAAGTATAAATAAAGCACCACGTGCAGATCCCCAGAGTACCTGAGCCCAAAGAGGCTCACTAGAGCAACTATATCACCACCAAGTTCCCTAAACAGCAATCAAAAAAAGGTAGCTTCATATGGATTCTAAAGAATGCACAGCAGTTAGGCCGTTTATTAACCCACAGAAACCCCTGGCTGCATGAAGCCAGTCATAAGGGCACACAAGGCATGCAAGACAAAAAAAACCCACTTTAAAAGTCAGGATGATCTACTGCAATTTCCTAACAAAATGAAGCAATTCACTAAACATTTACAGGTGCTTTTAAAGAACAGAAAAGGTGTCAAGTGTTATAAAGCACCCACAACAGAGAGACAATAGATTAGAAAAAAGTTCCCTGATGTAGCCAAAAATCTGTGCAAAAGTCACTCCTAATGTTATACTTTGTTCCTTGTTATTTGAATATAGATAATTAAGCTTTCTTTTCTCCCCCCCTCTTTTTTGAGGGTGCAAGAAAGAAATTGCTGCTTTGAAAATCTCACTCACATTTCACATCCCCTTCTTGGAAATGGCACAAAAGTCACCCCCAAACGCCAAACAACTCCCAAGTAAAAGTGAACACTAACCTAATTTATATAAATAGACAACACAGAATAGTCCATCATAGTTACATAAAAAACACCAATTTCCTCTGTAAAATCATTTATAATTGTTTGCTAGAAACAATAACAATTGCCCACATGGGTATATAGATACATGCGTAAATTGTACTTGAGAATGATTTTTTGTTTTTCCCAATCACACACATATGCTATTAATGACATTTTGGGGCCAAGTAGGGCATGCACCGTTCTTGAATGGTGGAATTCCCTGGAGATATAATTATTTTAAAACGTATTTATAGAAGTACCAATTCTACACTGTTCATATGGCCACTCACACATGACATATGCACCTCTATAAATGCATGGCAGTAGCGACATGAAAACTAAACCATTGGGAAGACGTCACTCCATGTGGCAGACTCTTTGTATGAGACTCTTCACATGGATCCATAAATCGTTCCTGCTGAAAAGAAAAACATGCATGCTGGAACTCCATGGGGAGGTGCTCCACACAAACAGACCATCATTTAAGGCCTATTCAGCATACAGGGCTTGTCACTGACCCCAGTGCCACCACACGGGCTTGTCGCATCCCCAGTTGACATGTGAATAGCATCAGTTTGAAGGGACCACGCCCGCATACATTGGGTTAACAAGATGGGAATGAGAACCTTGGCCAAACAGACCACCATTAAGAAGTGGGCACTCCCTGCAACTTCCCACTGGCCCCTTTGCACATTTGGTACTCATGGGCTTCGGAGTCAAACAGGATTTCAGAGATGTCTCTGTATGGCTGACAATCAAATGTGCAATAATCATAGACAAATTGAGATAAGAGAGATCTGAAATGCCTATTGAAGCATAACAGGGGTTAGCATCTTGCAACTGGGCAAGCATGGGCCACAGAGATATTAACCCACCAATGATTTAGGCATTCAGCATTGACTTTGACCTTCCAACACCTAAGGGATACTATCTATGTTGTGTTCAGTTAACCTTAGGGGGATTTCTCCTTGACTTAGGGAGGCTAACTAGGGCACATTTTAAGAACTGGACCATGGACAGCAGACTGAGCAGGTTCACAGGTCACTTTACCATACTCTTCCCAATTATGGCGAGATATACAGTGGTACCTCGGGTTACATACGCTTCAGGTTACAGACTTCTCTAACCCAGAAATAGTACCATGGGTTAAGAACTTTGCTTCAGGATGAGAACAGAAATCGTGCTCCGGCGGCGCGGTGGCAGCAGGAGGCCCCATTAGCTAAAGTGGTGCTTCGGGTTAAGAACAGTTTCAGGTTAAGAACAGACCTCCGGAATGAATTCAGTACTTAACCCGAGGTACCACTGTATTTCGGTTTTTGCATCTATGCACATAAATCAGCACATGCAAATGATGTGCAGATCTATGTCCTTTCCCTTCTGTTCTTGATAATATTTGCTTCTTCTTTTTTTGATAATACATAAGTGGTCACCCTACCAAAGGTCCATCTATTATTTATTAATTAAAATTTTACCCTGCCCTTCCTCCCACCACAAAGTCCAGCACCTGCTTCCTAGAGTGGCCAATCAGTTGCCTCCTGGAAGGAGGGTGTGGAGGCAACAGGTTTCCTCTGATGTTTCTTTCTGAGGACTAGTATTTAGTAGCATATTGCCTCTGAAAGTGGGATTCCATATAGCCACCATGAATAATAAAATCACTGGTCTATTAAATGTCTAGAGAGCTTGGAGTTTTGGCCAGAGTTTATATCTCTCTTAACTGTGTGAGTTTCTTTTAGTCTTTTAGCAGATGGGGCATTCAGATGTCGCATAAAAATTAAGTTTCCTTGAAATCAATGCAGCCAACATTTCTATCAGTTTATATGGATTTTTCCTCTGGGCATATAGGATATCTGTGTCACAACCAGGATGATCACTCTTAGATTTCTCTGCTGAGTCCATATTTATTCCTTTGTTGCCACTGTTTCACATTTTTGACAATGAAAAGCCATCAAAGTCACTTCTGACACCTGCAATGTGAAATAATAGCACAAGCAAAGAAAGATGTAGTCTTGCACCTAATGACCTCATATTGATGTAAGAATAGAAATGGCTGATTAGAGTGATTTAATGCACTATCCTTGAAAACTAAATCAAAATAATCTATAGTGCAGAATTTAAATATCACATAACTTGAAAGAAGACTGTTGCTTTTGCCACTTTAAAGAGCTGCAAATCTGAAATACGTTGCAGACTGGTGAAGCTCCTAAAAGGGCAAATAGGAATGAAGGATCAGGCATAACAACCACTGTGTCAGGGAGAGGCAACTGTTGTGTTATTGCTGAGATAGGGTGTGGGTGGCGCTGTGGTCTAAACCACTGAGCCTCTTCGGCTTGCCAATCAGAAGGCTGACGATTCGAATCCGTGCAACAGGGAGAGCTCCCATTGCTCTGTCCCAGCTTCTGCCAGCCTAGCAGTTCAAAAGCACGCCAGTGCAAGTAGATAAATGGGTATTGCTGCAACAGGAAGGTAAATGACGTTTCTGTGCGCTTTAGCTTCCATCATGGTGTTCTGTTGCACCAGTAGCGGTTTTGTCATGCTGACCACATCACCCGGAAAGCTGTCTGTGGACAAACGCCGGCTCCCTCGGCCTGAAAAGTGAGTTGAGTGCTGCACCCCATAGTCACCTTTGACTGTACTTAACCGTCCAGGGTCCTTTACCTTTACCTTTTTTATCTCAATGCTGAGGCATTAACTCCATGTGGACTGGAGACAATTCAGCTTTGGCCAATTCAGATTCCCTTTAGCTACCATGCAGGCTGCTACATCAGGATTCTGTTGGATCTAATTTAGATCTTCCAGTGTTTGACAGCATTCTCCTTCACTTAGAAAAGTTGGGTGGGTATATATTCTTCCGCAGTGACTGATGATACCACCAAACATGATGTGATACATAAAGTAGTAAGCATAGCTTATGGTATAGGTCAAGCCATTGCTTTAGCCAAATTGCTGAAGGTTAAAAAAAAGATCAACACAGAAATATGTATTTACTTCCAATATAAATTACAGTGGTACCTCGGGTTAAGCACTTAATTCGTTCTGGAGGTCCGTACTTAACCTGAAACTGTTCTTAACCTGAAGCACCACTTTAGCTAATGGGGCCTCCTGCTGCCACTACGCCACCAGAGCATGATTTGTGTTCTCATCCTGAAGCAAAGTTCTTAACCTGAAGCAATATTTCTGGGTTAGCGGAGCCTGTAACCTGCAGCGTATGTAACTTGAAGCGTATGCAACCCGAGGTACCACTGTATTGTATTGTCATCTTCTTCTCCTGAGGAGGAGCCCACAGAAGAAGTCAGCCAGGCAAGTTGTTTTGCAGTGCAACACCATAAAAGAGATCCTCTTGAGCAACATGCTACAACATAGGCTGAAAGTGAACTGAGGCCTTGTGAGCATCTCCTTCCACTCCACCTATTTTGGAGAACTAGTGTCTCTCCAGTAGCCAACCCTGATCTGGCTGGAAGATGGGGACTTCAAAGGCCTTTTGTATGGCATGCTTCCTACAACATTGGACTGATGAGGTCATATTGGAGGCACTTGGTTCCTGGGCTCATGGAAAATGCCTGTGAGGGTATTGGATCTGGGGGCTCTGGTTTAGTGGGTTCCTGCTTCCAGTCCCCTGCTCACTTACCTCAGGATCCAAGCCAGGAACTTGCTGTGGATCCTTGTCTGGTGACATTGTTGCATCTGACTCAGTGTCCCAGCCACTGATGAACACTTGGGTCATGACCTGTATACCATTATTTCTTAAAATTGCAGTATGCTTTTAAGCAAATCTTTTCTAGATTAGACAAACAATGAAGTAAAAACCAACTCTTTCCATACTCCAGTGCAGCTGTTCAAAAATCTGCAAAGTGAAATAAAAGGGGCAATATTGCTAGGTAATGGATTTGCAGGTCGATACATATACTATGTCACTTAAAAGTCTGTCCATTCACAGCCATAGCGTAAGACTATGTGATAATTTGAGAAGACAACAAATATGGCTGAACTGAAATGTTACAGTTCTGCTGCATGTTCTGTCTCCAGGAAAGCTTCACCGAGTTGACTTCAGATAAATTCTACCTTGGTCAAAATATCTGCATTGATTTTTTTCAAATGGAAAAAGTACCTTCAGAAGTTGGAAAAGTTATATTTGAAAGTCATTTAAACAGAATTCTGACATCTGTAGCAGTAGG
The DNA here is from genome assembly GCF_965112155.1 of Podarcis liolepis. Classification (NCBI taxonomy): domain Eukaryota; kingdom Metazoa; phylum Chordata; class Lepidosauria; order Squamata; family Lacertidae; genus Podarcis; species Podarcis liolepis. The sequence goes on along the minus strand of NC_139560.1, from coordinate 55,514,338 downwards.
ATGGCCAATTTGTTTGTTCTAATCTTCACTTTCCACACAGTCTTTATTTATATCCATCCAGTTACTCACAACCTCAGATGAGCAGAGAGTGTTGACTTTCAAACACCCCCTCACCTTGCTTGTTCTATAGCTTAGCATTCTAGGTATACAGAAAGCCTTTTAAAAATATACCTTAGATATTTATTCTGCTGTAGTCCAATGTCTCAAGCATCACCTTCCTCTACCCTCTTATTTTATTCTCACAACAATCTGTAGGGTAGGGGAGAAAGGAAATGCTCAAGTTCACCCAGGGAGCTCCATGTCTCAGGATGCATTTGTGTCTTGTCAGCCCAACGCCAATGCTCTAACCAAGGGATGGGGAACTTGGGTGCCTTCAGAGATTGTTGGACAAGAAGACCCATCACTCCTGGTCACTGGCCATGCTGACTCGGGCTGATGGGAATCCAACAACATATAAAGAGTTGCAGCTTCCCCATCCCTGGTTCAGCAGTCCACCCTGGTCCTCATATTTAGTGAATCCAATTCCACAGTATTTCAAGAATTAAAGTGGGGGCTCAAATATTTCCCGAATGCTCTCCTCACAATATAATCACACTACATTATTATAGCATACTCTTACCTTAATTTGTTAATGTGATGATAGATTTTAACACTTTCAATCAGACAGGAACACATTGATATTCTCATAAGCTGCTCATCTTGCTGCTGAGCTTCTGTCCAATGCTATGAGACTTCTCATACTATAATCACAACTCTGATCAAATCATGAGTGGCGCCTTCAGAAAAGGCTCAAGTCTAACCTACAAAATGACAGAGTGCTAAATTTACATTTATTTTTGTGTTATAAATCATACTGGCATTCATGTCTCCTATTTCACAAAGCATATTAAATGAAGTTCAGTATGATCCCACACCTAGTGCATTTAATGGATGAGAACTAAGGAGAGATCCTATTGCATGTGAATGCTACAAAGTTGCAGAGCCTATGAATGTGTAAAGCAATGCAACAAATGAAGGAAAAAGGAGCTGAATTTGTTGCACTTGGGTCCCAATGGAATCAGTTGGAAAAGTTCTACTGATTTCAATGGGAACTAAATACAGCTAACAGTGCAAGTCTAACAATGGCTTATAAGAAGTAAATCCTATTGAATGCAATGGGGCTTATTTCCAGGTAAGTGGGGTTAGCCATACTTAGTCTGGATCTAGCCCAAGGTTTTATTTTCAAAAATGTAGATTTCTTTATTAAAACAAGAACCATTTAGGAGAAGTCAACATTCTTCTTTTGCTGTCACCAGATGAGGGCACTGAAATTCCGATACTTCAGTCTTGTCTAAATAAAGAAATAATATACCTTTTTTTATGCCAGGGCAAAACCTTCCCCTTTGTCCTCAACTGCCTACCAATGAGGTTTTTCTTTAGTTCAACACTTTGATCAAATCCCAACCTTAAACCTCTAGTTTATTTGTTTTCTGTTCCATTAATATTCTGCCCAGTGAAATAGCAAATATTTTCCCAGCAATATAAACACTGATAAAAGTTAGATGAATAGCCCAGTGCTTTCCTCCACAGAGGAGTTGTTGTGGAGCATAAGGTTGGATGCAAGAACTGAGTGAAATAGTTTAATACATGCCCTTGCTACAGGCCCTTTTCAGTGTAGGCAGCTTCTCAAGAAGGAGGTGAATACACCACAGGCTGTACAAGCAGTCCTCTTCCTCATGAACACAAATGCAATGGGCAGAAATGGGGGTGGGTGCAAAGGAGACACCTGCTTGGTTCAATTGCCCTCAAAATTTTGGGCAAGAGCTGTAGGACAGTGGGAGAAGACACATTTTGTACAAAATGTTTCAGGTTGGGTCCCCACATCTCCAGGTAGTACAGGGATCAAATCCTGCATGAACCTCTGGAGAGTCACTGTAAGTCAGACAGCAGAGGGCGAGGTGGATAATGGTGTGACTTGATATATAATATGGCTTTCTACTTTTCTAATAAAAATACGTTCTGCTCTTTTGTAATGTTTTAATGTTGTAGTGCAGTGCATTTTTCCATATTGCTATATGAGCAAACTCCCTACATATCAATTAAATGTTTTTAGACAAAACATTCACATAGTTTCTGATACTATGTATAAAAAAAAAACTAAGCCAATTTTATTCTCTGGTATGTGAAGACTTCAAGGACTTATTTGTAGTCAGTACATGACACAGAACCAAAAGCCTTCGATTTCAAACTAATAATCCAGATTTCGTTGCTGTTAATTTACAAATGATTGCTTTGTTGAAACAAAGATAATACATAGGAACTATCCATGAGCTAAGTCAAAAATACACAGCCCTGGGGATGAGACTGGTTTCAATATACAGTACATACCAAATTGGCTGTAGGAACTGTGGTGAATCATGCTCAAGTTAATAAGGGTCAAAATCCATATATGAATTATAATTTGAACAAGCTTTCAGACTAGTGACCACCAAACACACACACACACACACACACACACACACACACACACACACGGTGGGTATAAGTGAGATAGACAAATAAAGACCTCAGTTTCCTTCATGTAATTGGTCAGCCAGCTTGTTTGGTATTGTGGCCAATGGACACAAATTGAAACAGTAGAAATTCAGGTACAAAAGAACAGAGTATAGAAACACGGCAAATCAAAATTACCAAAGCAACCCATAATAACCCCCACAAGGGCAGTTTTCAGGGTAGAAGAAAATGAGCCATGATCAACATCATTTCAGCATCTGTTTCTTGGTCTTTTCTACTTCCAACAGGAATTTCCCCACCACCAAGGAATCTCCAGGAATTTTGTCAGTTAATAGGTAAACAACACAAAATTCACCCTTGTACTTATCAAAACTGATTGGTGACTGAATGGCAGAAGTTAATTTGGATATAGTATGTGTGTAGCTCTAGCCTTCTTCATTTCTGCCACATGGAAGATGTCTTTCTGTAGCAGGGAGCTTTTTGTATTTGTGGAAACTCCCTGCATATTTCAGAAATTCGGTAAATCATTAAGTGGAAGGTGCTGGAAATGGTGATGGAGGGGGTGGAGCTAGTGCAGTCGTACCTGCTGCCTTCTTGTGTGTTGACATTGGCCTCTTCATAATGCCTCAAGAGGATTTGTTTGTATCAATTTGCACAGTGAATCAGTGCAGCATTTCATATGAGTGAACTGGAGATCCCATTGGAATGAGGACCCTGAAGAACTATTCACTGGACTGGACTGTGCCTTTATCATTTAAAATATTATTTTCACAGATATAATTTTAAGATTTATTTTGTACAAGCAGAGTTTCAGATTTCTTTGAGGAATAACCAAATCCCACACCAGAAATGGCGAGGGCAGGTGGCTCTGGCAATGTGGTCACTATGTTTTCTATGCGGCTGAATTCCATATTCAGTATACTGTGCTGAAGTTCTGTGTCACTGAGTCACAAACCTTAAGTAATGGTTAATAGTTTAAGTTTTCCACTTGAATGATGTTCTCATGGAAGGTCATGCTAACAAAAAGAGAAAAAACTGCTTCTGGGGGAGGCAAGGCCAATCTCACACAACGTTTGGGAAATTGGAACAGAACTCTTGTGCGGTGGGAAATGAATGTTCCAGTGACAGACCAAAGGGATGAGTTCCTGGTGCTCTATGTAGTTAAAGGAAGATAGTACTTATAGAAGTCTATTTAGGAGGGAAACAAATGCAAAGGTCCTGCAGCAAAGAGGGAACCATCCGGTGCCTCATTCATCAAGCCTTTCCTGTGGTTCTACTTCCCTTGGAGCTAAGGGGATTTTTCAAAAGTCTTAATGCCAAGTGTCTCTGAATGGATTTTCTCTAATTTCTGCCTCCTTAATCTTGACAAGAAGCAAGGTCCCCCCCACCCCAGTTCTACTATTAGAACAATGATGACACATTATATGCATTATTATGCATATATACCGTATGTACTCCAGATTTCCTAAAGTAAGCAGTGCATAAACAAATACATACAACAATGCACATCATTGTATAAAAATATATATGTCTTAATGTACTTACAAAATTATGCCGCAGGAATATTGGACATCATGGGGCCTGGCCATTTTATGCTTATTATACTTTTTAAAATGCAAATAAAAAGTTAGGTGGTAAAGCCAAAGCATTAGGTTTTATTTAAACAACAACAACAACATGCAAGGCTGTCTGCAAGCTCTGTATGAAGTCCCTACTTGGGGTTTCAAAGTGCCAGTTGCCTAATGTCATTGTGATGTCAGGTGATTGACAGGTGCACAGCCCCACACAAGTGTCAAATTTGGCCTGGAAGGCTAGGATCTGATAAGGATCTTCTCCGTGGAGGCAAAAAGGTCTCTGGCCCCTGGCATACAGCTTGTGTGACCATCTGTATTTGGTTCCCAACAGAGGTTCAATTCCCCACCTTGTCTAGAACTGCAAAAAATGGTGGGATCATTGAGCATCTCATGGGCCACAATATAAGCATGCCTTAGGAGCATCCCTGGCTCCAGGTGTGAGGGTGATGCATTATTTGGTACAACCTTCTGGCTAGTAATAAATGACTTTGGTATGTTTTTGTTTTTATTATTTGTTTTACTACTGTTCCAGCTGCAGTCTCCAACTTCTGTTTTCAACCAATGAGCATGCTGGTTTCTAAACCTGGATTTTTTGCATGGATGGTGGATCTAATCTATGTTCAGGCGCAAGAAGCATGCAAAGGACCCCACTGTGATTTACTCTTGGAATGAGGCATGTGTAGAACTTTAACGGAAGACTCATTCATTGACCAGCCATGCTAACTTACTCTGTTTTGCTCATTATGTCTGTTGCTTCAACTGTTTGTTAAATTAATTTGCTATATAATCATAACCAGCCTTCAGTTTGGTATAAATTACAAGTAAGCTCTTTTTGACAGGTGAAATGATTTTGCAGGCTATGTTATCAAAATTTTCTCTTGCAAGGATAGTGTTTTATGCATCCCTTGAGTGTCCTATAAACTTCCATTATTAATGGTGTGCTAGTGGTTATACTGATGCGTGATAGCATTGATACGGCATGCACAGTTATGGTATTTTAGGGCTGTAAACCATTTTAAGCAATGTGCTTTGTAGGACTAAGTCTAGATAGCATAACATAGCACTGCTAATTATATTGATCTAATTAATCTAATTAAATGGCTGCTAGATATGTTGTACATGTCATTTATCTATACTAACACAGTGTAAACCTATTCTGCTTGTCCGTGCATTTTATATATAGTGCAGTATTTTCCTTTAAAGCATCTTTTAGCATTTGGCTGCTGTCTGAGTGTGCATTATGACAGGTGTAAGACGTTTTGAGGAATAGTGATGGTTTAAAACAAAACCGTGTAATTATTTGTTAAAGCCCTATTAAAAATAATAACACTACCTTCTCTGATTTTCAGTTTTATTGCGTTGAACATTTTTCTATTATTTCATTATTTTAATGTAGTTAAATATCGAAGGCATTCTGTGTGTCCTCCTTTACATCCCAGTCCCCACAACAAACATAGCTGCAATAACACACAAGACCACTGGAGCTGAGATAGTTCCACCTGAATTCTGTGTTAGGAAAATGTGATAATGCAGAGGCACAAAGCCATGTACTAGCCTCATTCCAACGTTTCACTTACATATCAAGGGCATTGCTTTGCAGCACCATTGTTTCCAGACACACTGCAGTTACAACTTCTATTTTGCGGGTATGTGATGCTGTCCTAATGTCTAGGTGATTTATATTACGTTGGTAGCTCTTTCCAGTCCATATAATGCTGTTGTCACATTTTGGCTCTGATTATAACACCGTCTCAGTGTCACATATTGTGAGGAGATACAAATATGAGTGCTCAAGTCCTAAGGCTGAAGCAGCATCAATCCAACAAAAGCCTACTTTTTGCCAGGTTTTTTTCTCCTTCTTTGGCTAGACACAAAGCTGTCTATCTTATTTGTTCAGGCCCATCCAGACTAGCAAGGAATGATACCACACCAGGAGTCGCTGTCGAGTGCCAGACTGTTTAAAAACACCTAAGAAGAGAGACAACCAAGACCTTCATGTCTACATGACTACTTTTGCCTCCTTGGAATAGAAGAGCACTTCCTTCAATCTAATGTCCATTGCTGATGATGCAAGAATAAGGGATTAGGCATTTATCAACCAAGCCATCCTCAGGGTGTCCTGCTGACACTTAGTGAACTGGTTTTCATTATCACAAGACTTCATGGTTTGGGAAGCATTTTAAAATGCTAAATTTTAATTAATATTAATATTAAGTAGATGTGAATATGATGTGGTGTGAGGAACAATGATTAAAAATATGTTGGGAAAACTTGTTGGCATGCTTCCTACAGTGCCATGGAAGTTTGCTTGTATGTTTATTATGCACTTCATAAAGCAGCTATCTGATTTCCCAAGCTTAGTGAAAAGTTTCCGGATCCATATTTCACATGAGCCATGTAAAGGCACATACTGTAGTTTATAAGCTTTTAAAGAACCTTCCACTCTCCAGACAAAACTCTGGCCCATTCCATCTTATCAGTGTCTTATTCTTTGTGCAGGTGTCAGGATTGCTGCATTTCCAGCTGAGGGACTGAGCAAATCAAAAACAAGCAGGCCAGAAAGGCCACAAGACACTCTATTCCCATTTTCAAAAGCCAGGTGCAGCATTCACTTCTGTTACAAGCAAAAGAAGGAGTGGCCACCAGGACATTAAATGGCTAGGATGAGTGAATCAAATTAAAATGCTCAGGAAATGACTTTGCCATAAACTTTACCTCAGACTCTACTATTGTGGGGAATCAAGGTGCATGTTATAGATGAAATCTTCCATCACCTCCTTTCGCTCTTTTTGGTGATTAGCATGTATAAGGTATATGTCTGTTCATGTCTGGATCGAGTGCGGCAGTCATTCTTCCTAATGAACCCTTTTGATTTGTTGAGAGGCAACTACAGAGCTTGTAACCAAGGTACCGGTGCAATGAGACTTCCAATCTGTGTGTATAAGAAAGGATTGGTCCCATGGGCTGCCGTGCAGTGTGCTTGTAACAGTTAATTGGGCCTGTTAGGGTCAGCAATTAGCTCTGAGCTATTCAGAACTTTTGACAGTGCCACCTTTAGCTGTAAACCACCACTTCTTCATACAACGGTGCCTTAGATAATATGAGAGTTCACCTAGCGCTACGCAAAAGCGAGTCAGGCTTCCCAAGGAAAGGTTGCTGTGCATGGAATTGGATCACTATCAATCTGTACGCTGAATAAGATATTGTCACCTTTATGGCATAGAGCAAGCACACTCATACTCACACAAGCCGCCACTAGCAAACATTTCCCCAAATTCCTTCACCTTGTAACTGCAGCACCCTTGATTTTCTTTTCAAAGGCAATTTCATTGCAATTTGCAAGACAACAACTGCAGCGGAAAAAACACAACGATCTTACTTTGATATGAGGGCAGTTAATTGGTTCTTCACTCACGGCTGCCTTTTGATTTCATTCGACAGTATCAGTGTATTTCAATGCCCTTTAGCCCTTAGGATGTCAAGAGGCACTTGCACCACACCCTTGCGCCTGTAACTGCTGTGCAAAAGGTAGAATTTGGGAAGGTGTGGCTTGTTGTACAAGTTTATGAAAAGCTACGCACCCTGACATTCCCTCTTGCACAAGAGCATGAAAGGAAAAGAAACCTCTCCTCCTTTGCATCTGATCCGCCAAGGGGGATTAAAATTCTCAAGGTACTTTCTAAGCACATGCATTTTGTTATGTACCTTGTCCAAGACATCCTGTTTACATTTTTCGCCCAGCTCCCTCAAAATCCAGGAAATGAAATCTGCCTCATATCAGTATCCAGCAGTTCAGCACAGAGCAAGACAAGGCACAGATGGGACGGGAAACTTAACTGTCAGAATTCTTTCCCCTTTTCACACGAGTCCTACTCTCACCTTTATGTCTCTGTGTTCACTCATTAGATGAAGAGCAGAATTGTGCCTTCTGTACCCAGCCATGCACTCTCCACTGGGTCTGGCTGTGACTTCTGGCCATTCAGCAGACAGTGCTAATGTGACTCTATCTGCATGTGTCTTATACTACTTTAACTGTCATGGCTCCTGGGATCTTAGTTTGCTAAGCATTCTGATAATTGTTAGGAAAACTAACACAGAACTACAGTTCCCAGCAGTCTCAACAAACTTCATATATATATATATATATATATATATATATATATATATATGGATATATGGGGGGTACTACAGTTAAAGTGGTATAAGAGTGCTTTAATTGTATAGTGTGGAAATAACCTTAGTCTCCAGTCTGGATGAAATTGCCAGGAATGCATAGATTGGGGCAGACTGAAAGCTTTAGGGTTGTGCGTATGTGTTTGTGTATCCACTTTGGGGGTTTTCTTAAAATGAAACTGCGGTACATAAGTATTTTTCATGAATAAATAACATGAATACACTTTCTACTTTTTTAGAAATATGCAGTTTGCCAGACAAAGGATTCATAGTTTAGGATTTCTAGTATAGAGAGAGGCAGCTAAAACTCACAACCCATATGCAGTAGAATTAAGTGGAATTACCGTATTTTTTGCACCATTACACTCACTTTTTTCCTCCTAGAAAGTAAGGGGAAATGTCTGTGCGTGTTATGGAGGGAATGCCTACGGGTGGCATGCCTACGGATTTTCCTCTAAAAACTACGTGCGTGTTATGGTCGAGTGCGTGTTATAGAGCGAAAAATACGGTAATTTGGTGGAATTAATTATGATTAACATTCTTTTGATTTGATTTATTTTATCTTGCATAAATCCTCAAATTCAAAGAAGTGAACAGTCTGCATGACGGAGAGCTGTCCTAGCAGACAGGGCTTCATTTGATGCTTTCCCTTTCCACTGCTGAAAAGACATGCTCCTTTTTAAAGTGAAAAGAGACTTGTCTCTTCAGCACTGGGAACTATTGCAGGGAGAATAATGAACCAAAAAAGCTGCATGCAAAGTGTATTCAACAAAGCTTTACGCAGAGGAAACCTACTGAAATTATTTGGCCTAACTTAGTCATGTTCATGCATTTCAGTGGGTCTACTCTGAGTAAGACTTAGTTGCCTGCCACTCAGTATTCTTTCCTACATATAAACTTCTTCAGTTACGTAGAATTGTAGACTTGGAAGGGACCCTGAGGATCATCTAGTGCAACCCTCTGGAAAGCAGGAATCCTTTGTCCAATGTGGGGCTCAAACTCACAACCCTCAGATTAAGAGTCTCATGTCCTTCCCTGAGACTCATCCCTCTATCCCTGAGATTCTAGCCTCCCATTTTTATTTTATGGTTACTAAATACATTGATTAACCTGGCAGTCTGGCTGAAGAAGACTCTTGGATCTTCCTTGTGGAGCGTTCTCGTTTTCCTGTTCCTTCCTAAAGGGCATTTGATGATGGTTGGCCCTGAGGAGAGCAGCATAGAGGTCAGTTCAGACGGATCAGGCTCTGGAGTTCATCAGTATGTGATGGGGGAGAAGGTATAAATAGAAGAGATTATATGCAGCATCAGACTCTACCTTGAATGTTCCCTCCCAGAAAAGATGTCGCTATCTGTCGTTAGGGTATATTAGCCTACTGCCTTGTCAGTTGAAGCCAAGTGTTGCCAAATTACTGAAATCTTTATAGCTACATTCGTGCCTCAGATGCATATGTTATCTAACTTTATCTCTTGGGAGTAGTGTTCACACATTTTTGGCATATCTGTTGCTTGCTACTGGATTAGTTCTCCACCCCCACCCCCCTTTCCTGAGGGCTCTTGAATAATTTTATAAGACCACAAATGTAAAAAGAAAGGTGATGCCCCAGGTGAATAATATGGCTTTTCTGTCCAAAATGACTGGAATGTCAAAATTGCTAAACCTTCCAAGAGAAATGCTAAATCGCAATGTGATAAGAAAGGCACCCTCGACAGGTCTGCAAATGACAGCTCTATAATTTCAGCATTATTTTAATACAATGTAGAAGTGCCTTATATGTTTAAGCTTCCTTTTACCTCTCTCTCTCTCTCTCTTTTAGAATAATTGATTCATACTTGTCTGCACAGGTTTCAATAGTTTTCTTTTCTTTCATTCTTTCATTGTCTATCTTTCATTTTACTTTTACTTTTTGACTCCCCTGAAAGTTTTTTGTTTTGTTTTTCTATACTGTAGAAATAAATTGCACTTCCTTGCCTCTTTAATTTACCAACCACCTTTATTGGAAGAGGCAGGGTTTTCTTTTATTACTGTTTAGAGGGAGGGCTGATCCTATTTATATTGGTCAAAAGAGTAATTTAACTGTGTGTGTGTTCCACACAAGTTGTTTGCCATGGTGTAGTGTTGACTGGTTGACCACTTTTGGAGACAGGATAGTGGGCTAAGGTAGGGTAGGCAGAGAAGGAATGGCAAATCTGTCACTTTTGAGTTTTCTCAGTTTCTCATTTTTTTCTAATCTGAAGTTCAGCCCTCCACATTTCCACATCAGCTTGCTTAAAAAAAAAAAGCCACCATGATGTAAAAGGAAAGGGCACTGAGAAGGGAAGAGGAAAGCAAATAGCTGGTCCTTCTCTGGCCTTTCAGTGGGTTCATATTGCTATTTCCCTTACAATGTTTTAGTAGCCCCAGTCTCCTGGCCAACTGCAAAGTGCGTTTCACTTAAGTTCTTCAGTCGTAGGGCATAGCTATGCAAGGCTATACATGTTTACTCAGGAGAAAGCCCCACTGAATTCAGTTCACTTTTTCCTCAGGTAAATATGTAAGATTGTAGCCTAAGCTACCAGTATTAGATCAGGATGAGTGACAACAACTGTGGTATAAAGAAAGTCTTTCCCATTGTGCTACACATATCCTGGCACACCTTGAAAGTACCGTATTTTTCCGTGTATAAGACTAAGTTTCCCCCCTAATAAATTATGTCACAAATTAGGGGGTGTCTTATATATGGATAGTGCCAAGTCCATTTTCTTAAATCTGTCCCCCCAAAAAGGGGGCATCTTATACATGGGGGCATCTTATAGATGGAAAAATGCGGTATATGTTTGGCAGAAGCCCACAGAACATGTGTCTGAAGCGCCACTATTTCCAAGTACTCCCTATCTCCGTCTTTATTATTATTATTTTTAAAAAGTAAGAAAAGGTAATAAGAAGCAGCTGTGACATTCCCTGGTTAACATGAGGTGAAAGCAAGCAAAGTGACTAATTTTTTATGATTTTATATATATATAAAAAGGCTCTCCAGATGTTCCAAACTACAAATCCCACCACTCACAGCAAGCATGGTCAATGGCCAGGAAGGATGGGAGTTATAGTTCAGCAATATCTGGAGGGCCAACAACTCCCCATACCTGGAGTATGCTGAGTAACACTATAAATTTTCTTAAAATGCTGTTTAATAGACATATGTATGAGCATTCTAGTGTTAAACAGTATAATCTATGTATGTTTACTAAGAAGCAAGTCCTATTGAATTTACTGGGACTTGATGCCAGGGAAGAGTTCATAGAATTGAGGCCTGGGATGCAAATTCCTATTGGTTGGTGGTATCTTTTTTTAAAACAAACAAACAACAAACAACAAACAAACAAACATGGAAGGTTTCTTTCACTGGAAAATAGTGAGTTTAAACTTCACTTTTCTTTCCTTTTTAAAAAAAGTTCTTCCACTTTCACTTGGGCATTTTTGCACCACTGAGCTGACAGCTGAAATCCTGTCCCACTTCGTCTGTGCTGGATGTCAGATGCAGGCTAGCATGGCAGCTGGCAAAAGGGTAAAGGAAGCCATAGAGGCGTGGGGGAAAATGAAACATTTTGCAGTGTGACTGGCCCTGCTGAAACTGTGTGTCATATGTCAGAAAACTGTGAGACCTGGCAGATCTCTGTGGATGCAGCAATGCCTCTCATGACACATCTGAGGAAATTGTGTCTTGCTGGTTTGATTCCAAGCTGCAGTTGTAACTTTCACAGATGACATGCTACCCAGATCATTTACTAAAACAGAATAAGGGGCTGAGCTTTGAATGAGGGGCTGAACATGAATGCTGAACAAAATGAGAGCTTTCCCTTTGTTTGCAGAACTGGGAAACCCTCTCTTTCAAAAGCCAGGCCACAAATTTGAACAGGAAGCAGGAAAGCAAACAGCCAAGATAATAACCCCCCATTCCCAATCCCTACACCCAACTCCTTGTGCCTTCTCTGCTTCAAAGAAACTGGGGGGGGGGTGTCAAAAGAATTTAGGCAAGTTGACAAATGCTCCTGGGAAGACAATAGCTTCATTTTCTATTCCCTGCTTGAGAAGTCTGAGTTAATACTTACTTCATAGCCACATCTACTGCTGGGTGGGTTATGGTTTCCTATCATGAAAATCTATGTATTAGAGTCACTGATAAAGTTCTCACCAGACAGAGAACTTTAGTTAGAGAAGCAGATTTAGTTCTCCCAAGCCACACTCGGGGGGGGGGGACTTGGGGGGTATTCATTAAAGCCTACCTCAAAAGAAAGTTAACATTTCTTATTTCAAGTTCCTGGGGAAAAAATTCAAGCTTGATTGCAACTGGATCTGAAGAATAATTTCTGACTTGTTCTATGCAACATGATGGTCCTGGAGTAATAGAGTCGGAGAGTTGGTCATCTAGTTCAGGAATCACAGCTAAAAAAATCCCTGGCAGATGGCCATCCAACCTCTGTTGAAAAACTTCCAATGAAGGACAGTCCATCACCTTCCAAGGAAGTCTGGTTCACTGTTGAACAGCTCTTAGTCAGAACGTTCTTCCTAATGTTTAGTCAGAAACTCCTTTCATGGAATTTGGATCTATTTGGTTTCATTGGATCCATTCTTGTCCTATCCTTTGAAAAATATCACTGCTTCTCCAGCAACTTCCTTTTCCTCTATGTAATGATTATATAGTGGAAATGTGAGAGGTTGCAGGAGCCCAATGTGAACAACTCCAGTTGAAAACCAGTGGTGGTAGACCTCCATTACCCACCCATGAATGAGGTCATAGCAGGCATCCTCTTTCAATATAAGCTTCCTCCACTTTTTAGCTCAATTACTCGCATCCAAGTAATTTTCTTGAGTTGCCTCAACTTGGCTCAGAAAAATTACCGAATATGTTCTTTCTGATTTTCAGAAAAAGGTCACAGGTAACTTTCAGGTTAATTCAAGGTGTGCTTCTGAGAAATTATTAAGCTGCAGATAATGTATCTGAACTCCCTTGCGAGGAAGGGCAGGATATAAATTCAACAAAATAAACAGCTGCTTCTATGGGTCTTTCCCACCTTAGCATTTTTTCCCTCCTTGTTGGCAAGGTGAATTGATTGATTTGCCAACCAACTTCTTTGGAGCCTTTAAAGCAACTTCACTGAATTTAACACAGAATTTTCAGGAGTCTGATGAAGTGTAAGGGTCAAGGTCAGAAGAAACTCAAGTGGGAGAAAATCTGAGAGAAGCTCAATTAAATTGAGATGCTTGAAGAATTAGACTTCTGTGAATTCTGATGTGAATTGACCAAATCATCACCTTTCGGACTAATATAACATACTTCTCTAAAAAATTCAGTACAGTCTTCAACTGAAAAATATGCACCAAAGTGTGTTGGTGTGCATTTTAGAAGATCATGCACAGAGATGAAATATGAAAAAATATGTATTTAAATAAAAGTTGTCATGTAGAATTTTTAAAAATCTAATGAAGAAACAGGAGGAAACTGACTGATGAATGAACACATGGACTGAGCACAGACTGCAAATATACCTGTCCCATGCATTACTATGATTTCACAAGGTTGATTCACTATTAGCCATTTTGAAGTTTTTTATTTTCATTTTTTAAAAACAGTGAAAAAGATGCCCCTATGACATTTAGTGGGCAATTTGTGCGAACAGTGCTGTATCGCCAATACTTGTTTTAATAGTGGAAGTTTTGCTTTCTGAAGTATGCTTTGCCACCAAAGTGTATTTATTCTCTGCAATTCTACATTTTGGGTCTTGGATTGAAAGTCCAGTTCAGTTTCATCAATGTCAAATTTTCCTCACACTACCAGTTTTCGATCCATATTTATTCCAAATGAGAGCAAAACTAGGAAACAAGTGGAGTGATTTCCAGCAGTAAACCCACCAAATTTTCACATGCTGGTTCAAGAATTTATTTCAATCCCTGTCCCCTGATTAACTTATTGGCGTGTAAAAATTCAGGGAATTATTTCTGTTGCCTAGCAAAAAGCATCAATGTGTGATTGCAGATAGTTGATGCTATGGACCTATGTAACTCTTGCCCCCTCTGTATGCAAAATGTCAGTCACTTGTTTATATCTGTAAAATCAATGCTGAAGAGGAGTCTCTTCCATCTAATTTATCCACTGCTGGCATTTTGCTACTGCCAAACTCTTCTTATGCTCACCTCCCCTGTTTATAAGAGACTTGCCAGATGTTTTGTTGTTTGTGTCCCTCTATAGACCACCACAGAGAAATTACCAGGCTAAAAGAGCCATCATTGTTAAATGTAAGCAATAAACCAGTTTCAAGTAAAATTTAAGCAAACTGAACTCGCAAATAAATAATAACTATTGTGTGGATTTTTCTCTACAGATGTTAATGTTTATTTAACTTTAAATCCACAAAAAGTAGTAACAGAGATGATGAGTTACTGAACAATCTAAATCTGAACATTTCTGCTGTTGAAATCATTTTGGAGTATATTGACTCTTTAATGGCAGGGAGAAGTAAAACAGACACAATGGGTTGGGTAACCATCCACACTGAAATTACTGCTCCTAAGTTAGTCCAGTCCATTGATTTCAGTGGGTCTATTCTAACTTAGATACAGCCCAATATCTACTGTCACCAAACTGGAATGACTGGAGAAAATGCAATTGCTAAATCTCTTCTGGGTGTGCATGCGCATTACACTTGTACTTTTTTTTCAGTGTAGCAGCTGATATTCCTATGAATACTGCCATGATCCAGAGTGGTCTGTGGCCAACCATTTAAAAGGTTTAAAGATAATTTAGGGCCGTTTTGAAAAACGAATATTCAGCAATGGCAAATGTGAAGAATAGTAATCATTTCAGGTCTAAAATAGTGTTCACTTAACAAATGTATAGGCACAGCTTGGTAAGGATAATGACTTTCAGTAACTTTCAATAAAGAACAATGAAATCACATAGTCAAAAGAGCAATCTGACAATAACACTATTATTGTTTGCTTGAAAAAGGATATATATTCTATGTAAATCTACCAAAGGATAACAGTGTAACACTGTTAAAATATATATACTATAATGGGATCCAATTAGTGTGTGAAAGAGTGATCCAAAACGATAAACTCCAAAAGTTTCACCTGGTTTTTCACTAGACTTGCTTTCAAAACACAAAATAGGTAAAACTGCACAGCTTATGAAACCAAGTAATCAACACAAGTATTTTTATTCATCATGCAAACTCCATTTAATTTTTGCTTTGAGCATTTATTCAGGGCAAAACAATTTGAGTTCATTTCAGTAGCCCAGTAACAGTCATAATTCTACCTATTCTGTGTACCTCAAGTATCAGATCAACCTGGTAGAATTATTGGTCACGCTCTGCCTTTTCTGTCTTGGCCTATTTTAACAATGTTTCAGCTGAAGTTCTGTTTTCCCCAGCATGTTGCCCTTCACATGTTTTTGAGACATTTACTTATTTATTCATTTTGTATACCACCCTTCATCCAAAGGTATCAGGGTGGAGCACAGCATAAAAATACAGAATAAAACCACAAAGCACATAATAAAGGCCAGAACAAAACAAAACAATAGCCCCCCTCTCCTACAAACACCTTTAAAAGGACAAAGACCTGGTTGAAGAGGAACGTTTTTGCCTTGCACTTAAAAGTGTATAAGGAAGGCGCAGACGAACCTTCCCAGGGAGAGCATTACACAAACGGGGAGCCACTACGAAAAAGGCCTGTTCTCGTGTTAAGGGGCAGATCTACTATGAAACTAATGAAGCTTAAGCTTCAGGGGCCCTAATCTCAGAGGAAGTTTGGTCCACATTGATTACAATTTTGGCGTCTAGTTTGAGAGTCAGTAGCACAGATGCTGCAAAGGTGTGGAACAACTCCATTGAAGATAACAGTGGAGACCCAGACCTCACTGCAGTTCTGAACAGGCTCCATGAAATTTCAAGCTTCAGGGCCCCCAAAATGTAGGTCCACCACTGCTCATATTATCACCCTCCAAACTTCTTGTGGAGGAGGCACATGAAGAAGGGTCTCAGATGATGGTAGCAGAGCCTGGGATGTTGGGAGTTGTAGTCCAATTACATATATGTTTCTCGACCTGGTGCCCCCCACAAGAGGTTCGGAGGGGATAATATGAGCAGTGGTGGACCTACATTTTGGGGTCCTGTCTGCTCTTTCTGGAAGCAACTGAAGACATTTTTGTTCTGGTGGGAGCTTCCCAACACCCTCACACAGAACAAAAATGTCTTCAGTTGCTTCCAGAAAGAGCAGACAGTGGGCATCTGTTACATCTCAATAGGACTGCTGTTCTCCAGAACAAGTGCAGCCACACTGAAAGCCCTGATCGGGGCTACTGATATCTTTGGAACTTGTAGGAGAAGCTCTCCAGCAAACCACAGTGACCTAATGGGTATGTAAGGGATAAAGCGGTCTTTATAAATTCTGTCTGCTCTCATGTTAAACGGGGTGGGGGTGGGAATTAAAGGCGCCTATGCATATATATATATATATATATATATATATATATATATATGCGTACCAAAGTGGATCTGTCATTTGCTTGTAGCATGACTCTGTATCTGGGGCTTGACACAGATTGCACAATAAAATGGAAGCTCTGATTGCAGGGTGCCAAATGTTCATTTCAGGAGCTTTGGGGCAAGTTTTAACTCTGGAGGGTCACACTATAACCTGATGCTTTAACCCAGTTAGAATGCCCTGAATTAATCCTGCTACTTAATGATAGCAAACTCAGTTTAACCTTGGTTTAAATTATGTATTTATACATATCAATGAGAGAAATAAAACAGGTTATTGATTTTACATCCACTTTCACAGTGGTAATTAAAATGTACCTTTGCAGCCTGCAGATCAGTAGACTGTGTATTTCAGACCAAATAACAGGCCTTCAGTAATTTTCCTGAGGTGATGTTCACTGAAATCTCAGTGTCTAGGGTAGTACTTTTCAACCTGCAGTACTTCACAGTGTGTCAGGCGGTATGAGTACCACCGAGCGAAAAACACTGGTATAGAGTTTCAACGTGGGTTTTGTAATTCATGGGACACAAAATGTGGGGAGGGAAATCACAGCCATCCAACCCAACCATTTCTGACAGCGACATTCCCTAGAATTAACTCAGCCTTGCTGTCTACCACTTGCCTACCCAAGCAGGACAAATAATTTCTTCCAGGTGACTAACTTGCCAGACAACATTGGTCAAGCTATAACTAGGGTGGTTGGTGTGATTTTTTTATTTTATTTTATTGTTGTATTATAATTCGTAAGTGCAATCCTATGCATATCTCCTCAGATGTTAGCTCTATCAAATTCAATGGGACTTAGTCTTAGGAAAACATATTTAGATTGCAGCCTGAATTATTTGTGCATGCTGGATTTAAATGATTTAACAGATGCTGAATTGACAGAGGAAATTTAGAAATCTCACAATTTTAAAAGGCAAAGTGCGCCACTGCTTTTCCCATTTCCTGATAGAATCTAAACCCCCTTCACTTCACTTGAACCCATAATTTCTTCTTTTCCCCTAGGAAACAAGGCTGGTGTGGGCAATGCAGTCCTGCCTGCCTGATGCCTAAAAACTACTGTTAAGCATGGTATATTTTGGTCACTAGCAATGGACACTAATTTATAGGCTGTCAAGCAGGAGAGCAGATGAAAAAGAGAACAGGTCTCCTGCGCCATTAACAGTTGTGTAGAAAAGAAAATTTCAGGAGGTATAACCTGCAGGTCCAGCAACACCTGCTGAAATTCCATCTTCTACACAACTACCAAAGGTGAAAGAACTCGACCGTTGTTTCCATTTGGCCACTTTACAACCAAGGAAACAGGTCATGTCAACAGTCTGCTCAGTCTTAATGTGAGGGTCAAGATACTAGGAAATGAAGCAACTTGAATTTGTTTAGAGAAACAGAAATCAGGATTCTTCTAGAATATGAATTGTTGAGGATCAGAAGTGTGAAGGTTGCTTTTGCACATGTTCTACTTGTGGGCTTCCCATAGGCATCTGGTTGATCTCAGTAAAAATACAGTGCTAGACTTTTGTTGTTGTTGCTGCCGTTTAGTCGTTTAGTTGTGTCCGACTCTTCGTGACCCCATGGACCAGAGCATGCCAGGCACTCCTGTCTTCCACTGCCTCCCGCAGTTTGGTCAAACTCATGTTGGTAGCTTTGAGAACACTGCCCAACCATCTCGTCCTCTGTCATCCCCTTCTCCTTGTGCCCTCCATCTTTCCCAACATCAGGGTCTTTTCCAGGGAGTCTTCTCTTCACATGAGATGGCCAAAGTATTGGAGCCTCAGCTTCATGATCTGTCCTTCCAGTCAGCACTCAGGGCTGATTTCCTTAAGAATGGATAGGTTTGATCTTCTTGCAGTCCATGGGACTCTCAAGAGTCTTCTCCAGCACCATAATTCAAAAGCATCAATTCTTCAGCGATCAGCCTTCTTTATGGTTCAGCTCTCACTTCCATACAACACTACTGGGAAAACCATAGCGTTAACTATACAGACATTTGTCGGCAAGGTGATGTCTCTGCTTTTTAAGATGCTGTCTAGGTTTGCCATTGCTTTTCTCCCAAGCAGCAGGCATCTTTTAATTTCGTGACTACAGTCAGCATCTGCAGTGCTCATGGAACCCAAGAAAGTAAAATCTCTCACTGCCTCCATTTCCCACCCTTCTATTTGCCAGGAGGTGATGGGACCAGTGGTCATGATCTTAGTTTTTTTGATGTTGAGCTTCAGGCCATATTTTGCACTCTCCTCTTTCACCCTCATTAAAAGGTTCTAGACTACTACTACTAGTTCTAGACTAGATGGACCTTTGGTCGGATCTAGCAGGGCTCTTATTATGCTCAGGTGTTTTTGGAGGGGGAGGCAGTTGGAAGTGGGTCTGTGGGGGTGTGTATGTTGAAATGCAACCATCCCAACTTCTGAAAACTTGAGAACTTCTTCCAGTAGATATAGCAGAGCTGTCATGATATGCCCTTAAGTGAGGACAATCAAGGACCATATAACTTCGAAGCTATGGTTACCTTCATGACACTGACTTCTCCTGCTTTCCATTGAGCATCCTTTGCATTTCTTAACCAGCAAGCACACCAGTGCAAGCAGTTGTTCTGGCATCCACTAGATGCTAGCTGCATTGCCAGCTCACAGGCATTTCAATGGATGTTTTCCAGCTGCTATAGCTTCACGCCTGTATTGACTTATAATTCACTTCTGGAGTTTGAGTGGAGCTAAGATTGGAGAACGGCAGCACACTTAATTGCTTCCTCTCACTTCTCTTTTTTTATCATGAGGTAAGAACTTGATTGTGATTATATGGAATAAGTCCAATATGAAACCTGCATGCCGTTCTATAAACAGTCAATTAGAAGCATATAGGTGGAATAAACCACATGATACATTGATTAATACAATGTGCATATTACATGAAGACACATACCGACATTCGGGTCATTCACAAGTACACATTCTTCTCTGTCTTTATAACTATATAAACCTTGCTACTACACTCTAGTGAGAAACACATTTCAAAACTGTGGCTTGAAAAAGGGGGAGAAGAGAACACAATTGAGATTAATAGTGTTCATTACCTAGTCAGACTTCTGACCTACCCAAATTCGAAAGTATTTATTTTTCTCATAGAAAAAATAAGAGGTAAAAATATGAGGGTGGTGGAGAGAGCTGGTTTATGTCTAAATTTTGCTTAAAAGCTATTATTTAGGTTACTCCAAGGTGCTTTTCTATTGGTTTTACAGTACATGCCACTGAGCAGACATACAGTAACTGAATTGTTTCAACTTACCCAAATAACATTGAAATAGACTTAATTGTTGAGCTGGAGGAAAACCCATGTGTCTCCTGAGACTATTAGTGTCATTTAAAAGGCTAAATGTATCATAAAACCTGTCTGTAAGTGAATAAAATTGTACAGACCAACACAATTTTAGCTAATGTTTTCCACATTTCTTGGGGGTGGGGAGTGGGGGAGGGAAAAGGGTGAGGTTAAAAAGTGGCTGTAAAGCAAAGCTGATGCTATTTAATTCTGAAAGTTCTCTGAAGAGAAGTGTTCTCTAAATACTTCTTGCTCCTGCCATGAAGCACTTTTCTTCATAAATAGCTAGGCTAGAAATGGTTGGGCTGAGGGTTGCCATTGTGTATGTCTCTGAGGTAGCGGGAGAGGATGCAGCACTTCCTGCAACATGGCTTGAGCTGTACTTACCTGCTATCTGCTCTCTCTGTGGAATAATAATAGTAATAATAATAAATAAATTATTATTTATACCCCGCCCATCTGGCTGAGTTTCCCCAGCCACTCTGGGCGGCCTCCAACAAAAGATTAAAAATACATTAAAACACCAGTCATTAAAGACTTCCCTAAACAGAGCTGCCTTCAGATGTTTTCTAAAAGTCAGATAGTTGTTTATTTCCTTGGCATCTGGTGGGAGGGTGTTCCACAGGGCGGGTGCCACTACCGAGAATGCCCTCTGCTTGGTTCCCTGCAACCTCACTTCTTGCAGTGAGGGAACCACCAGAAGGCACTTGGAGCTGGACCTCAGTGTCTGGTTTGATCAATGAGGGTGGGGACTTACTGCAACAGGTCAAAGGGGAAATATGGTGAAAGGGCTGGAGAGGAACGAGGTGGCAGAAGCCATAGCAACATCTTCTCTACTGCTTTGGAACTTTGAAATATATCAGGCTTCCTTTTTAGTTCCCTGATCCCCAATTCTAACATACCAAGAGGATGCTTCTTGATTCAAGTCCCCTAAACACCACTTCTAACAGTTTCATATATAGATGTTACACAGCATTGGGGACATAACAGGGCACTGTGTCACCTCACAGCCCCCAAACCAAGGAATCAATAAGGCGTTACCCAAACCCACTGCCTGGTGTCAGCCCTGTAGGTATGAGCAGAACCACTGCGATAGCTTGCTGTCAACTCCCTACCAATAGAGCTGCTCCAGAAGGATACCATGACTGGTGGCATCAAAAGCTGTAGAGAGATCAACCCCACAGGATCACACTCTTTCTGTCCCTCTCCTGATAAAGAATGTCTGTCAGGGTGACCAAGGCTTGCACAGTTTGACCTGAGTTCTTATAGCAGCATCTAAGAACTTAATCATGATTGGAATCAAAGTCAGAGCTAATTATCGCAGAAGATTGTTGCAGCATCTGAAAACTGAAAGGACCATCTAGTCCACATCATGTTCTCACAGTGGCCAACCAGAAGCCAATTGTGATTGTTTTAAGTAATACTTTATTTGGATTTCTAGCCCTACTTATTCTGAAAACTCAAGGCAGGTTGTAATTTAAAAATAACAAAACAACTCTACTTAACTATTAGGCAAAACAAGAATGCACACTGAAACCTCTATTCCATTAAACCTTAACCTTGGCCATCAAAATTCAGCCTAAGTAGAAAGATCTTGTAACACATCTGAAAGATTTAATTGCTGTTGTTGGTTTCTCAATGAAGATGTTCTATATTTTGTGTTTTTTATTCTTTTCAGTTCCCCTGTTCTCAGTCCATATGTTATCCTGAATAAAAGAAATAATGGCAGTGCTATTTCAAAGTAGTGGGGGGGAGAGGAGTTTAAGTATTCCTTTTATACTGTCAAGAGAGACAAAAGGTTGTACCTTTATTCCAAAGAAGTTTAAAATATAGTGGAGAAATATCACGAGGAGAGACAAACAGTGGATCAAAACGCATAGAAGGAACAAATCTTTCTATTTATCTGTCTTTGACTTTCACTGGAATTGTATTTCAACTATCATGGAAGCTATTTTGAAGAACTTCTGCTAACATAATTGTTATTTTTACAAGTTTGGTTGCTATGGAAATACATGATGTAATCCTTTATTTTCCACCACAATTGTTACTGTTTCTTCCATGTAGCCAGCTTCACTTTTGATTTTCCTTCTCTGTTAGTCCAGTTAGTTTTTTGGAAACCTTCAAACTTTTGGATATAATTACCCATTTGAATAAGCACTGGTGCCTTTCCTGAAAAAGTTACGTTCCCTTGTAACTACAATCTTTGTCAAGCTTTTCCCATTACAGTCATGTGTGTGAATGGAAACAATTGTAATTTCCTCATGGCCAGCTATTAAAATGAAGTTGAATCCTGTAAATCTTTGGGAGGGAAGACATTACAGTGGCTTATATTATTGTTTATGTCTAGCTCTGGCTTGATGTCTTTGGTTGTGGCTTAGTAAAATGAAAAGAGCACAAAGCTAAAACACGATGTGTCATTTGGAATGAAATTTGCTAAACAAGGGTTGGCCCTGTGTAGGTGTTTTTTAAAAGCTCATTTTTTCACAATATGGATGACTTCTGTATGTTTTAAAACTTGAGTACCAAATGATCCTGTGTCCTACAGAGGTTCAAAACGATGAGATGTGTGTAGTTTTCCATGTGTCTTTCATAAAAGCCCTTCCACAGAAGGAATATCCCCTACTCACTAGTGTGAGTTTTGATTGGTTCAATTTCTATGTCATTCACACACCCTCTGAAATATCAAGTTAAATATCACTCAGTCTCCATAAAGGCCAAAAGAATCTGGCATAATTAGAGAATAAGGGTGGTATGTAACTGAGTCATTTGTCAGAACAGTGGTACCTTGGTTTGCAACTGCTTTGGATTACAACCGTTTTGGATTAAAACCATGTCAAACCCAGAAGAACGTGTTCCTTTTTTTGGATTACAACCCAATTTTTTTGGATTACAACCAATTTTTTTTGGGGGGGGAGGCCCCATTGGCGAACACACACCTTGGGTTACAACCTGTTTTGGTTTACAACCGGACCTCTGGAACGGATTATGGTTGTACAACCAAGGTACCACTGTACAGTGATTTTCACTTGCAGAACTGAATCCCACCCCCCTCTCCCCTTGCCCTTCCCAAATCTGCACTGTAGAGTTGTGGGGGGAAACCAGAACAGGTTTAGAGGGGGTGCAGAGGGACAATAAGCGGGGAACACTTATTGTGTAAGCAGAAATCATTGTGCAATGGAACAAGTTAGTTGGCTACTGCTGTAACCATCCAATGCTATGCAAGTTTGCTGAGAACAGAGAACCTCAGACTACAACACTCCATAGAACTGCAGCCTAATTGGGTTTATTTGATGATGACTTTCATAGCAAAGCCGTGGACAGCTTCTGTGCCACTGGCTACAATGCGCTGTAGTAGGTTATGGGCAGGCTGTTTATAATTTATTGCAAGAATTTCTACTCTACTTTTCCAAGATCAAATGTGGCTCACAAGAATATTGAAACAACTACATAAGCAAATATAACAATATATGTTTCAAACTATTAAAACACAGCATTTTCATGGTTGCAGAAAGGTCCCATAAATAGTAATTTATGATATTAGGAGTTGCACAGATATTTGTGGTTAAATGAATTTTTAAATCATTTTAAGTTCTTAGATTTTCAAACATTAACTACATTTGTTAAAATTCTAAGATAAACCAGGAATCTGGCCCATTTTTGTTTATTTATGCAGACAGAAGCAAACACATCTACTCTGGCATATTTGTAAATGCATATATTATATCCGCAATTGAAACCCAAATATATTTGATACTACAACAGCTAAATAAGATTTATTAGTAAATGGTTGGAGATGATAGTTACCAGGAGCTAGGCATGTGGTAGATAAAGCCATTAATACAGCTGTATTAGCTTTAAAAAGAAGATTGAAATTATTACTGCTTATTTTGTCCTTAAATCCCAAGGTTCTTTTTTCTTGGTTTCTTAGGGCAATACAGAAAACACACTCAGTTTTAACTAATATTGTATTAAGTGCAACCAAAATTCTGTCTCTGCCTCTAACTTCTAGCATCATGTATGTTTTTTAACATGACAGAATGCTCTTTCTTGTTTCTGAATATGAATTTGCTATAATGAAGAATTGATGTGACCCAACTGTAAGGGAACAAATCACAAAGGTTTGCTCAGCTGGAATTGATTGAAATGTGTACACTGTTAACTTTTGAGGCATGAGCGAAAGAAATCTGAAATATTTTGTAACGTTCACATTTAGGAACAAATTCAGAATATTGATACTTAATACATTCAATCTTTTTTTAAAAAAAGAAAAACTTAATGGATTTTCTTATTACTGGAACAAATATTGTTTAATCTTGGAACAGTAAATGCAATACATAATATTAAAATGTTAGTAATAAAAATATAATTAAAAAATAAAACGTACATTGATAAAGTAAGCACTATGCAGAGAGCCAAAGAGAACAGTCAGAAGTGTTATAATACCAGGGTACACGACCCTTGCCTTTCCTCATTATTCAAAAGACAGTTGCTAGGTGATATAGGCCTCAATATGCCCTGCCGTTTTGATCTCTTATTGTAAGAGGTTTCAGATTAAATGTGCAGGCTTCATTTGAAAGCTACCACTTTGCCACTGACAGACTTTTTAAAAATATATGCACGGGGGGGGGGGGGGGGATTCTTTCCAGCACATCAAGCTTTTTTGGGGGGGGTCTGCTGTTTGAGCCACAACAACCAACAACCTTCCACCCCTTTGGTCACTACCTAGAAGGATAGAAATTGGATGAAAAAACCTTACAGAACCTTCCAGTTACATCACATTGTCCAAGCACTAAATCATCACCTTGCTCCTCTGGCCTGAGCTGATTAGTGCAAATTAATAAACAACCCAGGGTGAATGAAATATGAAATGGATGCCCTTGAAAAACAGAAGTAGAAAAACATAGCTGATAACATTGTTTATTTGACATCAGTGGTTGTGTTGCTGCCTGAGAGGCACTTTTGTACAGTGGTACCTCCAGTTGCGGATGGGATCCGTTCTGGAGCTCCGGTCGGATCCTGAGGTTTTTGCAACCAGAGAGGCCTGTTCTGCGCATGCGCGCGGTGTGTAGACCACTTCTGTGCATGCATACGGTGCAACAGAGTGCTTCTGCGCATACACGCATGATGAAACCTGGTAAAATACTTCTGGGATTGCCATGTGCGTATCCCGAAGGATATGTAACCAGAGATGCTCGTAAGTAGAGGTACCACTGCATTTTGAACCAGGTGAGAAGAGTGATGAAAGTTCAATTCGACACATCGGATTACTTTCTTTACCATTATGGCCAATACAAAAAAGCAAGACTGGGGTGCCACTTAAAACAACCAGGCTAATATCCTCAAAAGTGGAAGGATGAATTCCATGATATGAAGAAATAAATACTTAAGTCTAACTGAATAGCATCATTGAGGTATAAGGGAAGAATCCATTTATTTTATACCTAAAGAAGTATATTACATGGGTATGTCAATTTGCACTGTACAGAATGTTTCTCCTGTGTATGTGTGTGTATTACCATTCTGCATTAATTAATAAGAAAAGAAATTGCATTCAAAAATTATCAAAGGGGCAGATAATATCCGTGAAATTCTCATGGGTCGGATCAATGGTTTTCTGCTAAGTTTATTTTGAAGATGGCTAAGGAGTGTTTCTAAGTGTCCTTTCTTTCATTGTACAAATAATCTTTTTGGTGGTCTGTGGCTGTTGCAGAAGGGCACACTTTCTGAAAACCCATAACATTCTCAGTTGGCGAGATACTGCCTACTAAGTGTCTCACAGCTATTCTTTTTTAAATAAAAGAAAGTCCTTGTAATTCTAAAAAAATATAAATAAAAGGGAGGACTTAACTACAAAATCTCAGGCGCATTGTAGGAAGCTTCCATTCCTTCTTATGCTTCATTTCCTGGGGAAGATGTCATGAGGTAACTCCTTAGAGGATGTTTTTAGATCCAGAAGGATGGCTAGCCAAGGAGGCTGCTGGGAAAATGTTGTGCAGAAAGAAAGAGCACCCACAAAGCACTCATGGCCACCTCACAATGAATATAAACTCCAGCCTAAGGTAAAGGTAAAGGTACCCCTGCCCGTATGGGCCAATTCTAAAGAAATCTTAAAATACCCCGAGAACAAGGCAGACAAGAATAAATGAGAACCTGGAGAACAGGTTTAGCACAGTACTAGTGTGAATTGTGTTGAAATATTAGCCAAGCAATAGAATGCTTCTTTTGATTTATAAACTTTATGCAGCTTAGGGCTAGACTATATGAAGGGATATGAAGGGCAGCTTTCTAGATTCTCTAATATCTTAACCAGATGCCCTGTTCAGGGCTGGATCTATACACAGGGGGGAAACCCCTATAAATAAGTGATAAATTAGATCGTTATAACAAAAGAAAAAAAAGCCTATGTAAAATCGCATAGACAAATTTTGTACTCTACAGCGCCATCTGGTGTAACAACAGAGTTACAACAATATAACTGCCTGAGTGTAGTTGAGTCTCGAGTATTTCTGCCTTCTAAGATTAGGTTCAGGCTACAACCTTCATGGTGGTAGCTCCCTATTTGTGGAATGCCCTTTTCAGGGACACTTATAATTGTTGCTAGCTTTTAGGCGATGGATAATAACAATCCTATTTTTCAATTTTACTGTTGCTTTGTTGTCTGTTTCTTTTATTGCTGTTCTCTGCTGTCATTTTTGTTGTGTTTTTCTGTTTTATTGTGCTCATAGCTTATTGCTTTTATATTTTGATGATAAAAAAGTTGTGAAATAAAGCAACAAATAAATAATTGAGAACCAAACACAAGTATTTTGTATGTCATGAAGTGTTTGAGATTCCTAGAATTTGGAAGATCTTGTATCTTTTTTCTGGCCCTTTCATATAAATGGTATACCAACAAGGACACATTCATTTTGTTGCGCCAATTCCTTTTACTTGAGAACCCTATTCCTTTCAAACAAAATTATATTCAAAGCAAACAAAAAACTATGGAGTATCTCAAGAAACAACAACATTTTGAAATTTGAAATGAATCCCATCTTCTCTTGCTCCTGAATCATGGACTTAGGACTTCCCAATTCGACGTGTGCTCCTTTGAAGAACTTCAGTGCGGTGTGTCTTTTGTCAACGTTCCTTTCCCCCAGACCATTCTAAAATTAACATGAGCTTTGGGAATCACTATAGAGCTGTCACTTGATGTAACATGTGGGCTTCAAGTAGCAATGTGTAGATGTCAGTTCAGATAAAGCTATGGGGATATCATATTCATCGCTCACCGATGGAGGAACAGCTTTCTACCTACAGTAGATGTGTAGGGTTATATGGAACTTCTAAAACAATCTGGGTGATGTTCCTGCAAGTAGTCTTGCCACTCATTCACATTTTTAATGAATCGCTCATTTTTCTTTATCTAAGTTTTTCCATATTTGTGCAGAGGCAGAATGGCGCACCAGAACACACTTCAATCAATCGTTCCTCCAGATTTTTGTTTTCGTTTTAAACGTTGGTGTGGTGTGTGTTTGTGTGTAGCTCCTGGAAGCAGCATAGAGCAAAAGCTTTTAAAAAAACAAACCCAAAACAAATTATATGCTTTGGAGAAATGTAAGATGTTGCATTGTTTTATTTGTCACAACTACTTTTTTAAAATGGAATTCATCTATAGGCTTATATTGATTTATAAAATTATTTAGACATGAACAACTTGATTTCCAACACTGTGTTGAACACTTAAAATTATGTTGTTGTGGCTGTAATCCTCTACACACTTACCTGGGAGTAAGCCCCATTGAACTACCGCTTAGCAGACCTACGTAGGGTTTCACTGCATATTGGTCTTGTTTATAGTGTTGTCTCAATTAATCCCTTGAGACTCTGCTCCCTTGGTTCTCTGAATGACTGGATTGTATGTTACTTCCCAAACTGGGCAACTCTGACATCATAAAGATTGCCTTCAGCAGAAAATTAAAAACAACTGAACTAGACTATGGATCGCTAGTGAGCATCTAGTTTTCACCATTATGACAGCACTGGCGGACTAAAGACAAACAGGTGCACATAAGGCTTAGGCGTCATTTTAGAGAGCCCTTCCCACAATCCCATCCCATATATCAAATCTCATGAATGAAAAGCTCATTTCTGAAATTACACTGTGGACCATTCTAGGCCTTTTCCAGCATGTCCTTTATTTCCTTCTACTTCTCTTTGTTTAACCTTCCTAGGTTTCTGGCTGCCTGGTTTGTATTTCTAGGCAGACATGCCAGAATGGTGTGTTTCTTTCTGTGTAAGCATGTGGAGCAGATATTTACTTGCCTATTCTTTCTGGATTCGTAGATCCTCCCAGCAGAACCCCCTTCCTCTAATCTCTGGAATCAATGAGGTTGTATCTGCTGAAGTCCTTGTGCAAGTGGACTGACTTCCACTCATGCAGTGGAACATCTCCTTCCCCCTCATGCCCCATGCACCTCCACAAATCTGCTCGAAGTCCCCCCACCTCCAACCCATATGGGGTGGGATGCAGCAGCAGGTGAGCAGGAGAGGAAGGGGAGGGGAAGTTCTGCTGCATGTGCAGAAGTCATTCTACCTGCACAATACCTTTGTGGGATCCAACCCCAATGTCCATGACCGTCATAGTGCTTCATCCCTCTCACTGACTGTTGCTCAGATGCCATCTACAGTCATAATGCTGTAGTGAAGCCGAGATGAGGACAGCCATTCCCCCTGCTTGCAAGCTGCTACATAGATTGGGCTTGTTGCGAAAGACCCTTGTTTGAGACCCTTGACATCTTGCACATTATTCCCCAAGTACTGATACAATCCACTGTTATGATACTCTCATGTTCATCATTGCTTGCCGTCTCTCAAAGACAAATTGAAAATATGATTTTTAGTGAGCACATTCCTGATGTTTCTGTTGTACCCTCATTATACGCTCCCCTTCAGTATCACCACGATTAAATTCTTTCTTTTATTAAAAAAAAGCCATTCTATATTTCTTCAAGCTTGGCCCTTGACTCTTCTGAATCATTGCAAGGTACTCATGGTGCTATAATATCCTCTAGAAATGAATTGAGGAGTAGATTTAAGTTAATGCTGGGACCCATCACAAGAGCTCTTTTTTCTGCTTCTGACTTTTTAGGAATTTTCTAGCATCCTTTATGCATCACAAAACTACATATAACAAAAACAAAACAAAAACCACACCTCCCAACCTCCTTTTGCCCTAATAGTACTTGCCATAAGTATAAATGATGCATGGTAATGCCCCCTTTTGTAATTGCTTTAAATTAAAAATCAATTAGAAGCTTGCTAATTACAGGCTAGTGACTTTGGGTCAGGATTGAGATCACTGGTTGAACAGATAGAGGGCATGCATTACACATCTTCAGTTTCATGGAGGCCACATTTCTACTAGAGGTGGGTTTGTAATTACTACTACTACTGACAGGGCTTAAGAAAGAAAGAAAGAAAGAAAGAAAGAAAGAAAGAAAGAAAGAAAGAAAGAAAGACTCTGAACAGGACAAATATGTTTGTTTATTTCCCAGTTTAGTGCTAATACCAGGTGTGGCAGTGCATGACTACATCACTCTTGTATGCTGGCTTGGCTCTTTCTTGTACCTCCCCTGGGTGATCATATTAACTTCATGCTGCTATAGTGCTTAGGTACTGAAATCATCTGATGGAGGGCATCAAAAACAGTTTGACATTGAGCTGGTCAAACCATTTCCTCCCTTTATGTCAAACCAGCTTGCACACATTGTTCTTTGATTTACTGTGTTCAAACCATTGATTAAGATCAACGTCTGCTTCTCTCTCAAAATTTGGAGGGAATCTTTCCATGATGCTTTATTGTCATTCTATGAAATATTGATTTTTTAAAAAATTCTAAACATTTATGCCCCTGCATTTCCGTTT
This sequence comes from Podarcis liolepis, assembly GCF_965112155.1. Taxonomy (NCBI): domain Eukaryota; kingdom Metazoa; phylum Chordata; class Lepidosauria; order Squamata; family Lacertidae; genus Podarcis; species Podarcis liolepis. The sequence continues at coordinate 55,484,351 of NC_139560.1, read as the reverse complement.
CAGCTTGTTCCAAGTTTATATTCACAACATGAGATCCACAAAATTTTTAAGTGAAAGTGGGGATTCTCAGGAAGGAATGATTATTGCCCATATTTTAGTGGTTCTGTGTGCCAGGCTTGCCAGCTGTGGCTTGGCAACCACAGCATCCATGAAAATCATGTTGTAATATTAATTAGATGTAAAACATTGTAACAGCATCATGACATGTTTCAAAGGTAACTCTTGACACCAATGAAACCATCACACACACAAAAACACACACACACACTGCATCCCACCTCAGTATCAAATTTCCATCAATCACTTGTGGTTGCATTATTTGGGGTATTGTCTCCTTGCCTTTCTTAATCTTCTTGGCATGGATTCTAGCATCAATTATTTTTTAGAGCTATGAAACTCTTCCCTAAAATGCCCTTCTTCTGCCTTCTGGCTGAAATGTGTGACCAATGTATTCTCTTCCCTAGTGAAGTTGGTACATCTGTGTACAATGCAGAGGGACTGGGCAACAGGCTGTGATGATGGGTTTCCTTCTTCGTCTGCATCAACTCAGAATAAGAACATAAGAAGAGCCTGCTAGATCAGTCCAGTGACTCATCTAGTCCAGAATCCTATTTTCTCAGTGGTCAACCAGATACTTGTGGGAAAACCATAAGCGAGGCCCAAGCACAACTCTCCCCACTCCTTGTGGCTTCCAGCAACTGGTGTTCAGAACCATACGGAGTCCAACTGTGGAAGCAGAGCAGAGCCATCAAGGCTAGTAACCATTAAACTATGCTACCAGCTCTGTTGCACATCAGAGGCAGAAATTTCATTTCATTATGGAGGGAAATGTTTTTGTTAGGTCAGAATAGGTCTACTGCTTTATCTGTTTCTGCTTCCTTCCACCTAGACCCAACCCCACCTGAGAGAAACAGGTTGATGAGCACATTTGCTCCAATTCCCTTCGTTCCCTAGATCAAAGAAACTAAACTCTCTGCTTCTTTAATTTAACAGCTTCTGCTCCATTGGGAATTAAAACTTAATTTTATGGGCAACGGATCTCTCTAAATTGTGACTCCTGAGCAGTCACAGTTTTACCAGATACTAGATGTATAGGATGATTTCTCAATAAATCAGAGCAAGTACTTTTGGCTTTTCAAATGCCTGGATTTCTTTAAACTGTTGGAAGGGACCCCCAAGCTTCTTTTGGAATGTTTTAGTACAATTATATCATTGACTAAAATCTGAGGCATGCAAATCCATGAATGAGTATTTAAATACATATATTAATATGCGCAATATCCAGAAATTAAAGGTGCATTGTTAAAACTAATTGAGGGACTTCTAGTCCAATCCGTTGCAATGCAGTAATCACAACTAAAGAATCCATGGCAGATGGCCACCCAACCTTTATTTTAAAAAATCAAATGAAGAAGAGTTCACCATCTTTCTAGACAGTTTGTTCCCCCATCAAAGAGCTCTTACTGCCAGAAAATTCTTCCCAATGTTTAGCTGGAATCTCCTTTCTTGTAACTTGAATCCATTGGTTTGGGCCCTACCCTCTGGAGCAGCAGAAAACAAGCTTGCTCCATCTTCCATATAACAGCCGTTCAGCTATTTCAAGATGGCTCTCATCTCACTTCTCTGGCTTAGCCACATTCCTGTTTGCCTTGTGATTTTGTCCAAGAGGTTTCTTTTTTTGTCCTATTGCTTACCCTGCTTTCCCAGGGAAAAGTCACTGTTTGCTGCTGAATCCCCACAGAAAACCTGACTGACATTTGTTCCAATTCACAGGACAAACAGAAGTGCTGCAGGTCTCCATCCTTCTCTTTTTCTTGCTAAACATATCCAACAACTTCAACCATTCCACAGAAGGTTTGGTTTCCAGAGCCTTGATCATCTTGGTCGCCCTCCTCTGCTCACGTTCCAGCTTGGCAATATCCTTCTGAAACTGTGGCACCCAGAACTGGACAAGGTATTCCAGGTGTGGTCTGATCACACCTGACCAGAATAGAGTGGTAATATTTCTTTCCTTGATCTGGACACTATACTTCTGTTGATGCAGCCTAGAATAGCATTATGGGGGGTTTTTTGCCACTGTATCACAGTATCGACTCAGATTAAGCTTGAAAAAAGAACGTAAGCAAAGGAGGCAGGGAGCCCTTTGGTTGGGGTGGGGAATTAGGCATCCTTGAGCGATTCATTCAAACAGTTTGACCCCTTTCAAGGGATTTCAGTGTTTGATTGGGCCGCTTGTGGGGCTCTAATGTGTTTCTGAAGGAAGGAAGCCTCCTGCTTGCTCATTTATGGAAATTATAACATAGCATAGGCAATTTGGCAACCAAAGGAGAGAGACAGAAAGAAAGAAAGAGACTTGGAGAAGATGCCACTCATCTATCAAGGGAACTACTGGTGGTTTCTAAGGGTGTGCAATGAATGGCAACACAGCTCAGTGAGGAAAGATAATGAAAATATCTTGTGTTTCAAGGCCTAAGGCAATTTCAGCCCTTGTTTCTTTTTATTACAAGAACCCAAATCTAGGCTTTGTTTACTAAATCTTGCTTCAAAATTATTTACTTGCTTTGAAGGGGAAAGAAAAGATCCTGGATTTGACCCCAGTCCTACCCGCTTCATTTGCCAATCTCTTGCCAGGAAAAAAAAGAGCCTGGCAAGCAAAAGCAGCCCATCTCCACCCCCTTGGCATCCATATCTCATGCCGAGTCCAGCTCAGGGTTCACAGGCAATTTAGGTTTTTAAACACCAGTCCTTGGAAAAAAGATATGGGACGTTATGAACCTGCCTTCTACCTGGTCAGATGATTTGCCCATGGAGCCAAGCCTTGTCTAATTTGAATGGCAGTATTTGAGTAGCACTGTCTCCTCTTTGGCAGAGGTCTTTCACATCCTCTGCTGCCATTTTCCAGAATTGGCAGGGATTGAGGTATAGATCTCCGGCATGCAAAGCATGTGCCTACCACCAAAATATACACCCCCCCAAATATATATATATATAAGAGAAGTTCTACTCCGTTCATAATCAGGTCATGTAAAGAAATGATTCCACACCTGCCTCCCCGGGAGACTGCATCAGCAGCTTGAGTTGCTGACTCAGGAATCCTGCTACTAACAAATTTCTCTCTTCTGACATTTAATATGCATAAAAGGTTGCCAATACATTCTGAAATACGTGATTAATCTAATTTATTTTTAATCATATCTGGAAGTACTATTCCCCTCCTATTAGCAAATTTTCTACATTTTCTTAACCATTTTAAAGCTTTCATAAAGGTCTCGTTTCTCCGTTCAGCTGCTCCTGGAGTGTCACCAAGTCACAATCAAACTTCAGTTGTCCCCAATGAAGTGAATTGGGATTGTAAAGGGAAAATCAAGTATAAACACTATAGTGTTCTAGTGATGCTGCTGTAGTTCATAAATAATGGTCAGTTTGAACCAACTGATTGATTGATTGGAATGTCAGGCTTCATATAGGAATTTCCTCTGCTCATAATACCTGGAACTTTTCAGAAGATATCTTCCAAGCTCTTCCTTGCTGTAAAACTCTTGCCTGGCATTCCCAAGAGATACTGTGTGGCCTGTAAAAGAAGTATATACGCACCAAGAAATGTGAACCAATTTAGAACTTGAAAAATTCACCAAACTCCACCCCGATTCTTCAACGACACCTGCATTTGCGATGAAATTCCAAATGGAGCTTAGATATGTTTGTCCATCTCTGAGTGCCATTGTTTGGTGATGTCCCCCTGCGGCTGTCTTTTCTGGGTTTCTACTGTTTCTTTTGAAAGCCCAATCTACACACGCCCCAGCAAAGAACTTGAAAATGCAAAGAGAAGGTGTTTCATATGCACAAGGTAAATAGATGGAAGGTATTTCTTTTTTCCTTTGACAAATTACAACTATACCATATGCTAAGTTTCTATTTGCAGCAACAGTAGGCAAACTTCAAACAGAAGGCTTAAAAAAAAAAAAAGCTCGATGGGCCCTTATAAACTGCATACAGACACATTACGTTTTATAGTGTAGGAAGGAAAAACAAAATAAGAGAAATTAAGCCTGTAACGCTTGATTATCCCACGATGTTTCCATTTGAGTTTTTTTGAATGACTTGAGTAAGAACAGTACAGCCTCACTCCCACAGTCTAAGCAACTTGAGGGCTCCCTTAAATCTCCCACTCCTAGATGCCTCATGTTGGGAATTATCTACCTCCCACCACAGGGAATAAAGGTACTCATCCTGAAGTATATCCACTCTAATTTGGGAATCGGTGCTTCCAGTCTCTACAGTCCAGGCTTGCAAAGTCTGTCAACCTGTGCTAATCTCCCCTGTACATACACACAACTTGTGGCAATGAGCACTCACGCTTTATAGTGTGGGTGCCCTTTGTGGGATCGCGCACAGTGCTACAGTTCCCAGGGAACTTACTAGAAGAAGGGGGGCTGGCTTGCCTCTCAGTGTTATTATTTGGAGGTTCACACCCAGCCTCAGTAATCAAGTTTCTTGCTGGGAGGCGGGAACAGCCCCATTTATAAATAGGGGGTGGAGCCAACGATAGCCAGAATGTCAGCTCTGGAGATTCACCGTCCCCACCCTCCCTTTGTTTAATGTTTTCTTGTCTGCAGGTTAACTCTTTCTTCCTGTTTAGCGGGCGCTGCTACGGTCTTTGACTGGTTGCTGTTGAAGGACCGGGAAGAAATTTTCCTGCATTGGCAGGTTTTGTCTTCCCTGTAGCAATTTGTCACAACTTTGGCGGTTTTGGCCTTGGGTGGAATCCTTTAGTCTTTTCTTCCCTTTAATGGGCTGGGGGGGCGTGAAGTGGTGATTCAACCCCCTGCGGCGGTGATTCCAGGGTCCCCCTCTTAAAGGGGGTGTCACTGGCCATCCACTGAAAGGTGAACTACTCTGCGTGCAGGGATATGGGCTAGGCTGCCTGCTACATTTACGTCTCACAGAACACCCCCATATCCCATTTACCCTGATGTACCCCAGTTCCCCCAGCTGGGGGGCTTGGAAGGATACACGCCCAAGGCCTAAGCCAAGATCTTCCTACATTCAGAAGTTTAATAAAGTTGTGGCCTAATTTTTAATTCCATAACGTTGTCAGAGTCTTTATTCCTTTCTTATGATCTCTGGGGGCTGGGGCTGTCACGCCTGGTCATGCAACAGCCAGGATTGCATGCACAGTGTATGTGGTTTGTTCCATTTAAACAGCACGTGATTATGCAGGACAGAAAGGAAGGAGAAATCCTGTCTCCATAGCCTGACTGTGCACTCCTGCAAGCATTCTCTTTACATTTCCCTCTTTTCCTGTCATGAGCCCTGTTTTCCTACTTTTTTTCTTCCCATTGCCAGAATTCAAGTCAAGCATTCTCTTTACATTTCCCTCTTTTCCTGTCATGAGACCTGTTTTCCTACATTTTTTCTTCCCATTGCCAGAACTATGACAGAAGAAGAGCACACTGGAAAATACTTTCACTGTCTCCTTGCATCCTTCTGATTGTCAGGTGTAAAAAGAAGAGGATAATGGGGGAAAGTGTCTTCATCATCACCTGCCCAGGTAGAGATAATGTCACCAGCGAAGTGGGGAACACCCAGTGATTTTGGTGTCTCTTCTCACTAGTTGCAGATCCTTTCTCTGTTAGATTTATACCCCACCTTTTAATTTGGGAGTAGGTCATGACACTTAAAGCACAATACACAATTAAAACAAAATAACATACGCTTTAAAGCAAAACCATCTTCTATCCATCAATTACACCAGTCAGAATAACCATGTCATTCAGTGCACAAATAACTTTCAGGGATGTAAGTGGCCTTCAGGAAACCTGGCAGAGGAGAAGAGTCTTCAGTTGGTATCAAAAACATAACCAAGGTTTGAAGCAGAAATGTATTGTGTTTATATTATATTTATATCCTGCTTCATAGTCCTAAAGGGTTTTGAAAGCGAATTATGAATGGTTCTCACAATAAAAACAGCTTTCAAGTCTACCATCAGGAATGGAAATGTTTCTGTGGTGAGGTGAATATTCAGGTGGCATTTCCCACCCTCATCTTTGATCTTCTTTCACGTTGCCCTTCAGTCTCTGCTCACTAGGAGGTGTTTTGAGGTGAGAGAGTGGATCTGAGCAGCTAGATCTCTCTTAGTCCACGATGGATGCAAGTCTTCCTTTCAGATCAGCAAAACATATTTGTCAGGATCGGGATGCAAGTGACGAAGGCTTCAGTCCATAACTTGCCTGTGCTAGAGGAGCTTTGTTGACTTTATTAGGATTACATAGGTAATTAGGAAACTTAAAATTAATCCAGAATAACTGCCTTTAAGAATTAGGCCAAGAACAGGTATCAGTTGGCCTTGAAAAACTTTCCCCAGCAATGCCTAGAATGTACATTTTTTGTTTGTTTTAAACATTTTGTGATATATATGTTATTAGAGGCAGTCTCTGGAATCAGAAGAGTTGGATGCTGCGGGCATTGTATGCAGTTTCAGTATTTAATTTGTTTTGAAATGAAAAGTTTACTTACTCTGAACACAGACACAAATCAAGGAATGAAGCCCTGCAACAAGCAGATGTTCATTGTCTCTTTATTCTCTTGCCTTCTGCCTGGCTCTTCATTTCCTCACCTCCAATATCTGACTTGTTTTGTTTTTTCCTCATTTTTATTCAGTAATTATTCAACCACAGGCTTACATGTTGCCCATTTCAAAAGAAGCAATACTATTAGAACATACATTATCTCCTAGCCTATGACTTTGGCTAGACATTTGAACCAACTTCTCACTGTATTGTACTAGCATGGAAACTACTACTCATGATGCCAGGATAGCCATGCATGTGCCTGATCCTTAGCGGTGGGGCAAATCAAATGGTTCCTTCCTACCCAGTCATTGCAATCCTTTCCATTAGGGATGAGTGGGACGTGGGTGGCGCTGTGGTCTAAACTACTGAGCCTCTTCGGTTTGTGGATCGGAAGGTCAGAAATTTGAATCCATGCAATGGGGTGAGCTCCCATTGCTCTGTCCCAGCTTCTGCCAACCTAGCAACTCAAAAGTACACTAGTGCAAGTAGATAAATAGGTACTGCTGCAGCAAGAAGGTAAATGGTGTTTCCATGCACTATGGCATTTGTCACAGTCCTCCATGAGCTAATAGTGGTTTAGTAGTGGCCACATGACCAGGAAAGCTGTCTGTGGACAAACGCCGGCTCCCTTGGCCTGAAAGCCAGATGAGTGCTGCATCCCATAGTTGCCTTTAACTGGACTTAACTGTCCAGGGATCCTTTACCTTTACCTTATTAGGGATGAAAAACATCTTTTGCCCCGCCTACTTGGTTCCAGTATACGTATGGTTACCACAATGGTAATCCATGGGAAAGCAGTTTCTCATACTGCTAGCGTAATAAATCCTTGGTTAGCCTTGAGTATGAGCCCTTGGCATTGCTCGATTTCTCAATTCCTCAACCTGTTTCATGATTCTGTACCAAACTGTGGAATCACTACTTAGACTGACCACTTCCATAATAACTTTGCTACAGTTAATAATCTTTACTTGCCCCAGGAGCAACAAAGACCATTCGTACCTTGACACCTAAGAGGGCAAATTTAAGATGTGTAGAAAAAAATCATAGTAGACAGTCTATATGGCTTTGTTCAAGTGTTGCCCTGTGGTTATTAAGGCTATTTGATGGCTTTTAAATATCTGGCTTGTTGCCAATGAGTTAGACTCTTTCTTCTCCCCCTCTATGAATTTGGAATGTTTTGCACTTCAGTAATGGATACCTCCTGCAGGAAGACAAGATATGACTATTTCAAACAAAGTAATAAACAGTAATGTCTTTTCTCCTCTTAATTCGAGTTGTAAGCATGCCAGTTACCTAGAATGTTTGAAGTATGAACTTTGCTGATAAGAGTCTAGGCCATTTTGAGTGCTATTGACTAGGTGTTCAGTTTTTGTATATTAACGAAGATGTATAATGCATAGAGATTTCTTTTCCTTGTTTAGATTGCAGCTCATACTTCATTGCCTAAGTGCTACTCCAGCATCAATTGGAAGTATATAAATAATATGTATGGTTATATATTTGTTTGTCTAGGTCTTGAACAGCAGTAAATCAGAAACCTTTCTTGGGCTAACTTCAATTCCCAGAATGAGACCAATACATTTGAACTACTGTAGATTATTTGGATGTTGCTTGTCAAGATGGTTATTTAAATCAGGCACCAGTTCCTTCTTCCCCACCCCCACCCCCGCAGCAGCCTCCTGCAGATTAAATTACTGCTATACATTTCTAAAACCAGTTATGAGCAGTTGTGGGGAAGTGAGTACTGCAAGTTCAAGACTTTAGTGGATGCATTCAAAATAGGCAGTCCTTGGTTGAGAAGGAGAAATCTGCCAGCATCACTAGATCAATATTAAAACACCCTTCTGCTCTTAAACTATACACATCTTTATTACTTTGGGTTAAGTAAGAGCAAGAATGGCTAGCTTTCAATTCAGTTTAGGTTCGAAGATTTTTCTGATGTGGATAGTCATTTCACTAGCTGACTACATTTGAATACATCTTCAGTCTGACTGCCTGAAGAGGGCTTCTTTCTTTGTTACATGTCTAACAAGTTAATGCTTTACATATACTTGAATAGTCATTGGACCAAGTATGTTTTATAAGTCAACAGACTTTTGAACCTCTGTTCAATTTTATTCAGTTCATGGTGCACCATTTATTCAGCAGATTTTATGTGCACCTCACGGAGGTTGAGAGTGTCACTACCTTTATCAAGGGCTATGAGGCCTGAACAATGGGGTCTTGGGGTCTGAGGAGGGATGGCGGAGAAATTGTTTTCATTTTTTTGAACCAATATGTGAATAGATGCACAATTATCCTTTGAAATATGCACTTTAACACTTTGCAGCGCAGTTCTCCAACCACAAAATTTGCATAAAATGAGTATATTAGGGCAAGGTGAGCATAAAAATACATGCATTCATGAAAATAACATACAAAATGCATTATGTTAGGGGAAATTGGCAAACAAATGGGGACGGGTTAATCAAAATTTCATGAAGAATGTGTCTATTGGGGAAAATTCACATAAAATTGGTGAATTTTCACGAGGATTTTTAAAACAAACAAACAAATCATAAATCACTGTAGAAATGCAGAGAATTAAATTTAAGATTGGGAAAATGAGAAACTGAGAGTAACAGATTGACAGATTCACCCATCTCTGGGTCTGAAGCCAAGTCTTAGCTTACATCAGTACCTGGCGATGTCTGTATTTCGATATCAAAGTTCCCTTTTGGTGCACAAGGGCCTATGAGTGTAGCAGCCCTTATAACTGGCAGGCAACATGAAATTTATTGGTATATATACTAGTTCTTCAATCTTTGTCTTGTCTACATAACAGTATGCTCTCCACAATCCAGCCTCTTCTACATCTCAAGGCCTAGACTCAGGGATGTTGAGCTGGAGAATATACTCTCCCAGTCTAGATTAGGGTATGACAAGTCACAGCTCCAGCCTTGCTTGCAATCCTTTCTAAAGGATTGTACTTGGTGGTACAGTTTAATAGCAATGATCTAGTTAGTGCTGCTGAAAGGCTAGATTCTGCTATTAAAGAAGTTGTGCTAATTGGCTTCTGGTGGTCAGACTTATCTTATTTCAGAGAACAATCGACTGGTTGTTGTTGTTTTTTTAAAAAAAGTTTGGTTCTTCACTGTTGTTCCTCACCTACATTTTATCCAAACAATAGAAAGAATAGACTTCTGCCACAAACTCATTAAAATAGACCGGTTATTTCTGGGTGTTGTGTGTGCGTGTTCCTGAAAGTGCTTTATTTTCCTCAAAACTTTCTAGCTAGCATGTTTTAAAAGCCATTCATTTTAAGCCAGCTGAAATCTTCAAAAAATATATGTTGATAAATTTCAGGCCTCAGACATATAATTAATCTTCATATATTTTCCGGTAATGTAAACACACCTGTGGGATGTTTTCCATTGAAAACATGAAAAGAAAACCTGTAATATGTCTCAGAGTGATAGCTTTATCATGACTGACAGAGCGGCTGGAGGCCTCTCTTTTAGGAGAATAATTTGGAAGTGTATAAAAGAGAGATTGATTTCCGCAATGCCCATTCTTTTCTTTCTAACATTCATCCCCAGTGTGTAAAATCCTCCCTCTTTTCGATGTGCAAAAGTCCAAAAAGGAATCTTTCCTCATGTGTAGCACAGGCCAAGGCATGCACAATATAATCAGTACCTTGTAGATGGGCAAAGTCCAAATTCCAGTGGAGTGTGCAATTTGCCAGTGTCGTGCTGTTTCAATCAAACTCTGTCTTGTCAAAACTTGTTCTTATTTTGGACATTTGGAAGAAGAAAGTTTAACATGCAGAGCTTTTCAGGAAGTGCAGTGTGGAAATAAAGGCATGCTTTTGGCCCTCATCAGATTTGTATTTATTTATTGAAATATATCTAACATCAGAAATGCTGTATTCCACCACTGTGCTCCTGCTACAAGAAAATAAGAAGAACCTGTAGGGTGATGAGGAGGAAAATTGGGAGAGGCAGTGATGGAGTTTAAGGAGCAAAGCCTAGTCAGCGGTTCTCAACCTGTGGGCCCCCAGATGTTGTTGGACTACAACTCCCATCATCCCTGACCTCTGGCCTTGCTAGCTAGGGGTGATGGGAATTGTAGTCCAACAACATCTGGGGACCCACAGGTTGAGAAAGGCTGGCCTAGGTGATCTCTCTCTCTCTCTCTCTCTCTCTCTCTCTCTCTCTCTGTGTGTGTGTGTGTGTGTGTGTCTGTGTGTTATGTAGAGAGGGTGTGTATAGTGAGCATGTGTGTGCTCAAAGTGTGATCTTTACATATGTTTGTGGACCTGTATGTTGTTGTTAGTGCCTAAATCAAAGCAGGCTCTTGGTGACTTACAAGAGATTTAAAAATATACAAAAAAATTCAAGCAATAATCTTTATTAACCATCGCAGCATTCTAAAAATCAAACACCAAAAAACGTAGTGTAATCAGCAGCTCAGAACTGCTCCAGTAAATAAACCATATACATGATCACGATGAACCTATCTACCCAGGCAATTTAAAAACACATCATATTATCTCTCACCTTTTTTCTCCAAGGAACTTAAGATGGCCTACAGAGTTCTCCCCCATTTTATCCTCACAACAAGTCTGTGGGGTAGGTTACTCTGTGAGTGAGAAACTAGGCCAAGATCACCCAGTGAGCTTCATCTTGGCCGAGTGGGAATTTGAACCCAGTTTTTCAGGTCTTAGTCCAATGCTCCAACTAGTACACCACACTGGTTCACATTTGTGTGTGTGCTAGGTGTTGTGTGTAAAAGAGAGAAGATGTGGTGCAGCAGACTTTTGCTCTGGTGATGTGCATGCATCCTTTGGACCAAAAAAGGGTTAGCCAGCCCTGCTTCAGATCTATACTCTGGGCTGTGCCCTTGGGAAAATAACTGAGGAATATTTCCCGATTTTAGGAGGAATAAATGTCATCCCAAGTCCAGTGAAGGCAAAAGGGCTGTATAGAAAACCCACAGAGATAAGCTGCAGCAATACATTTCATGTAATATATAGAAAGAATCAAGATTTGGTTCAAACCTTGATAGGAAAAGAGAGCTACGGAGAGAAAATAAAAAAGGAAATGTTGCCATCTCCAGAACTATTTGAAGCTGTGCAAAAATGAAAATAAGCCTGTTTAACAGCAAAGGCTGTACACCGTTCAATAAAAGGTTGCCCTACCTGATCAAATAAATACAATTTGCCATAGTGTGTAAAGAGGATCTTTTCCAATTTAGCTATTTCCATTAATGTCTGAGTCTACTGATCAATAATAAGCTTTGCTTAGCTTCTCTCTTCATAAGAATCATCTCCTTGGCAGCTCCAGCTGTATTTTTGCAAAGTAACTATTGACAAGACCAAAAACGAAACAAAACAAAAACCTCCCACCACAAACAAGTTCAATAATGAAGTTATAAATATGTTTGGATTTCGACTAAATTAATTATTTTGCTTTGCACTGCCAAAATGGTGAAACCACAGGGTCACTGGGGAGCTTTAGGAAGGAAAGTCAATCATATCTATATCCACAATCACAAGAAGCACTTTATTTGCAGCCATGGAAGAGTTCTGCTTGCAGCGACTGGGAGGAATCACTGGATTTAGATGAATTTCCCCCCTCATTTGGCTCTTTTTAAAACTTGAGGCAATTTAAGAAAATACCTGGCAGAAGGAAGGGAAAACTCAGTTGGTAAACTCTTAATGTCAGGGTTGTGGGTTCAAGCCCTATGGTGGGCAAAAGATTCCTGCATTGCAGCTGGTTGAACTAAATGACTCTCATGGTTGCTTCCAACTCTATGATTCTTGCACCAAATGCTCTACATCTATACTTCTGGAAATGTATAGGATGTACAGGCTCCATCAGCTCAGAAAGGGCTACTATGCCTGAAAAATTCATTCAGTTTTACTATGAATTTTTCTTTTAAAAACAAGGCTTTTTTCAAGTCTTTATGCCTGGCACAAACCTCTTGAACCTATTTATATGAAATTTGATAGGCTTTATCCACTCAGTGGGGCTAATTTTAAACAACAGCAGCAACCACCCAAACTTATCAGTTACTTTCGCAATGGAGATACTCAACTGGGAAGGAGGAGAGAGAATACCATTTTGAACTTTAAATCAGGACATTTGTTTTAAAAAGCTGTAGGTTTTCATCAGCGTTGAAAATTAATACAGTGGTGCTGTGGGTAAATCCTCAGCACCTAGGGCTTGCCGATCGCATGGTCGGCGGTTCAAATCCCCACGGTGGGGTGAGCTCCCGTCTTTCGGTCCCAGCTCCTGCCCACCTAGCAGTTCGAAAGCACCCCTAAGTGCAAGTAGATAAATAGGTACCGCTTTCTAGTGGGAAGATAAATGGCGTTTCTGTGTGCTGCGCTGGTGCAGGCTCGCCAAAGCAGCTTTGTCACGCTGGCCACGTGACCCAGAAGTGTCTCCGGACAGCGCTGGCCCCCGGCCTCTTAAATGAGATGTGCGCACAACCCTAGAGTCGGACACGACTGGCCCATACGGGCAGGGGTACCTTTACCTTGGGTTACAAACACCTTGGGTTACAAACACTTCAGGTTACAGACTCTGCTAACCTGGAAGTAGTACCTCGGGTTAAGAACTTTACCTCAGGATGAGAACAGAAATTGCGCGGCGGCAGCTCAGTGGCAGCGGGAGGCCCCATTAGTGAAAGCACGCCTCAGGTTAAGAATGGTTTCAGGTTAAGAACGGACCTCTGGAACAAATTAAGTTAATAACCAGAGGGACCACTGTATTTTTAAGAGAGAGAATTATTTACAAGGAACCATGCAGACACAAGCAGAATGCTAAGCAGATGCCTAACACTGAACTCTCATCACATACATGTTTAGTGAAGTTTATAGGCACAAGGGAGTGGACCTCCATGGTGGCCCCATGGCTCTGGCATTCATTTCCAGCAGACCTCCATGAAATTATTACATTGCAGATCTTCTGAAAGGCCCTGAAGACCCTTTTCCTCCCTTGGTGGCTTACTCTTGAGAGATACCTTTCTGCTCTTTGAGGCTGCTGAAGCTGTTAAATTGTATTTTAGTCTCTGGTTGAATGAGGTTTTACTACTATTGGTTTATTAATGCTGTGAATGTACAAGAAGTAGTAGAATTTTTTTTCTTGTCTCTATTAGAAGCTTTATTTTCATATTTTCTGGTGTAAGCCACCTTGAGTGAGTCATGAAGGTGGCCTATAAACATTTTTAAGAATAATAGCAGGAGGAGAGTGCTGCTACTCATGATAATAAATATATAACTGAACCGAGTGCATGGGAAACAGCATTGCACCTCCCAGGCAGCACCCTTCACTTTTGTACAAATGCTTTAAGATTCAGTGACCCACATCACAGTTTCATTAGTGGCTTTGGTCCAGTTTTAATTAGGTGATGATATGTGCATTATAGTAGTTTAATGGTGGGGAGGGTAATGGTGATTATATGGATACTGCTGAAAGTCCCCCTCAAATATTATGCTTATGATAGTCTACATTAAGCCTTGGGCTTTTCTGGGTCACCTCCATTTTAAGTGGGAAAGTGTGTAAGAATGTTAAAGTTCATTGAAATGGAGATCATTGCAGCAGGAACACTCCAAACGCTGTGGCATGTAAGTGCATCAGCTTCCCTTGACAGTTGGATACCCAAATTTCTCTCTGTAATTAACTGTATTCTAAGGGTCCATTAAGATGGCAAGCGATAGCCCTAGGCTGCAGATTACTGGCATATTCATGGCCTTGGAAAGATTAGGACACCAGAAAAATAATTTCAGTATGTACGCCACAAGACTGAAATGTGAGAACACTCTTTGCTAGTGAGAGAAAAGACAAATGGAAGGTCATTGCGAAAAGGATGGAAGACTTGATAGCTTTATTCAACAGATTTTTGATTTTTGATTTTTTTTAAACCATCACTTTAATCAACTAAAACTCATGGATGGATGAAATTTTGTAGATGTTTGGAATGACAAGGACAAGAAGAATCTAAAGGCCATTATGTCCAACCAAGGATCTCAAGGCAGCATCCTCTGAATAATAATAATAATAATAATAATAATAATAATAATAATAATAATAATTTATTATTTATACCCCGCCCATCTGACTGGGTTTCCCCAGCCACTCTGGGCGGCTTCCATAGAAACCAAAAATAAACTAAAATATCACACGTTAAAAACTTCCCCTGAACAGGGCTGCCTTAAGATGTCTTCTGAATGTCAGGTAGTTGTTTATCGCTTTGACATCTGATGGGAGGGCGTTTCACAGGGCGGGCACCACTACCAATAAGGCCCTCTGCCTGGCTCCCTGTAGTTTTGCTTCTTGCAATGAGGGAACCGCCAGAAGGCCCTCGGCGCTGGACTTCAGCGTCCGGGCAGAATGATGGGAGTGGAGATGCTCCTCCCCCAGATAACCCCCAGAAAAACCACCACAGTGTGTTACAACCACAGTAGCAAAGCCATGTCAATGTCAGTAGTGAAGATACCTTTAGATGATTTAGACAAAAGAGCCAAGACTCTTTAATAACAAGTATTTCCTTCACGTTCACCATAGCATCAAATATCATAGCATTTCTATTTATATGGCTTATTTGTCGACCTAGCATTAAAAAAAAACATTTCATATTGCATTATCAGAAAGAAACAGAAGTTACCAAACAAAAAAATTTAGCAGGTGATGACAATGGCTTAACAATTATAAAGGAACTGATAAGTTTATTTCTGTCTCTCACTTCGGTAGACTTAATTCAGGCTGGAACGCCCACTCTTCTCCTCCACATGGACTTGTTTGCAAAAGAAACAAAAGATGGCCTTCTAGCAGCTGTATTTTTAATTTACTAAATATCTAACTCACGATTTTAATGCTTCAACTTTCTTAATTAAAAAAACACACATTGAGAATTGAGAAATGCCAGGGTAAATAAATATCTGATGAAAGTAGGAAACATTCCCGAAAAATGGAACAACTAAGGAAGATGGCTACCAAAAGTGAAAAACTTTATTCTTCTTAATTCTTTTGGCCATTCAAACCTCAAAAAGACATATTCTTTTATGTTTCTCCAGTCATAAGGCTTAGGTAGTGTGTTTTGTTTTGTTTTACTTTTTTACTATGGTCCAGTTTTGCTCCTTCTGTGATAATGTTTCATGTGCAGTTTGAAGAGATGCTTGATCTTTCCGAATCCTAGAAGTGGACTTCCTACAGAGAAAAGCTAAACAAATGCCTTCAACAGATGTATTTAGTTAAGAGCACAAGCTCTGCTGACCTGCTCTTGAGAGCCAGTGTGGTGTAGTGGTTAAGAGCGGTAGACTCGTAATCTGGTGAACCGGGTTCGATTCCCCGCTCCTCCACATGCAGCTGCTGGGTGACCTTGGGCTAGTCACACTTCTTTGAAGTCTCTCAGCCCCACTCACCTCACAGAGTGTTTGTTGTGGGGGAGGAAGGGAAAGGAGAATGTTAGCCGCTTTGAGACTCCTTAAAGGGAGTGAAAAGCGGGATATCAAATCCAAACTCTTCTTCTTCTTCTTAAAACTCCAAAATGGGTTCAGTGTGCCCTCCTGGATGCCTAATGATAATACACTGCTTTTGCTCCATTAACTGCTGTGTACGTGCAGCCATCATGCTGACTGGCTGCTAAGCACTTTACTGCCCATCTACATCTAAGTCAGTGATACTTAAAGCTAATCACATACTAACTACATATCCTAGTGACAAAGCTGCATTCCCACTCTGTCTGTATTGATCTCCCATCAGTCATTTGTAAGTGACCGTGCTAGACATGGCCCTTGGGCATTTTTCCAATACAGAAGCCACTTAACATTAAAATTGCAGGATCTCTCTTGGCTGTTTTACAAGCCTTTATCAAAACCATTTAAAAACCTACCCTTAATCATAACGACTCTATGAATTCTTTTCACCTTTGAGCCTTGACCCCTTTAACGTAACAGGAACATTTCTGTCCCTTGTTGCGTATTCACTGGTTTTATGCATTTTTTCTGCCCCCTCCACTCCACCTTTTCTCAAAATGCACCTATTTGCTATTTCAGATTTAGCTCTGTCCCCCAAAATTTAGGGGTCATGTAAATGAAATACTCTACTGTTGTTGTTGTTGCTGTTGTTTATTGAATTTATATACTGCTTTATGCCAAATCATTCCATACTGTCCTCTATTTTTTAAAAGGGGTCTATACAGATGGCTTAATTTCAGGAGGTAAGAGGATTCCTAAAATGGTGCTTTCTAAAAGCACTACTTCAGTAAAGCAAATATGTGCTTGGAATTGTGTTGGTCTAGCAGTCTCTTGTAGGTGTGGGGGTACTCCATCAGTTTTGATGGTGATGCACCCAGAAAAATGAGTGTTCAGAGGTAGCCTTTTCATTTAAATGAATTGACAAGATTACATAGAAAGGATTTTCTGTGTAGAAATGGAGTCCAGAATGGGATGGCACATGGGTATATATGTGTGTAACCCAAAGATGCACATAACAGGCATGGGATTGCAGCAGTATATCATGGGTGAATCTTTATTTTAATCCATAAGCAAGGATTCTTAGTATAGCTGAAGGCAATATATAGCACTGACATTATCAACTAGGAGCAGCATGTCAAAAAATAAAATACTCAGGCCAAGTCATCTTCATTTCTACTGGATATACATTTCAGATGATATATTTTGATTTATGTCTCCTGACATGCATTTGTTACATAAAGGTTGAGATTCTCTCCAGAAAGAAATAGACCACACAGGATAGCAGTAGACAGGGAAAGGTAAAAAGTGTCACGACCCTTCTTTTTAAAATAACAACTTGGGAAATATGGATTTAAAACATCCAACTTTAGAGTAGAGAAAGATAAAAAAAAATACATGCCACATTTGATTCTGATTATCCACTGGAAAAAAATATAAGGATTTGCACATTATGTGAATCAGCTCTAAAGGTGTAGATTATCCTGTGAACTGCCCTGAGACGTGGGTAGAGGGTGGAATACAAATCTAATAAATAATAATAATAAGATAGAATGTTCACAACCACCATGCAGATTCCATACATTTTCTAGGGTCAGTCCTACCATTAGACAGAGTACCTCAGTTTTTGATTGTCTTGAAAGGGAAACAAATACAGTGGTACCTCAGGTTAAGTACTTAATTCGTTCTGGAAGTCCATACTTAACCTGAAACTGTTCTTAATCTGAAGCACTACTTTAGATAATGGGGCCTTTTGCTGCCACTGTGCTGCCAGAGCACGATTTCTGTTCTCATCCTGAAGCAAAGTTCTTAACCTGAAGCACTATTTCTGGGATAGCGGAGTCTGTAACCTGAAGTGTATGTAACCTGAAGCGTATGTAACCTGAGGTACCACTGTAATGATCACTCACTTTACATAACAACCAGTGCTCAACATTCATAGTGTATGGAACAAGCATATAGAATAGAGATAATAGAGAGTCCTGACTCCTGAAGCATGCAAGCATGGTGGAAGCAAGAGGAAGGTAGGAATTAGTATGGGAATGATACAACAATACTTTTTTGAAGAAGTGTTGACTCTAGAAATAATGGAATCCCATGTCAGGCAGAACAATTTCTTGGAGCATCCCTGAACCAGAGTTTTACCAACCCTGCTCAATATCAAGGAATAGTAGGAATAAGAGGACTTATGGTTGGTTCAAGCACCTCAGAGATGAAATATTTGCAGTTCTTAAAAAAAGTGACACCATGTTGAATGCTGATATATAAGTCCATCAAAAAGCAAGCTCCCAGTGTTGATTATTATCTATGTCTTAATATTTCTTATCTTTTCTCCCATCTGATTCACTTTATCTTTAAATTTCATAACCTTGCTTCTGAGTAGATTGAGTTTAAAATAGGGTTCATTTTGTTCCATCTACAGAAACCCAATATTTGGCTATTGAATGCTGAATTTAAGGAAGCGGGTATGAAGCTCTTTGACCCCTACAGTTATAGGCAAATCTATTTCTGGATTTTTATTTCTTTTCCCATACTTTAACAAAAGTGTAAATAAATAAATCTTCATTACTCAGAATCACTAGATTCTTGTCTCCTGTATCTACTGTGCACTCTCTCTCTGCAGTGAAGCTACCCTGAATTAAAATGACTAGATACAAGCTTTGTAAAGTGCTAATCTGAGGGAAAGGAAAATCAACATTCAAATGGTAATTATTTAGAAAGTAAATTGATCAATTTGTTCTAAGCTCCATGAAGATGAACTGAGGTCAATCCACTTTGCCTATTAAGATTGTGAAGATATCTAGTTGGATTAGTTTCACAGTAAAAGCATGTTTTCCACTGGGGTTTCACAAGAAAATAGAACACCAAACTCTGTTAGGCATCAAGAAAAACAAAGTTTATATTTTACTGCAAATTGCCCAGTCAGTTTCCAGTAAACTGACTATGTAAATAACCTCCCGGTTATTAGTTTCTAATACAGTAGCCCTCCCTGAGGTCAATGTAACTAAACAGAGCTACTTACCTTGGCTTCAATTTTTATCATTTAAATAAACTTTAAATTATAATAAGGATTATGAAAATTGTAGATTGTATAAATGATTCAAAGAGGCTTGCTCCTTCAGCTTTGGGTAGGAGGTAGGAGGAAGCCTCCTTTAAAATCCACCAGAATGAACAACACAGAATGCAGGGGATCTGCAGCTCAAGAGGCTGTTGAGTCCCCAGTACCAGGTCAACCAAAGAGACGTCTCTGAATCTTGTTCATTCTGGCTCAGATGGGGTTCAGATGGCACAGCTGAAGCGGACTGAGCAGATGCCAGTGTAAATCCTAAAATGGGGCATTCTGGGAGGTCTGGTGGGGGGTTAGAATGAAGAGGGGAGACTTATGCTGGATCCTAAGCCCATTCAGCTCAATCACATGGCCTGGAAAGATGGCATAGAACAGTATTTTAAAGGCTTGTTTTTCTTCTGCCACGCTAAGGCAGTAGCCCCGCTACTGAATGGGGTTTGGATCTGATGTAACTTTACGCTGCCTTAACTTGCACTGGCCTGCATTGTGCCAGATTCTTGTGCATAGGATTGCTTCTTGTGCATAGGATTGCTTGCAAGATATACAGCCATCACAAATTCAAAGGCAGCAATCAACCAGCAAAGTGCAGAAAGCAGCAAACCTAAATTCAGACAAAGGAAAGCCAGGTGGTGGTGGTGGGGAGAGTTTTCAGCTGGCATCAAAACCTAAAGGCGTCGATGCTGATGATATATAAATGTGCATTTCTCTGTTTTCCCTAACCAATTCCCTGCGCTAGCCAGCCTCCATATAAAACTGTTATTCCCTTCAAGGTCTGTGAAGTCCAAAGATGATCACACTTATTATTTATCTCAGCAATTTGGCAAGGAAGAGTTACCTGCGCCATTTCTATTGTCATCAAAGACGCTGATAATATTAAGAGAATAATGCTTTGTTGTTCACAATTCCTGATCTCGTTATCTGCACAAGAAAGCAGGGCATTTTTTTAAAAAGGAAAATGTTTATTCCTGTGAGGATCCCAGTATCCAATAGTCATTTCTTGTTGAATAAGCATTGTTTCTCTTCTGCACAGCATGAGAGAAGCAATGCTATCATAAGAGTGGAAGAGAATATACTAGTGACTGGTGTATCATCTTAAACAACTCAATACAAATTTAGAAGTTTGTTCCATTCTTAAAGAATCCCATCAGCCTAGTGACTGTGCAGACCACTGCAAAAACTTGAATTCAGTTTAGGCATTGCGGTTACAGTAGGCATCCCCAACCTTCGGCCCTCCAGATGTTGTGGACTACAATTCTCATCATCCCTGATCATTGGTCCTGTTAGCTAGGAATCATGGGAGTTGTAGGCCAAAACATCTGGAGGGCCCCAGGTTGGGGATGCCTGGGTTACAGTATGGTGAATTGTAGTTGCAACCCAAGGAGGAAATGAGGAGTTGAGAAAGCAGATTATAGCTGAACTAGGTCTCTATTAAATTAGTAGCATGCCTTCAGGGAAAACCAAAACAGTGAGGAAATTCAAGCTTTCAACTTTGCAGGTCTAGCCTGCAGTATTTTCGGTTGAGCCAACCTCGTTGAAGGGGAGCGGCAACCCTAATAAGCAGGCCATCCTGCACCATCACCCACTGAAACCCCAGAACTCTGGGCAGGTGGGACAGGTAAGCCCCCAAAGCAACTTGTATTGTACAGGACTTGGGGAACACCCACCACCCATTAATTAGAGTGCAGGCACCTGGGAACGCTGCAGAAATTATTTGTAAAATGGAAGAAAAGACACTTCCAAATACCCCTTGGCCAGCTCTAAAGTAAGTTAAGTGCAACAAACCCCCACACCTCACCCATGAGTAGTTCTCTGATTTTTTCCCCCTCCACTGATTCAAGTTCAATTTCTTTTTCTCATTAATTGATGGGAGAATGGTTTCAAAAATGCAGGAGAAAAATTCAGCATAGCACTGATAAAAATTGCTATGTTTCTCCTTACCTCAGATCCCAGACAAGTACTGGATTTATTTATTTATTTTTAAAAAGGGTGAATCAGCCGTTGTGTGTGTGTGTGTGTGGGGGGTGTATTCCAGCATTTCTAGCTGTGACCTGAAACCTACATATCACTTATCTGTTCTTAGATTCCTGCTTAAGGCTGAGAACTGCTCCCCCCAACAATCCCTTAACATTGAGCCTGGAGAACTCAAAACCTTGTTCGCTATTTTGTAACATTTGGGTTTGCCTAACTATGGTACAAGTTTGCAATGTTTTGTTTTGCTTGGAATCCAGCATGGCCTCTGTTACTGAAATTGATGTGACTTACAGTATAGTCCTAGGCATGCTTTTCCTGAGGTATGGTAAGTCAGAGTGAGCTCAATAAGACTTCCTTCCAAGTATATATTTGTCACATGGCAGCCTTAAGTTGCCTATTACCTTGACCTGAAGTGCATTCTGCATAAGTTGGGTTATAGCTAACGTTCAAAAATCTGTGAAATATGGGCTGCTCCCATTTTGAGGCCTTCGAAATATTATTGAAAGTAGTTGGTTAGTTACCGCTTAACTGCCATGTATTCATCATCTATGAATAGACCTGGTGTGTGTGCATGTAATTCTCACAATGGCATTCTAAAAAAAAACAAAAAACAACCCCAATGAAGCTACAAAATTTCAACTGGTTCCAGACTGCTTATAAAAGAAGCATCCTGATAAAGGATGGGTTCTCATTTTTGTGTGGGCAGGCAATCAATAATTTACTGCAGGTTTTTGTTTTGCTGCTGGACCCCTGACAAGGTGGCTTATTGTACAGCTTGGAAAAACCTCAGATTGTGTAACTGGGTGGTGTTCCAATGTAAGTTTTCTAAATTTTACCACAAGATAACAGTCTAATAAAATGCCCACTTGACCATATCAGGAAACTAGTACCCGATACAGAGTGACTGACAGGGCAAATTATGTGGAGGAGAGGGCATAACTGATACCATGTTTGGATTTTATGGGTGCACAATTTGCTATGTGTGTGCGTGTTGGAGTCCATACAGAACAAAAAGCCCTGAGCAAAGATTTGCACAAATTCATGGAAATTGAAAGGCCTGAGTGAACTGCATATACTGTCTCCATTCTTCTCTATGCCTACTCTGCAAAAAAAAAGCATTACACAAAGTATTGACTATTGTCTCTTTCTTGGATGCACAAATAAATCCTTCTGCATTGCTGTAAGCAGAGCCCAAGATATCTTGCTCCTTTTGGTGAGGGAACAAAAGGCCATCCTGCCATGCCACATACAGAACCAAACTCGAGTGCCAACGCAGTCTTCAATCCTGGATCTGGGTAAAATTATCCTTTGCTAGGCAAGAGGACAGCAAGCTAACTTAGGTGGCACAGGGTAGGCTGCATGGCACATATAATGTCAAACATCTCAGCACTTCCACCCAGGCTGCCCATGAGGTGGACTGAAGCAGCCACCTCAGGTGGAGGAATCCCATGAAGAGGTGCCCATCACCATTGCATGGCGGTGGCAGTGGTTTCTGACAAGATCGTGGCATAAGCTGCTGCTGCCACCGCCCCTCTCCCTGGTAAGTGAGGCTTCAGCAATGAAATGGGATGGGCTACCCCTGCCCCCACCCCAAGCACCTGCTGCCTGAGGGCTCCAGCCCTGGCTTCAGTATTCTAGGTTTGTTGGAAACAAGATCTTCCATAAGGTTGCACAGATGACATAGCTGAGTTGCAGACCATATTTCTTTTGCGTAGTTGCTAAGTGTTGATCTACACTTAGCATTTGGTACCTGGCTGTTTTCTACAACAAGTATGAATGACACGTGTATATCCTTAAGCATTCATACTCACAGATTTTGGCCTTGTGATCCAACTGAGGACCCCACCCCCCATTGGGAATATGCCCACCAGAATGTACTGACACATAGCAGTCATCTATTCTTCACATATTTGCTGTGCGTAACACAAGCCTAGTGATTGCCAAATAGAAAAATGTCCTAAACTACATGCCTAATTTGGAAAATTTTATCCTTAGCATAAATAATCAGTTTTGGGGTTGTTGTGGTTTTTTCCCCCCTATGGTCATAATACAGTATTTGAGTAACTGTACTAGATAACTCACACATTTCACCTTCATATTTTTATGGCTATGAAATTGGTGGAGGCAGAGAATACAATCCTCACTTATTGTTTACTTGGCTTAAAAAAATGTTCCTCTTCCACTTGTGCTGAAAAGTTCCTTTTATATTTATTTTCTCTATCTTTTTTAAATAAAAAGAGTGAATTATTTAGCAACTAATATGAATTCTGAAAGCAGAAGGAAAGGCAGCAAACGCATTCTAAAGGCTACTTAAATCATTGTTGGTTGATCCTTCCCTTGAAATTTGCTGAGCCTTCCTCTAAATGCTAATTGTGACCTGGATTATTATTTGCACATCTTAAACCTTTGATAGAATTCATGGGTGTGTTTTTTTCTTTAATGAAACTTGATGTAAGAACTATAGCATATTTACCTAAGTAGCACAGAAATCTGATTTGGCATATGGCTAGTATATGCTCTTAAACCCCCAGGCGTCAGGAAAAGGCATTAGACACAGTGACTAGTATATGTCAGGTGGTGAGGGAAGCTCTTTTGCTAACTGCAAACCAGTCAACCTCAAAATTCATTAAATTGGTATGAGTTCCAGCACTTATGATGATGAAGTTCCATCAAGTTCATCTTACGTGCAAAGTCAACTTTCATATACTTTGTTATGTAAGGAGGGAAGGGATGTGTTCTCAGCCACCATGCTAATCTTGACCTTTCTCTTGAGTTTCTGTGAAAAAGGGGACGAGCCCCTCAATCTGATTCTGGCTCTCTTTTCGTGTTACATATCAAATGTGGCAGTTGCCATATTCAGACTTGCTCCTATCATTTTGTGTGCATAATCTCTTCTACGTGTGCCTCGTACACTAGGGCCGCACAACTTGAACTGGGCCAAAAGTTTGGAGGGAATGGTGGCATTGAGAGCCAGCAAACCCACCCACTGGGATAATGAGGCAGTGGTGGTGGCACATTACCTGGCAGAGCCCATGGAAGGCACTGCCACAGTCCCTGTGAACTACTGGGCAGCCGATCTCCAGGTTTGGTAGGATCTAGATTGGGTTGCCCAAGAACATGTTTCTTGCCACTCACCACCATTTCAAGCAAGAGGGTTTCCCACCTTGTGGTGGGCAACATAGTTACATGCCATTGCACCAGCTTGGATGCTGAGTTGGTGGAGCAGTTAGTCTTCCTGAAGATAACTTTCCACTGCTGAAATATCAGCCTGATCACCGCTTGTGAGCAAGTGGCTGGTCAAGTCACCCTCTGACTGTTGCTTCTACTTCTACTTCTACTTCTACTTCTACTTCTACTTCTACTTCTACTTCTACTTCTACTTCTACTTCTGTTCTCTCTCTCTCTCTCTCTCTCTCTCTCTCTCTCTCTCTCTCTGTCACCTTCCACCTGCCCACCTTGCTGTCCACCTCTTCTACCCTCTTCCTTCCACTGCCCTCCTTGCTGCCTTTCCAAGCAGCAACATTCGCTGTTTTTCAGATGTAAGCAGACCCACCCTCCTTGACAGAGCACACACTTGCAACCCTGATACTTCCACATGGTAAAAGGGTCTCATGAGTGAGCATGGAGCATGCCACACCTTGTCTTTAAAAAAATTGGCAGGAGGGGCAGGAAAACTTGTTGGGACATCTTCATTGCATCTGTCCAGTTCTGGTTTGTTTCTGAACTCCTGGATCATGACTCCTGACCACTGTGTCTGTTGCTGAGCCTGCACCATTTCTTGCCTGTATCTCTTTCTTATTTCCAAGTGCATGTTGAGTGGGAGCCAAGACTAATTTTGGCATTGTTCAGAGTGAGTATAAACACTTTCCAGGTCACAAAGTTCTTGGAGTAATCAGCAAGCAGTAGTGCAAATTACAGCTAGATCACTTTGAAGATTAGCCATATTTTAGAGACTTTGCATGCATGGATGCATGCATGTATAGATAGATGATAGATAGATAGATAGATAGATAGATAGATAGATAGATAGATAGATGATAGGTAGATAGATAGATGATAGATATCCCAGAATACTAACTAGAAGGACTACCTAGCAATAATTTTAAATTATTACAGCACATCAACATACACCTGTGAGGTATGCCCTGCAAACACCCCCCCATTGCCAACCAATAGTATTCTACAGATTATTAAGTCCCTTGTGCTGTCTAGGTGTTTGTTTTTAAATTACGCCATAATCTGACTGAAAAGCAAAGTTCCATCAAGTTCACTGAGAGTTATTCCCAGGACATGTGGCTGCTACAATAATATAAATGCTTAGCTGGCAGTCCATCCAATTGATTTGAACTCAGTTTGGCTTACTTCTGAGTAGACATAGTTAGGATTATCCTGCATGGTGTTGCAAAGATGGGAGGATATTGCAAAGCAAATATATTTTATGTTATTTTTAAATGCAACTCCCTTTTCTGCACTCTCTCCCGTAAGCAGTTGTTTGAATCTGACATGAGTGCTGAAGATTACCATGCTGTGCCCTCTGAACATCGTGAATTCCGTGATCTGGTTCCACTGGACTTTTCCCACTGTTTTCCTTTAAAAAAAAAAACAAAAACCCCAGCTACTCTCATTAGCATCTGCCTCAAAAAGATCCTTTGTGACCAGAAACATAACCTGATGCCACATTTGTGGAAAGGAGCAAAGAGCCTGCAAAGGGGAGCACAGGCAGAATGACTGTTATGGCTTGTATCAAGTTTTCTCTGTCCAAAATAAAGGTTAAAAAGAGTGTGGAGCATGTGTTACCTCCAAACTGAGGCTGGCTGCTGAGGGCTTGGAGTGTTGCCAGCCATGCATTTCTCTTCCAAGAGTTCTCCGCTGTTTTATTTATACCCTCTCAACATGTCTAAGTATTCTCCAACCGTCTACCCCTAGAAAATTAAGGGGAAAGCCTTTGCTCTCACTAGAGTATTTTTGATATTTAGCAGATCATTTAATTCTGGTGAGAAGGGCATTTACTGCTGCAGAACAGAGGCCAGAACCTCATTGTCAATAGACAAGCTCCACTTACATTCCTGGCCCTTCAGATTTACTGCTAACACACTGGCAGGCAGCAGCAGTGGATGTGATGTAATATTGGAAATGTTTCTGGCTGTTGGATGATATCTATGTATTGCCTGGCAATTATGACCAAACAGTCCAGATTTTTCAGAGGCAATGACCCTCCCTCCCTTCTGTTGGAAGTTCTTATTTCATCTGTGTTCCTTGCTTGTTCCTGTCAGTCCCCTTGGTTGAAATATCTCCTTTCCTCTTCTTTTGCCAATGCTGAATAGCAATCAGGATTCAAGTTTAAAATGGAAATCATAAATGCAAGGTATAGCTGGGCCAAGGAGGATGCTAAGGTTCTTTCTTTAGCTTGCATCTAATGAAAAGGAATACAAGTGAGATGCTATAAATACCATAATAATATAGAGGTTTTTCAAAAAGTAGCAGTTAACACTCAGACAGTCTTGCATGCAAACTTGGGGGAGGGGAAGAGACTTATCAACCCGATTTTTGCAGCCACAAGGCATTCTGATCAATAAAAATAAAACATAACATACTCGCACATATATATTTGTATAATTCAGGAAGCCGTTCTTCCCAGTTCTCTCTGGAGTGCAGAAATGAGAAAGCATCTCTAAAACCTGGCTTTATTTACCTCTGAGGTTTGCAAAAGTGAAGGCGAAGTGAGTGATTTAGAATGTTAATTTTATTTAAAGCAGAACTAAAGGTTCAACAAGCACACCACGCTTATAGCTTGATATAAGAGGAAATTAGGGATATCTTCATACTTAAATAAATGTCTTTAGAAATAAAATATTTTCTGTGTTTTGTTTCTATGATCTGCTTTGTTTCCGTGACATCAAATAGCAATTTGGGAAATCACAGCTTGGTTATCATCAGTGTCTAATTTTATTGATTTGTAATTTCAATATGGCAATGGTGTATGTGTCAGTATATTTCTCACTGTGTGATGGGGAGTTAATTTGGGTTGCTCCGTGTGTGGCCACCAATTTCATATTCTCTTGGCATATACTTGTGAATGCAAAGCAAGATATACTCAGGGAATTTTCAGATGGTATTTGTTCCATCTCTGATGCTCCAGCGTCACAAACCATATAGTTATCGTGCTTATCTACCCTCTTCTCACCCGTTACCTTGCCTCCCTCCAGAAAGAAAACTGGAGAATGAGGTCATTGTATTTGGCAGGGGTTACCAATGTGGCTCCCATGGGTTGACATATATCCACATAGGTATTCCCTGTTGCACACTGCTGAAATTAGGCATGGAAAAAAGCATTTGATTGTTACCAAGATAATTGGTAGAGTGGGCTTGGTTGTGGTGTGGGTGGGGGGAGGTGCCCATGACAATTTACCGTAGTTTGCAAATGTGGCAATGGGCCCAAATGGTTGGTGACATGGTGTAACCTGCACAAAGTAATATTACATGGTGTCATGAGAAATGGTGCGATTTTTGTGGGCGCCGCTTCCCACGCTTACATTCATTATTCTGCTTGTCGTTCATGGACGGTGGAACTGAGAAAAACCAACATGCATGCAAAGGCAAAAATAGCAAGTTGTCTAGTAACTGTAGATATCATGCCCGCCATGAATTTGTTGAGAACCCAATTAAAACAGCACCTTTATGATACCTATAGGAAAGAGGCCTACAGAGAAGATGAAGGGAGAGTGGAAGCTTTTCTAACTCCTGTTGTATCTGGTCTTCTAGATTCTCCCAGTCCATACCCCCTTCTCCCCCGGCTATGTCCATAAGCAGCCCTTCTCCACACTCTCCATGAGTGGCTTTGCCTTTACCATAATAATGTGTCCTTTGCCATCATAATATCTCTTCCTTGCCTGGGTGGGAAAAGGTGTGTGGGAAACCTCTGGCTGGAACACAGCCTGCTGCATCACATCAGTTGCTCTGCTCACTTTTGCCTCTGGCCCCACCTACTTTTTGCCTCTCAAACACCATCCACCAGTAGCATGCATCCACTGGAGGTTTGTCCACAAAGGAAGATGACCCCTGGGCTGAAAAAGATCTGCTAAATATCAAAAAAAATCATCTCTTGGACAGAACAAGTTGACTAGCAGTGACTTGAATAACAGAGATTTCTGAGAAATTTTGTTAGTCCTATTTCAGCTCTTTAAACCCCAACAAGATTTCTCATACAACTCAACCAATCATTTATTATTATGTTTGGTTTTTAAGAACATTTTATTAAAACCTTCCATATGAAAGAAAATTGAGGAAAGAATAAAAAGTCTGAGCATATACACCTCAATCTCCCACAAATATACAATCCATAACACACACACACACAGCAATCAGAGGACCAGCATAGAAATGAACCCAGGCTGCAAGTTGCATGAATTGATGGCGGTAGCCAATCATGCTCTCTGACCAAAGCAAATTTTATTAAAACAAAATTTGCCTCAAGTGTTTGATTTAGGTGAAATTTGTGGTGATAAATCCATTTTTTAATTGCTGAAAAGGGTTTTATTTTCAGTTTTGCTACTCAACTCTTCTTCAAATTAAAACTGCAACAGAAGATTTTGCTTTTTTTAAAAAATGCACAACTTCATCCAGGGCAAAAGGAGGACCTGCTTCCTGGGACCTTGGGTATTGTACTTTGCAAGTGTTCGTTATCCTACATCAGGGGAATGAACATGCCCTGCCAACATTTCCTTCCATAACCTTTATTAAACACAAATGACAGGCTTGTGAAACCATTCACTTAATTAATTTCTTCTTAGTGTCATTCTGTAATGTGTTGATCTGTGTCCAAAATGTACATTTACCCATTTTTCCCATGGGATGAAGAACCTTAAAGTTCCTTTTGTTTTACAAAAGAAAAAAGGAATGGAGTCGTTCTTTTTAAATATATATAGAAGTCCTGTTTGCTCATTGTACTGTCAAATAAACCTCACGTTAAACAGCTAGTAACATGATAATGGACAAGAAGATGTTTTCGCCCATGCATATAAAAGTGTATCATGTTGATACAGGGGATGCTCTTTCCTTAGTTGGCTTACAGAAATCTATTTAAATTTGGACTCAAATTGTCATTTTCTCTTTTCTCAGTTTAGGGGTTTTAATATCTGCAGTTGACCTTATATGGCAACCTATGAACCACGGTGCTTAATGTGAGCAAAATTACATCATGTAAGAAATTTCCTTTGGCCCATTATCCTGGTCAGTGCAATGTCAGGGCTTAGAAAAAGTCACAAGGCTGTAAATTAGCTGGTGGGAGGTATATGGGAAAGGGTGGTGGGAGGCATCTCCTTAAGTCTAGCACCGAAGTTCCTAATATTCTTAATGCTGTTGCAAGATCATTGTGAAGAATGGTCATTAGGTGTTCCATCTTGGCACTCTGTCAATGCAGAATATTTTATGCAAATTGAAATATCTTGTTCCGAGAAATAATAGATCTGTAGTGATATCATTCCCATGTTACAGTGCGAAGGTTTTCATTGGAAAGATGGGTTGGCCACAACTAGGACATCTTGTTGAGCCTTAGAGGGATATACCGAGAAGAAATTAATCGCATGACATTAAGCTAATGGCAAGCATCACATATACAAGAAAGAGGTCATAGACCATTTTTATATATAAAAAAAAAAATGTTAAGGGATAATTGATTATCCAGATTTGCTTAACTAGGCAGAGGAAATTTCTGGAGAGTGTGAATGTCAGAGGAACAGAAGCCAGAATAGGGGTCATGATCACATGTATACCCAATAGTCTTTGGTGGATCATCAGATCTGGTATTCTAACACTAAGCAACGCTAGGGAAGAACATGTAATTGAGCAAATAAAAGCGGCACAGAAGCTCAAGCTACTTCCACACTTGAACTTTAATAATGGGGACTAATGAGAGATGTCCTCTCAATTATAGTGAAGTAAATGAAGGTGGTGTCAGGGAGTGGGGCTTATAGGAGTGTTAATGTCTTTCAGGCTTTGGTATGTAACAAGTAAGTACCTAAATGCATCTGGATAAGAAGTAACAATCTCCCCATATTTCACTAGGAAACAACACACACACACAGCCTCTTGAACTACAAAGAAAATGCATTTTTTGAAAGAAGAAAGATATATTGTGGAATTTTGTCTTTTGGCATTTCATTTAAATAGCACTGTTCTCTCAAATTTATATTGCTAGGCAAACAAGTTGTCTACAACAAGGGGGGGGGGAATTTTCAGATAATCTTTTTATGTCACGCGAGAACAGTACACTATGCTTATTGACAGCATAGTAAAATGTAGGAGGAATGAGGAGTTGGGATGAGTGTGAAAGATTAGGGGTATTATATGGCCAAGCTTTTTACCTGAATCTTTTAAAAATAACTACTCTTTAGTGCCCCGTCTGTTTCCAGCAAAAGACAAAAACATACTGCTCTTCAGAAGCACTTTGGGAAACCCTGGGGAGTCTGATTGGCAAGGCCAGTTTTGCATTAAATTGTGAGTGACTCCATCAGATATGTGAAGTGACGCAAGCTCTCCTTTCATTTTGTAAAATGCACTTGAGCGCCAGGTACCCAAGAGATTACACAAGCCCCTAAACTTTAGAAAAGAAAACCCAATTCCTTACAGAGATTGGGATCAGGGAATGTGAGTATGTCATTGAACGCAATGTGAACAATCTTATTTGAAAGGAGAATTTTAATTCTGAAAGGGCTTTTTAGCCTTCTTGCCATGAATCAGTGATAAATTCTGAGGTGTGGGAGTTTATCATGATGGCTCCCAAAGCCACGCCTGCAAAAAGGGGGGGGGAATGTTCCTCATTTTTTTCAGATCCTTCTTGGTCTAGGGGGCTACATATTTATGGGTCAATTTTGACAGGTAGGTGAAACAACCTACCAGTCAGTCACCTGGCATCATTATGGTATCTGAAGATTAACATGTGTATTGTTCCATCCCACCCCCACCTGCCAACGTTTTCATTGAAACTGTGTGGGACAGGTCATGTAGGCCAGCTGGACATGGCCTCACAGGCCCAACTGGGACCACTGCTGAGCCGAATTTGGCCCGTGGGGCAGAGGTTTCCCACTCTAATTTAATCTGATTCAAACTTGAATATTTCATTTTCACTCCACTTACTTGCCAGGGCAAGGAAAAACTATCTGGCAGGTGACATCATCATACCTCTTCTGAAAATAGTGTTGAAACTGTGTTCCCCTGT
The DNA here is from genome assembly GCF_965112155.1 of Podarcis liolepis. Classification (NCBI taxonomy): domain Eukaryota; kingdom Metazoa; phylum Chordata; class Lepidosauria; order Squamata; family Lacertidae; genus Podarcis; species Podarcis liolepis. Next base: position 55,453,065 of record NC_139560.1, on the reverse strand, counting down.
GGTACCTCTCCACCACAGCACTGCACATTGGATCCAAGCTAGTCTCATTTTCATCAGGTGCTGATGATGCGCCTCATTGTCCTGCCCATGGCCTTCTGCTGTCCCACCATACAGTCTGTTGTGACGGCAGCGTCACCATTTTGCAAAGCCCTGCCAGCAGAGAATGGAAGTTGTGGCCTAAGTATGTAAATCAATGTGTACTTTTCAGTGGGACTTACCTTATGTTCATAGGATTTCTTCCCTAAGCTTTCATATTTGGGCATACATTTCGTTGAAATAAATGGGGCATACTTTTGGGTCGGACTGTCTGAGGAATCCAGTGATAATGAATTACAAAAAGAACTGACCTCAGCTGCATTTCCCATATGGATCAGAACTTAGTTATCCACCAGCTTTCACACTTTCCAAATGTTCTGAGACAGTTCTCAGCTAGAAAGAAAGGATCTCAAAAGGCATTTGAAAATGTTTATTTTAAGAAAAAATACATTTATATGTTCTTATTTTGAGGGGGGAGGAATCCATTTTTTGTGAGAAAATACATTTTAAATTATTTTTTCACTGGCATGACTGGCACCCCTTTTGAGGCTCTAGTGGTGTGAAAAGGTGCATTGACATGGTTGTTCTTGCATGACCTCTCTAGCACTGTAGACCATTCCAGTTGAATGACCCAGCCAGGTGATGGCTAGAGCAAGTGGTGCAAGGATCACAAAGAAGGGGACTGAGCACAGGTTAGAGCACAAAATCATGCCTATCGTGTGGTAGGGATGGTGATTAGTAAGGATTACTTCCATGTCATCACTGGAATAGCCACCCAGCAGAGCACATTCAGGTGGTGAAGTTTGCAATGCCCTTCAAGGGCAAAGTCACTAGCATCTGGTCTGACCTTGGCTTTGGTGAAGTGTGGCAGGTTTTATAGCATTGGCTGAAAGTAGTTCTCTTTCTCCAGACTTCTGGATAGGTTTTTCAATATCTGGGAAAAATACGACAGATGGAGTTGTTAACAATATGTACCTCCACATGTGGTGGGAATGCCCCAAATCCAACTAGTCTGGGTAACAACCATGCGAGAAATATGCAAAATAACTAAACAAGTATTAGAAGTTACCCCAGAACTGGCCCTACTAAACATCTTCCAAGACAATCATGCCTACTCACATCACAAAGAGCTCATAACCCACCTACTCTCAGCAGCCAGAAACATCATAGCCAGACACTGGAGAGACCTGTCAGGAATAAGCAAAGACCAATGGTACCAAATAGTATGGGAAGCAGCCTTACTAGAAAAACTAACCAATAAGCTGAAACTGACAACTGGGACATATGGAAGAAGACACCGTCACCCCAGTATGGCTCCCTTTTATCAGACAACGACAAGAATCCACCAACAGCATACGAATCAATATGGCTAACCTGATTAAAAAAAAACCCACCCACCCCACTCACACATGAAAGCAAAGTCCACCACAGCCAATCACAAACAAACAACTACACCCTACACCAACCCCAACCTCTCTCACCATCAAAGGAACACAAACGAATAGAGAAGAGAACCCGCACAAGCGACACTGATACAACATACATTAAGTAAAATGTAAAATGTAAAACCCACACATACATTAAGTAAAATAGAAACATTGCCACCCGACCCCAGCCCCACTCACCATGACCTCTCCACCTCTTTCCCCCCTTTCTTCCTAATGTAACATTGTGGTTCGAGGACCCGACCCCGGTGAAGTGAAATGAAGACACAAGGACACGTGATATAAGGTTAATGGGCTAGAGAAAGGCCACAACTTTATTGGTTACAGCATTTGAAAAGGTATTGGCTTAGGCATTGGATCGAAACAATTGGGTTCTTCACCAGTAGGTGGAGCCTGTCGATGCTGATCCGACTATAGGCTCACCCCTGCTGTCACCGAGGGTCGTGCCAAGGCCTCCCGCCAAGCAGGCATCGGACGGAATACACGACCCCCAGATTCCTTTAACGGAATACCCCTAAAAATTGAAGGCATAGGCGATGGCCACACCTAGCACTTCCACACAGCGCAACACATTATTCCAATGCCTAACCTACCCACCAATACCACAAAAAAAAAGTTGTGACGATTGCTACGAGGTAGGTGAAAAAACCAATTAGCCTAGTGCCAAATGGAAAAACTCCTACCAGGCCCCCCAGCCAACCAGGGCGACCAACCTAAGGTCCATAGCAAGGCCGAAAAACCTGAGCCCTAACTAAAGGGAGTGGAGGGTGGGTGACTCGTGAGGGGCGAAGGCAGGAAGAATGAGGCCGGGCGAAGGCCGGCGCTGCAGCAAAATGCTGCTGAACACGCCCCCACCGTGGCCCCCGGTTGGATGGCCACCGGGGGGGCGTGAGCGCCAGCCAGGTGAGTGGGCAGCAGGGGGCCACGCCCCCTGCTAGCCGGAGCTCGAGCCCCGACCACAACCCCTCCCCTCCCCTTCGGGGAGGAGAGTCTTTGTGGTTCGAGGACCCGACCCCGGTGAAGTGAAATGAAGACACAAGGACACGTGATATAAGGTTAATGGGCTAGAGAAAGGCCACAACTTTATTGGTTACAGCATTTGAAAAGGTATTGGCTTAGGCATTGGATCGAAACAATTGGGTTCTTCACCAGTAGGTGGAGCCTGTCGATGCTGATCCGACTATAGGCTCACCCCTGCTGTCACCGAGGGTCGTGCCAAGGCCTCCCGCCAAGCAGGCATCGGACGGAATACACGACCCCCAGATTCCTTTAACGGAATACCCCTAAAAATTGAAGGCATAGGCGATGGCCACACCTAGCACTTCCACACAGCGCAACACATTATTCCAATGCCTAACCGCCACCCGAGCTAAAGGCTCGCCGCCAATACCCTCAAAGCTGCAACCAATCCCAGATGTTTCTAATGACACTAGCTAACCCAAAATCATTCCCCAGATCCGATAGATGGACACCGTCATCCCGGTATAAAGCCTTGTTGCTAATCCGGATACGGTCATGATAAATCACTTGGCCATCCGTAAAGCGCACCCAACGGGCTACCGCCCGATTTACGAGTTTCCTGGTTCTTTCAATGGCCATCAAGTTTTGCGCACCGCGCCACACAGCTCTTTTCAGGAAGGAGGACCAGAATACTGTCGTTCTGGGACACAAGGCAGCGAATGCATTCAAGTCTCTTTTTATGCTTGACAACAAGTCCACACTCCTTTTGTTGACAAGGTCATTCTCCCCTAAATGAATCACCAGGACGTCGGGAGAGCCGAGCTTGGCTACTTTCTCCCGCAGCAAAGGCATCAGTTCTTCCCAACGCATGCCTCTTCTCGAAAACCAGGAAACTCGAACATCACGCGGCAGACCAAGGTTGGGTGCCAGGCCGCAGCAACCGCTCGCACGCGGGCCCAATGAACAATGCTGTGACCGCAAATCCACACGTTTCTTCCGGGCATAGCTGGGAATAAAGATAGAACAAAGGAAGGGTAAGCAGACTAAGGGGTAGGCGCAAGGTTGCGAATATATGACTTATAAACATTGGATTTCCACCGGCCCAACTCTTTTATCCTTTCTGCCGGCAACCCCAGATGCGCGGCCGTGGTGGCGGCCCCGATCCTGAACGAATGTGCAGCGTACTCATGGGGGGGGTAGGCCACAAGCCTCAATAGCCTTGCGCATTACTCTAGTGAATTGGCACCTCAACAGGGGCGACCCATCCTCGTGTATAAGGAACGGTCCCGGGACGGCTGGTCTAAGGCGGAGAAACCGCCTCGTGTCCTTCACCGGACACGGGCCCTGCTGGGCGGACGCCGTGAGCTTGGGCAGGACACCCTTGCCAGTCTGATCGGTCTTGGACTGACGCACCAGTACTGACACAGCAGGGCAGGAAGAATGAGGCCGGGCGAAGGCTGGCGCTGCAGCAAAATGCTGCTGAACACGCCCCCACCGTGGCCCCCGGTTGGATGGCCACCGGGGGGGCGTGAGCGCCAGCCAGGTGAGTGGGCAGCAGGGGGCCACGCCCCCTGCTAGCCGGAGCTCGAGCCCCGACCACAACCCCTCCCCTCCCCTTCGGGGAGGAGAGTCTTTAATGTCTCAACAAATGAAACTGACCTGTAGAAAATGTAACTTGAAAAAGGAGACATTGCACATACTTTTGTAAACCAAGAAATCTTTAATAAAACACACACACACACACACACACACACACACACACACACACACAGTTACACTGTCTTTTACATTGTTAGGATCTGCCCTTGGATCACTTGTGCTGAGGGACAGAATATAAACTATTCTAAGCAACTAAATAAATAAATGCAATTTTTCATGCACACTTGAGGTAAAGTCACAGATTCATACCAAAATTGGATGGATGTCTGGGTCAACACCTGCAAAGATGACATAGAATGGAAATAGACTGAGTACATTCTGGGTACATACTTGTCAGACTGAGTTGCAAGTCTATCATACTTAGAAAAGAGGAAAGGCTTTGCCCACTGTAGTTTTAAAGACATCAGAAGGTTGTTGGCAAAGCCAATTTTGTGGCAGAAGTATGAAGGCATACAGGCAGGAATTCCTCTGTGAAACTCACCAGATCCTGCACACTATTCCTGCAAATGACTGGGAACTGTAGTGAGTGCCCATTTAACCTAATTTAACAGGTTATCCTTTGACCTTTGAAAATATGGAAATGATTTCCATCTACTTTGTTTGCACTTAACTGAAACATCTAACCAAAAGTGGGTATTTGCTGCCAATATTTCAAGTTCTCATCTCTTACTAGTTTCTGGAAACAAGGCAAGCACTCTCTGCTTCCTCAGCTCCATCTTGATTTTGTTTTAATCCTACCTGTAAATGGTTTCATATGGTGTAAAGCCTTCTTCCTGAAGCCTGCTTTTCATTGAACGATTTCAGGGATTCTATCTGAGATCGACAGTACTGACAGAATGTGATACAAGTTCCCCTTCACCTTGTTGACTGTTGGCATTCACAAGACGCTGGAAATCAGATTGAAAAGTTTGAAGAGGAAATTCAGAACGAAGAAGTTAAATACGTTAGAAGCAAAACGAAATACAGGACTCCAGTGCTTTTCTACTTCCCCTTTCCTGTCTCATTCAAAACAAATGTAAGGACCTCTTCTTGTGGAGATAAAACAAAGCTAAAAACAATTTTAAATTGCACAAATCCCCAGGTTTTCACTGCTGGAGTTTTCTCTTACCTGTTTCGTTGCCATATCAAAGCATGGCTTTAGCCATTTTCCTCTGTGCTGATCAGAGAATGTGCTTCAAAGAGAGTCCTGGGACTTCCTCCACTCCCCTGCCACTTGCTTGTTCTTTGTTTCCTGAAGTGAGGTTCAATCCATGACCGACAATAAAATCACAATAGAGTTGCCAAGTGGACAGCAAGCAACTGGCTCATGCCTCCATTTCTATGTGATTCCCATTCACTGCCCCAGCCTTTTATGGCCCTTTGGTAGATGTTGAACTGCACATATCAAAGCACTCTGCCTAGATTGCAGAGTAGGGATGGGGAGAAATTGGAATTCAGTTCCTATTTTCCACTTTCCAGAACACTCTGATGATCAAAGTGCAATCACCCTTCAAAATTTGCACTTCTGTGAATTTTGGAATGAAGTTCCCCAGCCAATAAATGTGCACAAAACTGCATATATTAGGGTAAGTTGTACTTATAAAATGCATATGTCAGTGAAAATAGCATGCAAAACACATTATATTAGAGAAATTGTTTTGAAAGAATTTGACTATGAGGTAAAATTGTAGACACATGTGTGTATATTAGGAGAAATTTGCACTAAAATGCTGAAGAATTTTCAGGGTTTTGTTTTTTAAAAAAATTTAAATCACAAACTAATGTGGAGAACATAATTTAGGCCTGGAAAAATGAGAAACCAAGAGAAACCAAAATTGGCATATTCATCAGTCCATAGTGGCAACTGCCAACTAGCTGAGAGGTGTCAAATGCAGTAAAAGTAGCAGCTACTTCTATGGATTTGACCCCAGCTTGAAGAATAGGGAGATACACACATTCAAGGGAAGAACTCTTGATGTGTGGCGTTGTCTGGTTTGGAGTGCCAAAACAACATCCAGGAACAAAGTTGCCATGTGTGTATTTGTCATAAGGTTTGATAGGGAAACTGTCATTAATTTGGAAGACGCAGGTATGATATTGGGAGATACATCTGTGTCTTTACAAAACACAGGTATTGGAATAGGTAACATGTATGTCTCCATCTTGATGATGGACACAAAATAACAATTTATGGACAATTTGCATCCAAGGCAAATGGATATGTAATGTAATTCGGGCATTAAGTTTTTGTTTATCTTCACAACTTGGTGCGCTTTCTGAGAATGTAACCACGTCTTACCAAATGCCACGAGAAGTAGCCCTTTGGGAATCTCCTTCCGTTAAACTCGCCACACTTCAGCCCTAATCTGCGAGAGTGAACAGCCTCTCGAATGATGTTGTTTGACAGTGGCTCAAGTCGGCTTTTGAATTAGGCAGCACCCCTGTTCGCATTCAGTGAATTATGGCTGCTGCTTAAATAAATATTTATATCGCTAACTGTTGAGCACTTTATTGTGACATTTTATTGTTTAGACTTCTTGGGGAGAAAAAGGTTAAATATAATTACCTCTTTGTTCTTAAATGATAAAAAGTGGGTAACATCTGTGCCGACTGCTGCGTGTGCAGCAATAATAGCTGAGTGTTAACAATAACACAATGACCCACTCATGTGAATGTCACTGCCTTTTACCTGAGTGTCTCCAGCAGCTAGGAAAATAATTCCTATTCACCAAAGACTAATTTTCACATTTAAAAAATCTTTATTATGGGTCTAGTGCAGCAGAATTGCTTGACACAGTAGGGAACCCATACTTAGAGTGGCAATATAAAGTATGAGGAAACGCCTCAAGTCACAATCAAGCTGGGCAGTAATTCAGGCTCCAGCATCTCCCAATTACACCAGAACGTCAGCAGATGGCGCAAAGCATCTCAGAATAAAACTGAGCATGCTCACTCATTCAGATACAATCAGTGGCTCAAAGGTGATGTTTATATTATTTATTTATTTATTTATTTCTCTATCAGGTAAGTGTGTGTGTGTGTGTGTGTGTGCGTGTGTGTGTGTGTGTGTGTGTGTGTGTGTGTACGTGTGTGTGTGTGTCTACTCTGCCTTGAAGGCTAAAGGCAGGCTCTAAATTAAGGGTATATATAAATGCTAGCAAGCCTACGTTTAAGGCAACTCAACCACAGCCACCAAAATGTTGTGGCAAAATGAAAATATCAACTAAACCGCCTTGGTAACTGCTCCATCCCAGTGGCTAAAAGGCTAGCCAAGCAGAAATGGGTCAGAATGATTCCAGAAGATACACAGGTTCAGATATTATCAGTGCACACACACTTAGCACCTACCTATTGGCTCCAGTCCAACTAACATTGGTTATGACTAGGTCACATTGAAAATGACAGTAAACGGAGTGTGTTTAAGCCCCCTTTAAGATTGTTACAGGACATGGGGGATTCTTTTATTTCTTAGGTATTCCAGGCTCCTGGTCTGGGAAGATATGGGAAAAGAATATCAGGCTAGATCCATGGTTTCCATTATGGAGTCAAGAGCTATATTGTGAATACTACAGAGCTAAATTCATCTCGATTTTTTTCTTGAATTACTTTATCATTCTTTACCCTTCTGAAGTCCTTGAAGCCTTGATGGAGCTTTTAATTCAACCTATTGGTTAAGGGAGAAGATTGGAAGACACGACTCCCCCCCCCCCTTTTAATTATTTTTCCCACATTCTTTGCCTTAGGATATATCATAGTGCCTTTAGGAACTTTAGTAACATGGTCTGTGAGATTTAATCACGGGGTGTAAATTGCTTTGAGAATCTCAGATGAAAACAGCTGCTGTCAAAATGCCCAGACTGTTCTTGAAAGATGGACAAGGAAGTGGTCCATTTCAGTGTCCTTCGTGCAACAGCCTCATGATCCACAGTGAGCTCAGCCAGGCCTGCAAAAGGTGAGCCTGATGCCTAAGGATTGACCATAAATGAAGCATCAGTTTATGACAAACTGGATAATTCTATAGCTCCCACATGCCTGTTTGATTTTGGCAAAGTGCAGGGAATTTTGTGATACTTCATTGACGGAACATCTATCCAAATAATGTAGTATTACACAGAGTCAGCTGGGAGCAAAAGGCAAAAGAAGCATTGTAGTTTGGAAAAAGAAGTCTGTTAAAGGAGCCCAAGTGCCTCTACTCAAGCATCTTGCAGTCATCAACCAGATACCTACAGAAACACCATAAAGAGGACATGGGTTCAATAGTCCCTTCTCTGCTCAGAGGTAAGTCCCATTTAATGCAGGGGGACCTATTCCCAGGTAAATGGCCATAGGATTACAGCTTCAATTGTTTTATTTAGGCCAGCATTCTGTCTAGCAAGAGATACTTTCAGATAATTAGGAGAAATTAGGAGATGTTTCTGGGTCACTGAAGTCATCCAGTTTCAGGCTTTAAAGGACTGAGTAACAAGAGCGCATGATGGTACCCTCTGATCATTCCTGGTCTTGTTATCTATAGATTTTGTCTTCGGTGGCTGGTCCTACTGTCAAACCCTCTTTCACACAAAGGGAATGAATCATTTCTTCAAGGTCACAAAGGATATCAATAGAAAAGGCTTGAGATAGAAAACAGACCATGTGCGGCTGTAGGAGAAAATCCACCTCAGTGGCTCATCGGGCCATAGCAGAAGGACTGTTCTGAAAATTAAGAGTGACTGTGCAGCCAAAGAGCCATTTAGGTTTAGAGACAGTGATTACTGACTGTCTGATTGAAATGTGGGGGGATTTTTTCCCCATCTATTGGATATTTTTTTATTCCACCTTCCATCTGAGATGTGACCAGTTGTATATTTTATGCATTAATTATATCATTTTGGGGCTGTTCAATTTTCTGATGATTTTCAATGAAATAAACCAACATTTTTTGACATTCATTACAGAGGTGAGTGCCTACTGTCTTCCGACATAGTAGGAGCATAAAGATTTAAATCACTAAGGTCAAGGGTTTCACAAAGCTGGTCTTCCTGGAGCAAAAGAGAGTCACAATCTGAAAAGCCACTTAACAACTCTCATCAGGAACATTATAAGGTGCAGCCTCAAACCCACAGAAAAAAATCAGAAGCAGAATAATTCTCATGGTCACCTCAGTGCATATACAGTAAGCTGTGTGTTGCTTTATTTTACCCAGGTCAACAAATCTTTTGCCCCATGCCTTATATCTGGCTAATAAAAGATTTATTCTCTAAAGTTTATGTGAACAAAACATACTTGGCTACTAGGCTCAATGGCTATTTTTTACCTTCAAGACTGGAGGCAGTAATACTTCTGACTACCAGTTTTTGGAAACCACAGGAGGAGTGGTTTGCTCTTGTACTCAGGTCCTCCTTGAGAGTTTCACAAAGGCATCTGTGTGGCCAACATGAGAACAGGATGCTGGAGTAGATGGGGCATTAATCTAGCAGGCTCTTCTTATGTTTTAATGTTATATTGCTAGAAATCTCTACCATCTCCTAGAGAACTAACTCACAATTATTAGATATTGGATTGAATCCCAAAGTACATTCTGATTTATGAAAGGACTCCTTCCATGGATGGAATGTCATTTGATACAGTGAAGGCTTCTGCTAGTGGAAGGAAGCAGTTTTGGCCAACCCCCTCCTTTCTGCAGCCACCCTCCCCCATGCTACCTCTCACACTGTTCAGCAGTGTCCCTTGCCCTCTAGAAGATATTTTCAGGAAGGAAGGAAGGGCTGCTGCAAAAAAAGGTGACCTTCCCTTTGGATCGCAGGTGCTAAGGGTGGTCTTTCCACAAGCTGAAGTCCACTCATGGCATCTTTGGGCGAAGTGCATTATATTTTAATGGATATTGTCTTTGAGTGCTGATTCCAGGCAAACTGCCCTGGAAGCTTTTATGATTGAAGGCATAATATTTACATTTATAAAGAAAACCAATAAAATATTTCACAGCCAATATCTTGCTCTGTGTGCAGACACTAGAGCAGCCAGTTGGGAAGACTTGCTCAAGATTTTTCCTGATGCTTATATAAGTATTGGGGAGGAGCCAAGTGCTGCCTGGGAACTCCCTTTATTTCTGTGTGACTTACACCATGCTTGTAGTACCAACCCATAAGGCTAATTTAGGAATACTCTTCCCAATATAATACATTTATTTTGCATAGACTTTTCCTTGTGAGCAACTCTCTCTAGCTGTGTCATGTTTAGATCCATCTTTCTATTTGGACTGATACAGTCTTATTTCCTAAAATGCTGCGAAGCAGAGATCGGTAATGTGTAACGGCAAGTGAAGGAGCAATGGCGTCCCCTGGGTGACATCACTAGCAACTCCAATAAAGTCCTGCCCCCATTAAGATATCTGTGAGACCAATTTTTTAGCACCTTGAAAAACCACCCAGCCAGCTGCTACTGTAGATCAATGAAGCTACTGAGGAACTTGTCAGAAAGACAAAAGCTACTGGCTACACAAATATTGTCTTATTATGATCCTTGTCAGTTAAAGAACTTTTGAGGAAATACCTCAGTGGAATGGTGACTAGCCACTGTCCTCCATGGGGTTGAGAGGCAAACATGGAGGGAGAGGGAATCCATCACTTCCAGCTTAGATGACCCCCGTCCAATTCATTGCTAACCACCTCCCCATGACAGGAGACAGCAGTTACAGAATAGGGTGATGGCCTTTCCAAACACACACACACACACAAAGTCAGAGTGGTCCTCAGAAGGGGTGGGGCTAATAGGATGTTCAGGCCAACCAGAAGGCCCCAGAGAGCATCATCCTGCTACCCAGGTGACAACTTTCCATGACTGAAATCTACTGATAACTGCTGTGAACTCTCCAAGGTGCTGACAATGCCTCCCACCCTGCTGTCTTTATTGGGATTTGACTGGATTATCAGAGTTGCCTTGTTGTGACTCTGCTCTTCAAGACATAGCCTATGTTTCATCACTAACTGCCCTTAATATCAACCCAGCCTCCCCGGGGCCCTAAGATAGAAGAAGGAAAGATGGGGGTACATTATAATGTGATTCAAACTGGAGGATCTGAGTTACAAAGTCTAAATAAATGCCATGTGCAAGAGCTGTGAGTTTTAGGAGGACTCTGTAGTTTATCACTTTACATTGGCATCAGAATTTTGAGGACTATTTGGGCCTTGTGCATACAAATAACAGGCAGGTCAACCTCCAGCTGTTGTTTGGGGTTATCATAATGAAAGGTGCTGGTAGAGCCCAGGGGGAGTGTAGAATGGGGGGCAGAATGATCTTGGGGAAGGGCTCAGTAGGTTGTCGGGCCCGCCACTGTGTGAGAGAGAATCAGAAAGTAGTGCTAGAACATTTTACTCAGGGAGAGTCTATGCACCAGACCTCTAGGGAGTTGGCCAAAATCACCTGTGACTGGGGGGGACTGTTGAAGAGCCAGTGGGATACTGGATTTAAGGTAGAACACCATATATGGAATCCAAGGTTTAAGAACTGTATAAAAAGGAGAAGAACAGAAGAAGAAGAAGAAGAAGAAGAAGAAGAAGAATAGTAGTAGTAGTAGTAGTAGTAGTAGTAGTAGTAGTTTGGATTTGATATCCCGCCTTTCACTCCCTTTAAGGAGTCTCAAAGCGGCTAACATTCTCCTTTCCCTTCCTCCCCCACAACAAACACTCTGTGAGGTGAGTGGGGCTGAGAGACTTCAGAGAAGTGTGACTAGCCCAAGGCCACCCAGCAGCTGCATGTGGAGGAGACGCGAACCCGGTTCCCCAGATTACGAGACAACCGCTCTTAACCACTACACCACACTGGCTCCCAAGCTTGGGGGCATGAGTTCTTCTGGATGTGGACCATCAACACTGTGGGCTAAGTGTTGGAAATTATGGGATCTCAAGCTGAAAGGTCACCATTACTACCTTTGAGCTCAAGAATGTAAGAAATGCCTCTTGTCTGACTTCATTCCTTATATGCATCACTACAAAAGCTTACATACATGAATACAGCAGGCTCCCCATTGTAGATTTTATCCCTCCAATTTTCAGGAGGCAATGGCAGGTAGAGCTAATGCCCTCATCCCTACTCTTGTATACTGATGGTACCTAGAAGATGAATGCCTGAAAAGGACTAAGGTGCCCTATAATCCCTTTCCATTTCTGGTCATCTTTAGAGGAAGAGTTGTGGTTATGGGTATTTCCATGAGCAGAAGAGGTTGCACAGTGTGCTTGACAATAACTTGTACTCCATTTTGCTTAAAACCTTTCCTCCACTATTTTCATGTTGACTTGATTTAACATTGCACTGGAGTAAAATTAAGGGTGAAGGGGTAACATTAAAACCTTGATAAGAGTTAGAATTTACACTTCTGAAGACATACTTTGCCAATGAAAAGCATGTGATCTTATCGATCTAACCTTTAATCAACCCTGCCCCCTTTCTCTCCCTGTGTTCATTTTATTGAATTGTGTCTGAAACGACAGGTTCAGGATCTACATTATGTGGCACATAAAACATACTTCTTAGGACTACATAACAATACTGTAGTAGTCCACATAAACAGCAACACTGTTAATTAAAACACACACACACACACACACACACACACACACCAAGAACCCAATGCCGCCTGATATTTGGGGTTGCATAAGAGCTGTTTTACTTTTTAAAGAGTATTTGGGTGTGCATGTTACATCTACAGATCCCCTGCCATGCATATTTGCTTAAGTAATGCAGAATTTGTATAAAGTACCTATATTAATATAATGCACTCTCTCATACCACTAAGAACAAATCTGGATCTGATAATATCCCTCAAACAACAGCAAAACACCGAAGATTTTTAGTTTTGCTTCCCTTGCCAAAAAATTTTCTTTGTCCATCAAAGGTTCATCTCCCTCAACTTAGAACTCTCTCTCTCTCTCTCTCTCTCTCTCTCTCTCTCTCTCTCTCACACACACACACACACACACACACACACACACACTTTTTCTATGTTGGAATTATAATACTAAAATTGAAATTGAAACCAAACAGTTGAATATGTACTGCTAACTGCTAGGTGGGGAGCCCTTTGTCAGTTGCATTCCTTGGGGGGTGATCTATAGTTGGTCTGCATGCTGGCAGTGGTTTGGAGGAGCCAAAATATGAGTGGGGCCACCCCCTTTCCTCTCTTTATGCTACCCCCTTCTATTTCCCTCTCTCTCCTATTTCCATCACCCGTTCTCTTTCCTCTTGCTGAGGGAGCTATAGAGACTAGAACTGATTGCTTGCAGACAGCTTCCCCTCTCTCAACCTCATGTACATTTCGACTCTGTCCCCCATTTCCCCCTTGCATCCACCTTCTGTGCTCTCCCAACCTACGTGAAATTACGTTGAGGGCACAGGTGGCACATCCCTGTTCAAAAGCACAGTGCTCAAGTTTATTGAGGGCAGCTGCTCCTGTTATGTCACAATAGCTGAACTTCTTTTTAGTATTATAATTCCCAACAGGCCAATGAAGAAGTTCTTTTTGAAGATTCTCATGAACACTAAGAGCTTGAACATTCAACATTCAGTGAGTTGGTCATAACAAAGAGGATGTGAGCTTTCCAGCTTTCTCTTTCACTCTCTGTGACAGTCCTAACACTTCATCTGAACATTTGGAAAGTCAGTCATATGTCCATCCTCTCCAACAGTGGTTCCCTAACATTCATTGACTGTCATCAGACCACTAAAAGGGGAATTACACTGCTGACCTTGACAGACAAATACAGAGAATTTTAAAGTTGGAATTGTATGCTAACACAATTCCTTAGAGTCTATGGCTCAGACACTGCAAGGAATTCCTAGTCATCTTCCAAATACATACCACTTGAAGATACATTTTGTTTGGGCCTTTCCTTCAAAAATGAATAAATCAGGAAATAAGGGGGAATCAATTATCCATGCAAAATCTTTTATGTACAGAACTCCCATAGAAATCAGTAGCAAATCCCTGCCAAGGTGGAGGGCACAAATGACCCTAATTAGCCCAACACAGGTACATGATGGCTTCGTGACTTCTTAGTGACTTCCTGTGCTGATGTATTACCCTAATATCAGCACTTCTGCTAAAAGAGACCTGCATCCCCCCTGAGATGTAAGTAGGATATTTTCCAAGCAAGGAATGGAAAAACCCTTACCTTGTTAATAAATTATATATATTGATTAGTTATCTATCTATTTGGGTTCATTAGCCTGTTAAAATGCTATTTGGCAGAAAGACAAAAGTGTCCCTCTGTTTATTAAATAGAGTAGTATGCTCAGCCCAGTGGAGTGATACTAATTTACATCCATCAGGAATTTGGATTAAGGTACTTTTCATTCTCTTTGCTTTCCAGTCTTCTGCTTTGGCCCTGACTTTCCAAAGCTCAAAGCTCAGCAAATGTAGAGCACAGCTAAGTATTTTATATGCTGGTAACCATCATAGTAAACTTTAGTATCTTCTAAAGGGTAGGGTTGGGGGGGCAGAAAAAGCTATGAGTTGAATTGTACAACCCACACAATTGGTAAAGAATAAACTCTTGTTTCTGTCATTCAAGGGTAGCAAAAAGGAGAAATAAATATTGCACGAAGTTCTGTAACTTCAAAACCAGGGATGATGTGACACAACCCAAAGCCAGCAGAACCCCCTGAAGGTGCACAGATCCCTCCAATAGCATGATCACACCAGGTAACAGGACTCCCTTAAAAGAATGCTTCCAGCTTAGTTACATCATGTGACATAGAGCTGACATGTCACTGAGTTACAGTGCAGTACAGAATCACTGGAATGGGCTGTGCAGATGCAGTGAGTTGTTCTGAGTGACATACCTAGTTCTGTCATAAACAGAAGGTTCAAGCTGCTTTGTGGGTAAAACTGAGAGGCCATCTTTTTGTGGCTGAAATCCATTGATCAAATACTCCCAAATACAACCGCTGAAACTGTTACTGAGGAAGAAGCAGCGATGGCTTGTACCTTGCCTAATATAAACATGACTGAAAGCGTTAACACATAAACAGAAATGCCATCTGATGTTGTCATCACTGTATTTTTCTGAATTTCTCGAAATTAAGGAGTGTGGCTGAGGGAGTCAGCTCAGCAGTCAGTCATAGTTTAGGTTTTGGATTAGCAATGTTTCTGCCAGATGGGCTTGGATACATAAAAGGGTGTGGGAATGTGGCACTTTCAGGTGGTTTCTTCTATCGGGGTAGAAATGGAAAACCATAGCTCCTGAGTGTCTAATTGTTGTGATTTGAAACATTTAAATATATAAGGCTACACCCCCTGTTCACTCACCCATCTTTCCTGGAATATAGATCAGAGCCATATCCATAAGGCTCATTTTGGCTTCTCAATAAGAAAGGGCAGCCAGTCAAGCCTCATCAATGTAAATAATGGATGCTCAAAGAAAACTAGTTAGCCTTCTCAAATCAGAGGTAACACTGCAGAGGAGGATGGAATGCTTTATGGTCTGTGTACTCATTCCAATGTCTGCGTCTTGGTAAAAGAAAGGTTATATTGCCCATCTCAGAAAATGTCCCTTTGACTTTGGGGTTCTTACCCCCACATTAGAAAGGGAGCTCCCTAGCAACAAGTCTTTTCAGCTGAGAAAATAAGGTTTTCCATCCTGCCTTCTGATCTAAACCCTACTATATTTGGAAGCTACAGTATATGAAAAGGACACGTTGAGGTATTTCTTATATAATAGTTAATTTCAGGAAATAACAAAAACAACAATGAGCATATTGTGGCAAACCCCAAAGTTCTGGACAGCGACAATTACGGATATGAAGCAAGAGACCATTTTTGGTGCAAAGATTACAAGCTGTTGGGGATGACACTATTGGAAGAGTGGCAAATGGTCAGCTGGGATGGAAAAATCTTACCATCAAGAATTTAAGACAGGAGGAAAAACCACAACTGGAAGTCTTGAATGCGGAGGTAGGTAGAATTTTGAGCACCATCCAAGCATGTGTGGCAGACCACAACAGGTTTACGCTTGCATTTATACAGACATGCAGAGAATGAAATCCATCAACACTTTAAAGAAATTCAGCTGAAAGTACAGAATTAGAACTGACAAAAGATGCCCTGATAGAAAGATCAAGCAGGAGCTTAAAAGAATCGATCCAAAGATCAAAGTTTTGCAGAGAATGAGAGCCATCATAAATGAGAAGATAATAGAAACTTGTCATTTTATCTATCTGAGAAAGATTAATCGAAACTACAAGCATATGGCTCAGAAGGGCATGGCAATGGTAAGCCTGAATGTCAGGTGTATAGGTGGGCAAAGTGGAGAAGTGGAGATGGGCAACAAGGAGGAACGAAAATGTACCTATACAAACTGAAAATTCTAAAATCAAACACATGGAGATTATTACATAACAATACTCTAGATTTTTGATTGCCTGATATGTTCCCTACCTAGTCAATTACTAGTAATGGAAATGGGGTGATTGTTTCCACCTAAGAAGAGATTGTCTCCGTGGTTTTTTTTAGAGCTGAAATATGGAATTCCTTTCACAGCAGTAAGAAAAAAAACAAGAACAGCAAACAGTATTGAATAGTGCCCACTTTCCTCAGTTCTTTGGTGATTGCTTTTTTGGGGCGATGTCCATCGGAACTGTGGTCCATGCAGTCCCTTTTGAGCTGCTCAGCTGACTGAGGGGAAGGTGAGAGTGGTGAGAATGGGGCTGGATTGTGGGGGGCAGGGGGAATTGCCTGGAGCCCCCTGGGATGAGCTGCTTGGTATGCAGCTGATCTCCAGCTCAGCTGGCTGATTCCTGTTTCATTTGGGGCTCAACTGTCCCCTGGCTCAGCTCAATATATGCTGACCTAATTTGTCCATCCCAGGTCAGCCAGGCAATAGCTTGCTGAGCCAAAGCTGGTGGAGCTGAGACTGGTGCAAGCCCCACAAAGGAAACATAATAGGGGCGTGGCAGGAGTGGGATCAAAGATCAGAGACTTAGGTTGGCTCCTAAGCCCATTCACCTCCATCATGTGATCTGGCAGCCCACCATAAAACAGTATTTTAATGGCTTGTTTTCCCTCTTCCAGGCTTAGGTAGAGAGAAGGAGCCTCAGCGCTGAATGGGGGTTTGGTTCTGATGTAACTTTACACCAGCTTAACTTAGGCCAGCTTCTTGTTCATAGGATTGCTCCCATGGACTTTCTTTCCAATTGCTGGTTCTTCTAATGCTGAGAACTTGGGTTTCTTTGTTTGTTGGTAGACATATATCCTCCTAAAAGTGTAGCGGTATTAGCAGAGCCACAATCTTCCACTAAATTTATGCCAACACCTACAGTGTTCGAGAAGGTTTCTTCCATTTGCAAGCCACCACTGGTAAGAGGCATCAAGGCTAGAGCTTTCATATCAATGTGACTACACTAAGTACAGTGGAGTCTGGAATTGCACCAACATACCAGCTGGAAATCTGTTCCTCTAGCTTCTTCCATGCACCCCAATGTATAGCAGAAATTGCAGTATACATCTATTATCAGGAACTAGGGTTTTAAGATGGCAATTTGGTATTTGGGCTTTAAAGGGCATCCTGTGATGACAGACCATATGGTCATCTTCTGCCCTTTAATGTTCCTATGCAATAATGTATTTACAAGGCAACAGAGAGGCTAGGAAGATAATGCCATCTGCTGCCACTGAGACGGGAAGCACAAAATAGATTAGAAAGCTAATAAATGAAAGACTCTCAAGAAACAACCAGGCACCAACAGATATGTTTATTTTTTTATTCTTTCCGTTTGCATAGTATTGACCAAGGTATACAGGGAGGGAAATTTGCTTGCTAGTAAAACAAATGACCAAGCCCACAAATTTGATCTTTCTTTGATGGCAAAAAATAAATTAATGATACAAATTACTCGTTAATCTATTCAGTATTAAAGAATGGGTGGCTAGGGAGGTCTAGCAGTGGATCATTCATGTTTGAGTATTCATCATGTTATTGACTCAATTGTGATCTGTTCAACAGTCTCAGAGTAATTAAGTCTCCCGGCTTGCTTTTGTCAAAGCGACTGTATTTAAGTCACACTGAATTGCCATAAACACAGCTGGATTCCAGTAGACCAACCTCTCACAACCCAGTATCCTCCAGATGTTTTGGACTACAACTCCCATCAGCCCCAACCAATCAGGGATGGTTATTTTATGTGCATTTCATAGATTTATATATACTGCTTAATATCAGTCTCTAAGGGCACAACCTTAACTCTTTGCATTGCCTTCCTATACTTAGGATCGCTCCCTTAGTTAATCTAGCACATCATTTGACCCCAAGTTTGCTGGAATATAAACTTGTAAAAGATAAAAACCACCATGGATCTGGCATAAAATATGCTGGCTGGGCATACGTAAGATTGCTCCTTTAGCGGGTTACAAAAAAATCAAGAGAATCTAAATCAAACAGCTGTAAACAAATCTGATCTTAAAAGTGCCAGAAAAATACCGTAACAAAAATGGTCCAATAAACATCCCAAACTAGATATCCTTCCATTAAACCCTGATTCACCCACAGAGCCAGTGTGGGATAGTGGTTAGAGTGCTGGACAAGGACCTGGGAGACCAGGGTTCAAATCCTCACTTGACCATGAAGCTCACTGAGTGACCCTAGGCCAGTCACTGCCTCTCAACCTAACCTACCCCACAAAGTTGTTGTGGGAATTGAATGAGGAAAGGGAGAACCATATATGCCACCTTGAGCTGCTTAGAGAAAGATGTGAGATACAAGTGCATATGAGGGATTCGATACACACACACACACACACACACACACACACACACACACACACACTGCCCCTGAAATTCAGTGGAAGGGGTGATCTAAAAGTGACAGTCATAAATATTGGTGCTTTTGAGGTATAACCATTTGTGGATTTGAGAGAGGTTTTTGTTTGTTTTGAGGGATATTTGTGGCATGGGATACACATTCCCCCCTCTTTCTTGGTCCCTTGTTTAAGGGGCTTCCATACAGCAGCACTGTAACCCAGGTCATCCTGACCCAGACAACTTTCTAACTCAGCTGTTTGGCAACATACTAATATTGTTTGATTTGGATTATTAATTATCTCTATCCTGAAATACTGAAGGAAGATTTGAGTGGAAAAAACCCCAAAGTAAAAAATCAGTGCTGATCAAGCACTACCCAGAGGAAAATCCCAGAACATCCCGAAATATTAAGATTAGGATGATTTCCAGAAGATCGTTGCTAGTCCCCACAAAGTCTGCCTAAGATAGAGGTTTTATAGAGTTTTGGGAAATGCCAAGAAATTCCTAGAGCATTTCCAGGAATATCTGCTGCAGACCCAGATTCTAATATGGCTGAGATCATGCTGTCCTCTACATGATGCACACAAAGCAAGGCCAGCTGTAGCATTTAGAAAGGATGCTCTAAAATCCTGAAGGAAGTCCTGCAGCTTCCTTCACATTGACCTAATATGAAAGAATCAAAGCACGGTTAGATTATCCCTCTCCATTGTTTCAGTAGTGATTCCTTTAATCTACAAAATGAAGCCATTTCACATGATTAAACCAAATAGAAATAGTTCCATTTAGCTGATTCAACCATCTCCAGCTGAAGTTCCGCAGCCGAGGCTTTTTCCAAATATGGAGACAAGGGCTCGGGAAAGCTGCACCCAGGGAGAAGCTCCTGTTCCCCCGTGTCAGGCTACTATTAAAGGTCTAGCCTCTGAGCCAGTCGACAAGGTGGCAACTATAATTCCGATTCATGGATTTCACTGTGCATTTTCAACAGCTGCAGAGTGGGTGCTTGACAAGGGAATTACAAAGCAGGGAACAGGTACAAAATCTATGCTTCATGTAGCCTGAGAAATGACCGAGGCATTGCCGAAATCCCCTTGTTCTTTCATTACAGCGAAGTAGATCAGGGAACAGCCTCCTTCTCTGGTGCCACTGAGTCAATCTGTTACAAAAATGCAGAGCCAAGAGTTGACACCCTTGTCATAAACAAATATCCAACCTAGTTTCCAATTTTGAAGGCAATGCCATCAATACAGAAAACATACTGACACAACTGTGGATATATATTTTTTTGTCCTTCTTTTTATGTTGTATCTGCCTCCTTCCCTCAGGAAAATTCATCAGCAAGGTGGTTGCGGAGAATTCATTGGCACCCACCTCAGAAGTAACGTGTTTCCCAGCCCTGTCCGGTGGTCTAAATAAAGCACTCAAGGAGTTAATGGAGTCTGCTGCTGAGTGTTTGCTTTCTTCTGTTTGAAATCAAACATCTGATCTTTATCTGAGGTGACAGGTTTAATGCCTTTCTTCTCTGACAAATTTTGAGCTGAAGAGGAATGCAAACACATATATCGGTGTGGTTTTATAAGTGCTCATTGGAGCAAGCCAATATTGGCAGATTTGCTCTCTAATAAACAGCCGAGCCATGAGCTGGTGCCACATGGTTAAAAAATAAAATAAAAATATATCTTTTACATCATTTACATGGCTTTGGTGGGATTTATCAGAGGTCAGGTAATTCAACATGGATTTGGGCTAGCAGAGAGGCGGGTTGCTAGTTTCTTCATATTTGAGATGTTTAAACCTAACCTTTATATGCAAAGGAATATCGCACTCATGAAAGGTTAACATTTTCAGTGCCAAGAGACTAAAAGACAATTGAAAATAGATGTTGCAATTCGTATTACAAAGAGGCATGAAGGCAAATGGGCAACTATATTCAAATGTGAAATCTAGGATCAAAGACACACATGAGGTGGGAATTGCAAACCGTTTGGAGGATGGGATTGAAAACCAACAAGCGAGCACAATCATATGACATGATTCTAAATACACATAATGGCTAACTATAGCACACCAGTGTGTGCACCAGGTCTATCCCAACATCTTTGTGTCCTCTGGCCACCATTTCCTACTCTCCCAACCTTTCACATGATGACCACAAAGGTCTGCAAGAATATTCTTACCATATTCAGCTGAATATGGTTACAACCCTTCCTTCATTCAAAGAGTACTGATTGTGTGAAGGGTCAAGAGAGAAGGGAAGACCAGGAATATTTCGCTAAAGAAGGGTATGGTGCATGTTCCCTTAGCTTCTAAGATGACAGGGTTGATAGACTGGTCAATGGCTGTCATACTTTAAAAAAATCTTGTTGAGAGAGGCCTCACTTATTAACCTCTTCCCTACATCACAATGTTAGTCAAGACCTTCCTTTATAGGGCAGCTTTTAGAACCTGACAGATGTACTGGAACAGCCATTCCATACATCATGCTGTCTTTTTTATTTGGCATTGTTTATTTTTATTTTATAACTCTGTTCTACTAATTTTGATATGTGTTTTATGGGACTTTTTAAACCATGGACACTTCAGGGGCCTTTTGAGGCTGATAACAATAATACTAATCATAAATGGTTCAACATATTCAGTTCAAGTACCACATTTCAAGAAAGCAGGATTCAGACTGAAGGATTTTCACAGAAAAGTGACAAAGTTGGACAAGTTGAAGACATTTAAATGTGTAGAGTCTGAGAAGGACAGATTAAGAGACACATGCTGTCTTCAACCGTTTAAATATGCTAAGAACTGGTTTGTAGAATCAAATTTATCACTTGAATTCTCTACAACTATTTATTATACACTTGCTTCTTGTTCACACATGCTTGCCATCGCTTAATTTCTGTATGAATCCTGTTAGGCCAAACCAGATGCATGGTAAATATGCACTTTTCACTTGGGCTGTAACCCAGTTGATTTTGCCATAATCCAAATGATAAACATGAAAATATGAACAAGCTCTTGAGGGCTATCAGTAGAATGAGTAAGCCAACTCTATTGCAAAACATTGTGTTGGGGACAATATTAAAATGTCCTGTGATGGGCCTATTCACACATGCATTGCTGAGAATCTCAGTTCAACTGGAACATCACTGCATGGGACCCAAATCTATGTGTACACTTAGCACTGCACTGACCAATGAGTGCAGCACTCTTGCAAAGGAAGCAGGGGGGACTGATGAAGTTCAAGCTAAGTTTTAAGGGAAGAATCGGTAGTTAATGCCAAACATTCTCCCCATAGTAGTTACTGTACAAGGGAATTTCCCTATTATAACTAATATTCTGTAAGTGCGGGCCTAATTGGCCCCTGGAATTTCAACCATATTTAATACACACCAATGCCCTTATTTTGTATTAATTAATTCTGTATGGTAATCTGGATCTACACATGTTGCTGGAGAGGACAAAAGTCTGCAATGCCCACCCACTATTCTCTCTTTGTTTTTAATGATATTTATTGAAAAAAGAATTTTTTTAAAGTTACAGAGAAATAAAAAGACAAAATTACAAAGAAAAAAGACAAAAACAGAAAAAGAAAAAGAAAAAATAAAACCATCATTTTCAAATTCTCCAATTTCATTACCTTCTTTCCATGACCTCCTCCTCCTCCCATCTCTTGTATCTTGATTAATAATTGTCACAGCAAATCCTTTCCATAATTCATAGTATTCTGTCATTGCATTACCTTACTCTATTTTCATCTTATCTTATAAAAAACCTTAAAACTTAAGACTTAAATCTTATTTTTACCAGCTTCTCATAACCATAACCTTTTTACCTGATTCTTTAAACATTTTTACAAGAGCCAAGTAATTTCATTTCAACATTTTCCCAACGTTCATAAAACATTTCTGATAATAAAAAGAAAAAAGAGAATAAAAACAATCCAATCTTCTTCCAGCGTCCCCTCTCCCCGGTCCCAGGATTGTCAGTCCTTTTTTATCCCATTAGTCTGGCCCATTAACCTGGTGATCTTATATCCGAGGACTTCAAATCTCTTCCATGTCCCTTCCGCAGCTCTTCTTCATATTTTCCTTTCACTCGTGGGAACTCCAGCTTGGTAGTGTTTTTGACCCATTTCAACAAATCAGCCCCTTTCTCATAGTCCAGACTAGACTCCATGTGGTATTTTAAAACATGTTTCAAATTCCCTCCAAGGTTGGGAGTCCCAACAGCTCCAAACCTCTGACGGCCCATTGCCAGACTTGGAAAGTCCAAACATCCCTGCCTAGGGGGTCAGTCCAACCCCCCATTTCCAAATCAATCCAAACTTTGTCTTTCCAAATCTGGTTTTTTCCAAGTTCATTTGTCAAATCCAAAGGCTCATTTTCCTGCTGGGCCAAAAGTCCCTCCATCCCTGGCGCCCAAGATTCAGCAAGGTCCTCTTCTTTCAGTTGTTCTGTCATGGCACGCTCCTGTTTTGGTTCCTGGGTGGGCTCCATATACTTTCCCACTACCTGTTCAAAGGTTCTGGCCGCATTAGTCATAAAATCCATCTTCTGACTTAACTGATCCAATAGGGCATTTATTTTACAGAAAGCACCCAACAGTGCTTCTGAAGGCATTGTCCTACAAGGTCACAAATCCTTTCCCACAGTTGTAATCAGTAACAGCTGCAAGTTCCCAGAATTTAGTTACAATTTCACAGTTCCCCTCTGGGGGAAAAACTTCTGGTTGTTCTTTTTCTTAAAAACAATAGCAACAAAGTTTCTTTTTTAAGATATTTTGTCCATATTTGTTATTTTAAAAAGGAAACAATGGAGTCACACCACCCGCTATTCTCCCCCCATCCCCAGCATGCTTCCCACAGCTGTGGCAGTGGTGGCAGCAGCAGTGAGCAGCATGAGGAGAAAGAATGATTTCTTCCCTCCCACTGCTGCCATTGCTGCTGCCAAGGAAAGCCTGGGTCACAGCTCACAACCATAGGTAAGTCTCTTTCCTATAACTGGTACTCCTCTCAGTCCCAAATTTGTTCAGTCCCTGAAAAAGTCAGCAAACTTTGCTGAAAAAGTCAGCAAACTTTTTCAGCAGGGGGCCGGTCCACTGTCCCTCAGACCTTGTGGGAGCCTATATTTTTTTTTGGGGGGGGGGCGAATGAACAAATTCCTATGCCCCACAAATAACCCAGAGATGAATAACCCTTTTAAATAAAAGGACACATTCTACTCATGTAAAACATGCTGATTCCCGGACCATCTGCAACCAGATTTAGAAGGCGATTGGATCGGATTTGGCCCCCAGGCCTTATTTTGCCTACCCATACCCTTAGGCATTGCATTTGTTGGACTGTTACACCTTTCTCTTCTTAAACCTAATCCAGCACCATGGATTATTGTGGGACCTGGTCTTCTTCCAATTTCTAGGCTTCCCTACCCTTGACTCCTTTTCCTATCTCCCTGGCATTCAGCTGCATTTGTTGTTTTCCTCTTTTTCATTAGTCAAGACCAGGGGTCAGCAAACTTTTTCAGCAGGGGGCCGGTCCACTGTCCCTCAGACATTGTGGGGGGCCAGACTATATTTTGAAAAAAATAATAATGAACGAATTCCTATGCCCCACAAATAACCCAGAGATGCATTTTAAATTAAAACACACATTCTACTCATGTAAAAACATGCTGATTCTCTGGATCATCCACCAGGCTGGATTTAGAAGGCAATTGGACCAGATCCAGCCCCCAGGCCTTAGTTTGCCTAGCCATGTAAAGAGCTTGCAGGAAGCCAGTTTTAACCCAAAATGAAGCTCTTTTTCTACTTTTGAACCATAAAAGAATGGTTTCTAAGAACCCAGAGGAACTTGGCTTAAGTAAATGAAGCCTGGATCCTGGTTGGATATTTTGAGTAGTCAACAGAGATATATGGGTTTCTTGTCGGATAAGAGCATACTGACAGCTTCCAAAATAAAGTCAGAGTGATTTGCTTTTATTTTGAAAATTTAAAAAAAACACACCACTTTACTTTTACAGGTAAAATAGTAAGGCAGAGCATCCTGTCAATATTTTCCCTAATCTTTTCACCATGAACCTTTCACAAGAAAGCTAAGTCTGCAATCCTGTATCCACTTACCTGAGTGTGGCCAGATGGGTACAGGTTGGGCAGCACACCTAACTTAAGGCAGGAATGGTTACAAAGTGGCACCTCATTATCAATGTCCCAGGAGCTGCTGAATCACATTGTGTTAATGTTTAATAAAGTTCTGGCCCTAATTTAACTTAATGGTCAGTGTTCCCCTCATCACTTTATTCTGAGCGTGGATGCGATGCTGCATTTCACAGATTAGGTTAGGCACTTTGATAGTGATTAGTCAGGAGGATGGGCCTTGGTTCTATACTGTTCACACACTTCCACCGTAATTCTATACATATGCATACAAAAATGGTGTACTGGGTATAACTGCAACCTTTAAGAAGAAGCAGACATAGTAATCTCCTTTCCTGCCCTCTCCTGGTGAAGCACATACAGTGAAACAATACAGGGCTCTTCCAGATTTCTTCTTGACTGGGCTTCCTTCAATATTGTATTAAAATCTGTATTTCCTTTTAGAGACAGAAGCATCCCAGGAAAGGGAAGACAGGCCATACTCCTGGAATATTCATGTGATCAAACAGGACAGGAATTAAGATACTCTTTGTTAACAGGAGAATATCTCCTCTTCCTTCATAACCCCCCCCCCAATCTTTTAATTGATTTTCCAGTGGGATACAATAGCAATGAGAATTCAGATGAAAACAAAGAAACCATATCCAAGTTTGAGAGGAAAATATATTAAGTAATGAAGTTAATCAGATAAATTTGAACAGAGAGGTACTATAAACTTATAAACCTATCAGTTGAAAAGGATTGATGAAGCTAAAGGGAAGGATTCCCTGTCCCTCCCTTACTTCCTATGTGTTCAGACATGACATCCAAAGCAAATGTACCATCTGTGTACTTAAGTACACAAATACAGTACGGTAATTCACAAGTAATGTTCAATTATTGTGTACCTGAGTACACAATAGCTGAGGTGTTCAAATGAACAAGTGTACAGTCTTTTGCAGAAACACTTGTAGGCGTGTAGAGAAATACCTTGCCCCTCTGTTCAGTTAATGTATGAACGACCCTTTCAAGTCCCCTCAACATACAGTACAAGAGTTAAAGGGCACTGAAGCAGTAAAGTATGTTTGAAGTAACTGTTTGTGTGAACATGACCTAAGTTTGCCAGATCACACCTCTTAGCTTTAATCTAATTTAGAAAACTAATTCTGGTCAGATCACTTCCAACTGTATTGGACACCCCTTCAAATCCTCCTCCAGTTACTAAACACATGTTAGTATTTATGTATTAGCTGCATCAGGGCAAGTGTCTATGATGACATGAGCCAGGAGAATACAGATTGTTGGGGTGTGTGTGTGTGTGTGTCGTGTGTGTGTGTGTGTGTGTGTGTGAGAGAGAGAGAGAGAGAGAGAGAGAGAGAGAGAGAGAGAGAGAGACATTCTCACACAAAAAAAGAAAGACCAGGCTTGCTCAATGGCATCCAAAAACTTTTCCATCTGCTGAGGTACATGATAATTGACATGTCTCCGAAAGGACTGCCGGACCACATGGATTCCAAACAATTACATTTCTCAGCTGTTAGATTTTCAAACGTGATCTATAGAGCGATGCTGACAGTAGATTTTCTGCCAGCAATAAAGGTGGCCTGATTCAGAGAATAATTATTGTATGCAAATGAATGTGATTTTCCTCTGCCCTTTTATGGATGGCTCCACTCTGCCATTCATCAGGGCCACAAATTTCGGTTGGTAGGATTTAAAGAGACAGGCGCCTCTAGAGCTTTGTCTGGACTTACTAAATCCCTGCTTAAGTATCTTCATAAATAGGTGGGCATATGCTATATGTGGATGCCTGATTTCTACCTCTTTTATCTATATATTACTGCTTAGGAAATGGTCGAGGAAAAAACATCAGAGTTCCTGTCCTTAAAGTTCATGAATCTAATGGCAGTATCGTTATTATTTTTTCAAAGCATGTCTAGTATATAATCCTGAAATGGTAATATATACATAGTCAGTTGCTATGTATATACCTATGTGCTTTCCAGCCTTATAGGATTTCTCTGGCACAATGCTTTTCTGATCTCAAATTATCCTGTAATAGGTGTGATGTCATCAATTCTTGGACGAAAGACGAGGAAAAAATGTGGGATGCTCATGGTTCACCTTCCTTTTGATGCCGTTGTTATATCCCTGTAAAAACTGAGTTTGTGAGCCGAACGAGTAAATGCGAGTTGTAGGTGAAAACGAAAGGTAATCGTAACGAAGTCACTCTCTGATGCTGGCCACAAGAACATGAAGGCGAGCTCATAGGAAATCTGTAGTGCATAATGTGTCATTGTTAAATATCAGTTTCTGCATTTGTTCCCAGCATGTGGTGTGCATCCTCCTCCTTTGAGTATGGAAGAAAGAAGAATGTGACTGATATAAATGGAACAGGTCCATCTGTCAGTGGGCTGTCTTGTTACTCATCCTGTAACAATATACTGATGTCACAGTAGATACAGAATGCTTCTCCTCTCCGGTACCACTGAAAAGCAAAGAGGACGTGTGTGAAGTGTTTTTAGTGTGTGCATGTGTGTGTGTGTGTGTACATCTATATATATATACACACACACAATGTAGTAAGCACCACTAGAGGCCATCATACACTTACCTAAATAAATGCCACATTAATACATTCATTTCAGGGAGAAACCAGAGGCAGAAGAATGGTCCTTTACACTGCCAGAATAAAATTGTTGAGCTGAATGAATAGTTCCTTCCAGTTCAGTGCAGCACAAAACATTTTTTTAATCAGGAAAAGGTTACAAATAACCATTAAGTGGGGAAAGACACAGTGATGTGAAATGCATTCTCATAGGAAGTGTGAAAAAGCGCATTTATACTACTTAGGAGACTACATCAAAGCCAGTGTGTAAGTCTACATTGTGCCCCAGATATATCAAGTTTACATGCATAATTTGTCAACCGAGGTGAAATAGAAATTAATTATTTTCTAATTTCAAGTTGAAAAATTGGTATTGCGTAGCATTGTAGAGCAAATTTCTGCTTACCTTCCCAAATTCAGCATATCTTTCAATGGACCCCAAATGATGGACCCCCTTCTAAGTCTCTATGCACTATTAGGCATGGTGAAATTGCATCAGATGTGGGTATCTCTCTATATGAAGCCCTTTAAGTTTGCCGGAGTCAATAGAAGTTTGGATAAATATTGTTACTGGGCATGTCTCAGGGTCCTAACACTTGCTTCAGAGTTCACTGTGGATCAGATGTAACCTGCTCTAATTTGGGAAACAGTGACCACATATTGTGGCATTGGCAGCCATTTCCAGGGGGTTGTGTGTTTCCTTGAGGCCTACGACACCTTGATGAATGGGAACATTGCTTCTGGGAAAGGCTGGAAACTTCTGGTCTTCTGGGCCTGTAGAGTTGGTGAGAGGAGTCAAAGCTATCCACAGAGCAGAACATTGATTGGTGACATCCATATTTTCAGAGTTAGGGTGTTTTTGTGGGACTACCACAAGTTGATAACAAAAAGGAAAACACCAATGTGTAATTCAATCAGAATACCTCATGTGCATAGATGCCTTCTATTTTGGTTCAGGGTAACTTTACCATTAAGGGTACAATTAAGGATGACCTTACCATGATCCTGATAGATGATAGTACAAGATTGGGCAAGATATACCTCTAAAGGAATTGATCCTATTAAGGAAGGGATGGTTAGTTGCCCATTTCAGATTCTAGGGTGGAACCAAGGGTTCCAACGGAGGAAGACATATTTCCAGAGTGGACACAGAGCCTGTTGCATTCTGCCAGACTCTGCTCCTTTTCTTGATAGCATCATGGTCAAAGACCTAAAATAGAAAACCAATGTGCTGTAAAAAGGGTCCTGAAGTCACCAAAGACCCTGAGATTGATGAGACTTTCTGCCTTAAACATCTCAAGAAAGCAGCCATCCTAGAATCTTCTCCTGATGGTATCTTTATGGATGTAGAGAGAGAAGAACCCCAGAAACTCTACTTCCTTCATCATTTGCCCCCTAAGATACTTTCTCTGATGACATCTTTGGATACTTTTGTCTTTCCCCCTGAAATTTCTTCAGTTCTTGCCTTTGCTATCATGCCATTCCCAGGGTAGGAACAAGTTTCTCAGGAGACTTACCAGCATTGCTGAAGATGTTTCTGAACCAGAGTGTAACATTATTACCTGGCAGTTGATGTTTTCCAGGGAGACATAGTGAGGGTCCTAATGGTCTGCAGTGTGCAATGCAGAAAACAACAATAAAACGACGACAACAACAACAACAGCATGGCAGAAGTCAAAGTTAATGGACAACCATAAAAAAAACATAAGAGTCCATCAAATCCAGACACAATAAAAAGATGCATAGTTTTTGTTCAGGTTCACCACATAATCCATTATTTTCATTAGAATGTTTGATGTAGAGAAGAATTTCTGAGAGGGTGCAATTGGACAAAAAATGGTTCAGTAAGACCACTATACTTCAGCTATGCTAAAGGTAGCTTTTTCCAATGTTAATAAATAACATGGAAGATATTATTTAAAGAATGGTTCTAACATATCCCGTTTATAAAGCTCTGATTCAAGCAAAAATTATTAGACAGGAAAAGACTGATTATACTAGCACTTTTAATGGGCAATTGGAGAATGTTGTCAAATTAAATCTGTACCCCAAGCACTGCTTGCTGTTGTAAATATGATTCTTTATGGAACATGCATAAAAATGATGGCATTATCACTCAAACAGCTTTCACAATATCACAGCTTGTTTTTATTTTCATTTTTGCAAGCAAAATTATAAGCCAACTGGAAGTATGCACTAGAATGACATAATACCTCCTATCACAGTGAATTTGTGACTTTCAATAAAGATAAAACAAATGCTATTATTATTATATTTATACTACCTTTTGCTTTAAACAGGGTCCTTCAAAGAGTTTACATAAGAGAATAAAACCAAACACCATCAAACCAAACAACAAGAATTAAAACTTGTTTAACATTGTTAAAAATCTCAATCACATATTAAAAACAGTGAGAAGCCACACAGAATAAAATGTTTACACTGCCCACCTTAAGAGTCAGGGTCTTACTTGCTTTGTGGCAGTGGGGGGGGGGGCGGTATTCTGAAAGCAGGGGGCTACCAGTCTTGCATTCTCACAAACTACTCTTTTGTTATTGGGATATATAAGAAGTCCTCCTGTTCTATTATGCAGCCATGCCTTGTCAGCCTCATTTGCACACATGTTGGAAAGACTGTCTTCTCTGTGTGTAAACATGGAACCTTTTGTCTGAGGAAAGAAAAACTTGCCTGACATTGTCTATGCCATCATAGGGTCTGATGCCAGTTAATGAAAAAGGGTTTGGGGGTGGGCATCATGGAAGACATAGGTGGACATTGATCAAATTACAGTTGCATTTGATTCATTTCCATGCCTACACAGTTTAATTTACAGTGACACCTTATTCATTCTTGAACAGTTAGTCATCCATCAGTGCTGTCCTGCAAGTGATGTTGGCAATATGTTTGAGCCAAGATAGGTAAGATAAGTTTGCAAAAAAAAAAAAAAAATCCAGCAGTGGCAGAAGATGTGGTTCTCCTTCCCCTCCTCTTTCACACACATAAATTTTCTCATAATTGCCAGCCTTCACCCATAAGCACCTAAACTCCCCTCACCCACTTTGTGGTATGTGCTCCAGCAGTGAAGACTTTTTATACCTCTCTCTCATTTCCACTGCCTCTCTGGCAACTGAAGAGCTCTATAACGTTTTTTGTGAAAATCATGCCCCAGTCCTGAAAATGTAATTTTATCCCCTTTTCTTCTCCACCTGCCCACCACAATTTTAATGGAATATTTTGTTCACCTTAGGTTGGAAAGGTAGACTAGCAACATTTCAAATAAATAAATGCCACAGACATGACTCCATGTTTATTCTCAGATATGATACGGATGTGTTTAAATAAAGAGTTTTAAATCTGCCGTTTTATGCAGCTGCCCTGTTGAAATTTGTGCATTCTTCAAATTTTGTTTCATCTCTGGAATATATTATCAGCAGCTGATATTCATCTATAACTGATATTGACATCCCTGCAAAATGGAAACTTCTCATCACAATTTGCAGTCTTCTTGCCAGAAATTTCATTGAATACCACAACTAACAGGTGCAAGATCAAGCAGCTATTGTCATCCCTGACCATTGGCCATGCTGGCTGGAGCTGATGGGAATTTGAATCCAATAATATATGAAGGTCACACATTGATTACGCCTGCCCTGGGTTCTTCTATGGCTTGGGGGGGGGGAGCGGATCCTAGCTTCACTGAGTGTCTAATATCCAACTCACTTCTTCCATTTCCTTCCAATAATACTTACTGGGCCAGAGTCAGGAGAATGAGTAGTTCATGAACATCCTTGGGATGTCATTTAGTCATCCAAAGTGCCACCAGACATTTTGTTCTTACACACTGAGTGGCAGCACAAGGAGCACAGGGAAGGTGAGGGGACAAGTTAGCAGTTCCCCGCATTTCCCCCTCCCTGTCATCCCTGGCCAGATTAATGCAGAATTTGGAGCCTGGCAGGGAAGGTGGCTTAGAATCAGAGTCAAGAACCAGGGAGACTTGAGAGGAAATTCTGGAGTCAGTTTGGCTCAGAAAATAAGACAAATAAAAAGGGAAAACGAAAACCAAGCTACCATGGCTCACTGTGCCATTATGAAGTTTCTCTGGTAATACTTGATCTAGTATATACTTTCCAAAGTTCTTTCTCCTCTTGGCCTCAGTGTATGGATACTGCCCGCAAAGGTGCAATGCAGTGGAAGGAAATTTCTTCATACAAGAAATAAGTATTTTCCTGGCATGCTCAAACAATGCCCCCACCCAAGGAATGGCCCCAGCTACACATGTGCTAAGTTTCATCTCAACATACCAGAGAAGACTTATGTTCTTCAGCCCTAACTGTAAAACAAGGAAATCACAGAAAAGGGCCACCTACATTGTACAGTCGAATGGAGGGAAAGGCACCGTGAGCCTTTTTTAGATAATCTAGCAAGCAGGCAGAAAAAGCTTTTCAGTTATATTCAAAAAAGGGGGGGACCCTGTAAAATATTATTTCTCACACCTTTATATTTATTTCAATATTTCCTACTCCATCTCCCCCCTTTTAAAAAATGATCAACATGACTTTCCTGGAAACTAATGATAGAAAGAGTTATATTTACAGCCTCACTCAGGAATTTAGCATTTTCTGAGAGCTACGCTTATTAGCCTTTCCATCATGCAGAAAGAGAATCCCTTTTGCAACTGGTTCTTCTCATTCTGTTACCCACAATCCCCAGCAATTCCCTCTCCCGCCTTAAATGTCTCAGGCTCCCATCACTTCCAAACAAATGCTCTGCCAGCTGAGAAGCAGCTGCACTACCTCAAGTCAGAGCTTCGTTTATCTGTTACCCACAATTCCTTAAAGTGGACAAAAGATATCTGAAACACACAGAGAGACACACCACGGGATAATAGTTTAAAGGAAAATAGAGCATCTTTTCAGTTAAAACATCCTGTAGTATCTCCGCATAATGTTTCATGACATATGACAGGAAGGAGATGACATGTTTCACCACAAGTCAAAAAACACAGCCATGTCAACTATAACTTTGGCATGGGGGCGGGGATACCAGCCACACAAACACAAAATCAGCACATATGCAAAATGGAGTAAGGAGAAAAGCTGTCTTATTTTCTGGTTTTGTTCAAAAGTTTCCCCCAACTTTGTGAAGTATGATGTCATTTTCTGGTACTATCAGCATCTTTTCAGTCCTGTCTTTTCATCAGTCTTTACCACACACACCAAGAAATCCTTTGCAAAGATATACCTTGGATGAACTATTTGTAAGGGGTAAGCAAAGGAGTGCAGTTTAGGGCAAAAGTACGTCTTACTGAGATATTTCAAGTGAAACAAAGGGAAGGCTTGACATATATTTTTCTGTCAATCAGAACAAACTATTTGAAGTCTGTTTTAAGGACCCACACTGCCCTCCCCCATTGTGATACCAGCTTTCCTTCTCCTTGATGATTTCTCCCCTCAGTACCTTTACACAGACACACACACACACACACACATACGGTTCGTTTTGGGCAGTGGCTGTCCCATAAGAAATACTATTCAACTGAGCCGCTGCCTGTCACCGCTTCCCATCACATGCCTGGTAATTAAACTCTGACTGATTTATTGACTGACAGCCAACAAATCCCAACCCAGTTTTTATGATATACATACTTCCCCAGGCTAAATTCACTCAAACAACAGCCCAGCTGAAAAGGAAGGGGTAAGACTGGGGAGGGAGAAAAGAGAAGAGAAAGAGTGATGGGTGGCAAAGCAACACACACTTTCAAAATCTGGCCTTAGTAGATGAAGGGAATACATTTTGTTGGGGGGGGGAGTAGCGGGGAACCACCCTGTCAAACATAACGTCTCTTTCAAAGCCTGGCTTCGAAAGGGAGGAGGAGGAAAGAAGTAGTAAACATTATTACTTCAGCTTTAAGATTCATTTGAAACACCTCACGTACAAAAGATCTCTGAAGGGGAAAACAAGATGTGCTTGCAGCTAATATTACAGTCAAGTTCCAATTTTACCTAAGGGAAAGCAGCTTTATTAAAAGTCATGACTGAAATTGCGTGACAGGTGCCAATATTCTCCACCCTGACAGATGTGTCAGTTTGCAAATGCCATTTTCTTGTCAGCAGTCCCTAGATGGAGTTGCTCCCATCACCATTTGTCTCTCTTCCAGCTAGATCACACATGCCCGTTGCCTGCCTCCGAGCTGCACTGCATTGTTTGATATGTGGAATCTTCACAATGAGACTTATTAAAAGACAGTCCATTATTTTTATTTAGAGCATTTCCAAAACAAGCAGAGCGCGCATGGAGATAATTTAAAAATTGTGTGGCAGGTCATCTTCGGGCCAGAGCAGCTCAATTTGAAATGCATAAGGAAGCAGTGTTTCCCCTCCCTGCCCCCCTCCCGTCAGTTCATAATGAGGGTGATTTGAGTGACATTTAACCCTTGAATAATGTCTTTGAAAGCCTGCAGCACTGTACTGCTGTACACTAGATACAGGCACCATTCAACATGAAGGATGGATTCTGCCCAGATTTTTCCTAAATCTTTGTTCCCTGTGCGTTCTCTTATTCTGTTA
Organism: Podarcis liolepis; assembly: GCF_965112155.1. Classification (NCBI taxonomy): domain Eukaryota; kingdom Metazoa; phylum Chordata; class Lepidosauria; order Squamata; family Lacertidae; genus Podarcis; species Podarcis liolepis. The sequence continues at coordinate 55,418,925 of NC_139560.1, read as the reverse complement.
TAGGTGGGCTTGCCCGACGCAGCTATAAAATATAAAATACTCCTGATCGGCTGTATTTATGGACCCTTTCCCTCCTCCTGTTGGTTTCAAACACAAAAGAAAAATGGTATCTCTCTCGATCACGCCTGGTATGAGTAGCAGGTATAGCAGCAGCCAAGTCCTCTTCAGCCTCTGATGGAAAATTATTACAGATGAAATGATTCTGTAATAGAAATGGTAATAGGAAAGTTCCATTCTAAAGCATGTTTGTGTTAACACAAGAGGCAATGATATGTGATAAATTTGGACACCAGGGCAGAAGGACCTCAAACACCAGCATTTCCAGAAAAGGGAGGTGGGAATAAAATAAAGCCAATGCACATTATTTATTTGTTTATTGCATTTATATCCCACCTTTTTCTCCAAGGAGCTGAAGGTGGTATAGACGGTTCTTCCTCTCCTCATTTTACCTCCACAACGACCATGTGAGGAAGCTTAGCTTGAGAGGCCCAAGGTTACCCAGTGAACTTTATGGCCAAGCTGGGATTTGAACCCTTGTCTCCCAGGTTCTAGTCTGACACTGTAACCACAACACAACACTGGTACATGCATGCACATACTTAAACACATGTAAATGCAACACGCATTCTGAACACATCACTGCCTTCCGCTGGCAATTCCCAGTCCCTCTCCTCCTACCTGGGGTTTAAAAAAAAAAAATGTGAAAAGAGAAAAGTCCCACACAATTGTAGCTTGTTCACTTCACAGTTTTACACACAGGTGGTGACTATTCCAAATGGGGAGTTCCTTTCCCTGTCCCTACGCGGGTCAACAATGTGTGTATAAGCGTGTCCTGCCCTGCTACATTCTGCCCTGTCCCCCACTTCCATTCTGCCCCTATTCTGCCTTCTTCCAGGTCCAAAAGGGCCCACATGTCAGCAGCCACACATTAATTGGACAAGCCTAAAAGGTTCACCACCGGGTAGCCATTGTAAAGCTTCCATTGCTGAAATGAAGGCTGGCTGGGAAGTCCCACAACCCAATGTTGCATTCTACCTGTGCCTTTGCCTATGGTCTGTGAATTACTAAAACGACTTACTTGGGGCATGTCCTAGATTTATCTGCTGAGGAGCACTGACCACTATTATGAAGCATCATGCCCCGAGTTCTGAACAACAGAGGTAGAGCTGTCCTGTTTTCAGTCTTCTCTCTTAGATGGTACCTTTGATAGTACAGAAGTATCCCAGCTGGCATAACTCAGTCAGTTTGAGCTCCACGTTGGGCTAAATATTCCTGTATTGCGGGGGATTGGTCTACATGATTCTCACGGTCCCTTCAAACTCTACAGTTCAATGATATCAAATCTCAGTAGATCACCTTACCCACTACATGAATGTTTCTATGGGCAGTTCACCTCAAGAATGCATTTGAAATGTGCTCTAGTCTTCCTTTTTTTATCACATCCGGTGACAGTAATGTCTGCACCCTCCTAGGCCACACCCCTTCACTGACCCTGCCCTGCACCTTCCACTAGTGATTTTACGTGGTTGACATGTCTCACTGAACTGTGAAGATACATCTGCCTTGCCTGAATGGACTTCCCATATACATTTGGTGTGCCACACTGAGGGCAGGATTCTAGACTAGATGGGCTTTCGCTCTGATGTAGCAGGACTCTCCATATGTTCACAGCTCAGTCTATTTCCTGCCCCTCCAACTTTGCTGCCCGAGGCAGCTGTCACATGCCGCCTCATGGTAGGACCATCCCTACTCTTGTACATTGGTATCTCAGGTTACATACGCTTCAGGTTACATACGCTTCAGGTTACAGACTCCGCTAACCCAGAAATAGTGCTTCAGGTTAAGAACTTTGCTTCAGGATGAGAACAGAAATCGTGCTCCGGTGTCGCGGCGGCAGCAGAAGGCCCCATTAGCTAAAGTGGTGCTTCAGGTTAAGAGCAGTTTTAGGTTAAGAACGGACCTCCGGAACGAATTAAGTACTTAACCCGAGGTACCACTGTATTAGGTGAAGTACAAGATCCTCTACAACATGGAACATTTCAGAGATCAGACTGATTAGCACTTACTCATAATGAATGTTTCATCCCTGGAGTAGCTTTGTTGTACAGTCAAGCACATATGATTTCTTATGCCTGTTTTTAACTTGTGACTAATTCTCCAACTCATCGTCTCTGGTTGACCACAGTCCAAAATGAGTCACACGATTAAAGAAGCATCTAGAGAAGGACTGCCCAGGAATCATTTCTCTTAACACAAACAAAGAGATAAGAACAAACCAACAATGCTGAGACCAACACTGGAAGGTGTGACATCACCCACTACCAAGCAATCAGCAACTCTGGGGCAGCGGAGAGATGTGCACATTACTATTTTTATTTCATGATATATTAGTGCTTGCCTCCTGATGATGTCCACAGGGAGTAACAAACAAAACATACAGAGGAGGAGAAAGACGTAGCATTTTTGCAGAATTATTTAACTAATTAATTACCTGCTGCATACATTTCAAGAGCCAGTGTGGTGTAGTGGTTAAGAGCGGTAGTCACGTAATCTGGGGAACCGGGTTCGCGTCTCCGCTCCTCCACATGCAGCTGCTGGGTGACCTTGGGCCAGTCACACTTCTTTGAAGTCTCTCAGCCCCACTCACCTCACAGAGTGTTTGTTGTGGGGCAGGAAGGGAAAGGAGAATGTTAGCCGCTTTGAGACTCCTGAAGGGGAGTGAAAGGCAGGATATCAAATCCAAACTCTTCTTCTTCTCTTCTTCAAGGGTTTGGAGAAGGGTAGAGTCCCTGACTTGAAAAGGACAAAACTGTGCCCCAATAAGCATTTCCATCTCAAGAGCAATTCAATGGCTTGTCTATAGAAGCACTGGCCATAAGAAAAGTCCCACTGAACAAAGATAAAGAAGTGTCTTGGACCCATTGTCCAAGCCCTGTGGAAGCCCTTCTGGCTGCAGTCAAACAGGAAGCGAGCAATCCTCATAGGTCTTCTCTTAGTCATGGTGGCTAAAGTGTTGGACTAGGACCTGGGAGTCCAGGTCTCTGGGTGACTTCGGTCTACTCACCACCAGTCAGCCTAGCCTACCTCACAGGGTTGTCATAAGGATGAAATGGGGAGCGGGGAGAACCATGTACACCACCGAGTTCTTTGGAGAAATGGGGGTATGTTAATGTAATAAAAAGAATCCAAATACATAAAAATGCTATCACAGGAAAAGCGATGCTTCCCAACATTTGTCCTCCATGATGTAGGACTCACAAGAGTGTTTGCCTTGAGTCTTAACCAGGGGTCTCCAAGCTTTCGTTGCCTCAGGCCAGTGTTTTGAGCGACGATCACATGGCAGGCCAGAGGGCGTACGCTATTTCCAGCGCACTTCCAGGCTGGAGGAGGCCCATGCGCATGCGCACAAGCTATTTCCGGTGCTCCTCCGACCCAGAAGTGGGTCCCCGCACTGCGCCACGCCGGTAAGAGTGGGCAGCAGCGGGCGGTGGCAGGGGTCGCAGGCTGGATAAACAAGTCCCTCAGGCCTTATCCGGCCACCGGATATGTAGGTTGGTGACCCCTGGTCTTAACCCTACATGGTCATAGTGTCTTATATACACAGGTATGTAAAACAGCTTCCAACCTGATGCCCTCCAGATGGTTTGGACTCCAAGTCCTATCAGCTCTAGCTCTCATGGAAAATAGTTGGGGATGATGGGAACTGTAGTCCAACAGCATTTTGAGGGCATCATGTTGAAAGCTCCAGTCGAAAGTATGGCTGTCACTTAAAGAGGCAGAAAATTTCACACAGGAAGGAAAGACGTGAGGGGTGTTCTTCATGCATCGCTCACTAACAATGCTCCTCTCCACTAACAATGCTCCTCTCCACTGACATGGCTGCTGGTCACATGTCCCCCTGAAGGCATGGCCAACAGGTGCAGCATCTGTGAGGGAGAGGCCTGTCTAGTGAGATTGCCCCCCCCCCACCTCTCTTGTGATTGTTTGCTCTGTTTTAAAAACTGTTTTCAGCTGAGTTTGTACATCATCTTGAGATGCATCATCATCAATGTGTTCAGTGTGTGGCATAGCTTCTGGCCCACTTCATCAGGCCCTGTTTGCTGTCACTAGTGGGGCTAGCATTCAGCAGCAATGCTGAACTTCCCTGTCAGTCAAGAGCTGCTAACTTGCTTTTTGCCTTTCCTGAGACTTGAGGGCAGAACTGGCCACGGAGAGGAAGACAACCTTTGTGGGACAAGGGGAAGGATCCAGTGGTTTGCTATCAGCTCTCCACCTCTTCTGGCCTGTGGGAGCAACACCCGACAATAGGGCCAGTTACAGATTGCCAAAAAAAGAGGGAATAAATTATCCAAAGAAGAAGACAGAGGAGAACCACTGAGGATCCACTGAGTCCCCAAACCAGCCCCACTGGTTGGACTGGTGATTGGGAGCAGCCTCTGAGACCATATAACATCTGTCCTGAAAGACCTACATTGGCTCCCAGTACATTTCCGAGCACAATTCCAAGTGTTGCTGTTGACCTTTAAAGCCCCTAAACAGCCTTGGCCCAGTATACCTGAAGGAGCATCTCCACCCCCATTGTTCACCCCAGACACTGAGGTCCAGTGCCAAGGGCCTTCTGGCGGTTCCCACACTGCGAGAAGTGAAGCTACAGGGAACCAGGCAGAGGGCCTTTTCAGCAGTAGTGCCCACCCTGTGGAATGCCAGATGTCAAGGAGATGAATAATTATAACTTTAGGAGACATCTGAAGACAGCCCTGTATAGGGAAGCTTTTTAAAGTTTAAGGTTTTACTGTGTTTTTATATATACTGGAAGCTGCCCCGAGTGGCTGGAACAACCCAGTCAGATGGGTGGGGTACAAATATATTATTATTATTATTATTATTATTATTATTATTATTATTATTATTATTATTATCAGGCAAAGTGATTTGCCTGCCCCCTACTTTTCCTTCTGGCTGTCACTCCATGAACAGGTTGAGATTGCAGCCTTACTTAGGATTCAGAATATTCTGGGTCCTCTCTGGATGGAAATACAGAATCTCCATAAGACTTTTTAAATGGGACATGATGAGGAAATAGGGACAATATGCTCAAGTCAGTCGATCAAAGCTAAAGCAGGAAATGCTGTGCTTTTGTTAAGACACTATTTTGTGAGGGTTGACAGGTAGTTGATGGCTCATCTGCCACATATTTTTAGAAGGGAGATGTATGGGGATAGCAAGGCGAAGACCTCAGAACATTCGAGATGTTTGTCACCTTTCCCTGGCCTTTCCTTCCTATAAAAATCTACAGTGTCTTTATTTCCAACTGAATAGCATGTTAGGCAGCAAGTAGCTGTAAACAAGTTTCACCTCCCAATTTACTTCAGGCCTGTCACTTTCCATCCCTGAGAATAACTAAGTTTATAAAGATCCCCAGGCTCCTGGCCTTCTTAATCATGATAACTCTTATCAGACTCCCATATCTCTGAAGCAGCACATTTTTCTTGTCCTCCCCCAGGAAAGAATGGTGTTTATAAGGCAATCTGTCGTAATCCTGTCAATTATCCTTTGGTAGACTGAGGCCATGGTACCGTACAACCTCCAGAGGGGTCAATCTGAAGGATTTATTCCTAAGGCCTTGAAGTTTTGGTGTATAGCTTTAACTTTGGAAATATCATGACATCTTCTTCCTTTACAATCCATTTTGGTAGCACACTATTTTACAAATACAATTCAGCAAATAAAAACAACAAAGAGTCTTGTGACACCTTAAAGACTAACAAATTTATTATGGCATAAACTTTCGCGGACTACCTCAGATGCATGTAGTGTTATCCTGAGTTACAGGTACAGGTATACAGGACTAGGGATGGGAGGCATTGTAAACAGGTTAGACAGATATGAAACACTGAAAAGTACTGATCATGTTGATGATGATTACCTATTAAAAGTGGTCATTTGCACACACAAAGAGAGAAAGAGGAGACAGAGGGAGGGAGGGAGAAAAATTGATAACCCAGAGAGAATAGTTGATAACACAGAAATTCTGGCATTAGTAGTCAATTCACACAAGCTGTATGCTAAAATATCCATGGTACTAATTTGGTTCACAAGCAATAGAACTGAAACTCTTGTACTTTAATTCAAAGGTTTCTGCGAGTCTAGAAATTATTCAGCGAATAGAATACCATAATATCCTTCTCCTATAAAGTCAGTGGTTGTATTATTACAAGTAGAGACGAATATAATTTCATGGAACCTCCCTCCCAAGAGGGACAGCAATATCCTCAACAAGAAGAGGTCCTGGGACAAGGAGAGCACTGCTCCCTTGATCATAAGAGATGCAGTACCCTGTATGGTTACCAGCATTTTAAAACAGTTAAACAAAAACAAAAACGCACAGCCGTACAACTTCTCTAAGCAACTAAAAATGTTAAAGGAGGGAAGAGGCACTCTGGCACAGTGCAGATCCAAGTGTTCTTCATATCACTGGTTGTGTGGCTCAATCCCCAGATCTACATTCCAGTTGGTGCAAGGATCTAAGCGGGGCAAGATGACATTTGCTCCAAAACTGGAATCCTCCCCAAGCCTAGCCTAGCCTGGTTTCAGGCTATACTTCTTACCCAACAGAAGCAGCAGTGAGAGAACCCTGGAAGGAAGGAAATCACAACATTCTCACCTCCTGCCCAAGAGAAGATTAGTACTGTGATATTGCAACAAGGTCCGTTTGTTTTTGGAAGACTGTGTGCAGTCTTTCCCTCAAATATATGAAGGGATCATTCATTAGGGTAGAAGTGAGTGGGCACGAAGGTGAAGAGGGGCTGTGAACTGCAAGGAGCTGCTAACAGTAACAGATTCACAAGTCTCATCATTCTTTTCCCACTCAGCAAAAATGAGAAGGCGGATTCCCAGAACACAACAGGGAGACACATATTAATATATTAAGTAAATGACTTAATATTCATTACCATCTAAAGACATCCACTAAAGACCTCCCCAGGCTGTTAAGTCCAGGCTTTAAAATTACCTGCATCACCATAGTAGAACCTGTGTTGTGGACCATAGTTTAAAGAAGAGTCAATTTGCCCAAGATCACTCAAAACCTAATCTCCTAGCCCACAGCTTCATTGAAAAGGGAGCCAAAGTGTCTGAAATTCTTTTCTAGCATCAACTTTTTCTCCCTAAGAAATGCTTTTGGATTCATTTCCGCATACATGCAAAGAACATGATACATATACAATTCCAAAGACAAATCTCTCTTCTTTATACAGTGGTACCTCGGGTTACAGACGCTTCAGGTTACAGACTCCGCTAACCCAGAAATAGTACCTCGGGTTAAGAACTTTTCTTCAGTTTGAGAACAGAAATTGCACGGCGGCAGCGGGAGACCCCATTAGCTAAAGTGGTACCTCAGGTTAAGAACAGTTTCAGGTTAAGAACGGACCTCCAGAACGAATTAAGTTCTTAACCTGAGGTACCACTGTACTGCTTCCACAAGACCTGTGATTGCCCTGGCTTCACAAAAACATGTCTTCACAAAAACCACACATCGTGCAGTAACAGCTTGCCCAGTGGGGCAAAGCCTCCCACCACTGTTGCCACTTGTGTTTTGGGAAGAGAGGAGAGGAGGTGAAGAAGTTGGAGAGCAAATCGGGCACTCTCACTGATGTGCCAGCATGGCCCCAACCTTACTGTCGCCTCTCCCAGTAAGTGGCAGGGATGCTGGTGCCATTTGCTATGATTCTACTCCACCAGTCAAGTGGTATATATAATGTACGCCTATAATTTGCCACTTCTCTCTTCATGTTTGATGCAGTCTTCTCACACTGAAGACTAGGGTTGGAGGTGCATCCATTTTGAATAGAACTTGGTGGTTCTGACCTGACTGAGTGATGTCTGTATGAGATCACCTCTTGTATCAAAAGATAACACCTCTCGCATCAGACACCATTTGCGTCTTAACTGCTTGTGCATTGCTGGGTTTCCTACCAATCATTCCTTACTCAGCTATCACACTAAGCACTGGAAAAGAGGTGAATTTAAGTGCCCCACAAATACGATAAGATACTGTTATTATTAAGTGTGTTTATATCTGATCCTTCCTCCAAAAGCAGCCCTGGGAAGCAAACGCTTCAGAGATTAAACAATACCATTCAAAATAAATAAATAAAATTAAAACATTTGGAAGCATGTAAAACAATTACATACTCTCACAGGTAATAATTTCAAGGTTTCCAGGAACAGTATTTCTCAGCCATCAAATGCTTGGGTGTACAAGAAAGTTCTTAAATTCCTCCTGAATGTTACTAATGAGGGAGACAAAAAGGGAACCACCACCGAGAAGGCCCTGTCACAGTTCAGTGCCAGCCAGCCAGTACCCAGCAGCAGGTTAAATATATCAGAAATGCATGCATGCATACATACATACATACATACATACACATGAAACTGAGCATGTGATTTCCAATCGTGTACATTTACAGTGGATGCTTGCAGTCAGGGAATTTATTATGGGATGCATGCAAATGTTCTCCAGCGTCTACTCAATGCCACTGACATCAGCCCCTTGTCTGGAAGCACCCTGGGAGAATAGCAAACAGTGTTAAACCCTCTTTGGGTGAGTATTTATTTACAACTCCTTCACTTATGTATTGTTCACAAGAAAATAGTGCATTTGCGAATGCAGATACATAGAGCCCTGGTGTGATTCCCACTTCTTCCTTGAACTCTCTGCAAAAGAGGATATTTTTCCATTTTGTGATCCTCCTTGCTATGTGACAGAATCACAGAATTGTATGGTTAGAAGGGTCATCGAGTCCAACTTCCTTTCAATGCAGGAAGCACAGCTAATGAATGTCTGCATACTCTCTGCATCTGTCTCCTTCCCTCCTTCCACATCTGGCTCTGTCAGGAACAGGGATGGAAGGATCTGTCCATTTCACTTCTCTCAATTTCTCATTTTTCCTATTGTTGCACACCATCTACGAGCAGCGCAAGATCCCAGGGGTTCCAAGCACTTACCCAGGGTTTGTGCTTCCTTTGGAAATGAGACACAGTGGAGACTGTGGTGTCTTCAGAATATATGGTTTATTTACATGTATACAACCTGAGCCTGCAATGAAGGGGCTCACATTAACACCCCCAAAGGGTCTTGTTTCCCCCCATAGCTGCAGCCTTGGATTCAAACAGAAATCAAACATCAACACACACACACACACACACACACACACACACACACACACACGTCTGGCCTTTTGTATTTCTAACTAACAGGTACTGAGGGAGGGCGGCCCACCCATTTTCCCTTTGTTCCCTTATCAACTCATACTTAGTGGGCCATTACCAAGCTGGCCTAGCTATTCCAGCAATTGAATCTGTGTTGGATCCAGGAATTCGAAGCAGGGCTCAGCCATTAGAAGAATCTCGGCTTACAACCTACGCTCCCTGCCCCCCCCCAACTCATAACACTTATACTCAGTTCTCCATATATCTGCAGCAATTTGTGAATTTTCTTTTTAAAAACCCTCATCAAATTATCCCGCTACTGAGTGCAAATTTCTCCTAACCAACAGGATTCGGTATACAGTTTTGACTTCATATACACCTTTCTGCAAGTAGTTTATTCCAATATAATGCATGTTTTGTGTTATTTTTTCATTTATACATTAATTTTTATGCATATTCTCTCATAACACATGCATTTTTGTAACCATTGTTTGGTTACAGCAAATTTTGGATAAGTGCAAATCTGAAAGGATGGCTACGTTTCAGTTCTCGTGTTGTTATGGAAAGTGCAAATTTAATCAATTTGGTTTTAAATGAGAACGAATCAAATTTCTTCCCTACCCCTAAGCAGGAATATGGAGGTTAAGTGGCTTCACATAAAGGAGCAACATACTACTGTCATGAGAAGAATGCAGTTATCTGAATAGTATGCACCTTATATATTTCTCAAGGTATTCAGATGAAACGTAGGTTGGGCTGGTTATATGAAGATGAATTAAATCACAGATTAAGAGTGTGGTTCAGCCCCTTCAAAATTATTATATCTCATCTCATTTCAAAGCATTTCATTCCACAACAAGCACAAAAATCCCTTTCCCTTGGTTCTTGATTTTTAAAAATGATTTTATAAATACATTTTACTGTAACAGCCCCCATCAGGAAGCCCCACCTCACATCCCCCAAAACACACCGAGATTCCCCCCCACCTCCGGTTCCCAGTTTTCCTTTTAGTGTCAGTCATAATCAGAAAAGGACAGCAACCCGAGAGCTTTTGCTTAAAAAAAAGTCTTTGTGTGGGTCAAAACTATTCTCCTAGAGTGGTCCTGACATCTCTCTTCTCTCCCTTCCCTTCCCTTCCTTTCCCCACCCCCTCTTCTTTTCCCAGAATAATCCCCCTCCCAGACTCTTTGCTGGCCTTCAATAAGGACAGTATTGCGTTTGTGTAGCAGCTGCAACAAGGCCTCACAAATGCTGGCTGACGAGAAGTGACAGCTCTGTATATCTCTCACTGGCACTGACAGCTGACAGATGGATACCACTCACACACAGAAAAAAAAGCCCCCAGGATGATTCGCCAACATTACTCTCTGTTCACGGGGGCCACACTTGATTGAGTGCTGCTCAGAATAATAAACCCTTGCCGATCCATTCCAGAGCCAGTTTGCTCACAATGTCCTGGTTCCCCCCACCCCTCGAAACACGTACCAATGTCGACTCGAGCTTTGCTTTGTTGTTTTGCCTCGCTTTGTCTTAGGGAAAAGCGGCGGGTTGGGGGGGGGAGTTGCAGGAGGAGGAAGCTATCTCCCTACTAGTTCTGTGCAGCTGCTTATTAGAGGAAAGGGAGCTATCAGTATGTAACTTAGCAATAGCCATGTTAAATGGGGCTGTTCCTTTAGAATTCCTTCATCCCCCTACCTTCAATTGGTTGGTTATAATCCTCTGGATTCCGCTACCCCACCCCACCCCCTCCTCATTTTATTTTATTATTCTCCTCTATCAATCAACCCATCTTTTAAAAGCATTGCTGGTTGGTTACTCAGAAGGCAGGAGCATAAAAACGGACAGGAATGCATGTTGATGCAGAAGAGGATGTAGAAAAGGGGGGCGGCTGAAGAGAAGGAGAGTCATAAACCAAAAGAGACATCCATTCACATGGAGAGATGTATATAGACAAAGAACGGGGAGTAAAAGAAAGCAGAAAAATAGACCCATGTTTCCACAATTAGAGGAGATGAAATCTCCCCAACATGTTTCTCTTAAAAGGTCTGAACGTGATGTTGTCTCTGGATTCCCCCCTCCTTTTTTTTGGCTGCCTTTCCTCTCTTTCCACAAACTGCTCCATTATTTGTACCCCAGGAGGTAGGTAGCACTGCCAAAAGTCATTTTCAATTGGGAGAAAGCATGTTTTGCTATTGCCTCCCCTCCCCTCTGAAATTGCAAGGATATAGCTCAGATAGAAGGCACATTCTTATGGTTGGAAGAGCGACTGTAACAAAAGAGAATGCAACCAACCCCCCCCCCCCTTTAAGGAACAACAACATAAATTGCAAGGATATAGCTCAGATAGAAGGCACATTCTTATGGTTGGAAGAGCGACTGTAACAAAAGAGAATGCAACCAACCCCCCCCCCTTTAAGGAACAACATAAGCATAGAAGGGTGATAATGTCAAATATATCACTTGAACGTAGCTCATTTCAGTTATAAAGGTGACAAAATTTCTGTTGTTCTTGTTGCCAGTGCTGAACCTTAGCTTTTTACAGACTTTAGGGTCTTCATTTCTGCAAACTAGTAATTTGGGTTTTTTTAACCAGGGCAGGGGATGTTTGCAAGTGCCACCAACTCTCAGAAGTCACTTTGTCCATTGACTGGGCGGTTTCAAGCAGCATTTGTCCTGAAAAACACACCCAATTACCAAACTAAATGGGCAGGATCCCTAGTCACAACTGGTTGGAAGAGAGATAGTCATCAATTTGGAGCTGGCTAAAAATTGCATGTTTGGTAGACTGGCTTTTGTAAAATATAGGTCTGAGATGCCTCCTTAGCTTTCCAAGTCAAATGATGATCTTCTCCTGGCCACTTCCATACGTGCAATTAAGATGTATATTAAATTAATGTTAGAAGCAGCTGTAAATTATACACAACTTCCAACAAGTGGGAACAGAAACAAAATGTTCTGCCTAAAATGAATTCTTGCTTTCAGGGTTCCATTTAGACATTTCCCCCTCTTGTTCCCCTTCCATTCTTCTTTCCCAAACAACATTCAGTCCTCATTGGGCTATTTTGTGGGCAAGGAGAGGTTTCTCCTTTTTTTTTTTTTTTTTTTGTACCTACAATGAATCCAGAATGCAGCTGCCAGATGGGTGACTGGGAGTGGCCAATGGGACCATATAACACCAATCCTAAAAAATTTACATTGGCTCCCAGTATGTTTCGGAGCACAATTCAAAGTGTTGGTGTTGATCTTTAAAGCCCTAAATGGCTTTGGCCCTGTATACCTGAAGGAGCATCTCCACTCTCATCATTCAGCCTGGACACTGAGATGAAGTTCCAAGAGCCTTCTGGCAATTCCCTCATTGCAAGAAGTGAAGTTACAGGCAGAGGGCGTTCTCGGTAGTGGCTCCTGCCCTATGGAATAGTTAAACAATTATACAACCTTCCATAAACATCTGAAGGCAGCTCTGTATTGGGAAGCTTTTAATGTCTTACATATTGTGTGTTCTTTTATACTTTGTTGGAAGCAACTCAGTCAGATGGGAACTGTACAAGTAATAAATTGCTGCTGCTGCTGCAGTTGTTGTTGTTACCTACGAAAGATCAATTAGACCATGGATTGTAATAAAATGAATAAATAAAATCATCTATGTGTTCACAAGCAGAAAATAATACTTTTTAAAACTGATGCAGCTTTTCTTCATGCAGGTTTCTGTCATAGCAACCCAAATTAGGGCAGCTTATGTTCACAGGTTGACTTGGATATTTGACTTGCACTCTGCAAGTTCCCACATGATTTGGGGCAACATCTCACCCAAAATGTCACCTGAAATCAGTGCTGATCATGGTGGCACTTCTCCGCCACTGACAGAGGGAGTGGGGTACCACCTCGTGGGCTTCTATCACCTGAAGCAGTGGCCTCACCCTCCCTAATGGTTGGGGTGAGTCTGACACACATACACACACATCCCATTTAATTTGGGTTGTTTCCCATCCAGTGACTGAAGGCTCAGAATGGGAAACAATTAGAAAGACAAATATATTAGTTTTGCCTGGAGAGTTTCAATGGCCAAAGCCAAACCCTCTTCTCAGTAATGATCCTCTATACAACTCTCTAAATAAAGCATTCTACCTCCTCTTTGGGTGCTTCCAGATGAACTCTTTATTGAGCATTATTTTCCAGGGAGGTTTCATGGCATTGGCTATTCAGTAAGCACTCGTTCTTAATTTTTTTTTGGGGGGGGTAGGTTAGATGACATTGGGTCAAGCACCATCCCACACACTTCAGCACATTTTCCTGTCACTTTCCTTATCACTAAAGTGTGATCTACAAGGGACTCGGGTTTGATGTGCAACAGCAACTGTAATGGTACAACTTGAATTTGCTGGCATGTGATTTAATCCCACTCAAAAATAGCCCCGAAGTTTCCGTGGTTAATCTTGTGAACTCTTGGTTCCATTTCCAAGTGGCTAGAAAATCCCGGAAAATCACTGTGAAGGCAAAAAGCAGGAAGACTATGGTGTTCTTAGATCACCCTAGGCCATTGCAATCATTGTGTAATGATTATAGGGATTATCAAGGAGAAAAATGCTGCCTGAACACAACCCCCAGGAATATGCTTCCCCTTGGGAAGCCTCTCCCAAAAAGCACATAAAAGATATGAAATCCTTAAATGATTCCTCTTCTTTGCCAGCTAGCAAAATACACACTAGTAAAAGTCATTGCCTTATGCCAGATTGTGTAACCCCAAGAGAGATTGTGTCAGCCCAAACTCTCATCTTCTGGGTGCTATTTTTTTGCGGTGGGGGGCAGTTTAAGTCCACACCAAAACCCATGAATGAAATGGAGGCATCCCAACATCCTGTCAACACCAGAAACATCAAACCAGCAAATATCACATGAAAGAGGATTAAGCCAGAGCAGAACAGCAGCTCCTCTTTGAAAGAAGCTCTTTGTTTTGCCTTGCTAAAGTGTTTCTGATGTTTTTCTTTTTGACATGTCAAATCAGAACAGGGAGAAGAGTTTGGTTTTTCCTGTCCTGGCTCTCTCATATCATCTTTCTTAACTGGAACCAGCGAAACAACATTATACATTAAATACTATTTCTGTTTGCAACAGTTGTTCTAGGCCAGTACCTTCGATAGCTATGAAACATCATCGAAGTGGAATAAGAGAGCTATCTTTAGCTTCAGAGGAGTTTATAAGATTACTTTGATATACAGTAGGTGCATGTATCATTGAGGGCGGGGTGGAGGGGGGAAGGCATATGAAATGTACAAAGATTTCCCCCCCTACCCCTTTCCCCCCATTTTCCTGTCAGTATCCTATAGGGCAAAGTATTGCTTGTAGATAATCATGGATTAATTGTGAATGTAAAGAGAGAGACACGTTTTCTTTATCAAAGCTGTTGCCTCGGGGCAAACTCCAGTGCCATGAAAACCGAAATGTTTTCTTTTTATCAGAGTTCCCTTACTGGCACCTGAAATTATTTCTTTCATGTCTGATAGTGAAGAATGAGGCTGCACAGCTCCCTGGAGATGAGCGATTGTTACCATGGTCTCATAACATATTGGCAGCTGATGTGGCATCCATGTACACCTGTCACTCAAGCAGAGCTAAATGCAGATGTGGGAGGGAAGCTTAAGTTCAGACACTTGGCAGGCCTTCCCCCACTCCTAACACACACACACACACACACAGAGAGAGAGAGAGAGAGAGAGAGAGAGAGAGAGAGAGAGAGAGAGAGAGAGAGGATGTGAATGCTTTCCATGCTGCACATTTGTGAGTGTACTCAAAATGCTATCTGGCCTATTTAACACAATGAACCTGCATGCATTAGCATTTCTGCACAGCAAACACAAATAAATAGAAATGCATAGGGACAGACAAACAAAGCTAGATCCTTTTTCAAGCAAAAAACACACACTCTTTTGCAAGTCCAACAGACAGTGAAAGGGAATGCAGAACACAGAACTGATTCAATTCCCTTTATTGGGAAGTGAACTAAGACCTTTTTAATGAAGGCTGCAGGGAGAGAAGGGAGGGGGATCTTCAGTTTGGCTCATGGATTGCATAAGACAGAAAGGATCTCAGGTGCCATTGTCAAATAAAGAGTAGATTGAGGTACAGTCAATACAGGATGATTGACAACATCAAGTAGATATATTACGTCGGATGATTCTTCTGATTCTTCTGTCCTAATAGCCTTAATGCTTTAAAGCTCTGTATACCATTAAACAGATAAAGCCCACAAGAGGGTATGGGCAAGAAAGATGACATTGTATGGGGTGAAGGATTTGAATGTGCATGTTTGTGTAAGTATTTGAGTATGAAATCATGCATATACAAGGCTGTACATACAGGTTTAGGTGAACTGGATTTACTCATCCGAATGATCTAATGCTTTTGGCTACTGCGACAAAATGTATAGTGCTGGGTGATGGAAAATATAGGCCATTTTTTAGAAAGCAAATTGTCAATTTAGCTCCTGGGCTAAAGTAAACAGGACATTGGCATTTTTTAAAGGGGGAAATATGACAACGAGCCCAAATGCATTAATCTTATATTTATAAATGCATTGCTTTATTGAACCATTTGTCCATTCTTATATGTTGACTTATAATAAACGTAATGTGATTCATCATGTCATCTTGTAAGTATATGCAACACTTCATTAAACAAGGTAATCAAATTTAAACAGTCCCACTTTCATGTTAACGATGGAGACCTTAACAATTCCATGGCTCCGGAGATGCTGCTTCTGTAATGAGTTGGGAGGGGGAATTATGGAACAGTTGTAGATCTCTAATAGTTGGTGAAGAAAATAAATTTACTGGCAGCTGGATGCCTAGCACTGGCGTAACTGTGATGCCAGAACAATGTTCCTGGCACAACCACTGCAATATCATTGTTTGTTACACTGCACAGTGGAGGAAGTAGGTATTATCTATTCTAACTTTTCTTTCTGGGACAGCTAATTTCTGTGTAGGGCCATTAGTGAGGACATCGTAATAAATGGCATGATGCAGGCAAGGCAAAGCGCTTTTAAGTGCTTTATATTTCAATGGGAGAAATTGGAGGTACATGTTTACCTCTGCTAATGAAAACAACAGGACTAAAAAGTGCTTTACTGTGATCAAGTTATGTCTGAACTTAGTAATGGTCAATGGTCTCTTTTGTTTTTTGTTTTGTTTTGCAACAGCACTTACATGACTACAATTATGAAGCTATCGATTGGACAGTTGGAAACATTTTAGAAAGTCTGTTGGAACTTTTGGAAAGTCTACAGAATCCATTTAGAGTCTGCATTTTGAGAGACTTCCCCCCTCCCCCATGCTATTTTTGTATTTGCCATCTGGAATGACATTGCAAGCTGGCAAACAGAAGAATAATGTGAAATATTTCTATCGCATAGCATTAGTTACAGATTCATCCAGGAACAGAGGCATCTGAGCAACATTGGTCAAATACCTGTAATTATCTGAACCTCTTCGCACTTTGAGGATCAAACAGCCCTGCTCAGAAATGAGTTTCCCTTTGGAATGTGGTAACAGGAAAAATTTGGTCCTCATAAACTGCATTCTGCAAATAGTCACATATGAACTATATAGAAGAGGAACCAACATTTGCATTTGCTTAATTTCTCCAATCAGGAACTGGGGGAAAAATGCTCCATGCACCCACAGGGCCTTTGTGTGCAGATGTCTCTTGAACAGCAGCTGCCCATACTGCATGGCAT
The DNA here is from genome assembly GCF_965112155.1 of Podarcis liolepis. NCBI lineage: Eukaryota > Metazoa > Chordata > Lepidosauria > Squamata > Lacertidae > Podarcis > Podarcis liolepis. The sequence goes on along the minus strand of NC_139560.1, from coordinate 55,401,983 downwards.
TCAGACTTTTGGAACACAGGAGTTTTTTTCAAACATTTTTTTACTAAACAGGCAGGGATCCCTTGTCAGTCTGAGGGCCATGTTCTTTTGTGGGCAAACTTCTGAAGACCTTGTGCTGCTGGTGGGCAAGGCCAGAGGCAAACGTGAGCCGAGCTTTGTAAAGTAGGTTTGTTTCTGCACACCACCTCTCCACAGAAGCTAGCAAGAGGCATTATCAGAAATCAAGGACACCTTCCAGTCAGGCCAAACACGTTCCAGTCATTTGGGAGGCAAAGCAGGGCAAGCAAGGTTTATGGCCTGAGGAGAGTTGTGAGGACCAGAGAGAGAGAGAGAGGGAGAATCCTACAGGGCCACATACAGGTCCAAGACTCCCAACCCCTGTTCTGCTGTGTCATGGGAGTATGCTGTTCAGAGAAGAAGAACAAGCCACGAACCTTTTCCACACTAGCACCAGTACTTCAAGTCTTCATTCAAGGATGTAAGGGCAGCCCAAGGTTAGATAAAAAGACACTAGCTGCCAAAGCTGTACTAACCAAATGCTTGCCCTGACAGTGGTGCTGCCTGGAAAGTTGTTTCCAAGCTTCCAATGGTCCAGGCTGCCCCTCACTCCAAGCACGTCAAACTACAGTGTATTATTAATATCCTGATCACACACAGGACCAGAATTGCAGCTGGTCTGCATCATAAGCTTCAGTTTCAATAGATATTTTATTCGCAGAGCTTGGAGATTTAAAAACAGCCTACTATGGGCGCAGCTTGGTGTATGTCTCTGTCTGTGTCTCTCTGTGTGTGTTCATGACTATTACGCACAAGGAAATGCAAGAGAAAATGGAAAAAGGAAGCTGACATGATGGTCTGCTTTGTACCAATCCCCAACAATCTGTTTCTGCAGACAAAGGTGGACCTGCTGTTAGTTTGGATACCAACAGCAAAACCTTTCTCAAAATGTACAGAACAGAACTTAAGCTTATAGAAACCATGTGGCTAGCTAGCTGATTGCATAAGACATTTGTATGCAAATATAGTGGATCATAGGCACAACAGTCAAACAACTGCAAGTTGTTACAGCATAACAGGTCCTTTTTCTAACCCTCTGAATGCTCTTAGAGCAACAGATTTTTGATTCTTCTAATCCAGCCTGCAACCTCCTATAAACTTTATATCCCGGGGCAGGAAAAGATAGATCCCTATATATGCATATACCCAAGATCATCATCCTCTTCAGAAACCATGCATCATCACTGCATCCTTCTTATGGAAAGATTCATTTGCAGTTAGAAGGCTGTGATCCCTTCTGTCACACTGAACCAACCACTAAAGTTTATGCAGTGTGACCATAAACCTTTGAAAGCAATCATGTACATTTTGCAATCTCAATAGACAAGAAGTGATTTCTTCCCATGAAATACTGTACTGTAGCTAAAAATATTTCCAGAAGAGTAGCCACGTTAGTCCATAGAGGGCAGAAAAAGAAGCATTCTGTAACACCTTCATTTTTCACTAGGTTTTTTTAGGGGGAGAAGGTGACAGTGCAGAAACACATAGACTAAGGTCCACTATAGGGTCAAAAACTGGAATTTCAAGGAAAAAAATACGGATTGCAAATAGTGCATGGGAGGCCTTTTCTGTTCACCACAGAGAATGGACAACTTAAAATCAAACCTATATTAATGAACCACAATTACACAGTACCACTGGGTTCAATGGGGGTTAGTCCCGAGTACATAGGATAAAGTCTTAACAATGCAAGTCTCAATGCAAGTAGGTTTGGCACTGTAGCCTTGCAGTGTATTCATATCCATGTCCACCAAGAAGAAAGCTCCACTGATTTCAATGGGACTTAATTTGTAAGTGTGTATAAGACTGCAACCTTAATGTCCAGTTTGCATCAGATCATTCCTTTGCATGGGATTTGTTAAGTTTAGCCATTTAAGAGTTTTGGTAGGAACTGGTGCCATATTAATCAGTAGTGGCTTGGGGAGCAGAAAAGGCCTCCAGAAGGGAATGTAGCCCATGACCTGAAAAATGCTATTCAGTCCAGTTACAGAGAGCCAGGGTGGTATAGTAGTTAGAGAGTAGACCTGGGAGGCCACGACTCAAATTCCCATTCAGTCTCTTGAAGCCCACTGGGTGACTTTGGGCCAGTCACCATCTGTCAGCCTAACCTACCTCACAGGGCTGTTGTGAGGATAAAATGGAGAGGAGGTGAAGCATGTAGGAAAGGTGCTGTATGAATGTCATAACAAATGAACAAAATAACAGTGTCATTTGTTTGCCGTGTGCTGAGTTTCTGCTGATGTCCAGCAGATCGTGCTACAGCTTCTAGTTCAGAACTTGCCGAATGATAACAGCAAACCCTCCAAAATGTTGAGCCCCAAAACTGGGATGCATGCCTTCCCATCCATGCTCCCAAGCAACCTGTGCAAGATCATGGAGCCTGAAAGATGTGCTGGGGGGGGGCTGTGCTCTCAAGGTGCTGAAAAATACATGTTTTGGGGCAAGATTACAGCCCCCAAAAAGTGCTTTGGGGGGGGGGAATCTTGTTGCAATATCACATGACATCACAACGTCCCAAATGGCCACTGTGCTCTCGCAGGGAAAAACAGGGTGTCCTGGCTTTTCCGGGACACTTGCAGGGTATCTAATGGTGGCCAATAGTTTCTTGAATCTTAGCTCTGGGCTTCAGTCTGAGTATGTTGCTTTAATGAAGACCAAGCCACTCTCAGGCACTCTGTGCCTTTATGCCTGCTTACTTTGCCTTCAGCTCCCTGACCACAATATCCTTCAGTGTGCCTGAGACAAATGTTTGTGTGGGTTCGCCATCTCCATTTCATATTTCTCATCTCTTTGTTCTTTATGAGAGTACATGACACAATAAACATGGTAGTCCTGTGGTACCCAACAAGGTAGCACAGCCAAGGTCAGGAATGGTGGTAGTTGTTGTCCCAAACATTTGAGGGGGCACCACATTGGCTACCGCTCTGCTAATCTGACATGTGGTCACAATATTTGTAGCTAATATGATAGGCCAGGAAATAATAAGCCTGGCATAGTTAGAAAGTGTAGGTAATCATTAAACTACAGGTAATTTATTCAAACTTAGGTTGCTATGCCGGGTGCGATGGCCTAAATGAGGATTAGAGCAAGAGTGTACTGGGGGAAATAATCACAAGCAGCAAAAGTTAGAGGGCTTCATGTTCTTCTAAAAGTTTCTTAAAGGCATTTTCCAGATAGTTCTTCTCACTGCTAAAACCGTGCCTCCCTATTGGTCACATGGCTGGAAACTATAATTGCTGGTTGGCCAAAAGAAAAATGTTTGTGTCTGCCACAGTGATAGAGCTCTAGCCATTCCATGAGGAACTAACAATTATTGATGATCTGATCTTTAAAGGTGAAAGACTTGTAGCACCACAATCACTGAGGTCTGAAATGACAAAGATCATTCATTCAGGACACACAGGAGCGAAGGAACAGGGTCAGAGAATTTTGCTGTTTTGGCCTGGTATAAATGCACAAATCTCAGTCATTCTGGAAACTTTCACAGATCGTTTACAGCACCATAGGCCAAACCTTAAGAAGGTACAAAGCAGGGTCAGACCAAGAAATTTTGTTATCGGAGGTAACAGAAAAGCTCCTCTCTCCACCACCACCAACTGTTTGATATGCTAAAGCCAACTGGACTAGTACGTATGGTTGGGTGGATTTGTTATTTTTGGTTTTCCTCGGTTTCTCATTTTTCCAACTAAGTTCTCCACATTTCCACATCCTTTTTTTAAAGCAGCATTAAGTGTGAGTTTCTTTTAATCTACCACATCTTTACATGCAACTTTGCCAAATATGCACATTTTTGCAAGCAATGTTCCTCAATACATTGTAATGTTTGTATATTATTTTCATGAATGTATGCATTTTTATGCACACTTTACCCTAGTATATGCTTTGAAAAAATTCACAGAAGTATGAAATTCAAAAGATGGATGTGTTTCAGTTCATGTATGTATTGTTTCAAAAAGTGCAAATGAGGAAGTCTCACCTTTAAATCTTAACTGAGGTGATGCTCCCCATCTCCAACACATCACCGCTGCTGTTGGCCATACGGATGTGACTTCCTACAGTTGTTGCCCCATTTTTCCCAATAGTGGGACTGTCCCTGTGATCTTAAGCCAAGTCACATCATCATAAAGAAGCAGGTAAAGAACCTCCAGGAATGCTGGGGGAGGGAGGTTTCTTTTCCCATTTCTTCTGTAATGTCCAGAATTCATCCATGAGATCTTCATAGAAACTTTGGAAGCTGCCTTATGCTGAAACCATTGGTTCATTTCCTCAGTATTGTGTAGCTTCCAACATATATAAAACATTAAACGTTAAACAAACCTTCCCTATACAGAACTGCCACCAGATATCTTCTAAAGGTTGTATAGTTACCTCCTTGGCTCAGGGGTCACATAACTCCATATCCTCCATCATTTCTCCAATGAAAATAGGGACGACCTAAGGAAAAGTAGAGGGATGCGGGTGGCGCTGTGGTCTAAACCACAGAGCCTAGGGCTTGCCAATTGGAAGGTCGGTGGTTCGAATCCCCGCAACAGGGTGAACTCCAGTTGCTCGGTCCCATCTCCTGCCTCCTAGCAATTCAAAAGAACGTAAAAGTGCAAGTAGATAAATAGGTACTGCTCCAGTGGGACAGCGTTTTTGTGCACTCCTCTGTTTCACCAGAAGTGGCTTAGTCATGCTGGCCACATGACCCGGAAGCTGTCTGCGGACAAACGCTGGCTCCCTTGGCCAGTAAAGTGAGATGAGCACCGCAACCCCAGAGTCTTCCGTGACTGGACCTAACGGTCAGGAGTACCTTTACCTTTATGGGAAAGTGGGATATTCTTGGATCAAATCAGAAACCGGGACTATCCCTTGAAAATCCACAACATTGCCAGTGTTTAAGTAGGCCTCGGTTGCCTGTCTGGTCTGTGTATGGAGACCAGGGAGTGGGGGCAGCATCTTGTTCTTTGCCTCAGATAGCTAAAGGTGTTTGGGCAGCCCAGGGACTTTTAGCTCAAAAGGCACAACTCCCAAGCACGCCAAGCTTCTCATTTTAGAAATCAAGTGACCCCCCACACACACACACATTTACCTTTTCAGACTGGCACTGTTCCATGTCTAGCTACTGAAACCGTAAGAAATATAGTCGCTGACTGAATAATGTACATGATGCTGTCAAGCATCCTGACTTGTTGGCAGTAATATTACTATTATTTATTATTTACATATTTAATGACCTTATTGCTATTATGCACTGTTAGCCCGACTAATTGTAATGCAATAAACATAATTTACAAGTATATACATAATCAGCCATTAGTGGCAATACCTGAAGCAGCTGCAGATTTTCTACCACAGTCCCTTTAAAAGTGATATCATCATGATATGTGTCTGTTTTGATCATCGTATGCATCAAGTGACCTACATAGAATCATTTTTGTCTTCTTTAATGAGAAGTGATCAAAGCTATAATTAGGGTATGATTATCTTGTTTTGAACTGAAGATCGCAGAGGAAAAAAAAGTAAAATCCCACGTACAGAAGGTATTTGCAAAGAAAGACAGCTGCTCTGACTGCATGCGGCTTCTTCATCTGATAAAAAAAGAGAGAGATAGGTTGCTTTGGATACATCCACACATCCAAAAACATAATGTTAGTTTAACCTACAAAGCCCTTAGCAGCTTGGTCTCTATGTAACTTCGGAGTTGTGTATATTGTTAAAACATTAGAGGAGATTTGAATTTATTTTTTAAAATGACCCTTGGTGGACATAGGGGAAATGAAAACTTCCCCCACCCCACAAAGTGTTGGGGGATTATTATTCTTATTTTCATTTGGAAGTGTGGGTTACCACTTCCCTTACTTAACCTTACGAGGGAGCTAAAGGTTTCCCATTTCGTGGTTGTTTTTTTCTTGTTCTTATTTAATCATTGTTGTAACTTTATTAAATCCCATAAACATTCATTGCACCAAATACCTAAATACACACACATTATAAATACCTGTAATAAACATATATTAATATTTTACCACATGTGGGGAACTTGTGGCCCTCCAGATCTTGCTGAACTACAATTCCCATCAGCCTCAGCAAACACCACCGGGGGGGGCAGCAACATCTGGACAGCTAAAGTTTCCTCACACCAGCTTTTAAAAGAGCCCCATGCAGCTCACCCTAGTGCAAAGCTCTTGCTGCAGCTTCCCACAAGCTGCACTTCCTGGAATGCCTCAGGAGTGACATGTAGCTGGTGCTAAGTGGCCCAGTGCCCAGCGATGGAGCAAGCCAATCAGGCACCTGGGGCAGTGCGCATGCCCTGTGCCCAGGGGCGGGGCCAGCCGCCTGCGGGGGCGGGGCCAGCTGGGGCAGAATGCTCCGCAGGGCCTCCAGAGTCTGCCTGCCTCCTCCCACTCAGCCGCCCTACAGCTGGGGGAGGGGGGGAGGCGGGCAGACCATTTGGGGCAGCACGGAGCCTGCGGGCACCCAAGCCACCACGTCACTCCCAGGAGAGACATGTGGCTCGGGCGCGCTGCAGACCCCGCGGTGAGTGCCGCCTGGCATTTTGTCACCTTCCTCAGTGGTGAAACCCAGGGCGACCAGCCCCCACCACACCCCCTTCCTCCGCCCCTGCCAATGCCATCACTGCAGCTTCCCGTTGGAGGCGGGTGAAAAGTTATGACACCACTTTGTTCAATAAAAAAAAAAACACCAAGCGGAGGATGGAAAGCCCCCAGCCGCTTTGTTAGTTTAAGTAAGACAAACCTCTAAAAAATAGAGATATCTCCATTTCAAAAAGTGGCAGAAAATGGGCATCAATTTTGATGGAGGATAATATTTCGAGGAAACTATTGGGGCTGAAGTGATTGGCCCCCAGTCTTAGAAAAATTAGGCACTGGAATTCAGTGGCATCTAAGGAAGTGATCTGTGTTCATAATTGTAGCCAGGCAGACCAATCCTAAGCATGTTTGCTCATTAATAAGCCATACTGGGACTTAAAAATCAACTCAAGCCTGTTCTCAATGCCTATTATATGAAAGAGATTTTGCAGGTTCTTTCAAACTCACTCACTGGCTGTCCAGAGTAATGGAAGTGGAGTTCTGCTCATAAAAAAATAACCTAGATGTTCTGATGTGTAATAAAGAACTTTTATTTTACTAGTGGCTGTTGACTTTTTTCTTACTTCCTTAAACTCCTATTACTTTCCTTCTTTGAAGTGGAAACCAAAGACTTGAGAGAGTCCAGATTTTGTTGCCTAAGATAATTATTAATGGAAATAAGTTTTTTGAGTGTTACAATGATTAACAATAACAATCAGAAATTTTAGGGTGTTTATTTTTAAAAATCTAGCATCACAACAAATAAACAAAAAACCAGCATCTCATTTTGTCAACAATTTTAAATGAAAAAGGAGCGAAGAAAAATGGGTTGGGAATCTTTCTTCAGTTTTCTATTAAATATGCTATCATTGAATGATTATCTTTTACATGTGAAAAGGTTTGACCACCTTTATTAAAATATCAATATTTATACCCATTAGACATGGATATAACTAGCTCTGAATAAGGCTGGATTGTTTAAGCAACAGTGCAATGATGTCAGTACTGCAATTTTATTACCATGATGCTATAGCTATTGATTACAGATAATCATCTGAGGTCTAGAGATATGATTTTCATAAGGGCTATAACTGGCTTCATCTTCAGTGAGGAAAAGGAAATACATTTCAAAAACAATATTCTGGCAAATCATATTCAAAGTAAATTTCTGGAGCCTCTATTTAGGGTTCGGGCCATCTAGTTAAAGGGCATGACTTCTAACTCTGGCTTGACATGGGCTGCACAAAGGCTCTCAGATATCTTAAAGATAGATAAATATCTATTATATATTTAGGTATACATAGGCATAGGTATAATTGGACTGGCTCCAAAATCTTTTTCTGCATATATTGTGAGGAAAAACTCCAATTCAGATGTTTGCCTGAAGAAATGTGGGCAAAAAATTAGGATGGAGAAGAGTCCAACACACAAGCCCTGCCCTGAACATCTCCGCATGTGTGCTAGCACCAGATCATCCTTCACTCTGAAGAAATGAAGAGGAATTCTCAATGCAAATCTTCCCCATTGAGTGAGAACCCTACCTTATCGGGGTTCCTGGTATTGAGGATGATGATGATGATAATTTATTATTTATACCCTAATCAATGTTACGTTATGAATTGATGTTGGTTGGTTTTCCGTTTGTTTTCTTTTTTATGTTTTGCTTTGTCTTTTGTCTTTTTTGTTGTTGTTGTTCGTTTGTATGTTTTTCTTCCTTCACTTTGTATGTTTTTGTCTTAAAAAAGAACTTAAGAAAAATATTTTTTTTTAAAAAATATTATTTATTATTTATACCCTGCCCACCTGGGCTGCTTCCAACAGCCACTCTGGGCTGCTTCCAACAGAATAGTAAAATACAATAGTCTATTAAACATTAAAAGCTTCTCTAAACAGGGCTGCCTTTAGATGCCTTCTAAAAGTCTGGTAGTTGTTGTTCTCTTTGACATCTGGTGGGAGGGTGTTCCACAGGGCGGGTGCCACTACCAAGAAGGCCCTCTGCTTGGTTCCCTGTAACTTGGCTTCTCACAGCGAGGGAACCGCCAGAAGGCCCTCGGTGCTGGACCTCAGTGTCCGGGTAGAACGATGGGGCTGGAGACGCTCCTTCAGGTATACTGGACCGAGGCCCTTTAGGGCTTTGAAGGTCAGCACCAACACTTTGAATTGTGCTCGGAAATGTACTAGGCATATTCCACTAGAGGCATTTTAGAATCCACCTTCCCTCAGGTGGTGCAATAGGTCAGCGCATCTGACTGTTAACCAGAAGATTCGTGGTTCGAGCCCACACAGGGAAAGGATTCCTGCATTGGAGGGGGTTGGATTAGATGTCTCTCGGAGTCCCTTCAAGCTCTACAATTCTGTGATTCAGACATTCTCTCTCAAGGCAAGTATCTTTGAAGTGAAGCTGGTGTGCATAAGGGGGCATTGGGAGTAATGACAGAAAAGACATTCAATTTTGTTTCCATCACACTTATTGAGCCAATACAAAAATTGAAACCCATGTAGCCTTTGACATTCACAATTATCCAAATAAACAAGCATACAAGATGCATATATTAGGGGGAAATGTGCATAAAATGCATATATTAGTGAAAATAACATACCAAAAATGCATTATGTGAAGGAAAATTGCTGGCCAAAATGCATATATTGTCAAAACTGCATATATCAGTACACATATTTGGATAAATTCAGACTCAAATGCTGACAAATTTTCATGAGGAATTTTTTCCTCCAATGAAACTTTCTGAGAAACTGGAGCATTAATTTAAAACTGAAAAATAAGAAACTGAGAGAAACCAAGATTGGCAGATTCATACCTCCCTTTCGTGTGTCCCTCTTTAAAGTTACACACATTCACCCCAAATGCCTGTGAGAGGTAGAGTTGCTGTGAGAATTGAGTTTTACAGTTCATCCTTAGATCAATTATATTAGCTTGAGCAACACTTCTGTACACACGAACAAAACAAACACCAATGCAGGCCAGGCCTTAACAGGCAATAAGCTGAGAACTTCATAACTACCACCTCGGCAACTCATGCACCTCCTTCCTTATATAATTCCATTGGTTCCCAGTGGAAGATAACCTATTTACTGACTGGGATTCAAGTGCTATTACATCACTCATTACAACATGACTTTGTGCCTGTGTTGGAGGAACAATTAATAATGAGTAATTGAAAACTTATCACTGGAAACTAATTAGTAAAATCTGTTTGAGAGCCGAAAGCCATCTGTAGGATGCCAAGACGGCCTAAATGAAACTGTGGCCAACTTCTTTGTAGGCCACGGCAATGGCAGAACATAGATGTATTCCCTGTGTGATAAACTCAACATGGACAGGAAATTGTGCTAACTGACCTCGTTCTCCTCACAGCTAGAAGAATGCAGCAGTGAAATCCTCCTGGATTTATGTCACACCCAATGAAAACCCTCCTTTGGGATGCTCATTTAATTAAAACATCCTGAATGTCAACGTCAAAACCTGGCCAGAAGCCTTATAGAGAGCCCTCGGATTTAATAAAGAAATTGGGATAATAGCACAGCCACTGAGAATTTCTTCGCGTGGGTGGCTTTTATGCTTCTTTATAAGGAATCTAATAAAGTCTCAGAGCTGTGCTGTTCTTGCTAGTTACAAAGTTTATGGCACTGAATCAAATGCAGGCCTTAGAATCGGCCTTCAGGTTTTGTTTTTTTCCTTCTTCTCCACATGACTTGCTTTTAAACTTTTAGAAAATAATGATGTGATAAAATGACAATTTTAGGTTTATCTTTTATATTGCCTTTCTCACTAATGCAGTGGAAAATTGTGGAAAATGTAAACTCATTGGATAGTCTTATGACCCCAAGCAATAAAATCAAATTAGGTAAGGTGAGAGGGGACAGTTTCTTCTCCCAGTACTATGGACTCAGCTAGACTGGTAAAGAAAAAGCAATGTATATGTGATATATATGCGACATAACACTGTGTCACCAGATGTCGCTGTGGAGTTCCATTTTTCTCTACCTGTTTCCCCTTTTTAAATTTGCAATGCATTTAACTGAAGCACTTCTTTGATGTGTCCAGATCCAGCCTAGGTTATCCATTTCTTTTGTCTATACATCAAGTATAAGTGTGGTGTGAAAATCTGAGACATACCTGTAGAGGTTTGTCAAGATTGGGCTGTGGATTGTAGCTGCTGTGGGATAATCAGCCTCATATAACCAACATTTCTAAGTCTACTTAATGCACTGAAGGGTTAATCCTATAGAGTAAACTGTCCTGCCAGGCTTAGCTACTTCACTCCTCCTTACCTTAGGAGGAAGTAAAGTATAGTTTCCCTCAGTCTACCATGTAAAGAGGTCTGGGCTGATTGCTCCAAGCTCAGACCACATGGCTTTTCTACAAAGCCATCTTTGTGTATCTATACAAATAATTTAGAAACATTCACCAATTTGGAACCTAAGTATTTCTGCCTGTGTTTTCTAAATGCTGCATGGAAAAGCACATGAAACTGGCCTCTGAAGAGTTAAAAGTAAACCATTTTAATTTACCAAACGTGTGGTCTCTTTCTATGCTAAGGGAAGAGGAAAACTTTGGAAGCAACTTAGAAGGGGATATTTTAAAGGTCCAACAGCCTATTTTTTCATGCTTTACTTTGCTGCATATTTTGTTATTTTAAATCTCTGCTGGGCTTCTCTCACCAAAGAGTACATGCCCCAAATCTGGATCTTGACATCCAGGAATTCTCTATGCTTATAATTTTATTTTCATTACCAAAAAATCCAACCAACCATCCAAAGTTGCCCCAACAGACTTGAGGATGGACATTTTCAAGATATGCTAGCGCTGCTATCTTAGGAGTGCCAGGTCTTGCCGGTTGACTACAGAGTCCTAGCTCTCATTGAGGTGATAACCTGTGAAGGCTTTAAAATGCAGGTAGGACTAATAAGATGGAGAGTTCCTTCATACTTTAAAAATATGTTACAAAAGGGTCATGGCGCTCAAATGGAAGCAAGTTTAGAGAAACTGGTATTTGCTAATTTTTTTCTGGTGCCTATTTCCACAGCTCCCTATTTAATGGTACTGCACCAAAACCAGCAGTTTGGGGAAATCCCACTTTGGCATGCCCTTAGCACTGTGAAATGTTGAGTCTTTTCTGTATGAGATGTGAGTAGAGGCTTTCTAACGCTAGCGGTTGGTTAAAACGTCATATTGTCAGAACCGTTAGGCCATTGCTGCTCAGGTGGCATTCATCAGCTAGAGGCAAATGGTATCTCTCTCATTGGGAGCTGAGAACTTGTAGGTTATCATTTTGATTAACTCCTATAAGCAACTGGTGGTTCCCATAATTGCCTCCATGAGTGTAAAATGAATATACATTTCTTCTGACAAGAGAAAAGGGGGAGAATATATTCCTACTGGAAGTTTTAGGTTCCTATAATGCCATGGAGATCAAATTAAAAAAGGAGAGAGAAAGAGAGAGGGGAAAAACCTGTTGCTATAGTATTCTATTAATTAAACATTAAGAAAATATATGGCATTGACAGGTTTGGTGGTTGGCTGCTAGCGATTGGGTAGCAAAGTTTTCCAATTTTTAAATATTCATTCCATAGAAGATAGTGCCAATTAGGAACTTAGCTCTTTAAAACATTAGTATAAATTGCTATATATAATTTGTCCAACAGCCTAAGTACTCTTTTCCCCTAGTTATTATCTGAAACCACTTGCTTATCTGAAACTACTGAGATGTTAGAAAATACCTGGCAAATGAATTCTACTGAATGTGTACAGGCCCTAATGCTGGAGAAAAGGTTCAGAGAGAAATGTGAATAAAAATTTCAGAGGCGATCCAACAGACTCTTGCTTTGACCAAAACCTTTCGAACTTGAGAAATTCAAAGCTAGCCTTTCTCCTCCTTAATGAGGAAGCTTAGAATTGCATGCTAAGGATGTAATTCTGTGCATGTCTCCTCAGAAGTGAGTCCCTCTGAATTTACTGGCGCTTGCTCCCAAGTAAGTCGGTATTGCAACTCCTTTCACTTCTGAAATTCACTGACAGGTTTCACATGTCAGAAACACTGGGACATCTATAAGCCAAAGGAAACAGTGTAGAAAATGTTGAATGATTGATCACATGGCCAAATTCTATATCAGGAATAAACGCAATTCTTCTAAGGTCAACAAGATGAACTTTCTCCAAAATCTGCTTTAATCTTTTTTATTTCTCGAATAGTCCCCCATGCCTTTTGTAACATGGTGCATGTAATGAGGCACATCAGTTATATCATTTCAGTGGCACATCAGCCATAAAAAGAATGTAGAGTGAAACATTTGCTGAAATAATCTGGTTCCACAATGCATTTCCACTCAGATTTCCTGTTTGTACTCTACCCATCTTTTAACGTGAAAATTAGATTGGTGTTTAACAATCACATTCTTTAAGATAAAAGTTGTCTGTGCATGTTTCACCCATTTGCAATATAAATATTTTGAGGTTCCTGTAAAATAAGACAACTGTGGTGTTGTTGTTTTTATTCTTCATGAATCAGCCCCTATATTTGAAACAAATTGTTGCGGCAACAAGGAATGACAGCCTGACAGCCTAGAAGGTTATTAATGGCAGTGGCAGCCTGCAAATCAAAAATCATGCCAGTGCATCTGTATGAACAGCAATTTGTGCTCCACTGAATAACCACAAAGCCCCTACTCCCCCTCCATCCCCCAAATTTAAGCAATTGGTTGAGGGAGGAGGAATCATAAATATAAAATGTTTCCCCAATGGGAAAAATGGCCTGAATGTAATTGCTAGTTTGGGGGAACAATGTGCAAAAGTTTGCTAAATCTTTCAAACCTTATGCTGTGTATATAGTTGAATTCTGGGACAGTAGTATCAAAAGGAAAAATATCTTGCCTGTTGATCTTATTCCTCCTTCATGGGGTTTCTGGGACTGGCATCTTGTTATTTGCAACAGCAATCCACTGTCTGCAAAGACAGGAGAACAGAAACAGTGGCACTATTCAGACATAGCACTAAAACATAGTTTAGCATTACATGAGCGAGACTTCTTGAGTTCTGCACTGGTGTAGTCCTCCATTCCCTCTTCTCCTCAAGTTCCTCCACAAAAAGAAGACTGGAAGTATATGTTTCCTGTCTAACACTAGCTGTGGTTTATTGTTACACTACACAGCTGTGCTACCATGATTACTGTATTTGAAATGATGGTTTATAGAAAGAAGCTGGGATCGAACCATGGTTTGACGCTGGTTTGTTGCAACAAACCATGCTTCAAACAGACTGGAATTCCCAGTTTGGGAGAAACAGGAAATTCTACTTAGTCTAAATCAGGAAGTGGATGTTTCTAGCCACCTCTTTGCAGCTGTGCTGGAGGGGGAGAGGAAAGGGGAAAGAGCTAGGATTCAAGCAGGCCTGTTCTCATAATGCTAAAATATGGTTAGGTGGTACATCCAAACCAGGCTGGAGTAGAAAAACATAGAAAGAGAGAGTTCTGAGCACTGATAATCTATTTATTAATCTATTCATGAGTGCAGTCTGGATAAACCAAGCTTCAACTTTACGAACTGCATTTCCCGTGCCAATTTCTAACCACACTAACAGATGACTGCCCTTACCAGACTACTGCATTATCTGTGGTGCATTGCAACTAGTACTTTCTTGGCGCTCCCAACTACATATACTGGTAATGTGATATCCTTTACTCACTGCAAAGTGCTGGCACCAGCAATCCTATAGCCCCTGGAAGGGCATTGGTAACATCAAGAAGTGGGTGTGCAGGAGAGTATACCAGAGGTGGTTTAGGTGTATACTGGGGGGGGGGGGAAGTCGTGGAACCCCAAGTCCCCTCATATGCTCACAAACCAAGGGGCAATGTTTATTATCAATTTACTTCCTCCCATTATTCCAATAGGAGGGAAATTGTTTAAATTTTAAAATATAACTTCTTTTTTTCTGGAAGAAAGAGCTTTGGGCTTTGGATTGATGGTTCTCCCTGGCCTGCCATCTTAAGATGGGGAAGGGTCAAATTCAGTGGTACAGCAACTGGTTTGCCTGCAGAAGCTCCCAAATTCAATGCCTGATGTCTCCCAGCAGGGCGGAGAAAGATTCTGTTAAATTGTGGGTGAACATATCAGATGACACAGCAATTCTTCAAACAGCTCTTGTTTATTCACAGGCCAGAACAGAACTGAACTGAAGGGTTCAGTCAGCCTGCTTATATAGAGCTCCAGTACAACGTAACTGTAACAACTTTCTGTAACTATCCAATCACTGAACAACACTTTTGATCCCTTATTTGCATATGTGGACCTGAACTATCTACAGTATCCCCCTGCTGGCCCAGGGTGAGAACTTCAGTACATAACAGATTCCCTGTCTGAAACCCTGGAGAATCACTGCCAGTCTGTGTAGCTTCTACCTGTGCTAGATGGACCAAAGGTCTGACTCCAGTATAAGGCAGCTTCCTATGTTAAGAATGTAAGAACCTTCTGGATCAGGCAAGCAGCCCATCTAGACTAGAATCCTGACCCCACAGTAAACAGCCAGGTGCATGTGGGAAACCTGCAAGCAGGACCTGAGCACAGCAGCACTCTCTCCTCAGGCCATTTCCAGCAACATTGGAGACAGGATGTAGCCATCATCGTTAGCAGCCATAGATAGCCTTTACCTTCATTAATTTGCCTAACCCTCTTTTACAAACATCCTATGTTCTTATGATTGCAGCCTAAAGTAAATAGGTCCAGGTGCATTATGGCATGTAAAACTTGACAGACCTAATGAAGGAATCATTTAATATACATGTTTTAAAAGCAGTATGTTTGACACAATATAGCCTGCCCTAAAACCCTTGAGCCTAAACCACTATCATCTTCCTAATCACAATTAAACAGCTAGAAAGAGAAAACTTTTGTCAGATAAAGTGATATATAAGAATAACATGTTAAGTACTTCACGTCTCTCATGGAAAAGTGGCATACCTGATTTCTATACTTGATTTATGCATCTTGGAGATAACTGGCACATATTTTGTAAGAACACACTCAGTACTTTTGGGATTCTGAGGCAAGCTTTTCACATGAGGAGGCCTAGCTTCTAGGAAGGCTTATTCCCCTACACCTGTCTTTTGATAAATTAAGTACTGGCAGGCAGGAGCCTACTTCTTTTTAAACATTTCAGCTGTTGCCGCCTAGTTGTAAGCCGATAAACTATTAAGGAAGGATTTTGCTTCTAAGTATGATTGATCAATCCATGTTCAGTATACCAGTCTGCGTGAGTAATTCTAGGAGGCAACAAGCACATAATTAACCACTTGACAATAAAACTTAATTGCTTCTGATCTGTTGGTGTGGTAGTTACTCCCAGAGCATGGGTCACTTCTCAGTTGGAAGAAGAATCATGCTGGTGAAAGCAAGCTCTATGGCTTGCAAGGAGAGTTTGGAAACTTAGAGAGAGGCTCAGCTTCAACCTTAAGTTGCCAGAGTGTCTTCCATAATGTATATTAGCAGGAACCACATTGGACAGGCAACTGAAACAGTTCCTCCTAAAAGATGGAACCAGATGGAAAGATGGAACCAGCCATGTGGAAATACATAAGGAACTTCCCTGTATCAAGTTGGGATACATTACTACTACTACTACTACTACTACTACTACTACTACTACTACTATTCTGCCTTGCCTCTCAAGGAACCCAAGGTTGGCAAGCAACAAAATGATTTTTTCAAGTAGAACAACAAACAAATCCAATATCCTCACAGCTAATAATTTCTTCTAAATTTCAAAAATGATTCGCATTTGTTAGAATTTTTCTCACTTTTTGTAGATTAATATAATGAAAAGGGGAGAATCCTGTTAGCTAAAAATATAACTTACACTACTTTAAGTGCCAATTTTATATTTCCCACTTTTTTCATCATGAGCATTTGATATATTTCAGTCATCCTTGTCATTTTGATATCAAAGCATTTAAGAAGCTAGTGTCTTTCTTTCTTTTCTTTTCTTTTCTTTTCTTTTCTTTTCTTTTCTTTTCTTTTCTTTTCTTTTCTTTTCTTTTCGTACCTTCAGGTAGAAAAAAGAGACACACACACCCAAAAAACCTGATCTACTTATTTTATGTCAACACAAAATATAAACAAAGCAGCAAAATGGAATATGTAGAAAAATAATGCTCTTGCCCATCTGTTATACTAAAAAAAAATAAAAAATATCAACTCTGATATTGTATTGAGAACATGCAAACTCCAACAATGGGAAAGCTAAAAAGACATATGCTAGCAAGTAAAAATAAAAAATTGATTGTGATAAGTTATGTTGCAAACTAAAGTGGAGAAATGTATCCAGGCAGGAAGAAAGCAGTGTCTGCCAATAGATATGTACTCGCATATAACAGAGCTGATTTAAAACATAATTTTATAAATATATAAAGAAAGAACAACAAGCTTCAATGCAGGTTTCCTTTGCAAAATACTATAGGCTGCTATCACTAACAACATCCAAATGTCTTGATCTAGCTTTCTGCTCCTTTTAGAGCTTTGCAGCTATACAAATGGTGGTGATAGACTCATTGGGGGGAAAGTGGGATCTAAATGAAATAAATAAACACATATCTTTATTTGTCTTCTTACATTTTTAATCTCACTTCCTTTATGAAGCCCAAGATGGAATCAGGAGACCCCAGCCCCAGGAGGTTCCACCAGCCAGTGGCCATACCCAGGCCTTCTTTACTTCAGCATGGTGGTAGTCTCATGAGGCTTCAGACCATGACCTAAGACCAAGTGGTGATGACATCCAACATGGTAGCAGTAGATGCAACTGGACTCCCCCTTGCTCTCTGCCCAGTTGACCTCCATGCCTCCTTCAGTGTGCTCTACAGCATCCGTTAACCCTCTGGAGAAGATGGGGGAGCATGCAGGGAGCTTCAGGGTGGAGAAGATGAAGGGAAAGTCCCTCTGTGTGAGCAGGCCACAATCATTGGTAATCAGCTTTAATCACGTTTAGTGTAGTTCTACAGCAACAATTTACATAAGTCACGCCTAACTTCAGTTCCATTGTTTTTGGCTGGGTCTTCTCTAAGTATAACTATAGGAGCAGTCCTGTACACAAGAAGTTGGGGCAAAGCAAGCTGGTGTAAATTAAGTCACCACAAAGTTACACCACAGACAAACTCTGTTCAGCTGCAGGGCGGCTGCTGGCCGAGCCAGCCTAAACCTGGCAGAGGGAGAGCAAGCCATAAAAATATTTGTTTGACACCATCTTTTCCCCTGTCTTGACTTATGCTGGGTTGCCAGGTCACATGGCCAAACTGAATGGGTTTAGGATCCAGCCTACATCCCTCACTTCCTGGTCCCATCCCCTGCATGTGCCAAGAACACCCCCTTTTCAGGGCTTACACTGGGTTAAGATCTGCTGGACTCAGCTCAACCAGCTGGGACCTGACTGAGCCAGGATGAGGGAGATACACCTGAGTATCTCTGGCTGAGCCAAGAGTAACATAGTTAAGGTGGTATAGCCCAGCTGCAATGGCATCCTCTAGATTCAGTTGGAAATCCTCTGGATCCTAACCTGCTTGTCCCAGCTTGCTATAGGATTGCTTCCTGAATCTGGATCCAACCTTTCTCCCAGCAGTAACCAACCAGAGGACCTCCATATGTTGTAAGATTACAATTCTATGCCCCATGGCCATTGGCCATGCTGGCTGTGGCTGATGGGAGCTGGAGTCTGATAGCGCCTTAAGGGTCACAGGTTTTCAACCTCAGCCTTGCACTGAGTTCTACTCATGGCCTTTTAGGCAGCAGCCCCACACCCAGTCCCATCATTTTCATCACCATTGACACCACATTGTCTAGATAAGGTAGATAAACCCTGACTCCATCCAGCATGGCAAACATTTCCCCTCTCTATCCATGACACAATCACAGCCATTTACTTTTTTATTCTCAATTGGGTTGGTTTATATCAAGTGCAAAAGGCATGAGGCAGAAATTAGGAAAGGGTATGTACAATTGAGCCCAGACACTGACATCCAGCTCCAAAAGCGTTCTGACAGTTCCCTCACTGCGAGAACTGAGGTTACAGGGAACCAGGCAGAGGGCCTTCTCAGTAGTGGCACCTGCCCTGTGGAACACCTTCCCATCAGATGTCAAGGAAATAAATAACTATCTGACTTTTAGAAGACATCTGAAGGCAGCCCTGTTCAGGGAAGTTTTTTTAAGTTTGATGTTTTATTGTGTTTTTCATATTCTGTTGGAGGCCACCCAGAGTGGCTTCGACAACCTAGTCACATGGGCAGTATATAAAATAATAATAATAATAATAATAATAATAATAATTCTGAAGAGGCATCCTCACTGGCAACAATGATGATACCCATTGTGCAAAAATTCATTGAGGGGTCTGAAGAGTTGTAAAGTTTTTAGAATCGCAAAACACCCTTGTCATGTTTTCCTGACATATTGTTGCTGTACTAATATCAACAGAAAACATGAGAGGCCTTTTAAATTCTTTGTTTCCCATGACCAGCATGGTATCAACTGGTTTTCTGAGCCCGATAAATTTACTGATAAAAGAAAGAATCTTGCTAAGGTTGCAGGACTACAAGGGGGAAGAGTGCAATGGAGCCTTCAAACAGCCAGCAACTTCTAAAGAAAGTCAAACACTGCAAGCATTATTCATGGTCCAGAAGGACATAAAATTGACTCTGGCAGCTCAGTAAAATAACTGGAGATTAGGTAATGCCAGTTCCCATACCCTGGGGGAGATATAAAATACAGACTCAGAACAGATACTTCCTCTGCTTTGATCTTGCCAAATTACCTTAACAAAGCTTTTGTCAGTGTCTTCAGATATCTTTCTTGGAAGAGATTGGGGGGAAAGCTAGATCAGGAAAGGGAATGGCAATGGCAATTTTTTGGGTGAAAATTTGCTCCTCTCACCAGAGGAGCTGATAAGGCAAAAGTAAGCTGGAATTAAGAATGAGAACAGATTCCACAACACCCCATAGTGGATGAAGATGGTAACAGGGGGTGGGGAATCAACCAAATTGACAAACCAATCACTTTCAGAAGAGGGGACAAATAGAAGAAGAAAAAGGAGGAGGAGAAGGAGAAGGAGAAGGAGGAGAGGAAAGGGGTGTGTGTCTTAATGTCATTAAACTTCAGGACATAGGAGTTCCACAAAAGGATATTCTAATTTTATCTTAAATAATAGCTTTGAAATGCATCAAAAATGTAATATTTTCCCTTTGCAATCAATATCCCCATCTGTTCTGCTCTTCTTTTCGCTAAGAATTTGGTTTGGTGCTATATAGGGTGAGTAGTTACATACGAGGAAGGTGAGCAGGGGGAGAACCTGTTCCATAGCAAGGCACTCCAGCTTACAACTGAGGCTGAGATGACTAACAAAACCTCAACCCTGTTTCAGAAGGGTCTTGTGCAATGGTCCTCATTTAGGGTACAATCCTGACCCTAGATCTGCTAGAATGAGCAAGTTCAGAAGTGGAGGCTTTCTGGCTCTGTTAGCAGGTTCCCAGATCAGCTGGGCTATTCTAGCATAATTCCCCATGCTCAGCTCAACCAGAAGTTCAGCAGTGTAAGTCTGCCATCCTGACTCAGCTGGAGTGGACATTCCAAAGGAGTGGAGGCAGGAGGGGGCAAGAGGGACTTATGCTGCATCCTAACTCTGTTCAGCTTAGTCACATCACATGGCAACCCAGCAGAATTTACTCTGTCAAAAGGGGTATTCTAAGTCAAGCTCTGTCTTAAAGGCTTGTTTTCCCTTTGCCAGGCTTAGGCTGCCTTCGCCAATAGTAGCCCTGCTCCTGAATGGAGTTTGGAGCCTACATACTTTATGCTGGCTTCCGTCTCTTACCCAATCTAGTGGATCATTTATAATAGAGTTAGGTTCTTCGTCCCCAAGTTTGCTGCAACACAAACTTGTAAAACCAGGAAAACTCCATGCAGTGGCACCTGGGATAGATCTCCTACTTCAGTGTAGCACACTAGAGCTACATTGGAAAATATTATGGCAGGGCTTGTGTTCATCTCATTCACCTTCCTCTGCCTTTTTTTGAAATGGCGTTTAGTTGCTTTGCCATTAAATGATCCTCTTTTCCATAGTTATCTGGCCACCTGAATTTTGCAAAATCCCCTTTGCATACATGGACATGACATGTTACTGGGTTACTTCAGATACCTAAAAGTGCCAATCATAACCATCATTTGGAGCCAACATACCATCCTGACCTCTGCCTCCTCAAGGCCATCCACCCCATCTCTGAGTACACCCCATGTGAGTAAAATCCTACTTTTATGGGCCTCAATTGGGTGGTCAGTTTTGTAACATGTAATTGAGATCTGCATTTCATACACGTACACCTTACTTGTATAGGTCACCCCTCTGCAGCTGGCCAAAATGGCAGAAGCCATTCTGTTTTCCATGCATTGAACTGGAATGCCATGATTAGGTATCATCCAAATGAAGCGATCAGGTGACCTGAACAAAATGAGAGCCATTAGCTAGTCAGAACTTAAGCTTTTGTTTGTTTTGGGAAATGCCCTTGAGAATGTTAAAACTCACACAACTGCAGTTTACTCTATAGCAGACTTTACCTAACTCATTAAAATAAGCAAAAATGAATAGCTTGTGGAATTTGTCACAATTAACTGATTCAACACAACCTGAAACTTATACAACAAAATATCACTTTTTACCAGGTTTCAATCTTTTATAAGAATGCAGAGAGCAAGATTCTTTCATACCAGATGAATGTTGACACCATTTCATAGTTTCTTGTCCTAAGGTAGCTTAATGTTTGGCGCAATGCAGGCCTGCACACTCTATCAATCACATATATTCATGTCTGTTTAAAATACAATGGTGCCTCTGTTATGTGGTGAAGATCAACACCTGCACAAGAACAATGATCCCACAGCTTTTGAAGCAGCTCAACAATCATGATTCACTCTAGATATGTTAATGCATTCTCTCTTTTATCCTTCTCTTCACAATCCCATTCACTCACAGTTTATATATGAAGCTGGTTTGTCTATCATTCAGGAATGATACTTCTAGCTCTGTCTGAATCCCTACCCCACCTCCTGGCCCAAAATAAATAACACCTGAAGGAAAGAACATTATTTAGCTATTTGCTCTCTTGATCTTCTTCCTTCTTTGTGTCGAAAGACAAGAGACAAACACAGGGATATTGTATATCACCCAAATAAGGCTGGTCATCAAACTTTCCCAGTTTGATGGCTACCTTGATTACAATAGCAGAGCTCACCGTTATACAATAGCACAACATCTTCCCCTTTCCATACCAGGTATTTATTTTGCTTCTGTAAGTGAAGACAGCAAATACACTGGCATCATGGCCTCCATTCTCCAACTTCCACAGCACTGGCAGACCTGGGGGCCTCAAATTTCAGCAGCCCCCTGTGCAACATCAAAATTCAGCACCACCTCTCCATTCTACATCATAGTTGTGGCACCTCCAAGATTTTACACCCAGTCAAACTCCTCTAAATCCACCTCTGTCCATGGTGCTCTGGGCCTAGCAATGTTCCAGGCTGTGTGTGTGTGTAGATAATATCCAGAGAAAAATACACAAAATAGTCTTCTTTTTCTGGGTGGGGTGGAGTAAGGAAACAAAACAATCTTAGTCATTTTCTCAGGGAAATGTATTTTGAGCAATTCTGACTGAGCTCTGCTTTGCATGGAACTATGATGCTACATTTGCAGAAGCCAGTTTAGCTGCCTTCAGAAGCTCCCAGACATTTCTGTAGATGAGCATTGTAGTGCCTGGCCTGCCAAGTTAGTGCCAGCCCTCCTAGGTTAGTACATGGTTGTGACTAGTATAACTGAATGTGCCTCTACCTGTTGGTGCTGTAGCACAGCAACACTGCTTGGTAACGCAGTATGCAGAGGGAGATATTGGTGATTGTGTCAGTCCTGAACTGATTGTTAATATTGTTGATCCAGAAAAACTGGAATAAGGCCGGTACCATTAGAATTTATTGCTTTGTAGCACCATTAAAGCCAAGACAGCATGATCAATGGAAAAGCATACCCCGTGCACAATGATGACAACTTACTAGATTTCTTACCTGCCTTTCCCCATGAGGTCCCATAATGGGTTACAACAATTGCTAATATTAATATCAATTAAAACAAATTACAACCAAGGGAATAGGATGGGTTCCAAAATCTGTATCTCAGGTGTCAAAGACCAGGGTAGAGAGGTGCATCTTCAACATACAACAAAAATTACAGGTTTCATGAGATGTATATGTGATGTGAGCCTGGAAGCATCTGCAAATTAGCATTCAGACCTACCAACTTCTATGTAAAGAAGTGTATGGTGAAATTTTACATTAGAACTAAAGACAGCAATCACAGATTCATTATCCTGGTCCCAACTGCAGCAGCAGGGCATACATTTCTTTCCAGCACATGTTCAGCTGTTGATCAAATAGTTTCTGTGCATAGAGGATTTGGCATGAAAAAGTGTAACAGTACTACCAATCAATCCATTAATGTGTCTGCAAGTAGGGAAAGTTAGTCCCATGAATTCCCTAATTCAGTGATCTGATCTGTCTCCTGATTGGGGGGGGGGGTGTGGATTGTGTACTGGTCAGGACTTAGTTGCTGACAGGATTAAAGTTCAGATAGGAATTTTAAAAAATCCACTTAGTATATCAACTATGAGAGAACTCCAGGTAGTTTATGGATACAGAGATGCTTTTTCAGAACCTCTTATTTATGGCATGTTTAATGTCAACAAATGATAGTGTGCTTGCCTATAGTGTTACATGGAGAGGTAACCCCCCCACCACTACCATTAATATAAAATTTGTTCTTTAAAATGTAGCATCATTTTGATCCTCATAACATCAGACTGATGCTGTCTAAGAATGAGCATAAATTAATATGCATTGATAGATGGGCTTTTATATGTGTCATCAACGCCCCCTAAATCCCTAACCTCTTTCAGAAAGATACTACCACAAGGCCAAAAATCATGGCATTTAAAAATAAATTAAAAGTGTAAACTCGTCCCTTTGCTATTTGCCATAAATATCCCTTTTTCCAATTAGAACAAGGTGTTCTGGATCACATAAATCTCTTTTATGGTTGTATTTGGTTTGATACTTAATCAGGCACTGCTTAACACTGAACTTTTTAACTTTTCTTTTCAGATAAGTGCCATCAATTTGCAAGGTGATTTAGAATGCAAATCATGAACAGTGCTCAATACCATAAGCTCCAGTCCTTTATGAATCAGGACCCCATAAACCTTTGTCAATAGCTGTATTAAACACTTATTGACTAAAGTTTTATAGAGGCCTTAGTCACAATGGAATGCTGCCCCTGACATGATTCTAGAGCAATGAGAGCATGGGAATGGGAGTGGGAGGGAGGGAGGAGGTGGAATTGGTAATGACTTATGCTTCTATGCTAAGTGAGCCGCACTATTGCCAGAAAACGCATGCATAAAGAAACACAAACAAACAGCTAAGTCATAAATATAAAAGGTATAAGAAGGGCAAGATCTCCATAACTATAATCAGCTGTAAATATAAGCCAGTTTTTAACCTCAATAGCAAGAGCTAAATAAATAAATGCATGGCCTTTCCCTAAGCCTAGTGCACTTAAGGCTTCCTCAAAGTCATTTTCGGTGTTGTTTTTTGTATTTTTAGAGCTTTATGTTGCTTTCAAAGTTTTTCCATGAGGCTCGGATGGTGGATTAGTACTTTGGAGTGGCATGACCAGTTGCGAATGACTAAAAGACATGAAGAAGTAGCAGCTGGTCTTGGAACAAGCTGGACTCATTATCCCCACCATACATATGGGATCACTACCTTTCTGAATCTGAAGGAAAGCCCACAAGGAACTGTTAGTCTGGAAAGTGGCTCACCATCATGGGGAAGGCTGTAAACATAATGCAATACCATGTTGGAGATGGCTCACAGATCACAGTCCTGTGGCCTATGTACAGCTAAAGCAAAAGGCTAATGGAGTATTAGGGGAAGGCAGATAATTAAGCAAAAAAAAAAAGTGTGCAAGAGAATTAGGGGAAGGAGAACAATACTGAAATTGAAATTGGACTGCTACCATGGTGCCTTTGACAGGGTAACAAAGCAGGAGGTTTGTATTTCCTAAATGTGCACTTTCTTGGAGGGAGGAAAACCCAAGATCTGCAGCAACACCACTTAGGAGAGACATCGCATTCTTCTTCCGGAGATGTGAATAGGGTTTGGATTAGGCTCCAGCGGAAGCAATCTTAAGCCAGTCTTCAGTACTACCTTTCTTAGATAAGACATTTAAAGCTGGCCATCTGGTGAGCAAAATCATATGGTAAATAAAAAGTGAAGGAATGCCTTTCCGCCATCATCTTTTGCTGAATCCAACAGTTGCATTAGCTTCCATTTGTAAGGGCTCCAATGAGACACTGTCATTGACTTCTTTAAAAGGGGTCCTTTGGAGTTGATATGACGCTAATGGAAGTGCCTGATAAAAGCTCTTTAGGAAATCATGTAAGTATATGCTAACATCTGAATTGCTCTTTGGGGGAAAGAGAATCTCCCAATGACATTGTCATAACGACTGTTGCATTCACCACATAGTGTCGTTGCATAAAAGAGACTCTTGAATTACAATTAAAGCTGTTCAGGACGGCACATTGTCTCCTAAACTAGAGGGGCAAAACTGAAGATATATACTAGTGTGTTGAAAAGAATGTTTCACATTACAGGATCACTTTTTCGTCAGACTTCAAGTGTGCTTAGGTTCATTTCTGGCACTCCGTCAGTGGCATGCTTCTCTGTAGCCAGGGTATCCACATGGCACTGGGAATGCTTAAAGATACTTCCCACTGAGGTCTGCTGGACAGCATTGGGAAGTAACTATACTAATGAACGAATCTTTGAGATGGACTTTTGTCTCTTCCTCCACTGAAATGGCAATCAGTCAGGTTGCTTTGATATGCAGTAGCAGGACGGCATGATTCACAACAAGTGCAACTTCCTTTTTCATGGCCTTGTTCTCCAAACCTTGAACTTATTTAAAAGCACGGCATTGCATCTTACATGCTTGCCAAACTCAGCATAAGCTTAGGTCAACAGCACTTCTCGTCATGTGTTCAACTGATCACCCAAGCTGTGATCAATTTAAATATTTGTCTTGTGTATTTCAGTATTGGCCAATGTTGATAGGCAGCTTGGGGGCTCCTTTTATGATTCCTTATTCTTAAACCATACTTGGATAGGACACCTTCAAATACAGTGGTACCTTGGGTTAAGTAATTAATTCGTTCTGGAGGTCCGTACTTAACCTGAAACTGTTCTTAACCTGAAGCACCACTTTAGCTAATGGGGCCTCCTGCTGCTGCCGCGACACCAAAGCACGATTTCTGTTCTCATCCTGAAGCAAAATTCTTAACCTGAAGCAGGTTAGCGGAGTCTGTAACCTGAAGCGTATGTAACCTGAAGCGTATGTAACCTGAGGTACCACTGTAGAGGATTGTTGTGTGACAACCTTTCAAAACAGAGGACTGTACTCTGTACAGTAGGACTCATAGCGACCCTAACAGCCCCTGCAGCTCTAGAAATATTGACATCATATCATTCCAGTTCAAAATACATTGCACATTAAAAACTATTCCCCCACCCTCCTCAGATTAAAAAAAAAAAAAAAACAGGGGAGGAAAACCCTGCTAGTTAAAAGATTTAAACAGCTTTAGGCTTGGCACTGTGTTTCTTTTGCGTAAATCCTCATCAAGTATTAAATAATAGTCAAATGTGTCACACAGCATTTGATTTACATGACAAAATCAGTAGGGGCCATGCTCATCAGAGGCACTCTACAAATCTCAATCATTTCATTAAAAAGTAAAAATATCGAAGCAAAAATGGGTGCTTCTATTCCTGTCTTTTGTTTTTGTTTTTTATAATAATTTTTATTGCGTCTTTTTCCAGATTACAAATATAACAGTGACAAAAAATAAGAAAGCACAAAAAAGAAAATAGAGAAAAAAAAGAAATAAAAAGAAACAAGCACAACAAAACCAGACCATTTCATCAACTTATTTCAGATTTCTATCGGACTTCCCCACATCTCCCTGTAATGCATTCTTGGCAATAAAATTATCAGCAAGTTATAACCTTGTTTCACGTGTTATTTGTACTTTCAATTGCTATTTAAGTTTAAGTTTAAATCTCTTATATTCCAATTAGTTTAAAAATCTTACAATATTTCTTTTTACCCATTTAAACTTTGATTCTTTCATAGGTAATTCAACTTTCATAAATGATCCACTTATATTGCTGGGGCTGACATTTCAAATCATGCGACATCTTAAGATTCATATAATTTATAATACTTTTGCAAATAGTCCTTAAACTTTTTCCAGTCCTCCTCCATCGCTTCTTCTCCCAGATCTCGGATCCTTGCAGTCATCTCGGCTAGTTCCATGTAGTTCATCAATTGCGTCTGCCACTCCTCCAGTGTGGGCAAATCTTGAGTCTTCCAATGCTTAGCGATAAGAATTCTTGCTGCTGTTGTAGCATACATAAAAAAAGTTCTATCCTTCTTTGACACCTTCTGGCCGACAATGCCCAGAAGGAATGCCTCTGGTTTCTTAGGAAAGGTGTATCTAAACACCTTTTTTAACTCGTTATAGATCATTTCCCAGTAGGCCTTCAATCTTGGGCAGGTCCACCAGAGGTGAAAGAATGTCCCCTCAGCTTCCTTACACTTCCAACATTTGTTATCGGACAAATGGTATATCTTAGCCAGCTTGACCGGGGTCATGTACCACCTGTATACCATTTTCATAATGTTTTCTTTCAAAGCATTACATGCAGTGAACTTCATACCGGTGGTCCATAACCTCTCCCAGTCTTCAGACATGATATTGTAACCAATGTCCTGAGCCCATTTTATCATAGCTGATTTAACTGTCTCATCCTGAGTGTTCCATTTAAGCAGCAAGTTATACATTCTCGATAGTAATTTGGTCTTTGGTTCTAGCAACTCTGTCTCAAGTTTCGATTTTTCCACCTGGAATCCTATTTTTTTATCTAACTTAAAAACCTCATTAATTTGGGCATAATGTAACCAACCTTGCACCATACTTTGTAATTTTTCAAGGCTGTGCAGCCTCCATTTACCTCCAACATTTTCTATTATTTCCCAATATTTCGGCCAGTAGGCCTCCATATTGGGTTTTTTCCGAGCTTTGGCCTCTATTGGTGATAGCCACCTCGGAGTTTTACTCT
Source organism: Podarcis liolepis (assembly GCF_965112155.1). Lineage (NCBI taxonomy): Eukaryota > Metazoa > Chordata > Lepidosauria > Squamata > Lacertidae > Podarcis > Podarcis liolepis. The sequence continues at coordinate 55,374,087 of NC_139560.1, read as the reverse complement.
CCAATAAGTCTTTGTATTTTTCCCAGACCATAAATATTGCTTTTCTGACAATATGGTTTTTGAACATTCCAAATGTTTTTGCCTTGTCATACCACAGGTACGCATGCCACCCTAACGAATTGTTAAAGCCTTCCAGATCTAAGACATCGGTGTTTTCTAACAAAAACCAGTCTTTCATCCAACAGAAAGCCGCAGCTTCGTAATATAACCTTAAGTCCGGCAGGGCAAACCCCCCTCTCTCCTTTGCATCGGTTAGTATTTTAAACTTTATTCGGGGCTTTTTGCCCTGCCAGACAAACTTAGAAATATCCTTCTGCCACTTTCCAAAACAATCCACTCTGTCCACAACCTGCAAGGCCTGAAACAAAAACAACATCTTTGGCAATACGTTCATTTTTATAGCTGCAATTCGACCTAACAAGGATAATTTCAATCGTGACCAAATTTCTAAGTCTTTTTTCACTTCTGTCCAACATTTCTCATAATTATCTTTAAATAAATTCAAGTTCTTGGAAGAAAGATTGACCCCCAGGTATTTCACTTTTTTAACAATGTTTAGTTCTGTTTCCTTCTGAAACCCTTCTGTTTCGTCAACTGTCAAGTTTTTCCCTAACACCTTGGTTTTTTGTTTATTCAACTTGAAGCCCGCCACCCGACCAAATTTCTGAATCAATTCCAAAACTCTTTTTGTACTAGATTCTGGCTCCTGTAATGTTAGAACCAAGTCATCTGCAAATGCTTTCAGTTTATATTGTTTCACTCCGACCCGAATTCCTTGTACCTGCTGATCCCTCCTTATCATGTTCAGCAGTACCTCCAGGACCGAAATAAACAACAAAGGGGAAAGGGGGCACCCCTGACGTGTCCCTTTTTCAATATGAAGTTCTTCTGTCACCACATTGTTCACTATCAACTTAGCTTTTTGTTCTGAATAGATTGCCTCTATTCCATTCTCAAACCCCTTTCCCACTCCCATCCCTTCCAAATTTTTCTTCATAAATTTCCAAGAAATATTGTCAAAGGCCTTTTCCGCGTCAATAAAAATTAACACAGCTTTAGTGTTAATATTTGTTTGTAAAAGTTCCAAAATGTCAATGATATTCCTAGTATTATCAAACAAATGTCTACCTGGGAGAAAGCCCGCTTGGTCCTTATGAATTACTTCGTTTAATACTTTTTTGAATCTATTAGCCAAAATATCTGCAAATATTTTGTAATCCACGTTTAGGAGTGAGATGGGACGATAGTTCTTAAGTTGAGTCTTTTCAGTTTCCACTTTGGGTATCAGTGTGATGAATGCTTCTTTCCACGTATCTGGTGCTCTCCCTCCCTCCATAACCTGGTTACAAACCTCCAGTAATGGTTGTAACAAGCAGTCTTTTAATGTCCTGTAATATTTGGAGGTAAGTCCATCCGGGCCTGGAGATTTGCCTAACTGCATATTTTGAATGGCATCCTCAATTTCCTGTTGTGTTATTTTACAATTCAAGATTGACCTCTTCTCTTGAGACAATTCTGGTAGGCCATTGTCTTTCAAGAATTGTTCAATCTCATTTGCTTCCTCGGGTTCTTGTGTATACAGTTTTTTAAAATATTTCTGGAAGCACTTCCTAATTTCCCCCGGTTTCTGGATACTTTTCCCTTCAACTTCTAGATTGGTAACATAATTTAATTTTTGTCTCTTTTTCAACTGCCAAGCTAGCAGTTTCCCACATTTGTTCGCAGATTCAAAAGATCTTTGTTTCATTTGTTTGATTTTCCATTCCACTTCTTGGTTTATCAATTTCGTATATTGCGATTGGTGGAATTTGATTTCTCTTAAAATCTCTTTTGATTTTGGATTCGATCTTAATTTTTTCTCTCCTTCTCTTATCTTCTCTAATATCTTATCCTTTTTCCCGTTCCAGAGTTTTTTCTTAATCGTATTCTGTTGTATCAGAAACCCTCTCATAACCGCTTTACTTGCATCCCAGATTATTCTTTTTTCCACCGAGGTATTCAAATTAATTTCAAAGTAGTCCTTTATAGCTTTTTGGGCCTTCTTTACAGTCTCTTGATCTCTTAGCAGGTTGTCATTCATTTTCCATCTGAAGGAATCCGCAGTAGTAAATCTCATTTCCATTTTCAAAGCATTATGGTCGGAGCAAGTCTTTGGGCAGATTTCTACTCTTGTAGTCTTAGGTGCCAGCCCTCTAGATGTCCAGATTTGGTCGATTCTTGTCCATGACAGGTGGGCCTCAGAAAAGAAAGTTCCTTCTTTACCTAAGGGGTTTCTTGTCCTCCATAGATCAATCAAATCCATATTGTCAGTCAGTTCAAAAAAAGTTTTTGGTAGTCTTCCATCTTTAGTCAAGTTCTGGTTCTGTGACTTATCCATAAGAGTAGAGACAACCCCATTCATATCTCCCATCATAATGATATTAGAATAGTCCAGATAGTCCAGTAATGTCTCATGTAGCTTCTTGTAAAATTCTGATTTCCCCTCATTCGGTGCGTAAATTCCTAAAATCAAAACTTTTTCTCCTTGGGTTTGTATTTCAATTGCCAGGATTCTTCCTTGTTCATCTTTAAACAAAAATTTTGGTGATAAATTCTCCTTTGCATAGATCACCACGCCTCTCTTTTTGACTCTGTCTGATGAAACAAATTCTTGGCCTAGTCTTTTATTTATTAACACCTTCCTGTGAAGCCTGGTCACATGTGTTTCTTGCAAGCATATTATGTCCAAATTTTCTTTCTTTAAAATATGAAATATCCTTTTGCGTTTTTCCGGGGAATTTGCGCCATTAATGTTCCAACTATACAGCTGCAGAGACATCCTGTATCAATCTGTTGTTGCTCTTATGGGGCGTCTTCTTTTTTATCCAAATCCGAGGGTGCTGGTTTTTTTCCAGACTCTGGTGGAGGCCAAAGAGTTGCTGTTCCTTTCTGCAGGTCTTCTCCGTGATCGTGTAGAAACTTCTGGCAGTCCTCTTTCGTTTTGATTTTAATCTTCTTTCCTTTGTAGTTGAATGATATTCCTTGTGGAAACTCCCACCTGTACGGTATTCCGTTACCTCTCAAAGATCCAGCAAGATCAGAGTAATTAGATCTGAGATCCAATAATTGTTTAGGAATATCTTTGTAAATTTGTGCTCTTCTGTCCTGGATCTCAAGTGCTTTGTTAAAATGTAGGTCCAGTAGCTTGTCTCTCTCCTGCTTGGCCCTTAAAATGATCAAACAGTCTCTGGGCCTGTCTTTCCTAGTAACTCTTCCCAATCTAAATGCAGTTGTTATCTTGAAGTCTGTATCTTCCTTTATACCCCAGAATTTAGAAAATTCTGCTGTCAAGAAGCCAATCAGGTCCTCTTTCTCAATCTCTGGGATAGAACGTAATCTTAAATTATTTTCCCTGTTTCTCAGTTCCGCTAAAGCCAGGTAGGCCTGCTGGTCACTAATCTGTTTGTACAACGGCCGTACCTCTCCTTTCAATTCCTCCACTTTCTGAATTGCTTCACCTGCTTTTTCATTCGCAGCCTCGGCCAATTTCCGATTTTCAGATGTGGCGTCCTTTAAATTTCCAATATCTTGTGAATGCTTGGCCACCTGTTCAGAAAGTTTAGTAATTGAAGATATGGCTAAGTCAACTTTTGCCGATTGGTCATCAACCTTTTTATTCAAAATTGCAAATTGTTGTAACATTTCCTCTAGAAGGGTATTAGAACTCCCTGCTGCCATATCCTCCGCTGTTGGCTGTTCAGCTTCCTTGGAAGAGGCTGCTGTTGTTAGTGCAGTTCCCTGTAAAACAGCAGGGACTGAAGATCTACGAGCCTGAGAAATCAAAGTTGTTTGTACCAATTGTCCTTTCCCTGCTTTCGATGCAGCTCTTGTTTTTGGTGGGCCACTCATTCCACACCTGTCTTTAGATTCAAGGTCAAGCTGTCAAAAGTTCCATGGGAAAGACAAGCTTCAAAGTAAACAACCAAGCCACAGAGAGTCAAAACAGAGTTGGTTCCCAGCAAGTTGTAAATCCCAAAGCCCACTAGAGGGAGTATTGTTGCAATTCAGGAAAGAAGGAACAAAGTTTCAGTCGCCATTAAAGTTCCTGCAGTTAAATAAGTAAACAATATTCCTTAGAGAAGACTTTCTCCCCTCTGGCAGAGCCCTCTCAATATTGCCACAAAGTTTATCTTGAGGTGCAAGGTACAGTCATTAATTTGTATCCACCAGTGCTGCCTCTATGTATCCAGTTCAACTCTGTATTTGTATCCGCAGAAAAGCCTTTTTCCCCCTGCAAGTCCGAGACTGGGGTTCTTGACGTTTTAAAAGTCCAATAAAGAGGATAGTCCCCACATAAAATAAACACAATGACAGAAAGAATAAAAGTCACTTGCCTTTCCCTTCAATTGCTAACTTCAGCAGACGCATGTATATCCCAATTTAAAGCCTTTTTCTATTGCTTCCAGCTTGACAGTTCCTTTGCCTTTGATCACTAAGCACCACCGGGAGACGGACTTCCTTTTTCTCGTCTCCCGCTTTCAGCCAAATTCATAGATTTGTAATCCAATTTCGAGTAAATCTTACTCACGAGTAGTCGATTTGTAATCCAATGTTAAGGAAGAAAGGTCGGCGCTCATCAGTAACAGCCGCGCGGCTTCACTCCCGCAGAAAGAGCGATGAATCCACAGCACCGCTTCCCCTCCGCGCTTCCGGAGCCCCTTACGGGGTCCCTTCTTCGGTTTGGGGGTCGCTCTTGGTGCCCGCCGGATCCCACGGCCACGAGCTCGCTCTGCTCGTGGTTTTTCTTAGTGGGTCGTCGCTTTGCCGCAGCGAACGACCCTTTCCTGCGGAGCCCCTCTTCGCAGCGCAAAGAGGACCGCCATTACTTGTTTCGCGCCGCCTCCGGAAGTCTTCTATTCCTGTCTTTTGCAAAGCCAAGAGCATAAGAGAAGATCAGCATAAAGACGCATGGAACCCTCCTCCCTTTCTTTTGCTGTGTAACACTTGGGCATGTGCAACATGGACCACAGTTTTAGGAAGCAGAGGGAAATGACTACATTGGCATCTTGAACATGAATTCAGGTCTCCTATTGTAATAGCTGATATGTTGCAGTACCTGGGTGACTGAGTGTACAGGTGTACTTCACCAGAAGAAAACCCAATGGAAAAGGGAAGAGCCTTAGCTACATGCTACAACATGTGCTTTGCATGTAAAAGTTTCCAAGTTCAATCCCTGGTACAACTAGGAAGGACTCTTCTGTACATGTGAGGCTGACCAATACATTGTTTAATTACAACTCCCGACATCTGGCTATGGGACATGCTGGTTAAGGCAGATGGGACTTGCAGTCTAACAGCCTGTTGAAGGCCACAGGTCTCCCCCCCCACACACACACACACATCCTGGCCGGGAAAGGAGAGAGCGAGGAAGGGGAAAGGCTCTTGGCAACGCAGCACGGCTCCCCCCCCCCCCGCCGCTGCCCAGTATGCAGCCAGGAGCAGCGAGGAATGGAGCAGCTTATATTTGGTTATTTTTTCCTCCCCCCCCTCCAGTTTTTAAGGTGCGGCTTATAAAGTCATATCTCATGTTACGTTTGCTTCATGTTACAGTCTTTCAGGTTATGTCCCGCGGCAACCTGGAAGTACCAAAAAGAGTTCTGGGTTTTGCCGCTCACACATGCACAGAAGCGCAAAATGGCGTCACACGCATGTGCAGAAGCGGCAAATCACAACCCGCGCAGACGCGCCACTGCGGGTTGCGCTCTTTTCATGTTGCGAATGGGCCTCTGGAACGGATCCCGTTCGCAACCAGAGGTACCACTGTATTCAGGTGTGGCTTATATTCGGGCCAATACAGTATTTGCCATAGCACTATCTATGTACATAGTACTACAAACCAGACTGCAAATGCAAGCTTCAGCTCATGTGGTGTTTGGAAACCCCATAGGCATATAACTTCCTGTCACCTTAGAATTGTTCTGCTGGGGTGCTTCAAGGCACTGTGTTTATATAAATCCCTACAGCTTTGTTAAGAATGTGTGTATGTGTAAAAAGAATATTTCCTCCTCTGTCCCTGCTCCTAAAAATTATAGATGCTACAAAGCCAGCAATTATTGGTTGTCATGTGTGCTCGAGAAACCATATAAAACAACATTTTAAAAAGATACATTTTCCAACCCCAAATGCAGTTTATTGCTTTAAATTATAAGAGTGGAATGGCCAATTGTTGCACATGGACACACTGGACGCAAATGGAAAATAGGTACAGGAAATTCTGACATCTTCCAAACTGAGAGCCGACGACACTTCCCATGAGACCACAGTTAAAGGGAAGTCAGGTAAACAGAGTTTGTAGACTTCCAAACTTAATGTTACATGGTTCTTTAGCTAGTTTCTACTAGCAGGAACAGATGAGTGTGTACCACACTTGTCTTTATTATTACTATATTTAAGTGGGTATATAATATAAGCCCCAGTGCATGAAATATAAAATTATTGTCCCATAAACAGGGATGGGGGAATTGGTCCATTTTCATTTCTGTCAGTTTCTCATTCTTATTTTTGCAATCTTAAATTCAGTTCTCCATATTTCCTCATCTGTTTACATTACTTTAAAAGACCTCATAAAAACAGCATCCCCCCCCCAATATAAATATGTTGCTTTCACTAATATATGCATTTCTATGCACACTTACCCCAATATGTGCATTTTTGTACAAACGACTTGGCTGAAGAACTAAATTGCAAAATGTGGAGATGGGCAAATTTGCAATGAAGGGATGTGTTTCAGTTTCACACATTGTTCTAAAAGTGTGAATTGGGTATGTTCACCTTTAAATGTGAAGTGAAGTAAATTTCTCCCCCATCGCTACCCATAAGGAATGCTGAGATCTTCGACATTAAATGCAGTTAGGTTGTGGTTTTGCCATATCCAGCACTTAACATGCTTTTACCTGGAAATGACACACAAGTGACTTGGAAGCATGCTCCACTGCCCCTGGTATGAAATATATGGCAGAGCTGCTCTTGGATATGCGGTGATGAGGTAAAAGAGCTCTTGGGAATATTTAAAAACATACTTGGCTTTAACACTACCTCGTATATTTCAGAGCAATAGAAAACAGGTTTTGGCTATGTACCGTTGCTCTCTGGCTCTCCTTAAGGTTTGGCTATACCAGAAATTTATGCAAAGGAAACTCAAACTGAGCACTACTGTGTTATAAGCTAGAAGAAAAGGTGAGTCAAAGTCTAATCTAGAAAATCTGTGATGGGGCTAAAATATACTAATATTCTGAAATCCTGAGTATTGTTTGTATGACCTGTGTTTCACAAGTTCATCAGGAGGAAGATAAGAAGCCATCTGATACCACTACCCAGTAGAGATTGGGTCCAGAGACAACATTAGATGGAGAAATGGATGTAAACTTTACCTTGGGATACTAGACTAGTTTCTACACACCAACACCTACCTGTTTCTGTCCTCCATCCAGACCAGGGTTTCCCAAACTTCGGCCTCCAGTTGTTTTTGGACTACAATTGCCATCACCCCTGATCACTGGTCCTGGTTGCTAGGGATGGTGGGATTTGTAGTCCAAAAACAGCTGAAGACCTAAGTTTGGGAAACCCTGATCCAGACAATCAAAAGGCATTGTCAGAGTTCAAGGACACATTCCAGTCACATAAAACACCCAAGGAGTGTGCACCACAGGGCCAGTAAGAGGTGTGGCCTGGAAAGAGGTCTGAGGGCCAGAAGGTGAGAGAGACTCTTAGTCCTGAGGACCCCCCGTCCTGCCCTGAATGGTGATGATTCCAATTTTAAATATTTCAACACACCAGCTGAAAGTTATTTAGATTACGTACTATGTGTCCTACTAACCAATGCACAGGATGCTTATTCTTTATTTTCATCTTCCAAGATGGTGTTTAATCTCACCCTCTCACATTAGACACTTTGCTTCACATGGGCATATTCTGAACCCTCAGATACTTATTGGAGCATAATGAAGCCAGAAGCTATGCCAGTGAACTGCAATAAAAGAGGAAATTTTGCACCCACGCGTTACTTTTCAACACATTTCATTTATACCTTGAGCCACATGTTCTTTAGTGCATTCAGGTCTCTTAACACTATCCACACACAAGCTGAAAAATGATGAAGTAAGGTAGAGGTATACATGATGTTCCTTGAGCATAAAGCTCACTCAGGGGTAGGGACAGGCATATCTGTCAATTTTTACTTCTCTCAGTTTCTCATTTTCCAGTCTTCAGTTCAGTTATCCACATTTCCAGATCCGTTTGTGATTCCTTCCCCCCATCCCCAAAAAGTCCTCATGAAAACAAATTTTCAAATACAGTGGTACTTCTGTTCAAGAACAGTCCTGTTTATGAATGATTCAGTTTACGAACTCCACAAAAACAGAAGTAGTGTCCCGGTTTGCAAACTTTACCTCAGCCTAAGAATGGAATCCAAAGAGTGAAAGGGCACTGGCGGAGGGAGGCCTCATCAGGGAAAGCGTGCCTCGGTTTAAGAACGGTTTTGGTTTAAGAACGGACTTCTGGAACAGATTAAGTTTGTAAACCAAGGTACCACTGTATAGGAAAGTGTTTTTGGAACTGCCTGGTTGAAATCATATGAGAAAGCTTGTCCGTGGAGCTACCTTTAAAGCCTTGAGTCTGCTTATTAAATTTTGGGAAATGCCAGTCCCCATATTTGTATAATATACAGATTCTGCATGTTTTGACCATTGAAAGGTTGCTATATGCCAAAGCATGGGAAAGCGCACATAAACTAACAAAGCAGGATATCATCAGAAAAATATGGGAACAACTGAGCTTGATTAAGTTGTCAGCAACGTTGAAGAATGTAGCTAATTATCAAGAAGAATTAAATAAATGTAGTCAGCCAACAGCTTATGTAAAGAGAGAACTGCATATTTCAGGCATTGGTGTGGACTACTTCATGTTATGAAAAAAATTAGTTCAAGAAAAGGATAGCCATGAATGGAAAATATAAAAAGGCTATTGGCATTTAAAATATATAGGAAATTAATTTGTTCCATTCAAAAAGTTTTTTTTTTAATATTATATTATATAATACTATACTATACTATATTATATTATATTATATTATATTATATTATATTATATTATATTATATTATATTACATTACCTATTTTACTTGTCAATAAAGTTCAGTTAGGGACACAGGTGGCGCTGTGGGTTAAACCACAGAGCCTAGGACTTGCCGATCGGAAGGTCGGTGGTTCGAATCCCCACGACGGGGTGAGCTCCCATTGCTCAGTCCCAGCTCCTGCCAACCTAGCAGTTCAAAAGCATGTCAAAGTGCAAGTAGATAAATAGGTACTGCTCCAGCGGGAAGGTAAATGGCGTTTCCGTGTGCTGCTCTGGTTCGCCAGAAGCCACATGACCCAGAAGCTGTACACCAGCAACCTCGGCCAATAAAGCAAGATGAGCGCCGCAACCCCAGAGTCTGTCACAACTGGACCTAATGGTCAGGGGTCCCTTTACCTTTACCTTTAAAGTTCAGCTAAAACAATTAAAATGTGGGGATGGTCCTCATGAAAATTAATCAGAATTCCAGGGAAACTTTCCCCTTATATATTTATTTTTGCAAAGCAATTTGCCTTTATATAAATTTGTGTATATTTCCACCCCTAATATATGTATTTTAATGCGCACTTTATACACACATACATTACTTGGCAGGAGAACTGCTTTGCAAAATTCAGAGACATGTGAATTTTAAAGGATGGATGTGTTTTGATTCATGTATTGTTTCAGAAAGTACGAATTTGTTAAATTTGCCTTTAAACAAGAACTGGTTCACGTATGTCACCCATCTCAGGGTGGCTGTAGCATCAGTTTTGTATGTTGCATAATAATTTGCCAAAACAACATACAAAAGCACAGTGGTAAGAATATTCTGGTTGTGGGAAAATCAGGTATTAAATTTGAGTTTCCATTGAATGAGGAAAATGCCTTTCTGTCAGGCTTTGGCAAGAGTCAGGTTATAGATAGTTTCCATGACTGTGGTAGATATGGCTATTGGTTCAAAAGAACCTGAAATGGAACAAAGTACAAATAAAGGTATATAGTTAAAGCCATACCTTTGTTTTAAATCCTTCCACTGACACCAATGGTCCCCACAACTGGCACTTTTTCAGGGGGCAGGGTATTAGTGGGAAGAAGAGCATTTGTATCCTGTGGATCCAAGGCTTCCCCCAATCTGCTGCCAGCACATCCCATTTCTGGCCCTGTCATCCATAGAGCACTGAACTGGGGATGCCTCTGCCCATGAACTGACAGCACACCCTTTGGCCTCTCAGCAACCTTCCCCAAGCATTGCTCTCTAAGAGTATAGTCCTGTGCTTGTTCACTCAGAATTATGGTTGCAAGCCTAACCTTGCTTACCTGGGAGTAAGCCTAATGGAATTCAATAGGACTTACCTCAGAGTAGGCATGGTTATGATCATGTTGTATATCTCTGTATGTTCAGTCCAGTGTGTTTAGAAATTAGTCTTCAGTTAAATGCATGTTTCCCAGAGATACTTTGGTCAACAAATCTGTACTGAAATAAACCTTATGAGTTGACACAAACTTAATTAAAAAGTGATAAATCTCTTTTCCCCTAGTCTGTCACCTATTTGGCGGAGGGTGGCAGAAGCCTTCAGGTTCACAATATTAAGTCACATAAGCAATCTCTTAAAAACACAAGTTAACACTTATTTTATATGCCTAAACAAGATTCTGCAAAAGTAAGAGGTCCCCTTACCCTTCTATGTGGCACAAATATAGGAAAAGACCACAGTTCAGTGTATGTTTGTATGGTTTTTTTTCAAAGTACATATCCTCCTATATATCCACTGTTTTGTTATTTTAATTGGTCTATATGAGTCTTCACTTCTAATGATGTTTGTGTGTTTCTTAAACTCAAAGTATCAAGTGCAAATTAACATTGTTTACAGTCTTTAGCACATATTTTTTATTACCACATGTAAAATCTCTACTCGTGTGTGTATGTCTGTGTGTTGCTGTGAAGTATTTTTTTTTTTTTAATGCTGGAAAGCTTTGTATTATATTTTGTTTAGATGACATAAACCCATGACTTGGTATGATGACGGCATTCAGGCTGATAAATATAAAAGGCCTAAGCACGCTGAATATTGAATCATGCATACCCATCACCTCTCATCCAAAATTCCCACAAAAGACTTTACAAAGGGGCTTCCTTTTTTGATCTACAAAACATTCCCACTATTATATTGCTAGCAGGACAGTATTACAGCTAAAGCTGGTTTAATGGCATTTGCAGAAAGGTATTTGCAGGTTTAATCCTCAATGCTCTAGTGAACTCCTTCTCTTGAAACATTAATATCTTTCAGCTTCATATTTTGTCTTAGCACTGGAAAGGTAGCTAGGGTTCAGCTGAAACATACTCAAAGATACCCTGATATATCAGTAATATTTGCACACCAAATTTTATATGCATGCATGGGATGAAATCAAGGAAAGCATTTTGATTTTAAAAATAAAAAAGTAGCGGTTCTTAAAGATGAATGGTAGATATTCATAAAGCTTTTTCTTCAGTTAGATCATTCTGGTGCCCTCCAGATTACCACAACTCCCATCACCCCCAGCCAACATGACTGTGATGGCTGAGGCTGATGGGAGATGTAGTCTAAGAAATCTGGAGAGCACCAGGTTAGACAAAGCTCTTCCATATGTGCTGTTTGTAGTGTTACAGCTGCTGTGGTGGTTGTGTTGGGGAAAATAAAGTTGTAGCAAGCCATCCATGTCACCGGTTGCATGTCACTGTTTTTTTTTGGGGGGGGTGGAGCTTTTTCTATCCACACCAATGATAGGATTGAGAAAAGTTCTGTGGCTGTAGTCACACCTATTCAAATTCTCTTGTTCTTCCAACCAAGTAAATGTTGGAGCTTTGTGCAGGGTAATAATAGCCCTGCTATGATGGGGGTTCATTTTGGAGGTGCAGGGATACTTCACACCTGATATTCCAGAATTCCATTCAAGAGAGAAAAATAGGAATGCTAGGCGACAGAATTTATTGATTTCATTACTCTGTTCTAGGCTATGGATGACCATTCTCCTGGGGAATGAAAGAAATCAGGGAGGTGGGGAGAGATGCATAATGCTCAAGCCACACACACTGAGCACAACATAATGTCTGGGAAATTGCACATAACACCTTCCACACAACGAAAATATTCCAGATCATTCACAAATGTTGGGCTTTTTTGCAACAGAAGAACAAGTGGTTTAATGACTGCAGTATTGCAGAACAGCAATGGAATGATAACACTATGAGGAAACAGGTAGGCAGTCGTGTTGGTCTGATGCAGCCGAAAGAAATTTTAAAATATAAAAATTGTCCAGTAGCACCTTAGAGACCAACTAAGTTTGTTCTGGGTATAAGCTTTCATGTGCATGCACAATTCTTTAGGTATAGAAGTGTGCATGCACACAAAAGCTTATACCCAGAACAAATTTAGTTGGTCTCTAAGGTGCTACTGGGCAATTTTTAAATTTTTTAATTTCTTTCGACCAGGAGGAAACATGCAGAAAACTGCAGAAAAACTGCAGCTATAGTGTTACAAATGGGAGGGCTCATAGATTGACAGAAACATGCTCACTAGACCTGCTATATCACATGATGAGCATTTCTTTTTGTTTCTTTGTTCCTCCGCATCTGCGTTCTAATTATGATGCAGAGCGTCTTCATTACATAGCTTGATCTGCAACGAGAGGACAAATCTTAAGGACATAGATCTGAAAAGCAAAGTAAAATGAAAGTGGCTTACATTGTTTAGTAATAATGACAGGAGAAATAGGATGGATGAGACATGATGCCTGCAAATGAATAGATTTTCATGGATTAAAAAAAAAATCAGTAAGGAAGGTCAGCTCAACAAAACTTGGCCAAAAATTCTAAACGTATCTTCCTCAACAAGGAAGATCAACTTTTCAACATGAAGTATCTTTTCATGTTTCTGCCTTCAACATTTAAGGCACTGGGATGGGGACTCTTAAGTGCCCCAGTCATAACTTAGGAAAAAGTTTGGCCCAGGCAGCCAGATATTTCTACCCAGTATACCTGAAGAAGCATCTCCACCCACATTGCTCAGCCCAAACATTGAGGTCCTCCTCCAAGGGTCTTCTGGAGAGCCAGTGTGGTGTAGTGGTTAAGAGCGGTAGTCTCATAATCTGGGGAACCGGGTTCGCGTCTCCGCTCCTCCACATGCAGCTGCTGGGTGACCTTGGGCCAGTCACACTTCTTTGAAGTCTCTCAGCCCCACTCACCTCACAGAGTGTTTGTTGTGGGGGAGGAAGGGAAAGGAGAATGTTAGCCACTTTGAGACTCCTTAAAGGGAGTGAAAGGTGGGATATCAAATCCAAACTCTTCTTCTTCTTCTTCTTCACTGCAAGAAGTGAAGTTACAGGGAACCAGGAAGAGGGCCTTCTCGGCAGTGGTGTTCTCCCTATGGAATGCCCTCCAATCAGATGTCAAAGAGATGAAAAAAACTACACAACTTTTAAAAGACATCTGAAGGCAGCCATGTATTGGGAAGTTTATAATGTTGGATGTTTTACTATCTTTTTATATTTACTGTAAGCCACCCAGAGTGGCAGGGGAAACCCAGACAGATGGGTGGAATATAAATAAATTATTATTATTATTATTAAGGTAAGGGCCCCTGGACGGTTATATCCAGTCAAAGGTGCGGCACTCATCTTGCTTTGGGCTGAAGGAGCTGGTGTTTGTCCACAGGCAGCTTTCCGGGTCATGTGGCCAGCATGACTAAACCACTTCTGGCACACAGAGGACCGTGCCAGAGCGCACGGAAACGCCATTTACCTTCCCGCCACAGCAGTACCTATTTATCTACTTGCACTGATATGCTTTCGAACTGCTAGGTTGGCAGAAGCTGGGACAGAGCAATGGGAGCTGACCCCGTCATGCAGATTCAATTCACGCATCCAAACCAAGCAGGATGGAATTCTGCACAAATGAGCTGGTTTCATGAAGTTCAGTCTTGCTTTCTGCAGCCACATCTCTACCTGCTGTACACCTGATATCACATATATCAAGTGTGGGGCAGTTGGGTACAGTTTCAGAAAAATGAGGGGACCCAATGAACTGGTCTGCGAACTGAAGGTTACTCACCCAGATTTACTCATGCTTCGAGTAGACCCATTGAAATCAAGGGGATCTAAGTTGTGACTAAGTCCTACTGATTTAAATATAGTAAGCAGGAGAAAATTTAGATCCAAACAAATTTGATGTATATGCTCATATGCTAACCCTCATCCTCCTGTGAACCATTTCCCATTATGAGTCATGACTTGGCCCCAGCCTGACACACGAAGTGCCTCCCCCTATTTAGGTGAAATAGCAGTTCAGGGATGATTCATCCCAGTCGTACAATCTAAGATCTGTTTTATTTAAGCAGGCATCTTGTGACCGAGGATGCTCAAGAGGATTCACTTGTGAGTGGCTTTGTTTTACTAAAATGATGAAGTGCCTTGTTTCTGAGTCTGAAATGGTTAATTGCTGGTTAAAAATGCAAATAAATGTATAAAATAAATTAAAGCTTTGAGAGTGGAGACCTGAATGACACCTGAATTGCATTCTTATGACCCTCTCATCTAGAAGCACCCTAACTCTGTCGCTTCTGGTCATTTTTCAGCTGAAATCCCTTTCCCCAAGCTACTTTTTCATCAGGAGGGGGGAAATTCAAGGAAAGCTACAGGAACTTCTATTTTGCCCTATCCTAGTGAAAAGAGAGCAATTCTAACTTTTTTTTTTGGGGGGGTGACCAAAAGAAAAGAATTAAAGAGACATTCTCCTCTCTTTACTTTTTTCGTTCATTAGAACTCACAGTCTTCCAGGGATGTTTTATATTAAAACAGAGTACAGAGGAAAGAATTATCTAACTCTTTGGGATCTGTGGCCAAAACTGATAAGGATCTGAACCTGACCACCATTTTTTGTCGATTTGGCAAAGGAAAACCTATTTAAAACTTTTTAGTCTTGCTTGCTGAGGTAGTTGAAAACTTAGAAGTGCATTCCTATGCATTCAGAATCACAGGCTGTTTTACTCACACCAGAGAACTGAAGTCCCACAAGTCAGTGGGACTATTCAGCAGTAATCTCATTCCCTGTGTTTGGAAATTTAGTAATTTAGTGTGTTTTTTTAAAGCGGGGGATGGGGGGCGGCAGCGCTCAAGTGATGGTTAGTGTACAATCCAGTCAAGTGCTTCAACATTAAATATTTGATTAAGTCTTTTGACCTCAATCAAGCAAACGACATACTGCTAAGCTGAGTAATAAGTTGCGCCACAGAGACATCAGAACATATGTATTGGTCCTAAATTCCCAGTGCTAGGGCAAAATAACTTTTCTCCCTTTGTTATGGGGGAACAACTCGGAAGTAAGCAGCAGCAGAAGTGCACTAGTGCCGCGTAGCAGGAAACTCTGTCCTGAGGCTGAAATGCAGCCATCTAGGATTCTTTCTAATGGTGCTGGAGGAGACTCTTGAGAGTCCCATGGACTGCAAGAAGATCAGACCTATCCATCTTAAGGAAATCAGCCCTGAGTGCTCACTGGAAGGACAGATTGTGAAGCTGAGGCTCCAATACTTTGGCCACCTCATGACAAGAGAAGACCCCCTGAAAAAGACCCTGATGTTGGGAAAGATGGAGGGCACAAGGAGAAGGGGACAACAGAGGACGAGATGGTTGAATAGTGTTCTCGAAGCTACCAGCATGAGTTTGACCAAACTGCAGGAAGCAGTGGAAGACAGGAGTGCCTGGCATGCTCTGGTCCATGGGGTCACGAAGAGTCGGACACGACTAAACGACTAAACAACAACAAGGATTCTTTCTGTCTGGTCATTTGAAGTCTGTCTAGCTCATGACAGCTCCCCAGCCTGCCCCAATCTTTGCAGCCCTCCTCTATACCTTCCTCAAGTGCTTTTGACCTGGCTGGAATATTTCCTTGAGCTGTGATGGAGTCTTTTGCTTATCAAGATGGAGGATGGAGAGAAGTGTGGGTGTGTCTGCATAAACCTGTGGATTTGTGTTTGCACATTCGCCTCTGGTTGCACCTATCACTGGCACACGGCCTCCCAAAAGTTGTCCATGAGGGAATGAAGCCCTTTGATGGAGAAATGACTCAGACCTTACTGTACAGAGTGGCTGCTTATGCGTAGCCCCAAAGGATCAAGGTCAAAAGAGGACCCAGCTTTGCATAAAACATGTATATGCTTGTTTATACTAGCCCAAAATTTAGAAATAATTATTACAATGTAAACAGAAATACAATACATCTGACTGTAGTGGGAAGACTGTGACCAAGAAAACATGGCAGAGAGCAACTGTTGAAAGGCAACGTCAAGGCCTCTACTCTCCTTCCTTGTGGTGCTTCATGCTTAAGTTGGAGTTGTTGGACCAGAAAGCCTTTCCATACCCTCAGGGCTAGATTTAGGTTTGATGAGGCCCTAAGCTACTGAAGGTAATGGGGCTCTTTTTATGTCCAGCTGTCCTTTGTCAACAACAAATTGTCACTGTTTTTTGTGTTGAATATAGGCTATATGGTAATTTATGTCCCTAATAGGTATCTAAAGCCATTTGCACATAACAAATAGGAGCCTACACAACACAAAACACTGTTGCTGTATGTAGGTTTTATTTTATTTGGTTTTTATCTTATATTTTGGAAATGTACACCCAGGGTTTCTTTTCTTTAATTTTTTTGGAGGGCCCCAAGAGAGTGGGGGCCTAAGCTATAGCTTGTTTAGCTTATACGTAAATACGGCACTGCATACCCTCCAATGTTCCTCCGATGAAATTAGGGACATTTTTGAAACTGACTGGCTTAAACAATAGATTCCACAAGCTCCACCCTCTGGCGTGACCCCTTGCAAACTCCACACACTCCTCTCCACCTTCACCTTGCTCGTGGTTTTGCAGTTAGGGCTGTCGCCGCTGAGGGAGGGAAGGAAATGCACCATTGTATGAGGTGCAAAGGTATGAGGTGCAAAGGTATGAGGTGCCTGGGTGCTCTAGTCTCAAGCTGTGTCTGTGCACAACTCATCTCCATTCTGCTCTTTTCATTTCTCTGCATATTCTCAGAGACCAGGGGGGAGGGGAGCTGGTTGTAGCAGGAGGGGGAGACTCCCTGGATTCTTCAACAGCCTCTTGACACCCCCCTCCTCTCCAGCCTCTGCTTCAGTCTCATAGTCTGAAATGCACTCTGCCACAGACTCTTCTTGTTCACTAAACCCTGTCACCTCTCCTGCTGCTGACGCCTCCTCCTCCCAGTTTCCTCCTTCTGCATCTGACCTCCCTTAAAAGGCTTTATTGAGAAGGAGATGAGACATTAAAACCATCTTGAACAGCATCCTACAGCCACTGAGCAGACTCATTCTCCCAATTATGTTCCCATACTGCACCAGCAGAACTCCCACAACAAGGTATTGTCACAGTCTTTTTTAAGGCATCTAGGGAATAGTTCTGTACTGTTTGGCTCTGTACCAACTGCCTTGCCTATCATGCAACTCCAGCTATCACTGCACAGTCCTATACCTGTATCCATTAGGCTGTAAAAGCTGATCTACAGGTTACTTACAGATTGGACCTAAGGTGCCAGTTATGCATTAAAATTAAATAAAAAATATTTTAAAAAACAGGAGGTTTGCATCACCAAGAAAGAAGACAAAAGAGGGCCCTCAATTTGCATCAGATTTGCACGTGATAATTCATATGCATAGACACAAATTTAAAAATAATTACTATAATTTAAAGAGAAATACAATGCAACTCGCTACAGCGGGGAAGACACCGGGTGACTTGTGTGCTTGCTCAGTCTGCTGACTGTTGATGGGGCACTTCAAGGCTGCTGCTCTCCTGTTTTATGATTCCTTATCTTTAAATCATACTTGGAATGGCTAGCCCTCAAATAGAGGACTCTCTTCCGGCGGTGCTTCAAAATAGAGAATTGTCTTCTGTCAAGTAGGACACATGCCTGTCATTATCAAGTCAACAGCATCCAGTCTCAGATCAGCTTTAATATTTGTTTTTCTTATATTTTCAACCAATTCTGGATCTCACACAGAGAGAGGCACATACAGTAGGCCTGAATCCGCCCGCCCGCCCCCTTCTTCTTGCCATATGCTTATTTGCCATTCTGTTCTTCTTTCATATAAAAGAGAGGAGGGGGGGGAATGACAGCCATGTCTAGAAAAGGGTCTCAACTACTGTGGATAAATCAATCCATCACACATGCAAGGGGGGAAAAACCTGCCATGAAACTTAATCACTAAAGGTCATGTCGGGGAGCGAGGAACAGATTAAATTAGCATAGTATTAGATATGGAAAATGATTTCTGTCAAAATCATCTTTACCACAATTATAATATGTTAATTACGTATTTCATTAAGGAAGTTGATTATGGTTCACAGATGAAATCATGCAGGCGAAGACACCTGGAAGGAAGCACTAGAGCCTGAAGACAGAGAGAGAAAGGGAGAGAGAGAGATTCTCTTGTGTGTGAGCACACTAGTAAGCAGACACAGGTGCTGTTAGCTTTTTCAGGTCACTAGGAGACGGCGTCGACTAGCTTTCTTATAGGAGCGCTAAAGGAATACCGAAATACCTGAGTGAGTGGTATGTGCAAACGGGCTCTCAAAATTCTGCACCTTGTTTCTGGGCACAAAACCTGAGGGAACCATTTCACTCAAATTCCTTAGCAGTTTTTCAGGAGGTGGGCCTCACCTTCAACAGTGGTACCAGTAGCACAGTGTCTTCCCACCCACCAAGGGTGGTTTGGGGGGGGGGTTGTCACTAAAGTGATAGCAACAGCAATTGTGTCGACACCATAGGTACTCCTCCACAGAGCCTCCAAATGTGCATTATTCCAGAGTATCATGAGAGGAAAGTGGTGTTTGCCATGCATGCACACAAATGATGGGATATTCAAGAGACACAGGGAGTGGTGAGAAAAAGAAAAGATCTCTTTTCAGGAATTTTGGCTCAGTTTCTAATGCAAGTGGTAGGGGAAGGAGATAAACCAAAACTCGAGGTATTGGTAGTTGATATGTTTACATAAAATTATGTGGCCATAATTGTGGCAGTGATGGATGGCAAGAGAACTAAAGTGACTCTTTCCCCACACCTATCACTTTGTTAACTGCTCTTTTAAAATTGTGTTGTTGTTTTTAGTGAGAGAACAGCTTTAAAAAGCAGTTTCAAGTCAGAGAGAGAAAGAGAGAGAAGATGAAGAAACCTCACTTCTGTCTTTCTGCATGCCTGTGCTCAGTGCCAGATTACCAAATAGGAAACTGGCAGGTCTCAGGTTGAGCCTAGATTTTTGAAATTCCTGACTGATGCTTCTAAATTCAGGGTCCTCCACGAGAAAAAGAAAGCCTAGATTTTTACAAGAAACACATCCAATCACATACATACGCAAAGTAAATAAGGAAGAATATCCTGAAAATTAAATACAATAGTATTAGCACACAATGAGAAGCCAAATATTGTAAGGTGTGATCTGAGTTCTACAACCAACATTTCAGGTTCTTCAATGTCTGTGTCATGAAGATGTTAAGGTCTTAAAGAACTTCTCAGCAGAAAGTGCATTTAGTAAACCCGATTTCCTGAAACGCTTAAAGTGTCACTGATGGAGATGAATGGGTCAGGCTGTTTCTGTTCTGTTTCAGTTTTGCATGTGTTCAATCCCATATCTATTGCATCTTGATTTTTCTGCAAATTTCTTAAAACACAGACAACATGTATTTAAAGTGTATGCATTTCCCCTTAAAAAGCATTTTGTGTGAGTCTTCCCCTAAAGTACCAGTTTTGACCCATTTCCCTTAAAATGTGTATTTTGGTATTTTTCAGGCAACAACCACAGTGTATATAATCCAAAGAATAAGTGCACTCCAATGTGCTCATTCACTTGAAAAATGCGGACCAAATGAAACTGTCCAGCATACCAGCTAGTCTACTAAAATCCCTATTGTAACCCTGCTAACCAGAATCATTGGAGCCTCACACAAGCAGGGCTTCATATATATTTTTAGCAAAATCTCCTGTGCCCAAAGCTAGCTTTGAGAACCACTACACACCCATAAGGCAAGGTGAGGCAACTGCTTTAGGTGGCAGGATCCCCAAGGGCAGCAGATCTCAATGTAGATCTTTATCTACATTGGCAGGGTCTGTTCCTGATGCAGATCTTCACTCACCCCTTCTTCCCTGGTGGGGAGTTGGGTGCCTTTTTGTGGGTTCACCTCAGGTGCCAAAACATTTTGGGCTGACCCAGAACACTACACACAAACAAGGGGTGAGGAACCTCTGTGCCACGGGTCAATTGGTCAAGCCAAATCAGGCATATTCAGAGGGATCCAGGCCTTGGCTGAGTTGGGCTGAGACAGCCCCGGATTGCTACAGGTCAGGTTGAGTGATCTTGGGAAGTCATCAAAGAAGGAGAAGCAGGCAGAGAAACCATGAAAAGTAAACATCTATCAGGTGACTGCATCTTTGCAGAAGAAGGTGGGGGTGCCTGGCATCTCCTTATCTGCCCCCTGAAGCAGCACCATGCAGGTGCTTACCAGGTTGTAAGTGAGAAGATCCAATCCTGTGTAATGCCAATTGCTGCTCCTTTGCAAATGATGTACAAAACGCCATTTAAAATTATTTCAGGCATGGGTCCACGGTGGGATGGCTGGTCCCTGGGGTAGCACAGAGTGGATAGGCATGATCCAGGGGGCCACCAATTGGTGGATGAGGGCTGGATAGAGCCCTCCTAATTCAGCCTGGCCCAGGTCCCAATTTGACCCACAAGGCAATTTCCCCCAAACCATGTGCACCTGTTGCACACTTAGCATCATATGTGATTTCATGTGTGGAACAGGTAGAGCACGTGCAATCAAGTGATCTTAAGGCGAGCTTCTGATTGCTCATTGCCAAGGGAGGCTTGCTGTCACCACCAATCAGCACAGTTTGGGCTGTGGTCACATGAATATGAACTTTAGTGCATGCATGCTGGTGGTGAATAACAGAAGGAAAGGAAGAAACCATAAGAAGAGGGGGGAAAGAACAGAAGTGCCAGAAATTATAACAAAAGTAGATACAAACCAGAGTGTCAGATTTAAGGGACATTATATCCCTACAAAAATAACCTAGTGATGGACCCAGAAGGAAAGCTTGAAAGTCTTAGTCAAATATAATTACCTCATTCTAATATTCCTTATTGAGCAAGAATGTGTCAATGTAAGGGTGCCCTTCTTCAGATAGATTTTGCCACAAAGAATAATCATTGTGGGAATTAAAGCACAATTGTCAAGAAAGACTTGGTCATCATGAGAGAGATCATCATGTCTCATCCAACTGTCCTCTTGCTTTCCAGCAGTAATTACTTCAGTAATTAATCTCTGTCATTTAACTGTATTACATTTTGAAAGGAGAAAATGGAAGAAAGACCTGTTTCCAACTAATTTACATCACAGTTTAAAATCCTAGAACAGGGCAAATCAAATGTCAAACTTTAGCCCTCTTGTAGATTTCTACAATAGTCTCATTCCAACACCCCTCACGAACAGAACGGAAGTTAGTTAGCTTAAATAATCTCAATTATATTGTCTTAGTTTGGGAGGCTTCCCCTATTCAACATCATTTATAACTGTGTTTTTCAATGGAAGCCAATACACAATATAGGAGAACTAACTATAGTGATGTGTTGTTGTATTACAACAGATCCCCAAAGTATTAGCCAGGGGCCACTGCTTTTGTATACCCCCAGATGTGTGGCAAGAACAGTATGGAAAACTCTTCTAAATTAAATCTTCCAAATATAGCCTATGCTTGACAGGAATTGTCATCAACAAGATATGCATTCACCATAGGTGTCTCCTTCACCTATGTCATTGGACAGTATAGATAATGTAGTATGATTAAAGCTTAAGTCATACAACAATGTATAATATTTCTTCTGTATTTCAAAGTGAGTACTAAAACTTTTGCAAAGCTCAACAGACACATTGCTTGAATTCCATAGATGGGGAACAATCCATAGCTTAGTGGTGGGGCACAAATTATGCATGTAACAGGCCCCAGATTCATTCTCTAGCATTTTTAGCCAGAGATGGAAAATATTCTGGTCTGGTACTTCATAGACCCTCTATGAGTTTAGACAAGAGTGAGCTAGATGGAGCAATGGTCTGACTTTGTATATCAGGAAGCTCTGTATGTTGAGAGATGACTTCTTTACTTTTGTCTACAAGAAAAGTAGGGACTAATGCAGTTGTGTGTAGATAGACAATCATCAAGGCTGCACATAAATTGTCTTGTCAAATAAGCTGGAGTTCTACCAATCAGTGTCTGGTGGAAATGGAGAGGTGGCAGATACTTAGGGTTGGATCCAACTAAGCCACACTCAGAGCAGACTCACTGAAATCAATAGACTGCTGTTAATCATTGCTAACTTAAGCCCACTGATTTCAATGAGTCCACTCTGTGTATGACTTGGTTGCAACCTTATTTCCAGCCCCAGCTCACACTCAGTTGTTTAGATTGTAGCCATTGTCAACTTGACTGATGCTAAGTAGACTGTGTAGGCTGCTGGACAGTCTGTCTTTCTGGAGTGGAGCTATAGCAGGGAGCAAGTAATGAACACATAGGGGTGGTGATCTTGAAGACCAGGACTAAGGACCAATCTCTTACTGATACAAAAGTATTTATCATCTCTATGCAAGTACATAGGTTGAAGAATGACATGTGAGCAGCACTAGCACAGTTTTATTTTTTATGAGTATTTCTAAACTGCCAGCTCATTAAAAAGTCATGGTGATGTACAATCAAATCTTTAAAACATCATAACATTATAAAAAACATAAATATAGAAGAAATGACCAAACACTAAAAATGCTTGGCAAGATGGAAACATTTTCAGCAGGTGACAAAATTGCAGGTGCCTGTCTGATTTCAATAAGAAGAGTGTTCCAAAGTGAAAAAGCTTGTTTGATGGTGGGGGGGGGGGGGTATTTGAAAGGGGTGTATTTCCTTATTTTATTAATAAAACCCAACTTCCACTTCAATGAGCTTTCTAAGCACATACCACTGACACCATTTAATATCACTTATATTCTTTGTACCCAATAGCCTTGGTAACTGTGGGATGATGTGGTACATACCCAGTCAGATATAGCTGTGAACCCCTCTGTCATAGGCTCAGGTTATATATGTCTGTAAATAAACCATATACAGTGGTACCTTGAGTTACAAATGCCTCAGGTTACAAACGCTTCAGGTTACAAACTCCGCTAACCTGGAAGAGTTACCACGAGTTGAGAACTTTGCTGTGCCTCATTGCCAAAAAGAAACACAAACCTTGGGTGAGTGGCTGGAACCCCTGGAATCTTACATCACTTGGAGATTCAGGTGGGATGCAACAAATGACATAATACAGTGTATAATGTCTATTAAAATGCATTTTAAAGAAACAGGATTTCTTCACAGTGGTGTTGAATATTTTCACATTGTTCTAGTGTCATAGTTCAGCAAGAATCCATAGTAACTAGGTTAAACTCTCTATGTGATAATTTTGTGATGTCCTAGGTTTGGATTTTATTGAATTTTCATTTCATAATGAAAATCATTTCACATCAGGCATGCCAATGTAGAATTCTGTTGAACTGTGGCAAGATAATTTGGCAGTGGCGGCAGGAGTGGGAGGGGGGTCATGTGGATGAAAAGCATCACTTATGGGATCCATTCGTGGCCTATTCAGCTGTTCATCCCCCATTCAATTGTACTCAGGGGGAAAGTGGGGCAGTTCCTGCTCTCCCTTCCCCAGTGACACTCTGCCTCTGAAGAAAAGTGGAGCTACTAGGTTTGCTGTTGCCTACTGAGGGGTCAGAGGGGAGGTGTAGGTGGTGGGGAGGTCAGCACAATGCAAACACACACAGAGAGAGCCAACCCAGCACTCTGGCCAGGGCATTTTCACCACCACGTTCCCCCCCCCCCACCTTGTCCATCCCTCTCCTCTGCTGGTGACCCACCTGCAAGGAAGCTAACGTAGGAGCACTGCTTCACCTGGTGAGCCACTTCTGTGTTCCTGATGAAAGGGGAGGGGTGCTTGTGCCTAGATTGCCCTGCTTAAAATCCTGATGTGGCTGCTTGCCATATAACAAATATTACATGTAATTTGATAAGAAGCTTTTCATATGGGAAAAGTTCATGCATGAATCCAATATATACACGCCTCAACTATATGCACAGTTGGCATAGCAAATATTAGAGTTCGAGAAATAACAAGCCAAAGGATTCCACTTTGGCAGCATAAAGGACAGGGAGCACCTGGTTATTGTAAAAAGTAAGCCGAGGACAGACTAAACCTAACAGCACTGAGAGGACTGTTATGATTCAATCTCTGTTTCCCAATTGTCTCCAAGTCCTTCTTCAGATGCCCTTTAAGTCCTCTGATTCATTCAAGTATCAAGTCCTCTGATTCATTCAAGGCATAACTGTCCTGTGCTAATTGATGGTACTAATTATATTATACCGAATTGTATTTGTTGTTTTAGGTAGCTAGTTAGCATGCTTGCTCTCGTTCTCAGACACACAGAAAATTAAATGAAAATGTTAAAATTATGCAATATAACCACAGACAAGCATTATATAAAATAATGGTTCCCATAAATTTCAAGCTGTTTGTTTGTTTGTTTGTTTGTTTGTTTGTTTGTGAAACCAGAGGATCTGCAGATAAAATTGGTCCTTCTGTCAGCAGAGGTTTCTGTTTTTAAGACTCAGCAATTTCTCTACCCTACATGAAGATATAGAGGTTTCATGTGAATTCTGGGAAGGGAGTCAGGGAAAGACTGGGGGGGGGGTCAAGGTGATTGAGCAATGGCAGAGATGGATTGTGCAAACCCAGCTTTCTGATGAAAGCAGACTTAGGCTCTGCATATGTACATGGGGTGGGGGGTGGGGAATCTCTCAGCAATTGGCTGACTAAGTGAATATATATTAGACAGCAGTACATAAAAAGGCTATGAGGTTTTCATTAACCAGAACTGACTGATACTTAAAATCCAGGTCCCTCCCACTGTTGTTTTCCTCCTCTCCCCCCTCCCTGCCCCAGTCACAGTCCTGCCGTGCCTTCCTCCTCCTCCTCCTCCTCCTCCTTCCATTGCTGGCTTGTTATCTTTTCACACTGGACTTTTCACACTGGGGTCTGTCTCGCCCCCTCTTCTCCCCAAATCAAAGATCAAAGGCTGCATTTGTAAAGCAAATAGTTGGAGAGCTACAGCGGGTTTGATGAAAACCCACTCCAGGCCTCTTGGGAGATATTACCTTCCTCATTATTCCACTGATTGGCCTTATTTCATCCAAGGATTACTGCACATTCTCCTGACGGCTGATGAGCAGCTTCATGAATATACAAAATAATCCGGCGGCACTGGGCCAGCACTGATGATTATTGTGGAACTCGGAGGAGCTGCTTCAAATGAGCTGCTGGAGACTGTGGAACTCTTCCTCCCCATTTTCCATCTGATTTTTACCACAAGGATCCTTATTAGGCTATTTTTCACGTATCTGTAAGAGAAGCACAAAGAGAGAGAGAGGGAGATTGCATCTAGTTAAAAATGATCAGGGAATTCTGGGTACCAGATGTTTTTTGCTTAATATTGCAAAATGGCTTTTATTAGATTACACTAAGCACTTACTAACTACAGTTAAACTGCTTTGCAGAGAAACCTAATGGGAATGCTGCCCTAAATAGCTTCTTTTCTTCTTCGTCTTCTTCTTTCCTCCCCCCACTTTTTTATTTTATTTGGTACACATTTGTGCTTCTCCGTGCATGTCTGTTGCATGGGTGTAAGCGTGTGTGGTTGTAAGGAATGCAAGAATGCGAGAGGGACGTGATGAGGCGAGATGGACTGGCGTATTCTACACACACTGTATTCTCGTTGGCTAAAGAGCCAAGCCAGGGTGCTAATGAAACGGCAACAGTAGGGAGCAAAGGTGTCCATTTTCAGTATCATTCCAGCAAAAGCAATGTTGATATACGATAGAGTCAGCATCAGAGCTGAGCTTTGGCTAGCTTCTGACTTCCGACTGGTCTCATTCTTTCATTTATTTATTCATAAAATAGTATCCATCACCTCTGAAAAAAACTGCAAACCTCTGGTTGTACACTATGTTTTAGGATGTAACTAGGTGAATCACCATTGATGTCTTCTATTGATTTGTGAGCAGAGGGTGATGGTTATGTTACAAATTTATTGTAATGTATGATGTTGGTCTTTTGTTTTTGTTCTGCTTTGATTCTTGTCTGTTTTTTGTAAGTTTTGACGGTTTTAATTTGGAGGTTCAAGTACATTATGTTGGTATGGGAAACTGTCGTGTGACGGGCCAATGGCCGTAATAAAGATCAATCCAATCTGGTTGTACAACCACAGGCATTCATGCAGCTTAGAATCTCCACCCTACTCATGTGCACTGAAACAGGTGTGTGTGTGTGTGTGTGTGTCTAATGCAGACAGAGAAACTAGGCTGCAATCCTGAACAAGAGGTAGCAAAACAGTCAGAGGTATTTTGCAAGTTTCCCCCCTTTCTTTCCCTAAACCAGGCATGGCCAAACTTGGCCCTCCAGCTGTTTTGGGACTACAATTCCCATCATCCCTGACCACTGGTCCTGTTAGCTAGGGATGATGGGAGTTGTAGTCCCAAAACAGCTGGAGGGCCAAGTTTGGCCATGCCTGCCCTAAACTGATAATCAACTAGAAGGGGCAGGTTGATTTTCCATTTGGAACCCCAGCTTGTCTGTTCATGTTGGTGATTGGGGACAGCAAAACAAAAACAAAAACAAAAACCAAACCCCAAAACGTATTGAGCTATATTTGTACATCCCATACTATAACTGTTTCAGATTGTCACGCTAGAATTTAATTGTCCTAATTGTGAACATGTGAATACAATTGAGATTAGGGACCTATCTGCAGTACACATTTAAAGCAGTATTGTAGCACTTTGAACTGTCATGGCATCCCCCAAAGAATCCTGTGAACTGAAACTGCATATTCTGATTTATGTATATAGCTGTAAATCTGGAAATAATTACTATTGTTCAAATAGAAATACAAAAACAAACCATCACACCATAAAGGGGACAATTGTGACCAGATGTGCATGCTCAGTTTGCTATCCACTCATAATGGGCACCTTCAGACCTC
Source organism: Podarcis liolepis (assembly GCF_965112155.1). NCBI lineage: Eukaryota > Metazoa > Chordata > Lepidosauria > Squamata > Lacertidae > Podarcis > Podarcis liolepis. The sequence goes on along the minus strand of NC_139560.1, from coordinate 55,346,834 downwards.
AAGCTCTTCCTCCTTATACCTATTTTTTAAAAATCTTTAAACCAGACTTGGACTGTGCAGACTTTCAAACAGAGGACTTCTCTGACAGCCCCTCAAACAAAAGGGTCATATCTTCATGCGGACTAAGATACAAACGGTGAACTTCTTTATCCATTGCTCAGAGCCCTCACCCAACTTCCACCCTGGCTGGCCAAAGCAGATAGGGCTTTGCATCACTCTGCTCCTCCTCGGCTTTGGGTTTGGCTTGCGATGTTGGCCTCTTAGTCACTACACTGAACCAGCCTTCAATATATGCACAACAAATAGTGGCCAGAATTCAGCTCTATGCTTTCTGCTGCTTCATGTCCTGCATTAAAAGTATTCACTAGGGGTGAAAATAATGTGAGACCATTCTAAGCGTTCTCTCCGGTTACATGTAAAACTGGGTGCCTGTGCGTCTCACATTAAAGAAGGCAGTTTGAAGGTGCCTTCTGTTTGAAGGTGCCATCTGTTTGCAGAGCTGTCCAGCCTAAGTCTAGTTTAAAGATAGAGAACCTTAAGAAGGGGGAAATGAAGTTGCTCCATGGACAGCTACCACTGCAGGCTCAGCAGGGACATAAAGACACCTGGTCATAGTCTTCCCCGCTATGGTGACAAGCACTGTTGTTGTTTAGTCGTCTTAGTCGTGTTTGACTCTCCGTGACCCCATGAACCAGAGCATACCTTGGAAACTCACTTCCTTCTCAAAGCTTTTCCTTTTTATGTCCATGGAGTTTTCTTGGCAAAATACTGGAGTGATTTGCCATTTCCTTCTCCAGGTAGATCACATTTAGTCTAAACTCTTGGCTATGACCTGTCCATCTTGGGTGGCCCTGCACGGCATAGATCATCACTTCTTGGAGTTATTCAAGCCCCTTCGCCACAACAAGACAGTGATCCATGATGGGCGACAAGTATTGCATTCCTCATTAAATTATGGCAAATTGCTTATGAACGTGCACTAGCACATATAAATTAGCATTATTAAATTATATGCAAACCTGCGTCCTGCTCTGTCCTGTCTTCTGGTGATGCATAAATAGCCATGCTTGTGTGGAAACACCCAAAATATTTGACTATGCCTATAGATTGCTTTTGAAGTCCAATTAATATTCACTGCCCACAAAATTAGCACACTACTCCAGCTCACCACAGGAGCAGCATTTTGATGATCAGGACCAGAAATAAATATCCTGGAATAATGCATCCTGTGTGGGGTGAAAGGTGATCTAGAGCGGAGATAAATCTGGGACCCAGATTAGGAGCACAGAGAAACTGGATGTGGGCAGAAGAAAAGCAGGCATTGGGCTTGAGAGAAAGGAAAGCAAGAATGCAAAAGTACTGAGGCAAAGCAAATTTGTGTAAACAGAGGTTCCTGAAAGCATTGCTTAAGATGCTGTGGGCAAATAGATAGACTGATGGTGGGTGATTCTGCTTTGTAGTCTTGCTCATCAAAGTGAGTGTGCAAGGAACCACTGGAAACTGCAGGAAACACTGCACTTTTAAAAGTGTGTTCTTCGTATTTATTTATTTATTAAGCTGAGAGATACTAATTAATATAATTTAATAGAAAGATAAGAGACGCGGGTGGCACTGTGGGTTAAACCACAGAGCCTAGGACTTGCCGATCAGAAGGTTGGTGGTTCGAATCCCCGCGACGGGGTGAGCTCCCGTTGCTCAGTCCCTGCTCCTGCCCACCTAGCAGTTCGAAAGCACATCAAAAGTGCAAGTAGATAAATAGGTACTGCTCTGGCGGGAAGGTAAACGGCGTTTCTGTGCGTTGCTTTGGTTCGCCAGAAGCAGCTTAGTCATGCCAGCCACATGATCCGAAAGCTGTACGCCGGCTCCCTCGGCCAATAAAGCGAGATGAGCGCCGCAACCCCAGAGTCGCCCATGACTGGACCTAATGGTCAGCGGTCCCTTTACCCTTTACCTTTAATAGAAAGATAGCCATTTAATCATTTTTAATAAGGAACTAACTAGCTTTTACCTAGTTGCTTTTTTTAATACTCCCAGCTTAATTAATAAAAGTGAGCCATTTGCAATAGTTTCCACAGCTTGAGTGACTGGGCCAGGACTCGATGCTTTCCAAATGCCCTCCATATATCAGGTGACACCAAGTGATAGTGGTTTACCAAAGGCTGCCGCAAAACACAATGCACAATCTCAGGTGCCTCTCTATGCCAGTTCTTTTCTGACATTTTGCAAAATGCCACATGAAACAAATAACTAAATATGAATGATCCCCGCTGTCTTAAACCACTTCAGCCTTAGCACTATTCAGCCAGATCTATTGCATTTTCTAAGCCAATAGAAGATCAGAGCATGTGCTTCACTTATTCTGACAGTGACATGCAATCATTTTGCTTCAAGCAGGAACAGGTCACTGTCTCAGTGGACATCCTAGTTACTGACTCTTCCTAGACACTGTTTTCAAGTCAACAAGCTAAAGGTGTGCCATCCTGTGACATATATAAATATATATATATTCAATGCCAAAATTATGATTATTTGTTCTTTTCCTAGAACCATCAGTGAGCAACATCAGGAATGGAAGAAGCTGAACCTGAACAAAACAGGAAAAGGATATCCATTCCATTTACTTATAATAAATGAAGTTTAAAGAAAAAATCATTTAAAAAAATGTTGGTGCTATTTTCAGCTGAAACACATTACTGTGTGTGTTATGCATGTTTAGTAAAAAGTCCATGTGTGCATTTGCGCATGTGGTTTGAGAACTACAGTTAAAAGGAAAGGCCTAATTCTCAAGGAATGTGTGTGTGTGTGTGTGTGTGTGTGTGCGCGCGCATGTGTGTGTGTGTGTGTGTGTGTATATATATATATATATATATATATATATATATATATATATATATATATATCATTGTCTTCATGAATGAATCAGTGCTTCATTTTAAACAAGGCTTCTGCACTGAGCTTAGCCCAGCACAGTAATTTAATGAATCTACATTTCATGACTGAAGTGATAAGGATGAAACATTTTAAAATAACCAAAAGGTAGATACACCAGAAAAGTCTGATGAAACATTAAATGAATGTAGTGTAACACATTATCTTTGCTTCTGCACATCCAAAAAGCGCAATGAACTAAAACATTGCATTAAGCCACGAATAAAGCTAAAAATTAAATTGGCTCAGGAAGATCCAGCGTAGTGGTTTATGCAGTAAGAACACAGTAAATTTGGTCATTTAATATCATTCTTTTTACCTTCAATGTGCACGCTTAGAGAAGGAGAAAAACCCTTGAAACTCATGCAGGAAATTGTATGGGGAAAGGGGGTGTATGGGCTTTAAGAGTTCTACTCATTTAACATTTTTTTAAAATTGACACCATTTTCTGTGATCTTATATAGAATATAATTACTCTTGCTGACCATCATTTAGGTGCTGTGAATCCCCTAACACATGAAATATAACCAGGCCCATTGGAGATAGAAACAAGACCTAATAAAGAAGACATATTCAAAAATATAACCCTGCGCCTCCAAATCAATAAATAAAGACAAGTATTTCATACACTAATGCATATATCTATGGCTATTATAAATTAGTGGCTTGCCAGAAAATACACTTCTTAGCACAAGTGCCATTATTTCAAGTTGTCTGTTTAATGCACACTTAGTATATTTTCCTCATGCAAAGCTGCACTGCATAATTAGGCAACATCCATTCTTAAAAAAGGAAAGTAGACGTCAAAAATGAAATACATAAAGCCACGACATTTTACAAATTTGCATCTCCAAAAGTTATGTGCGGTTTCTGATAGGCGAAAAAAAAATTGCAACAAGATCACTATATTATAATGGTCCCAGTTTCATCTTCGCTTGCTTCATCTGCTAGGCTGGCAGTAATGTAAGTTATAATGCACTCATTCTCATTCAACTTCAGTGGATGGGAATTTTCTAGAGTAGTTCTATTAAGTGGACGACTGGATAGGTGTCTTAATAAGTTTGCTGAATTATGGCCGTTAAAGCTCAGTTAGATAAATTGTTTGATGGCTAGTTGTTTTCATCGTAGGCATTTACTGTCTCCTAGGGACAGCTTGAATGTTTCCATTTATGTCCAGAGCATTGGCTGAACTTCTGTGAAACCTATTGGTCATACATTGCAAGGATTTGAAGCCATTTTCTGTTTCAGGTCTCCCATGGCTAGCCAGGTCCCCTCAAACTGTCTGTCTGCCATTATAGAAAACCAACAAGGTCCTCAGCACTTAACAACCCACACATTTAAAAGCACGTGTGAAATCCACATTTTCTTTACATGTCACAAGCATGCCTAACCATCTCAAGCCAGGCACACTTTACATAACCTGATTCCAGGGGCGCCATATGGCACAAACTCCTGGTCAGAGCTTTGAAAGGGTACGTGAAAGATTCTCAGATTTCTTCTCACAGTTAATCTTGCCACCGTGATGCCTGGTGGCTTGGCTGTTTTCATGCCACCCTTTCTGTATTTTCAAAGGCTAAAGGCAGAGAAATAGTATATAATTATTCCCACCCTTTGCAGTAGCCACAGGGTGGTGGGAAACAAAATAAAATAAGATATGAAGAATACATAAAATCCATAAAATAACACAGTCCTTAAAAATAACAACACAGCAACTCACAACCTATTATGACACAGCTGTCATGTCTTGTCATGTCCCTTTCCCCCCAAATGCCCATGGAAAAAGTGTGTCTTAACCAAATCCCTAAAGCTAAAAAGAGTTGGGGCCAAACATACCTCGGTAGAGAGGAAGTCGTACATGTAAGGAGTCAGCACTGAAAAGGCCCAGGAGAAATCATCATCATCATTCAAATTTATATACCGTGCTTTATCCAAGGATCGCAGGGCAGTTTACAATATAAAAACAGAAAAATTCTTACCATAGTAACTAACAAAAGCAATAATCCTCCCACCTCAGTATGTTATGGATTTCAAGATGGCTATGAAAAGAGATGACAGGGAGTGATCGTGTCAAGAAGTGAGCAGTCGATTCCATGAGTGAGTAGCACCTTTCCCAGGGCCTAAAATCTCTCTCACAGGACATGACCCTCTGCCAGCCAGCAGGAAAGGGCTACTGTGCTCATGACCTGCTTGTGAGATTCCCATTGGCATCTGCCTGGCAAGTATGCCAAACAGGATACTGTATTGGACTATATTGGCCTTTGGTCTGATCTAGAATGTCTTTCCTTATATTTATAATGCCTTCCTCTTCAGACTTCGTATTTGGGGTACTGTCTCTATGCTGTTGTGCTTAGGAGTCTGCTTGCACATCTCAGCAGCTTTCGTGGAGGGCCACAGGAGCGCAGTGGCTTATAGGCTGCAGAAGCTTGGACAGTGTACCAGAAACCTTTGTGCCCAGGCCCGTTAATCACACGGTGCCACTGAGGTATATAAACTGGCCGGCCCGCCAGCAGCCAAAACATCAGCCAAAGAAAGAAAAATGAGCTTGCATCAGGCAGAAGCAGATTGCAGAGCTGTGTCCCAATGGTGTCAGGGGCAAGTCCTGAGCCACCACCATCAATTAGTTCAAATCAAATCAGACACACTGCCATTCAGCTTGCAACACTAATGTTCTGGTCTTGGCCATTGTGCACACATTCTCCCTCTTCCCTGCTCCCTGACACATGCACACATCAAACTATGGTATAATTTCCTCTTCTGGCATTGAAATCCTCCACTGATTACAGTGGCTTTTATTTCCGTCTTAACACTAAAATCTTCCAAATGTTTGCACAACTGTCATTGCTGGCTATATGAAAATAAAGGCTAGGAAGTGCAAGGCATTCCATTATCAACAATAAAGATGTATCTCTACTATAGACTCAACTTAAACTAAGAGCCATTCCTTCTACCCAATTTCGGGGCACGGGTTACAAATCTGCAACGGAATTCGCAGCACTATCATCAATATACAATGCACGGGGTACTTGGTTTCAACAATCAGACCACTATAAAAAACAATATAAGGGAATTGAGAAATCCAGCACTCATTGAAAGAACTTGTGGTGGACTTAGGTATCTCAAATTTCAGTGTCACCATGTGCATCACCAAAATCCAATGCTCCCCACCTCTCTCACTCTATTCTAAGTCACTGTTGCAGTGTCCCCTTTGGTGCCCTCTTGGCTCAGCACTCATTGCAAGGAAACCAGTCACATTCCCCTAAATCTTCCCCTGCTTGCAGAGGGTGACTTCACTGGGTCTAGCTTTGTGCTACCACAACATTCTCCAAACACCTGCACATCCAACAGCATCTAAGAAAGTCCTATACTGATTACAAAGAAAACTTCACATGGATTTGCATTGCAACACACACACACACACACACACACACACACACACACACACACACACAGTTCAAAGATTTCTGGAACCAGAAACAGCTAGTTCATAGGTTCAACACATGTTATAACTTGGCTGTTTCAACATGCCAGACCCTCCAGGTGTCCCTATTTGCCAGGGAAATCCCTGATTTAGAAAAGCCATCCCAGTTTCTGATTTGAACTTAGATTGTCCCGTTTTTCCTTAGGGTGTCCCTATTTTCATTGAAGAAATGTTGGAGGGTAAGACATGCAAAGCCGACATCATCAGTCAGTTATCATAGATAATCCTATCTCACACCAGCCAATTACTTAATAATGTAAGACAAAGTGGGAAATAATAGTGGGGGTGCAGTAACTGCTTCCTCTAAGGATTAACTGGAGGAACAGTTTAGAAGTTACTTTTTCATCCAGCACAGCAGATGGAAGCATCACTCACACCTCTGAATATTCATTAATAATGTTACATTCAAATATCTGACACACAATTCTCAAATTCAGAATATCTGGAATTCAATTCGCTGCACAAATCTGATAAAGTGATTCTTCTGTCTGCTGAACCCAATAAAAGTAACGTCTAACTAGACCAAAGAGACAAATCAGAATGGAGTGAGAGGAATCCTAGATGCCGAAGTTATTTATCAGCCTCTGAGGTTATAATGGAAGAGTAATAATTTCCAAAGTGCATATGCTTTTGAGAGCTTTTATCTAATTTCTCTTGAGCCCCACCCCTCCAGGTTCAGCTGTGCTGTTATGTGTTTGATAGCGGTCCATATAAACTGGGATGCAGCCATCTTCCTGTTGCTGGTACACTACAAAGAGGAGCCTGGAAAGAATGGTGTGTCCCCCCCCCTTTGCAGTTGCTTTCTCTGGAGCTTTTAAAACCATAGGCATATTGTTATAAAGATTTGTGCAGTTACCATGCATGGATGGAGGAGATTTTCTGTTGAACTGCATTGTTAAGCAAACTTGAGTGGTGAACATGCCTTGGAAAGGAATTTGGGGCCAGAACTGTTTGCACTTGGGGCCAAAGCTAGCCTGATGCTCTCTGGGTCTATGTGGGATACTGAACCATGGTCAGAATTATAGTAAGAATTTTTTTTGGATACAGTTATAAAAGAAGATTAAGAAAACAGATGTTCAGCTAGGACCCTATCATGATTTTACTGAGGTACATGGAGGGAATTGGATAAGAAATAGAAAAAGAATTAATTAATTATCAGTTGCCCAGCACTGGATTTTTATTATTATTATTTTTTTAAGCAGAAATACCAAGAACAGAGGACTAGGAAATAAAATGTTGAATTTTGGTTAAATCCTCAAAATCAATGCACTGGATTAAAATAGAGACAGAGGAGGGAAAGGAGTTTGATTGAACTATTTTGAGAAATGTTTTAGATATCATAGTCAGGATCCCGTTTTACGGGCTATGAATTTGATTAAATTAACAAAGAATGATGTGATCATTGAAGTATATATGAGAGTTAATGAGCTTTAGAAATGATTAGTATATTTATTTATGCCAAGTTTAGAAAAGAAATGGAATTTAAGGAGCGATGTAATCAAACTGTAGTTCTGTATATTATTATTTTGCTATTTTGTGATATTTGCATAGTAATGATATTAATAAAATATTCAATATACTGTATATGAAAAAGTGGTAAGAGTCAGCTTCTGAAAACAGCTTTGAGGTTGTTGGGTTCTTTTTACAATCAAACGGTATATAAATGTTAAGAAATGGAAAACATGAAATGTCTGAGAGCAGATGTGTGTGTTTTCTTCTCCATTGCCCCAGGCACCAAACTTACCAGGCCTGACTCTGACATCACTCAGAGTAGCCGTTATTTCAGACATCAAGAAATGAATGTATTAAGTAGACCCTAGTCTGTTTCTTTGCGCATTTCCTTGTACCAATATTGTTTTGATCAGGAATGGGGCATCCAGTAGAAGTCTTGAACCAGACTTCTTTTTCCTGGCAAGAGGTGAACAACTGCATCAGACTTACTTTATTTTTTTGTTTTTAAGTTGCTTATGGTAACTATTGACAGGTTCATTAATTTGTATAGGTCTTACTTGAACACAAAGCTAGCCATTGAAATATATAAAAAAATATTTTAAAAAACTGTCCAGTAGCACCTTAGAGACCAACTAAGTTTGTTCTTGGTATAAGCTTTCATGTGCATGCACACTTCTTCAGATGCACACGGAAGCTTATACCAAGAAAAAACTTAGATGGTCTCCAAGGTGCTACTGGACAATTTTTATTTTTATTTTATTTCAACTGCATCAGACCAACACGGCTACCTACCTGAATCTAAGTTAGCCATGTTTATTAACTTCAGCGAGTCTATTAACAGTAGGATTAGCACGGACTACCACACACTGTCAACAAACCCCCCACTTTTAAAAAGAGTGTACTTTATTATCATCTACTACATTCTTCCAGAACAACTTTTGGCAGGGACAACAAAGCTGTCCAGTCTCTGTTAACCTCCCCATCTAAGTTGTCACTCTAGTCCAAGCAAAATATGTTGGACAAAGTATTCTCATTCCAGTTTTGGCCATTTTAGAATACTGCCAAGTGTCGTTGTTAATGACTGCATGCTCCAATTTACTACTAGAACTCTCTGCAAGGACTGTCTGGGACCCTACTAGGTTCTTTCCAGCCCCTGTCTATCCACAAACACACACCCCCAATCCCATGTGTATCGCCTCCAGCTCTAGGATGCCAGAGGTATTTTTGTTTTATGTTTTTCCTCGCAAGTTGACACAACTTAACATTGTTTGTCTTGTCACCAGATTATTACTCTAAATTAAAAGGTTATCCGCAGTGAGTCACTGAATATTTTACATCATGGTTACAGTAGCTGCTCTAGCAGACACCTGCGCAGAGATGAGGCTATATATACATAATGTCACTGTGCTGTCAAAATACAAGATGCCTGCCGTACCTCTCTCTAATATATACCACTTGCTGCTCATCTCCCTCTGCTCCCTTTAATTCTCTGCCTTCCTTCTGGCAGACTTAGCGAGGTCAGTGCCGGGAGGGATGGAAGGGCCATCGGATGACTGAAAACATGCAGCCCGTTGACAGTGGGAGCAGGATGGATTTGGGGAAAGTGCTGTTTTTCAAACCATTTGCAGCATCGCTTCGGGGCTTTCCCCAACCTTTGATCTTGCCCCTGTATACAAATTCCACCCAGCAGCTGGATGTTCTCATGTGGATCTACCTGGAGACTTTGCTTGTAAAACTGCAAGTGTGGCGCTTGCAGAAGAGTTTTATATGTTTAGGTTGCTGGAGAATGGAGAGCTGGAGAGAGGGCGGGAGAGAGAGAGAGAGGATGGAGGTCTCAGAGCAAAAGAAGGGGATTGGGCTCTGGAGGAACAGAAGTTGTCAGGAATGTGGTAGCAGTGAGGCTATACCACACATCTGTGAAGGCCTACAGTGTAATGTATTTATTGAAATAGTAGTAAGGCAACATCAGCCCTGCTCTGTGGAAATCCCTTGCAGATGACTGCAGTGCCTGGAGACAAATGGTCTGGTCATGTATCCATAGCAGTGACCAGAGGAGGAATGACCACTGGGAGGAGCGCAGAGAGAAGAAACACCATGGTACATCTGCAGCGGCATAACCAGACGCCTTCATCTGCCCCAGTTGCATCAAAACAGGTCTCTCCCATATCGGCTTCTACAGCCACAGCAACCTTCCGGCAGTTTAACTTCACCCCCAGAGGCGCATTCCTTCATTGTCTCCCAAGAGAGATAGGTGCCAACAACAAATAGTGGCAAGGTGCCTGTGCAGGTGAGGCTGTATTGCTCTCTCGTCTCCTGAATGCTACGGTAGACCAAGACAGAGAGGGGAAGAGGGAAGGCAGCAGGAGGCCTGACGCAGGCTCAGTGTGGATGTAGTCTCAGGAGTATCTGAAGGAGCGTCTCCACCCCCATCGTTCTACCTGGACACTGAGGTCCAGCACCGAGGGCCTTCTGGCGGTTCCCTCACTGCGAGAAGCCAAGTTACAGGAAACCAGGCAGAGGGCCTTCTCGGTAGTGGCACCTTCCCTGTGGAACACCCTCCCACCAGATGTCAAGGAGAACAACAACTACCAGGCTTTTAGAAGACATCTGAAGGCAGCCCTGTTTCAGGAAGCTTTTAATGTTTGATGTATTATAGTATTTTAATATTCTTTTGGAAGCAGCCCAGAGTGGCTGGGGAGGCCCAGCCAGATGGGCGGGGTATAAATAAATTATTATTATTATTATTATTATTATTATTATTATTATTATTATTATTAATATCACATTCGCTCTGCTGCAGTGCCCACACATCAAGTTCCTGCTGCTTTGTCCTGCCCCCTTCTTGGTTAAGTGGCAGCGATGTGCCACATTTGGAAAGCGAAAGAACAATGCAGCCACATGACCCAGCTGGTTGCCTCCAAGTATACACAATACTGAGCTAGATGGATTCACACTAACTTAGTTTAAGGCAGAATCCTATGTTTCTATGTACTTATCATAGGTAAGGTAAAGGTAAAGGGACCCCTGACCATTAGGTCCAGTCGTGGCCGACTCTGGGGTTGCGGTGCTCATCTCGCTTTCCTGGCCGAGGGAGCCAGCGTACAGCTTCTGGGTCATGTGGCCAGCATGACTAAGCCACTTCTGGCAAACCAGAGCAGCACACGGAAACACCGTTTACCTTCCCGCCGGAGCGGTACCTATTTATCTACTTGCGCTTCGTGCTTTCGAACTGCTAGGTTGGCAGGAGCTGCGACCGAGTAACGGGAGCTCACCCCGTTGTGGGGATTCGAACTGCCAACCTTCTGATCAGCAAGCCCTAGGCTCTGTGGTTTAACCCACAGCGCCACCCATGTCCCCTCATCGTAGGTAGCCATGGACAAAAGCTAGAGACTGGAATGTTGCCTGCCCTGGGATGTGGTGGAAAACACCAGTCCCTTCCATGTATTGTATAAAGCTAATGTGTGAATAAGTTGGCACTGGCCCCAACAATATGTACATGCACCAGATTCTGGCCCTCTGACATGTGTGTTCAGCAAAGATCTGGAGGGTGAGCCAGCTGTACTCATGTACGCTTCTCCATAAGGGTTTCAAATGTTACGCTCAATAAGTGTTCAATCTGTTTACTTGCATATAAAAGTAGTTGAGCTGTACACTCCTAGAATTACTCACATGTAACAGTAAACACCTACAGGTTTTCACACTTCAAACACTAAGCATACTCAATCCACATTGGCATTTCCCCCCCAAAGGTGGTGGTGGTGGTTGTTAACAACCTTCAGATTCTCCCAAGTCTGCTGGCATCTTCCTCTTGTGCATGGATGGTACCATTATGGCTACATAAAGATCCACACTTGGATAATGAGTTTACTATTAGTATATAGGATTTTGACTGCATTTGTGAGATTCAAAATACAACCCGCAGGCAGATAGCCATTTTAATCTGTTCCAGCATAAACAACAAAGAATCTCGTTGTAGCTGAAAGACAAACAGATTTATTGTGGCATAAGCTTGTATGGACTAGCACCCACAGTGACATGCATCTGACAAAGTAGACTGTAGTCCACAAAAGCTTATGCCATAATAAATCTGTTCATCTTTAAAGTGTCATAAGAATGTTGATTTAAATGCAATCCGAAAAGGATTTCGGTGCCCACAATGACTGGAGATTTTATAGTTCTAAAAGAGAAGCTTGCTATTAAATTTTATCATATATAAGTTCTCTGTAATATTCATGCATTCTGTAGTGGAGATGTCTGCTCAGGGCTTGAAACCTAACCTGGTATAATTATGTGGCTGCCTTATACCACGTCAGGCCATTAGTCAATTGAGCCTAAAACAGTTCACTCAGACTGGCAGCAGCTGTCTGAAGTCTCCAATATAAGATCTTCTCCATAGCAGATAACTGATAAAAATGTGGTCGTGAGAATTCAGCCCAAAAGTGCAGAGAGATCTCGCTGATTCCAGTAAGCTCCGAACTGAAACCTATATCAGTTTGATCCCAAATAAGGAGTTTGTTTAAGGGGGGAAATGACTGCCATTTTCCTGACTAGGAACCTATAGTGTTGCCAAGAAATTTCTCCTGATCTTTTGAGTCTCTATCTATCATCCTAGCCTACGTTCCTCATTCTGTCTTAATGTTCAGGTCAGATTGGAAGTGACAAGAGAATTTCCAGCCTTAGTTACCACTACTGCCAGAAGCAATAAGAGTCCTACTGCCCTCGGGCCAAGGTTTGTTATCTGTCATTAACCTGAGAGGGACATGGAGTGCAATCCATTGAAAATGTGAAAGCTGACTCATGCACTCCTTCCTTTTATTCCTTGACTATATTAGTAAGTATTCTGGAATGCACCAGCAGAGAGAGGGGTAGGGGTAATATTTCACAAAATGGGACACAGCATCCTTCCATAAGCACAGATTGGCTGAGCCTCAGACACAGGGCATATGCTTAGCCAAGTTTATGTATTGACAGTCTTGTGCTCTTTGTGTAAATACTGTACCAGCCGCAACAGTTGATCTAGGTGGTTTGACTGCCAGCCAAATCAGATTTGCTATACCACCCCCTTTTGTCATCCAGAGTGGGTAGCAGGGCATATGAAGGGCTGAGCTACAGACAAAATTTATATACTGCTTGATTGTAAAAACAAACAAACTCAAAGCAGTTCACAAATGGCAGGGGCAGACTCTGGTTATCTTTGGTAGCATGGCACCCCGAATGAGCCCCAAATTTGGTGACCCCAAATGGATCTTCTCAATTATGGATCTTCTCAACGTTGCACCCCCTCAGCTTGGTGCCCTGTGCGGGGGAACTGCCTGCACCGCCTGAAATCTGGCGTTGCAAATGGAAGCCCTCTGGAATTGGTCCCACTTGAGCGCTCCTCATGGGAGCTGATCCCCACCGGAGCAGGAATTCCAGCCGTTGTTGGCCAGCTGATCAACAGTGGCTGCAAACCCTGCTTTTGGCAGGGACCGTCCCTTGTGGCAAAAGACTTGAGTTCCAACCAGTCTGTAAAAGAAGAAAGGAAAGAATTGGGAGCATACTTACAGTTGCTCCCCCACTTCTTTGTTTTCCAACAACCATGTCTATATCAAGAAGAAATTTGTACTAAAATGCTGATACATTTTCATTGGGATGCCTTAAAAGAATATTGATCATGAACTGATGTGGAAATGGGGAGACAAGAAAACGAGAACCTGAGAGAAACTGGAATCAAAAGATTTAACCATCTCCACATGGAGGGAGGTGTTTTCCAGTGGCAGCCCTTAAACTCCCTATTCTTGTGGAACCTATTTGGATGGAGGGAATCAGGAAAAGGGAGGCAGTGGTCACCTAGAGAGAGAAAAATCTAAGCAGATGATAAATAATGATGGTGCATGCTGCAACATCTCCATTTTTTAAGCAGGAGGGAGGACATGTTATCCTTTCCTCTTTCTTTCCACTGATAGCCATCCTACCTCAGTGATGAAGAGCATCATAAAATCCCAGAAGACTTAAACAACAACAAAAGCAGGGACCAAGAGCCAGTACTGAATGAGTGAGTAGACAGGAGACTCTGGTGTTAAATACAATCAAACTCAAATAAACAGAAATGCATCAGTTTCTCCCTGTCAACAGTAATCTTGCAGCTCAGAGGGCCATTTTTTTCCTGCAAAGCTTCAAATTTCCAAACACTTCAGGCACAGCACAGAAATCTAGCCAACAGGCACTTGCCCTGTAGGAATGCTGGCCTGCCATGGACCATATATATTATATATGCACAAAGGAAGAAGAATAGCCAGCTCTGTATATCAGAGTGACACATGATTTGAAAAAAATCAAGCAAGCATTTCTCATTACATTTATTAAATTACTTTACGGCTGCTATTCATTTATCTACTTAAGCGGGTCCAGGGAACCCTCTGTAACTCTAAAGCATTAGTTAAGCTAAAGTGCTGATGACTTAAAATGTTGTGTTGCAGCACATAATCCATGTTGGAATGACCTCTGAAAAGGAGACGAAATCCAGAAAACAATACTATAAACCAAAGCAAAAAGAATTATTCCATACGCAAAGTCAAAAGAAATGATGTAGTTGTATTGTTTAAAGGCGGGTGCTGTGTAGAACTACATGATAATAAATCAGCATTTTATGACCAGTGATGATTAGGCTAGCTACGCAGAAAATACCACAACCACTGTAGCCTCCAACTTTGGCATTTGCCAACAACTTTCTAGCCCTGGTGAGTGTGTGCAAATTTTTTGGGAAGTACCCTTTCAACTTAGAGACTCCAAGTCTGTACTACCTTCAAAGGCTTGGGAAGATGGGTGGATGTTTGCGCTTATCCCATGGCTACCGCAACTTGCAACCTATTCCTAATTCTCCATTAACTTATCTCCCTTTGTCTTTTCTGGTAGTGCCTTGATGCTGTTCCTTCGAATAAAGACAGAAGGTGCCAAAAGAAGAGCGAGCCTGACCTGCAGGAGAGAAATGGGAAAATCCACTGTTTCCTGCTGAATTGGAACAAACTCCAATTGGGCCCATGTCTACAAATCAAGGACCGTTGCCTAGGAATTGCAGCACAAACAAAACTGTGGGTGAGCGCTAACTCCCAACAACTTCACAAATGGTCAGGGATGGACAAATGCAAGCAATAAACGACGTCTTCATCTGTTTCCATGAGACATTGTTGATTGTTCTGTGTGAAAATAATTATGCACTTAAAGAACAGGCGTGCCAATTTAAATACAACATTGGTGGGCCCAGGTAAGCCTCACCCCACCTACTTGATGACAAGACGTGGTAGGCAGGTACACCATTTCAATGGCAATGCCTGTCAAATATTTGGGGGGGGAGTACAAAGATACCACAGCCCCTAGAAGTTGGCTCCTATGCACACTTATACATAGAGTGTGTAAATAACACACCTGTTCTTAAATGTTTACTTTCTGATGTCCCAGCACAATTCTTTCACAATACAGCCTTCTCATCATCAACACTGAATATGCAAACATTGTTTTAGCAGCATATACCTATGTGCCACAGATCAAGCTGAGAGGCCAATCTAGCAAGCTGTTTGTCTGAAAGGGATTGTTACTAGACCTGGGCAAGGGGATGAGTTCGAATCTGTATGTTACATTGCTTTCTTAGTGGCTAGAATCAATAACTATCGGGGTGTATATTTGTCCCAGAAAAGAATAGGTGACTTTGCCTAAAAAGAAAAAGGTCAGTTATATCCAGCACACACCTTACTAAAGCCCTTAAAAAGCTGCCAACCTATTTGGTGTGTGTGCGTATGTGTGCGCACACACACACACATATATCTTTATCTTTTTGTGCTGCAGAAGATCATACAGAATCAACTCAGTAAAAAGAATTGTCATAAAATCTCACACCATTGACTTGTAAATGGAATTGAATCTGCAGAGTCTACATAATGATACTATCAAAAAGAGAAGGAGCTATCACATTCATATAACAGATGAGATATGAAATGACTACTATGGCAGATGAACACCCCAGAGGTATTTTGCTCCATTCTACTCACTGCGTTTATATCTCCGGTTTCTCTAATTTCAGTTATTTTTTTTCCTCAGGTCTTAAGACAAGAGTAGACAATTTTTTCCTTAACAAATAACCTCATACACAAGTCAATAGTATAAATACTCACGTTTCTGAGGTTAGCGCTGGGGCTTTATTAAAACTGATTTTTCACAAGCTATTCCTGTTATATTTGTGCTGTTGCTTCCAGCGTGCCTCCCTCTTTGTGAATAAAAGAAGGAAGAAGAGGCAATGTCTTGGTTTAGGGATACTGA
Source organism: Podarcis liolepis (assembly GCF_965112155.1). NCBI lineage: Eukaryota > Metazoa > Chordata > Lepidosauria > Squamata > Lacertidae > Podarcis > Podarcis liolepis. Next base: position 55,330,684 of record NC_139560.1, on the reverse strand, counting down.
ACATTAACTCTTCAACTCAAAATCTGCATCTATGCATTCCCTTCTCTCTCTTTCTTGCTCCTGTTAGTCTAGAGTTAGTCTAGTGTCCTTTACAGGACAGTCTTCCATTTGAACAAAAGGAGGGAAAGCAAGAGCCTTGAATCTGCCCCTCAACTCTGGACAGCGGACTGAGCAGGTACACCTGTCACCTGGTCACAGCCCCCCCCCATATGCATTGTCTTTCTTAAGCAGATGTGAGGGACATTTTTCAGTCCAAGGGCCACATTCACTTCTGGAAAATCTTCCGGGGGCCACATGCAAGTGCTGGGCGGAGCTAGAGGGAAAGGTGGGCGGAGCAGCTATGCAAATTTCACCTTGGTGCAGTAAGCTAGTTTCAACACACAGGCCCACCCTTGAGCCAAGGTGAAGCAACCACCTCAGGTAACAGAATCTGCAGAGGCAGCAGATCTGGCCACCCACTGCTTCCGCCATTGCTGTTGCTGCAGTGGTAGCAGCAGCTGCAGTGCACTGCTTGGAGGCAAGATTGACCACCTCCTTGGCAGCCCCCCTCCATGCCACTCTACAGTGGCCTCTTTGTGAACAGAAGGTGCTGCTGGTCTCTCCCCACCCTTGCTCCCGATGTAGGTCTTTATTTCCCCCTTGTTCCTGATGTAGATCTTCACTTACTTCTTCTTTCCTGGCCAGGGATGAGGAGGGGAAGGCAGCGCCATTTTGTGGTTTACCTCAGGTACCAAATTGCCTTGGGCCAGCCCTGTGCACACTCCTCTGTATTTTCCGCTCTGGGAAGCCAGAGTTCCAGGACACGTTTCAGCCACTTTGGAAGATGAGAAGCAAGCCCAGTAGTGGGTATGTCTGGGGAAGAGTGATGCCTGGAAAGAAATCTGAGGGCCAGGCAAAAAAGCTTGGAGGGCCACATTCAGCCTCCTGCTCTGAGGTGCCCCGCTGCTGATTTAAAGCATAGCAAATCATTTCATTAATTCATTCAGATATATTTATATTCAAATTTGATGCCAATCTATGTCCTATTTTCTCAGCAATGCCCCCTCCCCATAGTCTGTCTCTGCAGAGGCTCTTAATGAGCCAGTGCATCAAATAACCGCAAGAGCCCCTTAACGGGTGTTCTGACACTCCTACCTGCAGCTAAACGACAAGTGCCACAACAGTGTAACCCAAATGCTCAGAATTGCAAAGGCAGGTCTTTGTATACAGCTGCCAGAAGAATCTCATCACGTGGCACTGATTGTGGTAGTGGATTAGCAAGCACAGCCTTCTGTCATGGACCCCCAGGGATTCACACCCTGGGTTTAATTAGGGTTTCCGCCTGGCAGTCCTGCTTCAAAGAGACAGCAAGATAACTGCATCCCAGTCTATTGACCTTGGTGTATATGGCACACAAAAAGGGCAGAGCTACAGATGCAAAGACATTCACTTCCCAGCCCACCCTCACCTTCCGGCCACCACTGTTCTTCCGTAAATTATGAGCAATGATACAATTTACAAGCTGGAGGGTACTGGTTAAACTGTGTGCTTTGGAGTTATTATTAAACATTATTGGCCCCAAGGAATGAAATGAGAGAGAGCTCATTCGTACGAAGTGTTGTTGACGCTCTAATTCTATGGAAGAATATAATCAAATGTGATGTAATGAAGATCTATGAAGGTGGGGGTGGGGGTGAACCAGCATTTCCCCCCTTTATGTGGTTTAATTTTCACTTCATCTGGTGACAAGGGTGGTTTCTTTTATTAAAGAAAGCATGTTTTGTGCTCACACTTATATGTTTATGCTGCGTTTGATTTATCCATAGAGGTACCAGCACGAACACCAAAGCATCAATAAAGTGAGCTTTGAAATGGAAAATAAAGAGGGCAAGAATCTCGCAAGAGGCATTTCCTGCATCATCCAGACTACAAGGAACACAAATATTGCGTGTTCAGACCCAGAGACCTCCTCCCTAAATAAAGACACATTTGACTCAAATTTTAGTTTTGGTTTTTGGCAGAATTTAGGCCACAACTTTATTGATTACAGAAGGTGAGTGGTTGCAAAGGCTTTGGTTCGACTAGCTCCCTGCACCCTTGCAGGCAGCGCTGACCCAGCAAAGGTTCCAGCATAGGTCAGCCAATGATGAACACCTGAGGTAGGTGCAAAGCCCAGGAACAGACTCCGTTCACACCCCAGATGCTCCCCTGGACTCAGGCACAGGCACAACCCCCTCTCAGGGGTTGACCAAACCAAGTTGAGTCCTTGGATTCCTTTAACGGAATGCCCTTCACATTGGGGTGGGGAGACCATTCTCCCATCCCTATCACCTGAGCCAGTGTCCATCCGCAACCTTACAAGTTGTGACAATTTGCTATGTGGCAGGCAACACCCAATCAGCCAAGTAGGGAAATCCCTGCCCCTGTCCCAACGAGAGACGACACACAACGGCATAGCAAGGTCAATCGCAAAATGTCCTAAAAGGAGAGAGAGGTGGGCGGGTGTTCCGAATGCACAAGCCAAAAGAGGAAGCTCTGGGTCATGGGCATGGGCATAAATAGGTCCCTCGATCCGTTTGGACTGCGCCCCATTGGCCAGATTGAACCCAACAACGAGGGACCTACCAATCAGGTGTTGTGGGTATCCAATATACCCACCCACAACCAGGAGGTCAGTCTCCAGGTCTCCCTTTTAGGGAAGACACGATTTGTGGAATCCCTGTGCTTAGGAAAGGAAGCAGTTTTAACCTTTCTAATTCTAAGAGGCCAAGCTCAAACTTCAGCACCGAGAAAAGCTCTGTTATAGCAAAAATGGACAAACCAGGTTGTTACTTGTGCTGTGCCAAAACCTATCCCCCAGTTTCTCAAAAGTTCCTTTCCTCTGTGAAAGAGGCTTCCACTTTTCTTCCTCATTCTCAGGTAATTTTAGGATTTCTTTCAGATTTCAGTGGCTGCAGGGTTGAGCTTGTCTCCTATTTTTATCTATAGTTTATCAAGGCTTTTGCATGAGTACAGTCTCTTATTCCCTCCCCCACCCCCTGCTCTAGTCACCGCCCTTCCTCTGCCCCAGCCTTTTTTCTCTTTTTTTGTTACAGCATTTTAATTTCTGTTGTTTGGTATGTTATACACTGTTCAGGCTGGCATGCTCAGATAAGGGTTAGGGTAAATGTGTGTCAGTGCTCAGCTTGAGTCCCACATGAAAAACGGTAAAGCTGGAGAAGTTACCATCCCTGTGTTGTGCCTCCCACTTCTGGTAGTTGTTCCTAATAAACCTACTCGGCCTGCTGACCTATTACAGTATTACAATATATTGCATGCTACAATATAGTAAGAGAGGAACCAAGAGACTTGAGTGGGGCACAGAAACCTGAGTAAGTACTTCACCCCTGGGACCCACAGTCAAACCAAGGAAGGATATTATAATGATTGCTTAGAAAACTTTAGAAGACTTCTGCATGCCAGTTATGGATTATATAAAATGCATATAAACCTCTGCTAACAGAAATAACTCAGAGATACGAGTTTATTTATATCATCATTTATATCCCGCCCTTTTTTGGCACAGTCTAATTAATTACGGCTGCAGCAAACCTATGCCCCCGCTCTTGTCCTGTTTGTGTTTCTTGGAATGATTTAGAAACACATTTTGCCACCTAACCCTTAATTGTGCAATGCAATATGTGAGCAATAATGAAGTCACTGGGAGCTTCCCACAGTTTTACTATCTGCCACTGTGTTGACTTAAAATGGAACGCTGCAATATTTGGGGGTGTAGCTCTACTTTCATTTTTGAGCCCCCATATTTCTTGAGGGGAGGGGGCATTAGTAAAAGAAAAACACAAATAATGCCCCGAGGAGAATTCAGAGAGCACCAAAAATGTGGAGCATGTCGTCTTGACAGAGCTGCACAAGCCCATAGACCTTGTTACAATATATTAAGATAGGAACCAAGAGACTTTTAAAACTTTTATTATCATGTATATAATGTCTTGGGGATTGTTAGGAGTGCGCTATTTAATTTCCCCACACACCTGGCCATTTATCATTATTTAAATCTATAACTAAGCAGTTCCACTGAAATACCCAATGGACACTAATATGTTAGGGAGGCCTGTTAAAGTTTTGTCACCTCAGTATGTCACCGAGTGCTAGCCTAAGGTCTTGCTGATACAGTGGATTCAACAAAGATAGGCCAAGATTCTTTGGCAATTAGGTCCCTGATTTCATTGGGACTTAAGACTAATTTGGACACTACATTATTATTACCACGAACAGCAAATGCAAAAACTGCTCAGTTCTCTTCTTCCCTAGTAATAATAGAACATATGAATCAACGACACAAGGATCTCAGTGCATTATCAGAAGTGTTATATTATTTGCTTGGTTCATTACGGCATAATGTCTTCTGAAATCATTAGTTCCATGAATTAAGAGATCTGCATCCAAGGAGAGCTCTGATGACTTTGACTTCTGCAGGAAGATCTAAACTGGGCCCACTCTAGACAACCCAGGGAGCAGGAAATTGGTTTGCAGCAGTATTCTGACAGAGTATGGCAGAAGAAGGGACATCTTGTTCGTAGCAGGAGTTCTTACAGAATGAATACATTCTGTGGCATGCTGTTTGGGGAAGAATCAAGCTGTCTTTACACCCACTGAAGTGGAGCAAATGCATTTTAAAGCTACAATTGGAATGTCTTGGGCAAACGTTTGAGGCAAAACAATTCTACAAATCAGTGAAGGACAATCTAGGATATTATAGTGTAGTGGTTAGAGGGTCAGACTAAGACTTGGGAAACTAGGCTCCAAATCTCTACTCAGCCACGGAGCTCACCTTTGCCCAGCCACTGTCGCTCAGCCTAACCTGCATCGCAGGGTTGTTGTGATGATAAAAAGGAGAGAGAACCATGTTTGCTACCATGAACACCTTGGAGAAAAAACGGGATAGAAATGTAGCAATATATATACCTCTTTAATTCTGGAATTTAGGGTACCCAAAACATCTGGATCACCAAAAGTGCTAATAACAGAACACAGTGAGGGAAGGGCAATGGTTCAGTTACTATCCCTCAGCCTAATCTACCTCACAGGGTTGTTGTGAGGGTGAAAGGGAATGGGAGAACCATGCCTGCTGGAGAAAACGCAGGATATATGCAGAATTTATCCCTTAAGGTAGGGTACCCAAAACACTTGGATAACCAAAAATGTTGATAACATAGTGGGGGAGAGGTCAATGATAGTAAAGGATGGGGTACAAGGACACATTTGTTTAATAACTTGTTGCTCTGCTGTAGCTTAAATTAGAAGGTTGGATTGCTTGCTATTTATTTCACGTGCTTCAATTTACATTTTACTTTGAGGTCCCCTTTTAGCCCCTACCCTTTTCTGATTCCAACCTTGTATAGCAGAAGAAATAAACATCTCAGGAATAGCTTTTTTCTCCACGTAAGACGAGCCTGTTGGATCACACCAATGGTCCATCTACTCCAGCACCCTGTTTTCATAATGGCATATCCTCCAACACTTATCCAATGAAAATATGGATGTTCTATGCCATAATAATACAGTGGTACCTTGGTTCTCAAACTTAATCCCTTCCGGGGATCTGTTCGACTCCCGAAACCATTCAAAAACCAAGGCGTGGCTTCCAATTGGTTTGGGAAGCAAGGTACCACTGTACTAATTTTATTATTTATACCCCATCCATCACTCTGGGTGACTTCCAACGTATATAAAAACATAATAAAACATTTTTTTAAAAAAACTTTCCTATACAGCGCTGCCATCAGATGTCTTCTAAAGGTTGTATAGTTACTTATCTCCTTGGCTCAGAGGTCACATAACTCCATACCCTCCAACATTTCTCTGATGAAAACAGGGCCATCCTAAGGAAAAGTGGGACATTCAAGATCAAACCAAAAACTGGGATGGCTTCTGTAAATCCAGGACTGTCCCTGGAAAATAGGGACACTTGGAGGGTCTATAGTGGCCAACCAGATGCCTTTGGATAACCAGCAAGCTGAACATGAGATCAGCATCACTCTGCCTTCCTGCAGCTCCCAGCCACTGGGTGATATCCCCTCCCCAAATCCAAGCATGTTGATCTGAAACTGCGGATTTTTCAAATTTCCTAGGTTCTGCTCTACCCAGGACCAACCCCTTGCACACACGCTGTATAGCTTCATGTTCCAGTTAATGGGAATGGGTGAAGTTGCCAGTTTGGGTTTTTCTCACTTTCTAATTTTTTCCAGTTTTAAATTCAGTTCTTCACATTTTCACATGAGTCTGCCATTTTATTTCTACAAAAAAATGTTTTAATAAATATTATCCTAATATCCACATCTTTTGCAAAATTATTTCCACTAATATAATGGAATTTTGTATGGTGCTTTCCCCACTAATATATTCATTTCTATGCAGACTTTATCTGAATAGATGCATTTCGTACTTCTGTGTATTGTTTTGTAACATGCAAAACAGTGCTTCGGTTTGCTTATAGTTGCAGAAAAAGCGAGGATTTGTAATTTCACCTTTAAATGTGAACTGAGTCAAATTCCTCCTCCCTCCCTGCATGTTCATACAGCTGGGACATCACTGTTCTAGCTTACTCAAACACTTCATTATCTGAAGCTTTCCAGAACTATGTGTAAAAGCAAATCATTCGCTTCTGTAAGATCACATCTCTTCTGCTGACTTCCAATTTGTATGGAGAAGCAAGCTAACACCTAGTAGGAGCAATCTTCTCCCATTGCCACCCATGACAAAGCCCATGTAGATTTTTAACAGAACTAGATAGCACTCCATATAATATCAGCTATTGGGGGGAAATCTGCTGATTTCTGATCACACTGTATATTTGCACAATATATCCACATTTTATATTATTTTGCACACACCGTTAGAGCAAAAAAAAGGTGAGGCCTATCCTAAGACCTCTGTTGCCATCCCTTTTCACTAAAGGCCAAGAGGCTGTCTGTCTGTCTGTGTGTTTTACCAGATGAATTTGGAACCCGTTAAAAAATTTAATAAAGATTATTATTAAAAAAATGTGCTAAATAATGTGAAATACCAACAGACTTTTAAGCATCACAACATGAATGGCACCAGCTATAATAAGCAAAAGGAGCGATTCTGAAACAGAAGACGGGCAAATAGTTACCCAGCTGCTACAGAAATAGCAAGATAGATGTTATGTTAAAAAGGAGGGGGGAGGGGGGAAGAAAAGAAATTAAATGAAATGGATATTAGCTGGAAACATCTGTGTTCAACCACAGAGCAGAATGCATATTCAGCAGCCAGTTTATTGGCTCTTTAGAGGATGTGAATGGTGCATTGTAAATAATGACACGCCTGTAATAAATTCCCAGTAAAAAAGAGAAGGGCGCTCGGCTTGTTCCTCCCACAATTCACATTTCTGGGTCCCTGCTGTGAGTGATGATTCACAGCAGTCACAAATTCCTGTTTTCAAAAAATGCTATTGTATACTCCAGGGCTTTCATTAAGTTTTACACTTGCAGGGGAAATTTAAAACTTGAGAGAGGGTGGGAGAAAGAGGGCCGACAGACTCTGCGGTGGTGACATTCATTTAATACTCGGCGCACTGCGCTGATAGATGTGATCGGAGAGGGCATGTCAGAAGTCAGTCTGGAGCTGCTTTCTTTAACTAGAAAGAATGACACATGAAATCCTCGCAGTGTATAAAGAAACAAATCCAAACGGAAGGAGGGGAGGGGGGAAAGAACGAAGACTCCCAAATGTCTGGTGACATTTGTATTTTGTAGTGAGGGCATGCAAACCCTCGCTTGCCCTGGCACCACACACTTAATTTGAACTCCCGAGAAAAAGGCGTCCGTCTTAGTTTCCATTTTGAATTAAGTGCAAGCCAATACAGGAGAGGTATATTGTTCTTGCACTTGCCATATCCAAAACAGAACTGGCTGCAAAGAAATATCTCACTGGGGAGAAAATACCTCTCCTGTCAAGCTGGCTATCAAAACATGCATGCAGACAAATCTTCCTTTCCTCCTCCATTTGGGGAATTCCGACAACATCATTCTGGTACATGGTTCTCCCAGCATAATCCCCATGCTGGGTTTTTCACCCCCTCAAGACATGGTTTTATATTCAGTTGACATCATTTCAGCCAAACAGTTGTTCCACGGCTGCAAAGCACACTAATGAGATAAGTTTTTGGCAGGTTTCCTCCCTTCTTGGTGCCCAGAGTTACATATGTGGAGCACTGTGGGTCTTCTTTTTTTACAGTTAAGGTGGTGTTGGGATTTTCTTCTTCCCCAAGAGGATTGTCCTAGTGGCTTAAAATGCCGGGCATGTTGATTCTGACACTAGCATGGATGTATTTGCCAAGTCCCATTTGTTTGGAAGGAGACACTTGTTGCATTTGGTATTAAATCAAAAGGTGTTTTTAAACCACAGGGTTCAGTTGTGCTTAGGCAGGCTTTTGCTTTATTGATTTCAGCGCAGTCACTCTAAGTATGGACACGATTATATCTTAAGGTTCTGCTAAATATTTCACTGAAACCCATAATGGCTGAGTAAGAGGCAGCAAGTGAAAGGACCAGAGAGCAGAGTCTCTGTGCTGCAAGGGTCAAGCACTTTCTTTGCATGAGTGAAGGGATTCAATCTTAGCACTTTCCCAGCTAATGCCCTGGACAGTGATGTTGGGGCAGGGGGAGTTCACGGGCAGGGCAGGCACTCTTTGATATATTTCTGAGCCATGTTTCATCAAAAAACCGTATTCATACAAAACTGCAAATAAAACAAATTTGCACAATGTGGAAATACCAACTGAAAGGCAAAAAGAAATAAATTTAACAAAATGCAGCAAATAAAAACTCTTTTAAAAGAAACAGTCTAAAACTCACCTGAAATCTAAAACTCCTTTTCAAATAGCCTGCAGTGTCAACACCAAATATGCCTGCAAGGCCAAGATGCTACCTCAGAACCGAGAAGCTGGTGTGGTGGAGGGCTCAGAGTCCAGGACTAGGACCTGAGAGGCAAGAGGTCAAATCCCCACTTGCCCAAGAAGTGTCATCAGGCCAGTCACTGTTTGCAAGCTTAATGTCACTCACAGGGTCCTTGTGAAGGGAGAACCATTTTAGCCACCTTTGGCTCCATGGAGAAAAGGTGGAATATAAATGTATTAAATCAATGTTTTCTGAATGGCTAATAGCTGGATTTTGTGCCTCTGTGGCGTAAGCAGAGGCTTGTGTGTCACATGCCAACTAAAGTCATACTCTGCAAAGCTAGGAAGGTCTAAACCCATTGATTCCCACTGTAAGTTCCCACAGCCCTTCTAATGTTACTTTGTTTAGTGTTGTCTAGGTAGGGTTACTTTACACATATGAGTGTTTGCTTCTATACAGCAACATCTATAGCTGTGCTCACCCCAGGTGTTGTTAGACTACAGCTCCCATCATGCCTGACCATGGCTGTGCTGGCTGGGGCTGATGGGATTTGGAATCCAACAACACCTGAAGGTTCCCAGAGTCAGCAAGATCCACATGTAAACTGAACCTAAGCATCACAGCTAGATGCAAAGAGTAGACACAGAGAAGTAGCATCCTGCATGGATAAATGCGCTTCTTTCATCATTAACTGCTTTCAGCTGCAAGCCTGGGCTTACTTCTGGGAAAACATGACTCTAATTATCCTGTAGTCAGGATTCAACTGTGCAGGACTTGAATCTGAAGTCTCCTTAGATGAGCCAGGGGAGCAGGTAGCTCTCTACACTGCAAATGACCATAAGGAACCGGCTGATCTGGCTATTCCGGGGTAATGCCACACGAGCTACATGGGTTACTGGCTGGCTTTCCGACACCACCACCGCCTCTCCTCCAGGGCCACGGTAGCAGAGGAAATCATGAGCCCAGCAGAAGTTCAGAGCCATCCATGTGCCTACTTATGCACAGCTCTGCTACTTATGCAGAGCAGAAAGCACATGGAGACATCTGCTTGGGTCTGGGTCTGGCTGAGATCCCATAAGTGGGTGGAGCCTCCAGCTCCTATATAAATCCTCAGTCAGAACTGCCTCACTGCTGAAGCAACAGCACTCTGCCCACCTCTCTGCTCCAGCCTTTTTGATATGGAGAAGCAGACAGATGTTAATCTAAGGTACATACTAAAATAAAAACACTTGAAAATAAGCACACCTAAATTTCCTGCAAAATATGCCGTCCTTCTTAATAAGTAATGGGAACCCTATTTATGTCCAGAATTCTCTCTTATTGACTGAACCCATTACACAATCACCCCAATCAATCAAACAAGAGCTCCAGATTATTCAAGTAAGTGAGCCAAACCATATGCTGAAACAGAAGGCAAACATAACCCTTCATGAAAGAGCAAGCCATATTGATTCCTAGCTTCCCACTGTCCTAAAATACATTCAATTTCACATACATCCTATTGATTTCAAGCAAATGTCTATAGCATCTGCACTGCTGCTTGTCCAGACTGTTAAGCATTTCAATTTACACCCGTTGTGGATTGGGCTTTTTAAGAATGCTGTTGCATAACATGGTATCTTTTAGCCTGGAAAACGTAGCCTGGGAAATGTCTTAGTAAGTGAAAGGGGATAGCTCAAAATGAGGCATAGAAAACTGCAAAAAAAAGGGGGGAGAGAAATTGACGGGTCTTGCACCACTGCCAGAATAGAAGAAACTTTTCCTGTTAGGGCACAGACTTTATTTATTATTACTATTGAAAACAAAATCCCCTGTTTTCAGAGGGCAGCCTTCACAAGTGGTATTGGTTTTCACCTCTAAATCCCTGTGTGGGATTACTCTTGTGTATTTTTCTGATTCCAAGGTAACCAAGGTCAACTGAGGAGGTGCTCAAAGCGATAGCTCCTGATTTAAATGCAAGGGGACCTGTTAACAGGTGCCCTCTGCTCTGCATCATTCTGTTCTTCTGGGTCAGCAATGTCAACCTTCATAGATTGTTTGCTTCCCTAGGCTCCCTCTTTAGCAAAGCGTAGTTAAAGAAACTAAGCTGTACTCCTTCACTATAGCTGGAATTTATTAGCCAATAGGCAGAGGGAGGGGGGCAGGAAGGCATGTGTCTGCCCTCAACCATTATAACCACATTATACATTTTGAAACAACTTCCTCTACCTAAAATATCACCTAAAAAGAAGACTCCGCACCTTTGTTTTTAACAGGAAGGTTTATATTCCATGCACTGAAAAGCCTACACCCCACAATTGTCCCTCCTCAAAGCTCCTTTGGGCCCAATTACTCCAGCCTTGGGGTGGGACTTGGAATTTTCAACTGGCTTCCATTTACTCTGTTTGCAAACTTTTGTTCAGCAATAAGTCTCAAAGGGTTTGCTGCTGTTTCTGGGGTGCCCTCCTGGAATTAAAGGCCTAAAATAATCTTTGGGATGAGAAATAAAACATTCACTACTTTTGTAATAGCAGGAAATTACTCTTAAGGAGCAATCCTGTGCACAAGAAGCTGGCATGAATCATGCCTCTGTAAGTTAAATTGGCGTAAAGTTACACCAGATCCACAACCCGTTCAGCAGCAGGGCTGCTGCTGCTGCTGCTGCTCTGAATAAGCCTGGCGTAAGGAAAACAAGCCTTTAGAATAATGTTCTGAGCCAGGGTGCCAGCTCAAATGACCAAGCTTTACTCTTTGGTCCTGCTCCTGGATGAATTTGCACCAGCTGGGCTAGGATGAGCAAGTTACACTGGTGTACCTTCAGCTGAGCTGTGCTTGAGACAACACTGGCTGAGTCTGCAGGAATCAGCCAACTAAGCCAAAGATGTGTTGCATCCTAAATTACATATCCCAGTGGATCTTGCCATAGGATTATTCCCTTAGCCATTATTTACACACCTTTGAGATACAAATTCATTCCTTTCTACCTTTGTTTGTTTTTTGCAGTTCCCCTTTTCTCAGTCCACCTACCCCGTAGCCAGAGACACTACATATCATGCTTCTTCGAAGGAAAGAAAATTTAAGAACTGCCCCCAACCCATTCCACAGAAAATGTGGATGTGAATTATGCCTATCAAAGACAGTGAGGCTCAAGACTGTGTGTCTGCCATTTCTCATCACGACGCTATTCCTTTCTACACCACTTATCAACATGTAAACTTTGTTTTCCCGGGAGTCATGATTTTTTTCCCCAACCACTGGGGACAATAGCAGAACGTCAGATAAGAGCCTCATTACACATCAAACAGCCTTTGCCTGACATGTCTGGAACAAAACGTCAAGAGATTGAGCAAGAGGAGAGATGCTTGCTTTGGTTTGAAGGTGGCCACTGAATTGTAATAGAGGTTTTATGACACAAAGCTCTCTTCTTGCTGCCTAGGAACAAGACCTGATCTTGAACTGCAAGTGGGTCAGTAAGCAAACTCTGAAGTTTCAGTTTAAAATAGAAGAGCCATAGAGCACCAGCTCTGCATGAAGATGGTTCCAAGTTTAATCATTGGGATCTCCAAGTAGGACTGGGAATGTCCTCTGCAGGAAGCCTTGGAGAGTTGCTTTCAGCCAGGTTAGAAAATACTGGAAGCCACCTTAGACTGAGTCAGATACTTGTAGCTAATCTATGCAAGGGTCGTTGAAGTCACTATTACAGTGTTTCATCTTTGGGATGCCTCTTTGCTCTGCCATCTGAAGATCCCCCTGAGCATTTTCATCAGGAGGACAAAGCAGGGGTTAACCAGCATTTTAAGGTACATTTCCCCAAATATGTGCATTTCTGCAAACACTTTCCCCTAATATGACGTATTATTTTATGTTATTTTCCCTAATGTACTTTTTCTACATTCTTAGATTACATTCTTAGAATGCATCAGAAAATTCAGGAAAAAAATGGGCTTTCAATGGCTTTATTTCAGGAAGTGCAAATTATGGAGTTTCACATTAAAATGCTAACCGAGCTGACGTTCTCCCCCATCCCTTCTGAACAGCCGCATGAGGACACAGTGGTATCTGTGAACTAGGACTTGTTCACTTCCACCACTGCCACCTCATAGGCACAATGATAATACCTGTGTGCCAAGCCATGCTCAAGGTGCTGTGTTCCAAGAAGCAGCACTCAAAAATATGAACCAATGCAGATAATTTAGGGAGTTTTCTGGAAATGTAGGCACTTTCAATAGTATGGGTGAATCTCAACACAATATTATTTGGGAGCAAGTCCAACAGAATTCAGTGGGACTGCTTTCCAAATAATAAACATACATAGTGTCAGACTGCAACATTTTTCTCTGCAACAAAAATGATACAACCTTATTTACTACATCATTTTCACCACTCTCTCCATAACAGTATATTATATATTGGTTATTTTGGATCCCCTTATAACTGCTTACATAAATGGTATCCTTTCTTGGTCCAACACTTTGTTAAAATGAACAAGCTATAGCATTTCATCCAAAATGAGAGCTTTCTAAATTAAATCTTCACTTGTTTTGCTTCATAGTTAGAATTTAAGGATTTTTTTTAAAGGAAAGATATGAGGCTTTGTTTTAATTTAAAAGCAGACTCAGTTCCAACTGTGTAACATATTGCCAGCTTTAGGGTGATTTACTTTCAGCTATAAGTAAAATAATAAATCATTCACCATTTTCTAGACTTGCTTCTTCAACATTCATCTCAGCTACTACAAATCCCTTTGTTAAACCTATTTGCTTGCCAGTTGCACAATGAATTATAGATTAATTACTCAATAACAATTATGGAGGTGATGCCTGACTGAGGATTCACACTCACACATTTTGGTTAAGTTAAACATAGATATTCAGTTTCAGTCTTGCCTTAGAATAAGAACTTCAATATGATGGGCTAATAAAACAAACAAAAACGGATGGCAGATCCATGTAATGTTTGGGGATGGGGTAAAATACATAAGGCAGTGGAGTCTTGTTGTTTGCCGCAGTAGATGAGCAGGCCTTCACAGATGTCTGATGGTCTCTGCAAGTTTTACTTTCTGGATAGTTTTGATTTTTTAACAATAAGTAAATACTTACTTTTCTTGCAGTTATGATTATAAAGAAATTATTAATATTTAGGGAGCTGCTTTATACAGAGCCAGACCATCTAGCTCAGTATTCCTTCTGCACCAGGATTCCCCAACCCGGTGCCCTCTCAATATTGCTGAATAGATGTCTCATCCTCCCTAGCCATTGGTCATGCTGGTTTGGGCAGATTGTCATCAATGAAACCAGACATTGTTTTTCTTCATGTATGCAACAGCCCCTGTGTAGGTTAAGACCCAGATAACTATCCTGGCTATGCAATGTCAATGATTCATTTAACAGGGCTTGGGTCCTGAAAGTGGAGGAGACATTGAAAACATGATTTTTTTATATAAATGCTTTAAAAGTTTAAAAATACTTTATACTTACAGATGGACTGTTTCAGTCAATGGTGTCCAAGAAGCTCAGGTTGTGCTATGTTAAAATGTATTGCATTGCATTACATTACACTGCACTGCACTAAATAGAGTTGTTTAAACATTATAGGCTAAGGAGCTTGTCTAAAAAGGCATATTTAAATTACTACACATCACCTGAATATTTCATACCTTAAAATTAGCCAATTAGGGATACTGTAGTTATAGGGCACATTACAACTCCAACCAGCAGATGGTGCTAAACCATCTTCTTAGTGTTTACTTTGTTACCATTCTGTGTGTTACCATGTCATCATTCTGTCCTACTAAGAATCTTGGCATTCTACCATGTTTGTTTCCAGTGTAGCTCAGGCTGGACTTAAGGTGAAATAGAAGCTTTCCGGAGACTTTGTAGATGAGTGGGGACCTTCGACTCCAATATCCAAAAAACAATACTCTATCCACTGTACAAGCCCCCACTAATAATTGCACAATAAAGGAAACAAAGCATTTCTTCAACGCTTTGGAGTTCAGCCTGGGACTCTTACAAGCACCATAATGTTTAAAATGTTAACTGAAAGCATCTTAAGGCCCAATACCATCTTCTTGAAGGCTACCATTTCTTGAAGATTTGAGTTTGGCCTGGATAGGAACCACATGATGGTTCCATGATGGATGGAAGGTTGAGTATAAATGTAACTAAATAATGTATTAAAGGGTTCCCATAAATAAATGGACAGCATCAGCCAGAGAAAACCTTCAATTGTCCATTGCTTCAGGCCTTGGACTTGTAACCTATCTGCTGAAACAGCAACCTCATATCTTCAGAATTTATCTCTTCCCTTGAAAATCTCTTTTCAAAGTGCTGAGCAGATCTACCCAGATACTTGATGAATGACTGGGTCTGAATAGGGGAAGGGTGGGCACAAAGACATTGCTTAATCCTTTTCCTTCCTGTCAATTTTATGCTAAGCTTTAAAAATACCAGTAGCTTGTGAAGGATAATGTCAAGCTGGGAAAGAACCAGGCACCTTCCTGCCCCCCCCTCCTTCTGCTTAGGCTGAAACTTGTGCCAAATAGTTCTGTGGTGAAGAGTGTACATAAAGGGAAAAGAATTATAGAACTCCACATAACGTGCAGCTTCAGAGATCTTGATGGCAGGAAAAATGCATTGGCAACAGGCTATTCAACCATCTCACTTTAAGTTCACAGTTGTTCCATTGAAGCCACATCAGTAGGGTCTCCACACCTCACACTGCACATGATATCAAGTGTGGTTGGGGAAAACAACCTCAGGGGCTTAACTGGGATCCCTAACAGGCCAGGTTTGGCCTACGGGTTTAGCGTCATGTCCACAGCAAAACAAAGCATGTGGACAAGTAGTCTGAACCTCAAGGTAGACCACTTGCAAAGTAATCCACCCCCAAGTTTGATGGTAAAAGTGTCTTGTTAGGCCTATCTGGAAGGCACAATGAGTGAACTTAACAGCCACACTGTGGAACAAAATGCAATGTGGAATATGAGAAATCCCAGATACAAATGATTCCAAAACTTGCAAGCTGCTCTGCACAGGTCTCCACCATTTATAAACTCCTGCTCACAGCATTTTTCATCCTCAAAGATATTAGTATGGTGCAGCAATGTGCCTGTACAAAGTAACTTGAAGGACCAATCCCTCTTGTGCATACCAGGGACAATAAATAAAAATAAGGCTTCAGTTGTGTAACAATGAGGTTTACATTAATGAGGAATCATCATGTAGCTTTCATTGTACTGGAAGAGCTTGATCAGAATATTTATTTATTCACTATAGGGCTCTCCAGCTTTACCCCCTTAGTCCACTCCCACACCCTAGCTAAGCTTTTATGTGTGAAGGCGACAGGTATCCTGCAGTGACACTTCAGCAAGCTGTTTCATGCCAGCTCTTACTAGGACGCTCCTAACTCTTCCACTCCAGGGAAAGATTTCATCTTTGATGCTGCTAAAAGATTAAAGCTGCTCTCATTTTCCAGTCCAAGCCAAATAGGTGCATAAGCAAGCTGTTTGATTGTTTCACTGTCACCACAGTGGTACAATATTACCCTGAATTTTTGCAATGCTTTACTGTAAGTACCATAATAGCGGTCATTTGCAAGTCAAATGCAGAGGGAAGGTGGAAGAGAGGTTACGAAAGGTAGGTTGTGAGGATATTTTCTTTACAAGTCCTTATTTTGCAAATTACCCATGAACCCAGTGTCTTTTGTTCAGGGCAAGAGGTGACATGAACATTAGAAAATCTGTAGTATCGTTGGGGGCAAATATCGGGATTCATTACCCGTGGAGTCCTTAAACTCCAGCAACATCCCCCCACCCGGAGATATTGCTAGTCTGAACGAGCCAAGTAAAAAGGATATGCCAGTCTATGAAGATACAGTGCAGTGCAGTTGATTTTTTATATACCATCCCTCAAACAGAATGCCACAAAATAGTTCACAGGGACAGAAATGTAATACTTTACAGAGCTTGGTGCTGCAGCTCCCAGAATGGCAAAAAGGGAAAATGACGTATGGAAATGGAGCCCAGAAAAAGGAAGAGCTGCAATTTAAAAGGCAGTAAAGATGCAGGTAAGTATCCTTGGGGACAAGTCATAGTGAAGGATGCAGCAATAGTGTTTAGTGTCAATCGGAGACAAAGACAACAATTGATGAGCAGAATTAACTCAGAGACGTAAGTGATTACTAGCAGGCAGGCTAACCTTTCGGCATCATCCCAAGGAGCAATGGGAGAAGTTTGCGTCTCCTTAGCAATGTTTCAGATTGTGCTTCTCCCACTGCTGTCGGGGTCCTGACTAAGAAGTAGTCACTGTGGAAAGGGCATTGCCTGCAACAGCCAACCCCTAGTAGGTATGCAGACCAGTCTCTCTCTCTCTCTCTCTCTCTCTCTCTCTCTCTCTCTCTCTCTCTGTGTGTGTGTGTGTGTGTGTGTGTTCGGATGACGCTTTTCACTTTGCAAGATAAGTCTTATAAGGCTGAGCCAAGAACTCAAAAGTTAAACAACAGAGGTCACACACTGATGACTTTTGTTGTATGCTTGTGACACATAGTATGTGCATAAATCTGTTGGTGGAGCAATTAGAGGATAGTCAGGGACATTCAATGAAGCTAGAAGTGGCAAAGCAAGTGCTGAGAACCTTTGGCCCACTGGATGTTGATGAACCACAGCTCCCAACAGTCCCAGTAAGCATAGCCAATGGTCAGGGATGATGGGAGTTGCAGTTCAGGAATAGCTGCCAGCATCCCAAGGGTCCCCCACACCTGTGGTAAAGCAATTCTTAAACTCTTATTACTCTCATCCGTTGTTTTTTTATATTCCCATTGATAATTTACCTCCCTGTATATAATGAAAAGAAAGCATATCAAAAAGGAGGTTAGGTGGACAGGTTAATGTGCAAGTAATTGGGGGATGATGATATTGTCCATTATAACAGATATTCCGTTTGGGATAGATAAATTCAGCAAATCATCCCAACCTGGATAGGACAATAAGGCAATCATTATGCAGATTGTATTTGAAGGTGTGAGCTTTGAGACGCCTATCACAGAGATGGCAAAGATCTTCTTCTGTTTCCACCTTCCAGGATCTAAAATGTTGGATTGAAACCCACAAGTCCTCAGCCAGCCACCTGTGTCATTTTGGGTTGCCTTCTTGACCTGATAAGATCATCAACCCAAGACTCCCTCCTATTTTTGCACTTTTCTTATGAATGACTAATTCAGAGTTAATGAGGTAACCCAATAGCCAATGGAGCTCTGCCGAAGGAGAATAGTGCAGCGAAATAAAAGAGCTTGAGAACTGTTTACATAGCTGTTGACTGACTCTTTTACAGTGGATTTATAAAAGCTTGGTCTGCTGGGGATACTACCAGCTGCCTCAATTACAGTATTTCTCTGAATTGTGCTGTCTGGTGGGGGATAGGCTGGTCTCATGTACCCATTTGCTTGATAAAGGTGGATTAGGCATTCTTCTGAATATATTGGAGAAAACAGGTAACCACAACTGGATCTTCATAATGTGATCTCTTAGAATATTCTCATGTTTTTGCTGCAACATTGCATGAACAATATGTGACAGGGACACAAGGTTGCAGCAACTACACCACTCTTGTAAGGCAAAACTAGCACATCAGGGATAAAGACAGGCTACAACCATTGGCATTTAATCACCTTCATTCTGAAGTGTTCCAATTCCAGGAATATTAGCTGTGATTCCTGCATTTGCCCTGGAAGACCTTTTGGCTTCCTTCCAACTCTACAATTCTATGATACCCCGATTCACCTGAATATATAGATTCCTCTCCATCAGGGTGGAGAAAATGTGCCCCTCCAGATGTCATTAGTCTCCAACTCCCATCAGCCCCAGTCAGTATGGCCAATGGCCAGGGATGATGGGAACTGGAGTTCAACAGGATCTGAAGTGCCACAGGTTTCCTGTCTCAGCTCTATAAAGACACAAGCAGCACCCATAGGAGTCTTTACCAAATAGGTGATTTTCCACAAGGACTCATTCATCCATTCATAAGGGCATTTATAAAGTACCAACTTATAAGTAAAGTATTGTGGCAAAAGGCACAGTGAAAATCACTAAGATATAATAAACTGATATAATACAGTCATATTTCTATTTAAAACAGCCATGAGTGCCCCCAACATTTACAGAGCTGCGGGAGTGAGCATTTAAATGCCCTGTAGCACCAGAAAGTAGCTAAACCTAAGAGCTGTCTGTGAAAAGCTCCCATCACCACTACAGGTTTTCTTCCACCAACCTTCCCATAACAGTCTGCTTCTCCTTTCCTTTTACCTAACCACTTCTCCCCACTATTGCCACCAAGTGCAGGGCCAACCCCTGCTTCATAGCAACCATTCTCCATGTGTCCCTAGTGTCAGAGGCTGGCAGAGCCAAGAGGAGGCTTTCGGGGAACAGCAAATGAAAATGAGACTATCCCAGAGAGAGGACAAGTGGGCTGTGGGAGCCTCCACTAAGGGAGAGAATCAGAGACTACAAATGGGGAGGGGGAGAGGAAAGTACATCTTGATTCCCTGCCCATGCCCTCTCTAGAGCAGCAGGCTCACCCCATCTTCCCACCACCAGCTCCTTCTGGGGAGAAGGAGGCACATGAGAGTGAGACAGTCTCTGTGCAATTAGCGGTGGAAGTAGTTTGAGAAACACAGGCAGCAGAGGGGGCAACACCCAGTAAGGAGGAGTGAATGCCTGAAAGGGTGTCCATTCCACATTTTAAAAAAGATAAAGGGCCCCTAACAGTTAAGTCCAGTCGCAAACGACTCTGGGGTTGCGGCGCTCATCTCGCTTTACTGGCCGAGGGAGCTGACATTTGTCTGCAGACAGTTTTTCCAGGTCATGTGGCCAGCATGACTAAGCCACTTCTGGTGAAACCAGAGCAGTGTACGGAAACACCGTTTATCTTCCCACCAGAGCAGTACCTATTTATCTACTTGCACTTTGACATGCTTTCAAACTGCTAGGTTGGCAGGAGCTGGGACCAAGCAACGGGAGCTCACCCTGTCGCGGGGATTTGAACCGCCAACCTTCCAATTGGCAAGCCCTAGGCTCTGTGGTTTAGACCACAGCGCCACCCACATCTTCCACGTTTAGGGGGACACAAAGGAACACATGGTGGTCCATCAGTTTTCTGAAAGCTAGAGCACAGTTCAGTAGTCAGGGCAGGAAAAGAAGGAATTAGCAAAGCCTACACTCTGTGTGGCGCTGTGGTCTAAACCACAGAGCCTAGGGCTTGCTTATCTATATGTATTTCCTGAAAGCCTTAAGGGGCTGGTGTAACAAAGCTTTCTTTCTATTAAAAAAAAATGGAAAAACCTTAAGGAGTCTGGGCTCAATTCCCAGTGGGCAGGACACCTACAGACCATCCTGTCCCCTGACATTTTCTCCTTGCAACTCCCTCAATGCCATGATGGAGACAAGAGATAGGAAAAAAGAGGGCTCAGAGAGGAGCCATACTTGAACTTACAAGCTGCCTGTGATTAGTTAGCTGGTTGTCCTTAGGGCCTGCTCCATTCTTCCACCTGAAGAGAAGAACAAGATGTTCTCTCTCTCTCTCTCTCTCTCTCTCTCTCTCTCTCTCACACACACACACACACACACACACACACACAATGCCATGTACAGAAGGCAACCAGACCAGCAGTTGAATATTGTTCCAACACTGGTATCCTGCACCATATCTGAGGGAGGCAGGCTAACATGGAGGGCACAGAGTAGGCCACATAGCAGACACAGCTCTGTCGTCCAAAGCATCTCCCTTCCTTCCAGCACCAGTTGCCTCAGGCCAGTTGCCTTTGCTTAAGGGCGGGAGCGGCCCTGGTCATCCTAGATGCATGCTGAGCCATGGACACCGTTAGTGACTGGAACAGCATGAACCCGATAAAAGCAGACTTGTCAAATATCTCGTGTCACGCACCTCCTCTACCCTGTGGCTTTTCTTAATTTTGAAATCCTTTTCTACGGAGAACAGAGTCCATTAAATGAATCTGTTGCTGAAGTGATGACTTTGTCCGTTGATAGTGTTGCCTCATCATATCACTTACAATCCAGTTACCCTTGTGTCCTATGGAGTTACTCGTTAATGCTTTGTGTCTGGGGAGTAAACAATCCTTGTTTCTTCCAATCTACCAGTTAAAAATCCCAGCACTCTTTCCATCTCCCCAGGTGCCTAAGGGGGAGGTAACGAGGGATGAGGAGAGAGAGATTTGCATCTCCCTCTCTCTTTTTTGAAAAAGCAAACAAAATCTGCCTGCACATCACTTCAAGGGAATGGTAGAAGGCTAATTTGGTTCTGGGGTAGTTGTTGTTATTAAAGAAGATGCTTCTGCACAGTTGCCACACTTTCATTCTGGCACACATGTTAGAATAGACAGGCTTCACAACATTAGTTACCTGATACTGTCAGGGATGAAGTGCCAGTACATGATGGGTGATTTATGTGAAATTAGCATAATTGATATACCATTGCAGCAGCTGACAAAGAAACAAATGTATTTCTAATTTCTGCAGCTGCAGCAACTGCTATTGTTAGCGTGAAACCTGATCCTCGTTGTAAGGTGGGACAGGTTTTGCCTTTGGAAGCATGCGAGGGAACTACTTTGTGGTCTTGCTCTGTTTGTCCAACTGATAAATTGCCCACAATGCAGAGAATAGTGATTCTCCGTTATTTCCATCAGAGTGGCAAATACACTATTGTTCTGCATCGCATAAATGACATTGAACAGGTTTCCCACACTCCAACGCAGAAGTTATCTAGCAGCTTTTTTTTCAAAAACAAATGAGCTTCCAAAATATAGCCATATGCCTTTGATTTCCCAGAATATTTTTTAAAAAAAACAACTGTGGTGACCTCCAGACTTTCAATACTTTGCAGGAGTGACTCAAGTGCATGCCAGAAATTTAGGTTTGCCCAATTAAAAGTCGATTTTTGTCCTGGAACAACAACAAAAAGAAAAGGAGAGGAAATTGATGTTTGTTGTTAGGACGCTGATGTGAAAATGGACAGAAAAGTTCATGAATGAATTGATGATTGTCACTGTACTGTGGTACTGGTACAGAATCACCAGTTACATTAGAATGTTTAGATTTAAAAAATGGATTTTTGGACAAAAGCTCACAATTTTAAAGAGAATTATTGCAGAATGAGGATAAACTATTGTCTAACGTGTATAATTTTTTTGTAATGGGAAACGAAAGACAAGCTAGTTAAAGTTTCAATAAATATAGGACACAATATATAAACTTCTGGAAGAAACTTTGGAAGAATTATTTGAAATTTACTGATTGAAAGAGAATTATATGAAAATGATTCACAGATGGTATTTAACTTTGAGTAGGTTGGCTAAGATGTATAAAGCAGAGTTAGATATGTGTTGGAAATGTAAGGAAATGGAGGGAACTTTCTTTCATATGTGGTGGACATGTAAAAAGGTAAAATAATATTGGGAAATGATCTATAATGAGCTGAAAAAAATGTTTAAAATAACTTTCCCCTAAAGACCAGAGTCCTAAAGACCAAATTCCACAACCCAGATAGAAATTCCTAGGTATCAGAAAAAATTAAGTATGCAACAACAGCAGCACGAGTTTCGTTAGCCCAAAAATGGAAAGTGAGGGAGTTCCCAGGCAAAGAAGAGTGGCAACTTAAGATGTTAGAATATGTGGAACTTGCAGGTTTAACACACAGAATAAGAAAGCAAAAAGAACATATATTCAAAGAAGAGTGGGAAATGTTTATTGAGTATATGGAAAATAATTGTACACAGCTGAAAACGCTAGCAGCACTAAGATAAAAAACAACAGTGTAATTTGATGTTTGAGTGATGTAGGAGTGAAAAACTGAATAAAATGGTTATAGTAAAATATGCAGGAATGAAGGACAAGTGGAATGAACCATGGAAGGAGAAGGAGGGAAGTCACTGGATACATAAACACATATATACATTTTTTAAAAAACAAAAACAAAACAGAATGAACTGATGACTAACAGGAAGATATATAACTACCATACAAGCAAATCAAGATAAAGAAGGCGGCCCACAAATCAGAACAAAGACTCAATGAAGGCCAAGCACAGTCCAATCTCTGCATAAGCTTTGTGGAAGCAAATCAGGATAATGCTCCATAAACAGGTCATTCAAATAGCATGAAAATATTTGCCAATTAGAATCATAGAATTGTGGAACCACAAGAGTCATCTAGTCCAAACCCCTGCAATGCAGGAATCTTTTGCCCAATTTGGAACTCCAACCCACAACCCTGAGACTGAGTCTCATTCTCTGCCAACGGAGCTGTTAGTGTGGTATAAAGTTAATTTACCCCACTGCAAAGACAATAAATGTTTCGGCTTAGGCTAAATCCCCCTCCCTCGCCACCCTATTACAGTTGGGGCATTTTGACAATTTGGGGAGGGTCAAATCAGGACATTAACGGAGGCAACCTTTCCTGTAGTGGCAGTCACAATTTCTGCTGCTGGCTCTGGAGACTTATATTTCCTAGTCTGGAAGTACAAACCTCAACAACTTTGACTAGATCAGATAAAAGCCTTAAACCGTCTTTGACTTTCAGAATCCTAACTGAACATCAGCGTGTTGAAGTATAAACAGAAGAGAAATTAGTGCATCCTCTTTGTTCCAATCCCACCTGGATAAGTCTAGCAAAAGCTGGGTATTATTAAAGGGTGGTTTTTGTGGGTTTTTTGGTGGTCCTTAATGTCTGTGTGCATAATTACAAATCAAACATATTCACATTATTAACTTTTATAAGTTTATTAGTCTCAGTGCTAATGAAACCATTCATCCTTTGCAAATGTGCATGGCTCCCTAATGAAACTTCAGTAGATGGGAAAGCAGTTAAGTGAGTACATCCAAATGTTTATGCCAAATTCTATTTGTTGCAGCAAGGAGGGAAGACCAAATTGCTTTCAAGCAGCTTTCTACAAGCAAGCAAACAAACAAAAAACCCAAATGCAATCATAAACTCACCATAAGATGTGCCTCTATGTAGGCATACATTTCTGCTCTATAGCTGTAGTGGTGTTTTTCCAGTGGCAAACTCTTCTACAAGTGGCCTATCTATCTATCTATCTATCTATCTATCTATCTATCTATCATCTATCTATTTATTTAGCTAGCCTAGGAATCAAAGTGAGTTTTAAGAAAGGGGAAGCTTTTCCATTTCAAGTTCATTTACTTCCTTCAATTATTTACACCCCGCCTTTCAATCAAATGATTCTCAAGGTGGCTTACAAGCAACTGGTGATAAAACAAAATATCTTAAGGTCACATATGCATACACACTCATGGCCCAACAGACCCACTGGATTGGACCAAAGCAGTCTGTCCCCAATGAGCACAATACCATTTTCCTGCTTATGTTTCCCTGTAGCTGGCATTCAGGACCAGAAAGGATCGCGTTCAGGGCTGTTCCCCCCCCCCCCAGCTGAAACACACCAAAACTCAGCTCTGGCACCTCTCAGTTGGGTGCCATTGTCATTTCAAGAGATCAAGGGAGGCATTTATGGTGAGTTCTGGCACCTCTTTTTCTATTAAAAAATAGCACTGATCACATCACAGATTTATCCTGCTTCTTGATATGAGCGAGTGTGAGCCTGGGCCCTGCCTTGCAACTGCAGCAAGAGTTCTGACAGCACTCAGGGAACAGAAGGAGCTATGAATTCATGACTGAATGGTGTGGCGAGAATTTTTCAAGTGTTGACCGTAGCAAAAGGGACACCTTCAAGCTGCAAAATGTCTTGGGCTGGCACTGTGCAATTTGCTGCGTGAGAATAAAAGAGAACCCCTGCCACACACACACAAACACAGAGCAGTGGTGGGTGCAGAAGGGGATACCTAGCTTTTTGACAGCGGCATCATTGCCATGTATAAGGACGGTGTGGGGGACAAAGTGGTAGCAAGGGGGGGGCTTGGGTGCACTGGCAGGAGTGCCAGATTGGCTCTGCTAATAAAGCCACCCCACTCCAATCTCATTGTCTTCTTCCACTGCCTTTCCATTGTCCCCCACTGCCACTGCCACCAGGAGACTAGGTACACAGCAACGTCCTACACCACCAGATGTTCCTGCCCAGGCCCACGGCTCAATCCCTCCCAATACCTCCTTGTGATCCTAATGATCTTTGCCTGGGTGGAACAAGAACCTGAATATGAGAAGGCAGGACTTTAAGGTCCGGTGTGGAGTAGATCCTGTACTGCCATGCCACAGAAGATCGCAGTCACGAGCACCTGTATAAACAAATGCCAGCTGTGGGGAACAAGTTCCAGCAGTGCATTGTCTGGGAAATAATGATGGTGATGCCACTGATAGTTATGCAGGAGAAAGCAAAGCCCCCACACATGCAGTGTTTCATCCATCCATTACACGTATCCGTAGCGGTGTTGTGAAACCGAGCCCTGTGTACCTTGAAGCTCTATTAACAATGAATCAAAGGAGGTTTACAGAAGTTCCACCCGGTGGAATCCTATATGGCCACAGGAAATAACAGCCACATATCATGCGCCTCTTACTAGAGCAGAAGCAAACCCGTGACATCAATGAGGGAGAGAGAGAAAGAAAGAGAGAGAGAGAAGGGAACATATGGCTGTAGCTGAGGGAGCCATCCCAAAGCCTAGCCAGATGCAGACTCCGGGAAAAAAATTCCTGGCTGCCAACCAACTCCAGCATTTGGGAAGCACTGCAGCACGGAATACTCCTCTGCATACATCTGCTTGGTTTTTTTTAATGGTCATATAGCCATTCTAGCACGGAGTGAAACTTTGGCCGGTGATTATGATTTGTTGCAGTTTCACTCTCCTTATTGCTTAATCTACCTTTTGTCTGCTAGAACGTTTCAAGAGCTCAGTGCTTTTAATGAGCTGCTGAAGTTGGATGCATTTTGTAGCCGCATCTCAGTGTCACAGCAGTGAGCACTTGGTGAAATATTTAAGACTGATTTGCCTTAGTTAAAGGGCTAGTTAAATCTCTCTGTCTCCCTCCCTGCACTTCCCCTCCCATCTCTCTGTCTCTCTCCTTTTACTCTCCATTTCAAAAAGACATCTCAAAGAGATACCCTTGTGTTTCCAGGCTTCTAAACTATTGGGATCAACTCCTCAGAGTACAAGATTTGCTTTCAGTCTGCAATCCCTTCCTTCTTTTTGAACTCAAAATTGTCCATGATCTGGAAGTGTAAGGTTTTCTTTCTTTCTTTTTCAGTCTGTAAAAGGAAACTCTTTTTTCTTGTTTTTTTCTGTTTGTTTCTTTATTTGAATCCCCAGCAGGAAAATAAAGCAGTGGGTGGGAGTAGGAATAAGCATTTAGCTCCTGGACTGCACAAGTTATCTACAAATTCCTCATTATTTTCTGCACTGAACTGAGCCTGTAGTAATATATATAAGAAAGAAACAAGAGAAAACATTCTTAAACCAGTGAAGTATTTACTCCTCCCTCCTTTTTAAGGAAACGTCTTAATCCTATTAACAGTAAATTATACTACCTATTGTGAAAGCAAACAAGAAAGAAATATTTGAAGCATGCAGTTAATTATGATACCAAGCGAAACATAATATTTATGCTTTCCCTGCATAGCTGAACATTTTTTCTTTCACTATCTATGAGTCATTCACTGATTGAAGGCTTGAAAATGATGAGGAGACGAAGAGGAAAAGAGAAAGGACACATTAGTATTTCTCCAGAAATTTCACTGTATATAGATCATTATTAACATTATGAGAAATGTCAGGGGTTTTTTGTTTTGCAATTGGGTAATTCTGTGTTGCTTGTTGACAATCAACTTAGATGGCTTTAAAAGGATACTGGACGAATTCATGGAGCTTAAGGCCACTAGCCATGATGGCCAGCTGAGGCCTTCACTCAGATCCTGCCTGCTTGCTTCCCATAGGCATTTACCGTATTTTTCGCTCTATAAGACGCACCAGACAACAAGACGCACCTAGTTTCTGGAGGAGGAAAACAAGAAAAAAAATATTCTGAATCTCAGAAGCCAGAACAGCAAGAGGGATCGCTACGCAGTGAAAGCAGCAATCCCTCTTGCTGTTCTGGCTTCTGGGATAGCTGCGCAGCCTGCATTCACTCCATAAGACGCACACACATTTCCCCTTACTTTTTAGGAGGGAAAAAGTGAGTCTTATAGAGCAAAAAATACGGTAGTTGGCTATTGCGAGAACAGGATGTGGGACTAGACAGGCTTTACTTGTGTAGAGGGTTAGACAAGATGACCCTCAGGGTCTCTTCCAACTCTTCCAACAACCAGAATTACAATCTGCAGGGCCAGAGAATGTGTCCTTCAAAACATTAA
Organism: Podarcis liolepis; assembly: GCF_965112155.1. NCBI lineage: Eukaryota > Metazoa > Chordata > Lepidosauria > Squamata > Lacertidae > Podarcis > Podarcis liolepis. The sequence goes on along the minus strand of NC_139560.1, from coordinate 55,303,476 downwards.
TCACTTGTAAACTGGTCATCCATACTCACTCATATTGTGTATGGAACAAAGCAATGCCTAAGCAGTCTTCTTTCTCTAAGGTTTGAAGCTGATGGCATGTTTTAACAAAAATGTGTTACTTGAATATATATATATATATATATATATATATATATATATATATATATATATGCAGGTTTTGGTGTCTTCGGGTGTCTTCCCGTGTAAGAGTTGGGGTGTCTAGGCGACGTTTCGACGAGGTCTCACTCGTCATCTTCAGGCTGGTGCTTTCGGCTTCTTGTTACTGTTCCAGTAACAAGAAGCCGAAAGCACCAGCCTGAAGATGACGAGTGAGACCTCGTCGAAACGTCGCCTAGACACCCCAACTCTTACACGGGAAGACACCCGAAGACACCAAAACCTGCATTCCTGTACCCGTGAAAATCTACGAAAGCATATATATATATATATATACACACACACACACACACACACACACACACACACCAACTTTTCCTAGCAATGGTGTATGTTTAAAATAGACTTGAAATGCACATACGTATTCACTGACCCCAAATTATTACTGATATCTGAAATTATCTTCTGCCACCTGTTTGCAAAACTTGGAAAAATATAAACAACACTGTTCTTATCTGCCAAGGGAAAAATCAAAGTAATAAGTCAATGGCAGTGCATAGGGCATGGAGCTAAAAATACAAAATTCTAGTTCCATTCAGCTTAATAACTCTTTCTCCCATTAGCACACAACTCACTTTTTGGAGTGGGGTAGGGGGTGGCGTAGGCTTTTTGCAACAGTAATATTTTGTTGGAAAGCAATGGAAACTTAACAGTCTTTCAGCGCGAGAAGAATCAAGTGTTTGGTGATGCCTGTGAGATGCGAGCCCAGATGCAGCACCTCTGCTGACCTGCTAACAGACAAGTTTTGAGCAGGTGGCAGTTGTTCCACATTCACTGATCCAAAGCAAATTGGTGTGTATAAGACATTAATAATCCTAGTGGTTGCAAGCAGGCAGCCAGAGTGTCATAGATGGTGTTACAGAATAGAATTAATCTGAAGTTAAAAGCTGTGGTCTTGTATATGAGTAGAACTCTCTTCCAAAGGCGGTGAGATTCCTATCACAATGTCACTTCTGTGGGAAGCTGCCAAACTACAAATGGCAATGATTTAAACTATCAAAATAAAACAGAAACGTATCCGAATAATTATTAATTCATCGACGTGAGCACAAGAACGTAATAGCCTGCTACATATCTAAGGTTGTAAAACATGGTAGCAGCCAAGCAAATGAGGAGCAAGTAAATGTCGCAAGTGTCATTAATGGAGTTGCTGCATTCTAGCCCATAGTCCTTGTCATCCTGGAGATACTCAGCACTCTATCAAACAGGCAATATGTTTCTTGACGGCTGAGCACATTTCCTCCAGGGAATGTAATCCCAAGCCAGTGTAGACCCCAGGGCCAGCCCAAAGCATTTTGGCGTCTGAGGCAAACCACAAAATGGTGTCCCCCTCTCCACCAAGGAAGAAGGGTGAGTGAAGATCTACAACACGAACAAGGGAAAATAATCTACCCTGGGATCCGCTTCCCCTGTGGATCCTGCCACCTTAAGCAGTCACTTTGCCTTACCTCTTGCATGGGCTGACCCTCCCCTACTTCACTATCCCCATATTTTCCTCTCTATCGTCAGACGTTGCAAAGTGTTTTAAGGACATGTTGCCTCTAAGCAGGTCTAAATCTTGTGAATACCTAGAGGCAGGAAGAGAAACCATCTGGGAATCCTAGACACGGCATCTTGAGCTGTATCGTGGGATATATAAATAAAAACGTAATAAGTTGTTATGCGTGGATTCAATTATCATCCTTCTCAGTTGCTATCAAATGATTTTCTAAGAGCCACTGCAACTTCCAATTCGATTTTGAGCATCAGATCCATATAAGCATTCACGTTACAAATCATATGTATTTTTAAACATGCTGAGATTGATGATCCATAGATCTGTCTTTATTAAGAAAATAATGGTTTTCTTAAGTATTCCATGAACACCCACACTCAATAGAGATATTAATCTGGCTGCAACAGGGGGAGAAGCCACTCCATTGGCTCAACTGAGAGTTCGGCACCATTTAGTTTCTTCTCACCTTGTTTTCATTAGGAGAAAACATTCTTCTAACATTCATTCTTCTCACCTTGAGTTGTTCTCTTAGGAGAACTCTAACTTTAAAAACCAGTGACAGTCCTTGTTTGTTTTCCTCCTCCTCCCTTCTTATCCTCTTTTCCTTGTGTTATGTATTTCAGATTGTATGTGTCCAGACAGCAACTATATTCTTTATAATTATTTAACTTATGGAAGCCCTTCTGGGAACTCCTTCAGTATTAACTCCTCTTTGTGTTAATATTATCACAAGAGGGAGTGAACTTCTAATCACCATTGGAGGAAGCCTTAAGAACAATTCCAGTTACATTACATGGCACTGTGTATGTGTTATACGTACACTATGACCACTAGTAAGATATCATTGATGTCTACCCATGCAGATGTGGAAATTCATCTGAAAGCAAAAAATATATTCCCGTTTTACCACCGAGATTTCCGACTATATTCCATTGTGCTGTATTTACATTAGGTCTTCCGAATGTGTGTTTAATTGGTAAACTCAGACAATTACTCTAGACTCTTGCATGCCTGCTTGTGACTCCCCATCTGGTAGTAAACCTGCATACGGCATTGAATTATTCTGCACTGCACCAGGTAATGTTGCCAATTGTCTGTCTATTGTCTTTCCCATATATATTTAAATACGTCACTCCCATTTATTTTGAGTGCAATTGCTTTTGCCTTTTTAATTCATTTCCCCCTTTTCTATTGCCTGAATTTGTCATGGATGCCATTATTTTATTCCCTTCCCCTCCCGAAGAAAGTGGATGCCAGCTTAGATTCAGTCCCGCAAATAGGTGTGGGCAACGTGCCAGAAGGCTTCTCACCAAGGAGGGCAGCTGCTGTCCTCTCTCTGAAGAATAATTCATCACCTTCTTGAAACACTCTGCCTTCATTGGTTTGCAAACACAGAACTGCAGAACCTGTGGGCGAAGCTGGTTGTTCTGTGGAGTAGCATGTGCTGCGTGGCACCTTCCCACTGGGATGTCATTTATACTGGGTTTCGTGTAAATATATGCACATTGGAATCCCCATTTGCGCTCTCTCTGTTGAGTTCTGGATCCAAAGAATAGCCAATATACAACAGGTTGAGTCTTGACTTAATTATTTCTATCCAGGATTCAAGAACCATGCCTTTCATGTTCATGCACTACCTTTGCAAAGCAGGAATTGAAGCACGCTTGACAGAGCTGCCCAAAGAAATTAAATTAGGCTGAATGAGCTGTAGCAGAGAAAAGCAACACACTTTTTGATTCTAGTGATTTCCCTGTGTTAACAGAGCATGCCAACTTGTGCAACCCAGTAGCGACATGTATCTTTGAGAGGGGAAAGGTGTGCTGCTAAGCGGTCACACTCTTTAAAGTAAACCCCCTTGAACACAGTAGGAATAAATCCAAGTCAATGTGCATAGGGTTGTGTTCCGAATGCCTTATCTCAGTCATAGTCATCTACAATGATGACAATAACAGAAGCCAATATTATGCCCATTTACAGGTCAGCTGATTCTGAAATATAATTTGTATAAGGCCGTGCTATAATTCATGGGCTATGCTAGGATTCGAAGCCCAGTCTCCCAGGTCCAGAGTTGTGTGAACTGTCTCTAACAAGTACCTGAAATTCCTGGTACCAGGTGGCAGAGATGTGGAGACTCTCTCCATACAGTGGGAAGGGTAGACCTCCATACCTGCCAACATCATGGGGACCAAAATCAGGATGCTCCTTTTGCTAGACCAAAAGACACTCTTTTTTTTGGTCTCACAAGACCCAAAACAAGTGCCTTTCAGTCTGGCGTTCCAGTGTGAGTCAGCTGGCTTGCTCCAAAGTGCTGGACCAAAAAAAGATGACATTCCGGGATCCACGTGACTGTTGAGCGCTATGCACCTCATAAGAACCTCTGTACATGATGGCAGCCATGTGGAGCAGCTTTAAATCGTATCCGGGTCCTGCCTGTAACATGGTGGGTTGGTCCCCTATTTCAAGCTATTATTTTGAGCCCCTTGCTTCTTTGCGACATTGTTGCTCATGTTGCTGACAGCACTTGCTGGAGCTCCTGATATGTTCGGCACATTCCGTATGCTCTACAAAATGACTGGCAACTATCATAGCCATCAATCAGTTAGAGCTGCAATGCCAACAGGAGTCTGGCAGGGTTACATTTCTTTGAACATACATCCACTGGCATTCCTACTGGCTTGACAGTGATCTCTTGCGTTGGTCCCGCAGACTGTTGAAACAGACCGGTTCCAGTACACAATGCCTTCAGCTACTTCTTCTCATGACATAACCTAACTAGACAGTTATATTTTGACTGGCTGCTGTACGCGTTTGATTCTAAAACCATCCCCTGTTTGCAACACGGCACAAATAACATAATTTCTTAAGCAGAACCTTATTTCAAAATAGATTGTACCCACAGGAAAGTATCAATCTACAATTGTCCATATGGCTTCAGACTTTCCTAAAGCTGCCCCGTCTGTCTTTACCTTCCACATTAATTTAACGGAAAAATTATAAATAAGAAGACTTTTTTTGAACCATCTTAATCTCTGGCAGCTCTTAGAAACAGTTGCCTTGAAACCTTCATCTGCCTTTATAATAAACGAATCAGTATTTGGTTCAAAGTGGGGCATGATGCCTTTTACTACTTCTGTTAATGCTATTTTTGCTGATGAAACAGAATGTAAGCCTTTGAGTTTCAAAAGTCAGAGAGAGAGAGAGAAATCAGAACAATAAAGCGATCTTGATTATGTTTGAAGATGACTTTGTTAACAACACATTTCAATCATAACAAACCTATGTTTTAACAAAAATCTTTTATCATCTAAATGAGTCCTGGGGAACCTTTGGCCCTCCAGAAGTTGCTGAACTACAACTCCCATCAACCCTAGCAAACCTAGTGAATGGCCAGCAATGGTGGGAGTTGTAGTTCAGCAAAATTTGGAAGGCCAAAGGCTCCCCACACATGATCTAAATGATAAGATACAATTGTTCTGATACTAAGAGAACTTAAACAAGAAAGTTTCTTATTTTCTATTGTCCCATATAGCCACCTGTGCCCTCAAAGGCCTTACTGGAGGTTTGGGTCAAACGACATGCCACATAGGCGTACAAATGCCTTAATTTGGCCATGTTGCTGTTTGTGCTTTGCAAAACCAAATCCTGTACTATGATGATGAGAACTCAAAATCTGCTTATAGTTCAGTCCTAGACGTGTCTACTCAAAATCTTACTCCCTGGAAAGTGTGCTTAGGATTGCAGTCTAAAGTGATGTGGTTATGTTGCATTAAGAGCTGCTTGCAGAATACCACTTTAATGACAGTTAATATAAAAGAAGTGATAGACCCACCACTGCTACTATCCACTAATGTGCATCATCTATTTCAAGTGAAGATAGGGTAGAATCCAGAAATGTGAGTTCGATAGTGGGATACATGACTCCCCCCCCCTCCAATCCATCATGGTCCACAGAGAATCCTGGAATTCATACTTTATCGAAACTTACTTTAGAATGAAGAAGGGGAAGGAGACTTCTTGCAAACCACCATGTTAGGTTTCAGGCAATAGGACTGTACACTACAAGCATGTAGAACTCTTGCGATCCATGCTCAGAACTATGGGGAATAAATTTTCCCCTTGGTTCTCAGCAACTAATTTTTTATATTTCTCAGCATCCTTCCATCTTGCTGTGTACACTTGTGGCAACCGCCAGTCTTATGCCTGTTGAGGACTCTTCCTACACAGACACACCTTGAAAGGGTTTAGAAAAGCAAGGGGCATCTTACAATACCGTTGACAGGCTTGGCAAGAGTTAATCCTCTAGGCCCCGCTTGTTCTCCTAACTATGATATTAGAATTGAGATGTGGCTGCATTGATTCTGAATGGATCCCATTTTAAATCAGATTAACTTGGATTTCTAGCTATTGTGCTTCAAATCAAGCCAGCTCAATCCAATCTGTTCTGAATAATCAGACATGAAAAAGTTCTGTCTATCTCTTAGGTGTGAGAGAGTGTATGGCTGCATATACACTATACATGGCTTCCCCAAAAGATGCCTGGGAACTGCAGTTTATCCCTTGCAGAGCTACAATTCCCTTAATACCCTATAAGCACCCTTAACAAACTACAGTTCCCAGGATTCTTTGGGGGCAATTGTGTTCTTTAAATGTGTGGGATGTACACAGCCTATAATTCTGGTTACCAGAATACTGGGCATCAACAACAGGGAATGGATATATTTTATGAAGCCCTTCTTGCCAAATTGCACTGCTGGTACATTTTTATGACCACTGTCAGAAGAAAGAATGCCAGACTAGATGGACCAGTGGTCTGATCCAACACAGCAAGTCTTATCAGATAGCTTGCTAGCTGCTACAATGAGCTCGGATGCAGTTGGCGTTTCATAATATCCATGCTCTATGCTAGAAAAGCCTACTTTTGTGGTACTGTAACTAAAGAGGATGAACTGAGGAGGAGAGAAAAAACACAGCCTGCCCCACACAGCCTGACCTGTCTCCTACTGAACATCAATTGAAACTGATTGATCTAATGCCTTGCATCTGCCAAGCTGTCATTCAAGCCAGGGGGGATTTGGATGAAGACAAGGAAAGCATTGTAAAAATGACTTTCTGATTTAGTTTACTGAGCCAGCCTTGAACTCCTTCTAGGTATACTAAAATCAGCTTATAGGAAAGACCAGGTTTGCTCGGAAATGGCTGCCTGGATTGCAGAGAAATTTTGCATTCTAAAGGGTGGTGGAAGGTGGGGGGAAGTCCCTTCGATTTGTGCCTAAAAATGTATAGGATGGGGGAGAAATCCCAGATGTCTGCTGCATTGAGAGAACATATACATGCATTTAAATTGCTTGTATCATTACTTACAGATGTAATTGTGAAATATATTCTTTTTGCATTCAAAATTAAGGGCAGAACAGATGGCGAAAACTCAATTTAAAGCAATATGTCCATTAAAATAACCCATGCCGCTTGTGCATGTTACAACAATTTCTTATTCTTTATCTCCATTTCTAGCCAGTCTAATCCAGAAGGCTGAGGGCAGGAAGCAATATGTAACCAAACAAATTACAGAAGATTTTCAGTAGCACTCTGGGCACTACCCAGCCAGAGTTAAACTTCAACTGCTGCAAATAAGCCTTAGAAGTGCTTACTTTTGGCCAGGTTGCATCCCGACTGTTTTGCCATAGGTTGTGATACAGGGAGAATGCAGTTAAGGCAGAGAGTATCTTTTCAGGAAAATCAATGAATATATTTCCCTCCCTTCAACCCAGTCAGCTGCCCAATTCTCATTCGGGTGGTTAAACCAGAGTTCTTCAGCCTTGGGTCCCCATATGTTGTTGAACTACTCGGACCATTGTTTAAGCTTGCTGAGGATGATGGTTGTATTAGTCCAGCAACATCCTGGGACCCAAGGTTGAAGAACACTTGTCTAAACTGCACAACCTAAAATTATAGGTGTGGACTTATATGATTCAGTGTTCCACCCTACATAGAATGCCCTCCAAACATCAGGTTAGATACGGTAGGTCGTATAATTATCACTTTGACATCTGGATACAAGTCCAAAGGATTTAGATAACCTGCAAGCTGGTTAGTGGTGTGGTTACACAGTAATTAGGTCAACCTGGTAAAATTCATATGAACTAGAAAACCTGAAGGGCCAGTCCTAATGTTAGGCAGAGGGAGGCAGCAGCAGGTGCTAGAGGCAGGCAGTAGTGGCAAGTTTTCAGAGGACAAAGCTTTATGTGTCACACAGTCAGCCTCAAAGCTAGCTTGCTGCCTTCATTGCCAGTGCTGAAGTAAAATTCAGCTGCCAGTCTGGTCAGCTTTTGTATGGCAGTGGGGGCACCATCTCGAACACTGCCTCAGGCAGCAAAATGACTTAGATCAGCCCTGGAGACTAGCATGAAACCCAGTTCTGAGTGTTGTAAAGTTAACATTGTTACAAAAAGGAGAAACATCCATCCAACTCAATATTTCAGCCTTATACCCGTTAAGTGGGTCACTGTCATGCCATCCCTGTTGGGAATGTAAAATTGTCATATTGTAATGTGTAAATTTAGTTCATAAAGGCCCTGTGGAGGTTTTTAGTGTGACATGGGTTCTTAGAAATATGTCAGGAAACACATCTCTGTAACATAAAGATGTGCATTTTCTGCCAGATTAGGATTTCTCGTTCTGTGGAAGCAAGAAGTTTATTGTGCTTGAAAAGGGTTTTTTTAATATATCAAATCTGCAAACCTTGTGCTAATTTGTAATAATTTGTTTCCATCTGATTTCCATTTTGCATTATGTTTGCTGCCATCCAGAACAATAGCTGGGTGGACGTAATTGGTCTCTTGCCTTTGATGGTTTGGGCTGAACACTTCAAAGAGGCAGACAGAACTCTCTGCTAAGCAAATCACAGCACTTCTTTTTTTTCCTTACTCATTTCTGAAATAGCTTTCAATTAAAAAAAATTAAAAGAAAGATGGGGGGAGGAATAAAAGCAACACACACCTTACATACATGCTTGGTTTTTGGGTTTTTTAATGGGGTCTTTCTTTTTTAAAAAAGTTGTCATGTTTGATATGGTTATTACTCCCCCTTGAGAAAGGACTGGTCGTGTCTTGGCAGACTAAGAAGTTAGAACATTCTGGGCAATACAAATCATATTACTTTCACTTGGGGTAAATCAAGTATTTTTTGGCTTTAATGCCATTGACAGACAACCTAAAACACAATTTCACCTCGAGTATGTCACTGTGGTAATCTCATTGCTGAGCAACAATGCGCAGAGCTCAGTAGAGCAGGAGGACCAGAGAACCAGAAGAGTCTCTGATGTGTACTTGGCCTGGAGGCAGAGTCAGCATCCAAAGTCCAGTCCAGTCCTAGGGTAGGGCAAACAGCAATCCACGTGGTCAGTCAAGGGGTCAGGGAATCTGATAATCAAGGATCAAGATGAGCAGGCAGCAGCAAGGTAGGGCCAAGAGCTACAACCATTTTTTCCAGCATCTGACTACTGCTGGAAGCTCTGCTTAAGAAGGTTGGAGCCAGCTGGTTCTCATCAGTGCCTTCTGCTCTGTGTCCTTGAAGGCTGATCAGCTGCAGGTAGAGTCACTCGGCCTTCTCCCCCTTCAGGCTGCTGTTCAGTACGCAAAGCTGACTCCTGGCCCATGACAGTCACTTGACTGTACATGTCCCAATTAACTCCACCTCAGGTCAACAGGAGTAGTCTGGTTGCATAAGGTCAGCCAAACTAGGCAACTGAGGTGCTCAAATCTAAGGGACCTGCTTCAGCTGTGTAGAGATGCACAGAGGAGGAGGAGGAGGAGGGGATGGAGGACGAGGAGATGACACACAAAAAAGTCAAGCAGCTTGTGGGCTGGATATTCCTTAGACCATGGGTGGGGAACCTCAGGGCCAAATGCCACCACTACCCCTGGTCTTTGGGATCCTCCCTAGGTCACCACCCCTCTCAACCCCTAGCCCTATTTCTCTGAGAGTTTGCCTGGCTGGAATATGTCCTTGAACTCCGATAACATCTCTAACTTGCTTAGATAGGGGGGTAGAGAGGTGGACAGGAGGTAGAAAGTAGTTTACTGTACAAAAGTGATATTTGCATATATATATTTTCTCCACCTACTCTTCCCTCTGGCCCTGTCTACCTCCGGCATGTGCCTCTCAGAAGGTTGCCCAGAAGGGAATGTGGTCCTTGAGCTTGTCCACCCCTGCATGATCCTTGTCCATCCCCACATCCAGGATGTTTCTGGTCTCAGCTGCCCATCTAGAGCGGAGGGAGACACAGCATGCAGCCCACCCTAGAGGATAGACCCAGGAAAGGAGAGGAAGTAGAAAATGGAAATAACTCACAGACAATTAGTAGACAATTGCTATTTCTCCACACAGTAAGATCTAGCAGGGAGTTGCAGGATATTTTAACTTTCCTAGCACACACAAAGAAATTTGGGCTAGCCTATATGTTCAAGTGCACCTTTTTCCACAGTCTGTAGGGCACAACAAAATAGTATAGCTACTCAGAATTGTTTGTTTTTAAAAACAGACTTTCAGTTTCCCTTTTATATGTAGGTGTCTATTTGGTACAGGAAGAAACAGCCATCATATGATCTATGTGGACATATTTGGCTGGCTTTTGCTATCACTGTCATTTCCTCAGTACTTTATTTAGTCTTGGTTCAGATGCTAACTGGGCACCAAGCAATTCACACACACACACACACACACACACACACACACACACACACACAGCCATGGCAGTCGATAGGGTGATTCCAGTAGACTTGATACCTGACTAGGACTGTGTGGGTTGCTGGTTGCGTGAGGTGAAGCTTCTACATGCCAAGCGGACATGAAGCTGCTAACATTTGCATGATTGTCACAGCTCATAAAAAGGGCCACTGCCGTCACACAAATTGCGGCAGCTGTGTTTCCTCATCCTTGTGGGTGCTCCCATTCATCCATGTTCACACAATCTCTTCTGGATGGTGGAGTAGCACTCCACTCACCCTAAAAGACCAACCTTCACTGCACACTCACATATATATTTAAATACAAATTCCCAAGCTCCAAAAGCAGATTTGAAACTGAAATTTTGGCATTTGATTTCCAAACTCAGAATCTGTGATTTAATACAATGTTTTAAAAAACATATCTTGGAAGGGCAACACACAACTTTAATTGGCAAAGCTAAACTTTTTTGGAGAGATCCTGTCTTCGTAGGTTGAACTGAGGTCCCAGTGAAATCAGCTGGAGGGAAATCAATAGCAACTATGTTCATCTAACTTAGTTTAGATGCGTCCATTTGTCAGCAGAAAAAGCTAGATCCCAAAATACATTTCATTGTTCAGAATTTTCCGCTTAGATCCAACCTTTTTGTACTTAAATAAATGTATCAAGCTGTGTCAAGTTCTAGCACCTACCCTATTAAGCATAAGTTTAAAGTACATGAATATATGACTTGGTAGGGGGAAAAACAGCAGGTATTTAATGAGGTTCTTAAGAACTTTGCAAACATGTGACTTGCTTTTTCAGATGCAATCCACTTAGTCCTGCCGCTCAAGTGCCATTGAAGTGAATGGGACTTATTTAGGAAAAGTGTTTGTCTGAGCAATCCTTTTATTTGTCATTCTCTGGAGAAGAAAAACAATCACTGGCTCTAAGAAGATTCTGCTCTCTTATTATTTTCAGTCTGAAACCTGTTTAGTTTTTGAATCTGAACACATAACAAGGCGCTCCACCTCTTTCATTACAAAATTTCACCAAGAGTATAATGTGCTTTTCAAAAACTAGAAATATGCCGAAGGATAAGGTCACCAAGTCAGATTATGACTCTATTGTATGCCGAATAAGAAATGGTCCCTCCTTTCCCACAAAGTCATAATAATCTCCTTTCCTTAATAACAAGATAAATTGTTTTCCTGCCTTATTCTGAGAGCATAGGTAGAGAAGAAAAGGGAAAGGTTGTGTTTTGTTTGGGTATTTTTCTACTATGGATGCCATTTTAAATCTGACATTTATCTGAATGGGCAGAGGATAGAAACCTCAGTCAGCTCCTTTCGCACCCATTCTTTTTTTTTCTTTTTTTTGAGGGTGTGTGTGTGTCTTAAAACATCTTTTTTTTTAATCACACTGCTCACTGCTGTATCTTTTCCCATTCATTGCCAACTGTTTTGTGACATATCTGTTATCAAGCAGAGTTTCTTCAAGGAAGTGAAGAGGCAAAGATGCTACTTTAATAGGCCTCCTCTTCGTCGTTTGTACATATCTGCAAACACCCTTCTGGTGACATGTGTAGGGTTCTCTTCTGCTTTCCCCCAGAAAAGGAGAAGCAGAGATGGGGAGAAAAGTATGTGACTTGGAAAATTATTTAGTTTCCAAATCTTCTGAAGACAAACTTAAAAGCAATGTGATGTTGAAAAGATAAGCATTGCCCTTCGTTTATGGCACAATATTAAGCGTTTACCATTTTAAGGGCAACAAAAAAAAAAGCCCACTTCTCCTTACCATTACAAGCAGCTCCATGGCACAGAGAACTGAACTGCTTACTCAAACAGGAACAAGCTGCAATAGGAAAAACAACAGCAATGGTGTGCTGTCAAAAGAAAATCCTTGAGGATTTATTGCTATTATGGTCATTGTGACAGAGATTTAGGGAGCAATGTCTGGCACTCCACTGGTAGAGAGGGGGTTCCTTCTGCCACCAGAGGCACCAGAGGTGGGAAGCTCTGTGGGTTGACCATTAGGGATGGAGTAGAAATTTAATTCAAATCACATTTAAAGGTTAATGCCTAATTCACACTGGCCAAAAAAAAAAAAAATGAGACTTGCACAGCCATTGCAAAAGTCAGAAAAGTTAAAATTTCGCACTCCTCTCAATTTTGCAATGCAAATTTTGCACTTTTCTGAATTTTTCTAATGCAGTTCTCAAGTAATGTATATATCCCCAGGATCAAGTGTGATTGGAAATCCATATGTTACTGAAAACAATATACAAAAATGTGTCTCCTGAAGGCAAATTGTTTTGGAATTTGTGTGTAAAAAATTGTACATGAAGAAAAATTTGCTCTAAGATGCTGATGAATTTTCACAAAAACTTTTTCTTTAAAAAAAATGCAAACTGATGTGCAAATCTGAACTTGAGATTTTTTTTGGGGGGGGGGGGACAGATTTGTGCATCCCTAGCATGGATATCCAAAAGGCAAGATTCCTCCAGCAGTGGAGGTCAAAATGGTGATTTGTGGGCAGCTGATAACTTGAAGGATCCTAAATGGTCTCCTTTTCCTAAGCCCCAAAAGGAGCCTTCAGGAACACCAGGTCTGAAGCTGATGCATTAATACCCTCCCAGTAACTGCAATGGGAGAGAAAGGAGGGCGAAACAGCCAAAAAAGGGTAAAAGGGATATACGAATGTCATGAAAGTGGCCTTCTGTATAAAGGTGAAATTCGCACATACTGCTCTGTCCTCTTTTGCCTCTGGTCCACTCCCACTGGCATGTGGTGCATAGAAGGGAATGTGCCTTTGCACTGAAAGAAGCTTCCCACCCTGGCTTGGACAACTGGCTTAGCTTTCTCACCTGTTTCTGGGACTGTAAAACCTGCTATTTCCACTCAGAAAGCATCAGCTGAAGCTCTTGCCTGCATAACTATGCAGCGCTTCCTGTAAAAAAAGCCAATCATTTTGTTTGTGCTTTTGCTTTTTCCGACGTCCCATCTTGATTTTAATTCAGTGATCTCCTGACATTCATCTGCATATTATGTAAGTGCTATAAAGTACTGTTAAACAAATCTCTCTGTTGCCTTTTCCACCATAAAAAGAACCTCCAAATCCTACTGGTGCAAAGCTGGGCACATTCTGTTAAGTACAGATGCTTTTTTTGTTTTCTTTCCTCCCCCTTTCAAGGAGCTATTACTGCTTCCCACTTGAAAGGCAAGACCCTCTTGGTAGAAGAATTTTTAAGACGAAAATAAATAAAGGAGAAAAGTGGAATGGAGTCAAACAGGCAATTATTTGTAATAGAAAAAACTATTGATTTTTTTGCTTTTGATACATAGTCTAAATTATCCCTCAAGAAAAGTAGTAATGAATCTTTAAGCAGATTTATTGGCACTAGCCATAAAAAAATGTGTTATTTAACTTCAACACTATCACATTTTTCCATTTCCATTTGATATAGAGATGGAACAGTGAGATAGACATTGGACAGAGAATTTGATTCAGGAGCCAGAAATGTTCTAAGGCTGCAGTCCGAGGCAAGAAGTATGTCCCATTGAGTTCAGTGGAATTAAATTGTGATTAATGTCCTTAGGATCATTCTGAGCATACACTCTAAGTTTTGCTACTTATAGGCCTCCTACAAAGAAAGTGCATTTTAATATATCACTTAATCCAATAGTCATCATATTCAACTGAATTGAAGCCTAAGTGGCCTATTTAGTTCCAAAATGGTGAACCAGCCTTTATTTGCTTAGTCTCTGCAAATATTTAATTACGATGTTCACAGGAATCCACAGTTGCCCTTGTCTCTTCCAAGCTATCGTCCATTATTATTATTATTATTATTATTATTATTATTATTATTATTATTATTTTGTACTGCCAAATGCTAGATTGTAACTTCCTTGGTGAAGGAGGCTATCTTTTTTTGCTTATGTCATTCTGTTAAATACACTTGATGGTTCTACATAAATACAAAGAAAGTAACAGATTTTTGTGAATTGCAAAGAAACACATCCTGCCACTGATTTGTTTCTTTTTAAATAGCAAATATCACTTTGCAATTGCAATGCAAAGTCCCCAGTTTAAAGAATCACAACAGAACGATGGCGGTTGAAGGGGCCTAAAGATAACCTAGTCTGATATCGTATCAGGTAAAAATCTGTTGTACATTTAATACCATATCAAAATCATGTGTTAATCCTGCACCTTATGCACATCTTGATCCCATCAAAGGGTGGACATCTTTTAGATCTTGGTAAGGCTTAAATTGGGGTCTGGCAGTTTTCTAGGTGGAAGGAGGGTGCTAAATCAGAAAGACCCCCAAATTGCTGGATGCCCTAAATCTAGCATGGAAAAGTGAATTTAAGATTGGGAAATAAGTGAGAAACCGAGAGAAACCAAAACTGACCCATTCATCCATCCCTAATGAGCAACCAACATGCACATATGGGATGGGGGGGATGGGGGTTGAATAGCATGCATGGGAATCTGAACTGCAATGCACACCACGTGTGCCTGAGCATCTTGTCTCCATAGAAATGTTGAGCTGCCTTCTCATCTCACCAATGATAGGATGGTTCAATATGCAAATGCATATCTCCATCTGATATATGTACTGCTACCTGCCTTTTCACCATAAGTGAGATTTCACACAGTGAACAGTACATTCATGTCTCTGAGTCTGGGTGCAGTGGAGATTACAGCTGAGAATTTATACCATAATAATTGCATCACACCTTTAAAATTTGCACAGAGAATTAAATATTTTCAATCATATAGTTCCATGTTAATCCTTTACCCTTCAGCTTCTATGGAACTTCACATAAATTAATATCGTTAAATCACCCTCTATTTGCAGGAACAGTATCTGCACAGTACCTAGCACAAAGTGACGTTGAACAGTAGCAGAGATAACTGCCTCGTGTGTCTATGTGCCCCAATATTGGCACAGCTTCCAAAGTTACACTAAAATGTGTGTTTTTCAGAAATCAAGCTTTCTTTTCTGATGGCCAGCAACTGCAGCCAACCTGAGTCAATGTTTCTTTGTGCTCTATTAATGTCTCTCTACCAAAAGATATATGAACAAGATCTAATTCATTTAAACCGCTATCCTGGACACACTTCCTAGGGAGGAAGCCCCATTCAACACAGAGGAACTCACTTCTGAACAAATGTGCATATGATTGTGCTATTATTTCAATTTATTTCATGCAACAATATAAGCTTACTGGTTTCCCCCCCCCCCCCCCCCCGCGATACCATCCCTCTGTTCTGCATCTCAGTACCTTGTAGTTCCTTCAGTTACTTTCTCCTTATTCCCAGAGTGCTTCTTGTTATCATATTCAGCCCATTCTCTTGTTGCCAAGCCTCCCATATGTGAGATTTGGGTGTACCTGGTGCATCCTCAGATGATCTGTTGTTGTCAATATCTCCCTTATTGCTCATTGGTAGGCTCTGGATTATTCAGCTGGCAGAATGAAGTGTGCCATTTTATAATTAATCCCTCAAGCATTGAAGGCATCAAAACAATCAGCCAAGCAACTTTAAAAATGTATTTAAAAATCAACAAATATAAGATACAGATGGAAGAACAGAAAAGGAAAATAAATTGCTACTTTATATATACAGAATATCCTGGTTTTACTAAGTTTCTTATCAGTTCAATTATTCACCTAATTGTAGGAACTTCATTAAAAACACTTTGTTGATTTATTGTTTATTTTTTCAAATTTATATTCTGCCCTTCCTCCCAACGGAGGCATGGGCAGCAAACATATCTGTAATAAAAACACAATTAAAAATAAAATAAAAACACATTTAAAGTCTATAAACATTGTTTAAAACATCTAAAAGCAATGAAACACAATGAAATTTCTAACCAGTCAGGCTGGGTGAAACAGAAAAGTCTTCAGCCATCATCTAAAAAAGTACAACGATGATGCATGCTTAATATCAGTAGGCAGCGAGTTCCAAAGTACAGTTCCTAACACACTAAAGTATGACTCCTTCTGAACATACAGCAGGCATTGCATAATGCTTGTAGAAATGAAAGTTCTGCAGATGGGAGTGATCAAATCGGCACATTTAAGTAAACTGGTCCCACACCGTTTAAGGGCTTCAGATACCAATAGCACCACCTTGAACTCAGCCTGATGGCAAACTGGCAGCTAATGCAGATCTTTGAGCACAAGTATAATATGCTGACAGGCTCATTCCTGTAGGCCAGTGGTGGCCAAACTTGACCCTCCAGCTTTTTGGGGACTATAATTCCCATCATCCCTGACCACTGGTCCTGATAGCTAGGGATGATGGGAGTTGTAGCCCCAAAATAGCTGGAGGGCCAAGTCTGGCCATCACTGCTGTAGGCAATTCTGCTGTTGCATTCTGCCCTAACTGCAGTTTCTGATCCCAACACAAGGGAAACCCCATTGCAGTAGTGAGTCCATTGCACTTGCTTGGAGTAGGCAAATTGAAACTGGTCTTTACTTTCCTGAATTAATTAGTCATGTGATGTCAGAAATAAGAAATATGACATTTTAACTGGGATTTGTTTGCTGGAGATGAACTTGATCCCTTAGTGATGGTAAACAACCACCAAATTGAAATAAGGCAACGCTATGCTTGGGAATGCCAGATGTGCACATCTGCACAATATACAATAGCGGTTGTGTACATTGTCTGCACACTACAAAAGGTGGTTGAGGCAGTCACGGTCTTCAAGAACAGAAATGATTCTTCCATATAACCATATAAGGCCACTTCCGAACAATAAGCTCTCACACTCCAGATTCTGTGCTGTAGTATGCATCTGAAAGTGCAGAAAACTATCCTAGTCAAAGAAACTACCATGTAGAATCATAGAATCTCAGAGTTGGACAGTATTCAACAAGGGTTGGCTGGTCCAACCCCCTGCAATGCAGGGATTTTTACTACAGCATCCATGACAGAATGGTGTTTCTCACATAGCAACCATGTTGAATGTGGTTCCCCACAGAAGCAACTGCTGAATGAAATAGAAAGGAGATCAGGTTGGAAGGAGGTTATTTCTCTAACCCAACACAATGGTTTTTTTCCACTGAGCAGACAGTGTATGTCTCTGCCCTGCCCTCCAAAACAAGCCGTCGCTAAACACAAAAACAAATTCTTTATATTAAAACTCTCTCTGTGCGTTTCCTGCCATATATTGCAAAATGATCATTGCAGCCTTTGTGTCAAGCTGAATTTCCTCCTTAAACAAACAATGTGTCAATGAAAAGAATGGACTCGTGCTAACTTCTATTATCATAGACATGCCTGGAGATGAAGAACGTTTGATCTATTGCTACTTCTTCAGGGCAACTTTCCTTTCCAAGGAGGTCTTGTATCACTATATCCTCTGCTTCCATTCTGTCAATGTTGCCTTTGTTTTAGAGGCTTTTCAGTTAAATTAATATAGTGATCAAAAGAAGAGAACTGAGTTCAGGCTGGGTTTAGATAATAAATCTGCAGTCACTTTAGATGAGAAATGACCCGGCTAGAATCCATCCTTAGAGGTAAAATTTCCCAATAGGTAGGAAGGTGAAGGTCATGTTATTCAAGCCACTATATTAACCCACAGATAACTTTTTAAGTTAGTACACAATACACATTAACCAAATTATATAGCTGTTCAAACTGTGTTCAATGGGGATATGCGAACAAAATGGTGGAAACCAGTGCCATCAGAAATGCAGATGGAATGGCAGAAGCTAGTGCTTACAAGCTGGATTCAAACCAATGGGACTTTAGAAATTAGCTTATTTATTTAGGTTATTTGTATCCAGCACTACAACCTAGGATCTCTGTGGACTTCATAGTAAAATCAATAAAGCAACAAAGTCTCAGTTTTAAACCTATAGAGAAAACTCAGGTTGCTAATACCTCAAAGATCATTCTTCCCACGTGAACCAACCTGAACCCTCAGATCTGATGCCCTTGTCTGTGTGTCCCTTCCACAAGAGGTCTAGAGGGTCGCAACATGAGAATGGGCCTTTTCGGTGATGGCTCCACACTTGTAGAATACCCTCCACGAAAGACTTCCTTTTTTACCCAGGTCTTTGGCCCTTAATGTGAAGGCAGCCAGGTATTTGTGGCCTCTTTTAGTCGGGCAGGATCTTTATGACCCACCTTTTATTCACAGAGATTTTAAAGGGTTTTGTTATTGTTGTAATTGGCTCATGTGTGTGTGTGTGTGTGTGTGTGTGTGTGTGTGTGTATGTGTGTGTGTATATATATATATATATATATATATATATATATATATATATATATATATATATATATTGTGTATGTTTTTGTATCTGTTCCTAAATTATTGGTAAATGGACATGATAAAGACTTGCTAGAGCCATGCAGTCTGAGCCTCTCAGGTAGACTGGGAGAGAACAATAGGCTTGATTATCATCCTCCTAAGGTGAGGGGGAATGGCCTAGCTAAACCTGGCAGGACAGCTTACTCTGTGGTATTAACCTCTTCATGCATTAATTAGACTTAAGTATGTTGGTTATATGAGGCTTGTTATACTACGGTGGTCACATTTTACACTCAGAGCATTCCCCACTATTAAAGTGAATGTGGCAGCTGCTGCTTGCCTATAGTTGTATGTGCACACTGGGACAGAGACACCAGCCCTGCACCAGGGGATTAAGGCACATCAAAACCTAGCCTGGGCTTACCCACATCCTGAAGTATATGTACTTTGCTCTTGCAAATGCTGAATGTTGTGGATCATTCAACGTTAGTCATGTTTATATAAAAGAAAAGGGCATGGAATATGAAGCCCGACTCAAAACAAGACCTCCACAGAACCAACCCCTATGAAGGTGTGCTATTACTTTATTCAAGCATTACTGGTCTGTTGACATGAGAAGCAGCAGTATTTTTATAATGTCATCACTTAATAGCATAATACAGCAGCATCTGTACATCTGATTAGCATAAATCAACATAATACCCACTTTGTAGCAGTATGGTATTGATAACTTCCATCTTGAATAGTAGCAGGTGGCAGAGGAAGGGAAAACAGTGATAAATTCCGCTGGATCTTTACCAGATGAGTGTGTGTGTGTGTGTGTGTGTGTGTGTGGTACCTGTCTACTCATAATTTAATGATGTTTCATATCTGTACATGCTGCATCATCTAAATACACTTCCCTTAATGCTGGGGTCCACAAAGATCTCCATGGAGATCTTCTCTGTAAGGTTTACAAGATTAAAAGAACAAATTTACTCAGCCTATCAGTAAATGTGTTCATTTTTATTTCTAAGCACATCGGCATGTCTAGAGGAGCCCAAAGGGTCACCATGCATGGAGTCCGCTGCAAAAAATAAATAAGCTAAGATCATTCCATACCAGGCCTCCAGGTTTGAACTACAGAAAAACAGAATGTAAACTTTGGGAATAAGGTGTATGAAAGAATAACATTACATGGCACTTCTATCCATTTTGATAACATAGTTCCAATTTGCTCTGAAATAACTCAAAGGTCATGTGCCTCTTCTGAGACACCAAATATGCTTCCCTGCCTCTTGTTTTCCCATTTGCTCTGTTCTTATTTTCAATTCAGCAGATACACAGAGCTACATCACAGCCTTCCCCTCCCCACTCAATGGCCCCACACAATCTTTCAAGAGCACTGCATCCTCCTCCTAGTGGTGCAGCAATAAAATGCTAGCACATTTGCAAAGCTAAGCAGGGTCTGGTATGGTTTCAAATTGGAAGGGCGACTGCATGTTGTTGCAGGGAGTTGGACTAGATCAGGGGTTGTCAGCTTGGTCCCTACCACCCACTAGTGGGTGTTTTAGGATTCTAGGTGGACGGCAGGGGGTTCTACAGCACAAGCTGAATCCTCCTTCCATCGAGCACTGGTGGGCGGTAAGGAAATTTTACCATCAAGAAAGATGCATTAGTGGGCAGTAGGTATAAAAAGGTTGACTACACCTGGACTAGATGAATCCAGTGGCATCTATAAATCCAGTGGCCTCCATCAATAGGAATCAAATCTTGCTGGCAGCATCCTGCGTCTGTCTCTTCCCAAAGTGTTCCTCCACTACTACTTCTGCTTGAAGTATCCCAGGGATGAGCAACCTGTGACGCTCCAGATGTTGTTAGACTAGAACTTGCAGTCATATGGAAATGTCAATTTGAGCCAAATAAGAATTATTAGATGACATATGATGTCAACATCAGACACCAACACTCTAAGCCAGCCCACTTCATCCTCTATCATGACCAAGGAGAAGCAGGGTGTGGCAAACCCAACAGGCTGCCACATAATTATCCAAATCTTTTATCTAATGTTATTTTGTATGCCTTAAAAATTGCTGTCTGAGTGATGTTAACCAGGACTGAAGCACAATTCATTGCTTCAAAGGAGAGGCCTGTTTACACAGCACTGCTCAGGGACATCATTCCTGGAAATGAAATATCACTTCATCATGCCGTGTCACTGTAGCCACGAGGGGAGAAATGGGCTATCAAACATCTCAAAATCAGGCTGCAATATTTCCCATCAACCCTGACCATTGGGCTGTGCTGCCTGGAGAGTGCCAGGTTTGCCACTTTTACTTTTGCAACACCTTCCCATTCACCTCCTATGTATTTGTTTTCCTTCCTAAATTGGATGCACATAGCCTTTCACATGTGTCTGGTGAGGCCTCACATTTTTCATTCCTTCCTGAACAGGGGACTGGGTGCAGCTCAAACTGGCCACACTCCCCATCGGTTGGCAGGGATTCATGTGTAAATATCCAAGGGCCACACAGCCTCTCACTGCTACACACACCAATCTGTAGGTGAGGCGTAGGGTCTGCAAAGGTGGAGCGGCAGGATATTTTCAATCAGCAAATACATGTCATATAGAATTTGAAGATGTGCTAAGCCTGCGAGGATCCCATTACTAATTTAAATTTCCTAGGCAAATCAGGAAAGGAAAGTGAAAGAGGTGGCATTGCTGGCCCTAATTCCGTTCTAGTAAATTCACCAGAATTCCTTTCTAGAAAATTCATTTTTTATTTAAAAAATTCTTTAAAAATCTAATAAAAGCCCCAAAACAACAACTTTGAGAAAGAAAGAAAGAAAGAAAGAAAGAAAGGAAGGAAGGAAGGAAGGAAGGAAGGAAGGAAAGAAAGAAAGAAAGAAAGAAAGAAAGAAAGAAAGAAAGAAAGGGAAGGAAGGAAAGAAAGAAAGAAAGAAAGAAAGAAAGAAAGAAAGAAAGAAAGAAAGAAAGAGGAAAGCTCAATAACTGTGTCTGGATTTTCACTTTTGAGAACATGGCAACCCTATCCAATGGCACCTCCTGCGAGTGGCATTTTGCAAGCAACTGCCAGGCTGCTGCACCCAAGGCCAAGTGTGTGTCTCTCTGTTTAAATGCCCAAAGTATGAAATAAGACATTAAATGCAGCTCTTCTATAATGGATTCAGAAGGGGAGGAGATAAGCAAAATCATCTAATGCACCAGGTGCAATGTTCTTCCTGCTGCGTACTGGGAGTGTAGGGAGGGGAGAGAGAGTGGAGGGGAGGAGGGGGACATGTAGATGCAGCCATTTATCATTTGTGGACATCATGACATGGGTTTATTATTCTACTTCCCATTGCATTCTGGGATCCTAATTCTAGTCTTTCACCTGATCAACGGTATCTCCAGCACGAGTCTCTGTCTCTCTCGATGATAAGGCAGGTGCAGAGGAGGCTATTTTTTGCATACTCTGCTGAGCTGACATAATATCTTTGTCACAGGAGACTAGGTAGCTTCCATTATGGGGCCACACTGAAAAGTAAGGTTGAAAAAAGGAATGTCTTCATCAGGCATGTGGGATGCTTAAATTGAAACCTCCTGACAGTGCCTTTACTAGAAGTAGCAGCATGTGAATTACTGGAGATAATTAGGAGGCTGGATTCAATGTGTTGAGAGGAAGGAGGGCTCTGAATCCTACAAATGAACCTCAGTATCAAGTGCTTGGCAGCTTCACGGGGCAAACGCGGGAGAGGTGGGTGCAAAGAACCCCCACAAAAATAACATTTCTTGAAGAAAACAAAAGCCAGTGGTTGTAAGTGGTTGAGGAGGCTGCAAAAGTCGATCAAGAAACGGGAAACTATTCATAAGGTTGGTAACTTGGCGAAACGTTTCCAACGAAAAGTTGCAAAGGCAAACAGAAAGCAGATACCTTTCGCAGATAAGAAATTGGACTGGGAATCATTCTGTCTCGATTTGCACAGGTGCAAAGGACTGTACGTGGAATACAGGGCAATTAAATCCAATCCACATCCTTCAGTTTTTCCACCTGTCACTTGGCTTTAATAACGTAAACAGGAAATGTCTAAAAATCACACCCAGAAACAGAGGGATGATTATGGCTGAGGCTGCCTACACACTGCACTTTTAAAGCACATTCAAAGCACGTTTCCTCTCTCTAAGAATTCTGGGTAATGGAGTCTGCTAAGGGCTGCTGAGAATTGTAACTCTGTGTGGGGTAGAGTACAGTGCCCAAAATTCTTTTTTTTGGGGGGGGGGTATGCTTTGCATGTGTGTACACATTTGAATCCTAATGGCACATAGAAGTCAGCACAAAGCTGCACATGGTCTACACTCTCATGTCCGGTGGGGATTCATATCTCAAGACAGTCGAGGGATATTTTGATAGGAAACCCTTTTCACGTTAGTGAACCCTATTTGAACAGGCTTGTGAAATCTGTAACTAATGTCTGTGCAGCTAGTGTAAAGGTAAAGGTAAAGGGACCCCTGACCATTAGGTCCAGTCGTGACCGACTCTGGGGCTGCAGCGCTCATCTCGCTTTATTGGCTGAGGGAGCCGGTGTACAGCTTCCGGGTCATGTGGCCAGCATGACTAAGCCGCTTCTGGTGAACCAGAGCAGTGCACAGAAACACCATTTACCTTTCCGCCACAGCAGTACCTATTTATCTACTTGCACTTTGACGTGCTTTTGAACTGCTAGATTGGCAGAAGCAGGGACCGAGCAACGGGAGCTCACCCCATCGCAGGGATTCAAACCGCCGACCTTCCGATCGGCAAGTCGTAGGCTCTGTGGTTTAACCCACAGCGCCACCCGTGTCCCACATGTGCAGCTAGTGTACTTGCAACCAAACATTTGACATGGGTACGCACCCATTTGATATAGAATTGCATAAATAAATGCCAGCATGACTTGGGTTTCCATGACCTTTCCACCCAAGGGAGGGCTGCCCCCACAAATGTCTGTGTTTTATGTAGTGTTGTCTACATTGCAGAACAAGAAGTGTGGGGTCGCACTCCTTCTGGATGTTTCGTATCACCACATTTCCAGCATGTACACCGATCAGGAGTGCTTTGAGAATTAGCCTCACCTTCTCACGACTCCCATTTGTGTGCTTTAGCCGAAATAATTCTAACGACAGAGAATAAAAAAGACGTACACTTGATACTAATATTTTACCTCTCTTAGTAACATTTATGAGTCGAACCTATTACTGTTTTACTATTTTGAAATAGAGTTATTTCATAAAAAATACCTTTCATTTCTTGAACTTCATTGTTTCCCCCCTGCTTTTCCTCTTTCTCACCTCATACTGTGTATATCAAAGAAGGCCAACGTTATTTCAGTATTGACTTTTATTTTGATGAATGCGCTTCTATTTCATTTATTCTTTATTTGTACAGAAACTACACAGTATTTTTATATTGTTCCCTACTTCCTTTTTGATTAAACGGTTTTATTTGATTTCCCAGAAATAAAGCAGTGAAGCCGAAGAACGCAGATGCAATAGGCTGCCCTGGCTTTCGGGTGCTTCGCCCACCCCCACCCCAGAAAAGGTTTAAAGCCACATGACACAGCAAACATTTTGAAGCTCAGCAGGTCAGAGTCTGGCCAGGGGATTGGAACCCCGTGTTCACCATCCCAAATTCCATCGAAGCCACAAGTTGGTTTAAAAAAGAAAGAAAGAAAGAAATAGAAAAGACCATACAGTGTTACCTCTGGATGTGGACGGGATCCGTTCTGGAGCCCCGTTCGCATCCTGAAGCGAACGCAACTTGCATCTGCGCGTGCGCTGGTCGCGATTTGCCGCTTCCGCACATGCATGTGACGTCATTTTGAGCGTCTGCACATAAGCAAGCGACGAAACCCGGAAGTAACACGCTCCATTAGTTCCCAGTCGCCGCGGAGCATAATCTGAAAATGCTCAACCTGAAGCACATTTAACCCGAGGTATGACTGTACATGGGACGCGGGTGGCGCTGTGGGTTAAACCACAGAGCCTAGGACTTGCTGATCAGAAGGTCGCTGGTTCGAATCCCCGCGACGGAGTGAGCTCCCGTTGCTCAGTCCCTGCTCCTGCCAACCTAGCAGTTCGAAAACACGTCAAAGTGCAAGTAGAGAAATAGGTACCGCTCCGGTGGGAAGGTAAACGGCGTTTCCGTGCACTGCTCTGATTCGCCAGAAGCGGCTCAGTCATGCTGGCCACATGACCCAGAAGCTGTACACCGGCTCCCTCGGCCAATAAAGCGAGATGAGTGCCGCAACCCCAGAGTTGGTCATGACTGGACCTAATGGTCAGGGGTCCCTTTACCTTTACTTTATGACTGTATATATATTATATGTATGGGGTAGATGGGGCTCATCAACCTGGGAAGACAGCCCATATAGGAGGAGAAAAACTCTGACCCTAAACCTCTGCTGCCTTGTAGGATGATTTCAGGAGAAGAAAGGACTAAGGAGTAAACCTTACACAAATCCAGTGGAGTCCCTAAGACAGTTGGATGGCACCTTGTACGCCTTCTTCTGGCAATTCCTGCAGCCCAGCTGGTGCCAAACATATTATTCTGCTTTCCTTTGGACCACATCAGCGAGGCCAAGAGGGAGGTCTAGCCTAGGACCCTCATACACCGTGCCCAGGATTGTGCCCCATGGAGGTCACCTTGGTGATGCTAACGCAGAGATTAGACTTCACCCCTGGAGGCACACTCCATTGTCTCGAGAAAGAGGCAGGTGCCAACTGGGCTCTGAGAATGGTACTCAGTGGTGACTGTGCACGGATGGAAATAAATAGCTACTGCAGCATCCCGCACTTCCTCAAAATCTGCTCCATGGGGCTGGGTGACCCTCCAGATCAGAAAATGATGTTCATAAAAAAAATGGCTCCCTCTCATTCTGCTTTATGCCATGTCAGACCATTGGTCCATCTAGCTCACTACTGTTTACAGTGACTTGCAGTGGCTCCCCCCACAAATGCAGTGCCAGTCATATATTAATTTCACCAGACCATGTATTTAGTTGCCCTCTTTCCAAAGTGTTGGTGCTAGGGGGGACTTAGGACTAAATCTACAATCAATCAGGAAGTTGTTGTTGTTGTTGTTGTTGTTGTTGTTATTATTATTATTTGCACCCCGCCCATCTGGCTGGGTTTCCCCAGCCACTCTGGGTGGCTTCCACAAATACAAAAAATACACTACTATGTCATACATTAAAAACATCCCTGAACAGGGCTGCCTTAAGATGTCTTCTGAATGTCAGGTAGTTGTTTATCTCTTTGACATCTGAAGGGAGGGTGTTCCACAGGGCGGGCACCACTACCGAAAAGGCCCTCTGCCTGGTTCCCTGTAGCTTTGCTTCTTGCAATGAGGGAACCGCCAGAAGGCCCTCAGAGCTGGACCTCAGCGTCCGGGCAGAACGATGGGGGTGGAGACGCTCCTTCAGGTATACTGGGCCGAGGCCGTTTAGGGCTTTAAAGGTCAACACCAACACTTTGAATTGTGCTCGGAAATGTACTGGGAGCCAATGTAGGTCTTTCAAGACTGGTGTTATGTGGTCTCGGCGGCCACCCCCAGTCACCAGTCTAGCTGCCGTATTTTGGATTAGTTGTAGTTTCCGGGTCACCTTCAAAGGTAGCCCCACGTAGAGCGCATTGCAGTAGTCCAAGCAGGAGATAACTAGAGCATGCAGCACTCTGGTGAGACAGTCCGCGGGCAGGTAGGGTCTCAGCCTGCATACCAGGTGGAGCTGGTAGACAGCTGCCCTGGATACAGAAAGTAACCTGTGCCTCCATGGACAGCTGTGAATCCAAAATGACTCCCAGGCTGCACGCCTGGTCCTTCAGGGGCACAGTTACCCCATCTAAGTTCATCTAAGGCTATGATTTGTTTAGCTGTTTGGTAGAAGGGAGGGAGAGAGGAACATTAACAGTGGGATTTAGTTTTGGATTATCAACTAAAAATTATCTCCCGAAAATCAAATTGTTAGCGAAGGTGTTTGACTCTGTTTCTGCCTCTCATGAATCAGTAACGCATTAATCTTATAATATTTTGATCCAAGAGTAACAACGCAAGCAATTTTCCTAATACTAATATCACGCTGGACTGCAAAGCTTTCTTAAGAAATATACTCTGAAAATATCCTTTACACCAAATATTTCTCCTTAAACCTGACCCTCTCTCCCCCAAACTCTCTCTCTCTTCCCCACTGTGCGGTGAACAGTGTTTATGGGGTCAATGTTTGTAAAAGGAAGCTTGAAAAGCAATGTCAAAAGGGTAATTGGCAGAAAAGAGATTCCTGCCTCTGAGCAAGAGGAATTAAGCTTTCCTTTAGCACCTTGGGACCATCTAGGGCTCATTGTTGCTAGACCTACAAGCCCTAATTATGAAGATCACACCAAGGGTCATGTTATGTAGTGAGACAAGAGTTCTTTCGAGTGAGAACAAGGTCACAGTTTCTTGTGTGCTACTGATTGATCCTTGGAGTTCACATCTGGAGAGAGAGGTGGCCTGGTATGAAAATGAATTACAATTCATAGGACTACTTAATTTATATTCAGCTTCAGCAGATTTTTGCTGAAGTGCTCCCGTCTTGATCAGATATTGACAAGTTATTTCCTTCCAGAAAGCATGCAGCAGAACTTTAAGCAGAACCTAAATATCTGCTTCTCAAACACACTGCATAACTTCTTCTTTAGAAGTAAGAATTTAATGCATTGCATGGAAAAAAATGTGACAATTGCACTTCTCAGGATCCAACTAAAAGGGATTACTTTGATTTATATACCCAGGCACATTCACACCAGTAAAGCTATGAATAATTGAATTTAGTCCTCACCTATGCTAACTTTTTAACTGCCAAGAAGTCAAGAATGACTGGTTTCAATGCTCACCAATGAAAACCAATGGAAGTGAAGATGAAACACAATTCCAATAATTCATGCAGTCCAAAGCAAGCCTGTATTCTACATTGGATAACCCTAGCTAATTTACTTTGGCTCATGCACAGATTGCTACACCAGTCAAATGGTATTCAGCACATATAGAGCATGCACAGTTTAGCACAGTGTATTCTCTTACAAAAATGTCTATCTTTTGCCAGTGTCAAAATATAAGTGAGTTCTCTTTAGTTGCAGTTATGGAGTCAAATGTTTTAAGCAGATCCCTCTCTGGGTCTTTACATCTGATTAATTTTTTAAAAAACCTTCCTTGCATACTACATCTAGATGGGGCCAAAATCTGACCTGAAAACAGTCACAAGTTAGCCTAAAAGGGCCATATTTTCTTTCAAAGGAAAAGCATTAAGCATCATTTTAAAAAATGTGCAACTGGGACCCATGACAAAATGTTGCAGTGTCAAGTGCCTCTATTCTGAGCTGCAGCCTTTCTTTCTTCCAACACACTCCATTCCATCTCCTCTTCAAGGTTTTCCCATTCCCTGCTCAACAGATGCTTACCATTGTGTGGCCACTGATCATCCTCAGTTCTCATTGGACTGTGTTTTTTTTAGGAGGGGGTGCCCCTTAGTAGGTTTTTACTTAAGTTCCCTCCACCTAATTCTGTAAAGTTTTTGAGGTCCCTCCCCCCAAAGCCTTGCTGAAACCTCCCTCTAGTTACTCATTTGGGCTACATAGCTTTTATAGCTCAGCATGTGAGTTTGCTATTAGTTGCTATTGCCATGAAGTGCCATTTAACTCTAGGTTGAGATTGTTAAGAATGAGCCTTGAGGGCTTAACAGAATCCTAACACAAGTTGTTGTAATTTGTTACAACCTCTCTCTACACAAACAAATAATTGCTGGGTGCTTTAGCTCCATACCTCGGAGGCTCTTTTGTCATTCGTAGGTCACAGTTTTTCCTCTGTGGGCCTGTGACTTCCACCCACCCACCTTGCTAGTAGATTTACATGATCATTTGCTCCAGGATAAAAGTGAGCTAAGAGCTCTTGATATTATCAAGAATTGGTGACTCAACCCTGATAAAGATCTTACTAAATACCCACAAAAATCAAAGATGGAAGGGAGCTCAGTGGGTTTTCTTTTAGGATCTAGGATTTCCTGGGATTATGGCTCTCGTTTTTAAATAAAGGAATAGAATATTATTGCCTGTCCTTAAACCTAAGAGTAGAATGTGAACACAATCTACATGAAAATATACTGGAGCGATTCTGGCCATTCAGAGTATATGGGCAAATAGTCTAATCAGGTATAAATAAGGCAGGCTCCCTGTGTTCCTGAGCAAAGTAGTTGGGAGCTGAAACTATGAGGAATGAGTGGCTTTTTCGGGCAACTATGTGCTCTTGGAGATTTAGCCAAAGTAATTAAACGTAGCTCAATAAGAACTTGTGAAACAGCATGTAACATGGACTTTGAAAGCTGACCTGTAAAAGAGCTGATGGATGGAGTGGTGCTGCAGAGAAATGCAGTATTTTTATTTTAAAAAAAAACTTTTCCCTGTTCTATGACATGACGTACTGCTTTGACACAAAGTACCTCATGCTTCTGAGTTTAAAAAGAAAAAGAAAAAAAGACATCATGTGGGAAGATCCCTGATTGAAAGCATGGCAGGATTAAACCACCAGCATGATCAAGCTACCAACTGTACTTAAGAGATGAAGGAGAAATTCGAGTCAGTGCCATTTG
Organism: Podarcis liolepis; assembly: GCF_965112155.1. Taxonomy (NCBI): domain Eukaryota; kingdom Metazoa; phylum Chordata; class Lepidosauria; order Squamata; family Lacertidae; genus Podarcis; species Podarcis liolepis. The sequence continues at coordinate 55,274,188 of NC_139560.1, read as the reverse complement.
TTAATATATATGGGCCTGACTTGCACTTCCTGAAACAATACCTGAACTGAAGCACAGCTATCGTTTGAATTTTACACGTCTCAATCAATTTCCATAAAGGCGAAATTGCTTGTAAAAAAAAAAGTATATTAGGCAAAATTGCATATGAAAATGTTCTCTTAATGAGGAGGATTTTTATTTATTTTTTAAAAAGCATTTATAAGCCGCTTAGTATTTTAAACGTCTCTAAGTGGCAAACAATATAAAAATCAAGCAATATCATTAATACAAAAATATAAACTAAAACTAATAGAACAGTGGCATAAACACATTTTTTAAAAAACAGAAAATCAAGCATGGGCAAAACGATCGATTGTTGCTGCTTCAAGATTGGCACTTAAATGCTGATGAATTCTCGTGAACATTTTTCTTTTCTTTTCTTTTCTTTTTAGAAAAAGCAAACTGATGGAGAAATGTGGTGAGCTGAACTTAAGGTGAGAAGTATGAGAAACTGAGAGAAACTAAAATCAATAGATTTTGCCACCCCTAGCTGGACTGCACTGCCCTCCAGATAACATGCCTCAGATCCATCTTTAAGGGACTCCTCAGCAGCAGGTTCCAAAACAGCTTGACAAATGTCACAGAGAAGAAGCACCAACCCTACAAAAATGTTACTTACGTTTCACCTACTCTACAGCAGTGAACAGTATGACATGGACACTCTAATGCAACTTCCTTCCTGAATATTCTGGGAATGAACCTGTCTGGCCAGTTTCACCAGCCAACAAGTTACTACCGCTGACTTACTGAACACTCTAGTTTTGTATTCACCACCTCTCTGGTACACTAAGGAGTCCCGTAATAAGCTATTAAGGGCATTTAATTTTACCAAATTGGAACTGCAAAACACAAGCAACTGGGGCAGTGAAGTTGGCAGAAGAGACATCAGGCCCTATGTTAGAATATTGGATTCATCAACAGCTATATGTGCTAAGGCTGCAGATAATTGCAGTTCTATCAGTGAAAAGCATGTTTATCAAATCCAAATTTGCTGCAGTAAGAAAAGCAGATTAAATACTAGCACACCAGAGATAGTAACAAAGAGCTTGATATTATGGAGCAACCATCAAAGCATTCAGACAAATGGGCAAATAAGAGTGCATAAGTATAATTTGAATATCCTAGCAGATATTATCACTACAATTACATGAATGTAAGTCACATTGATTTAAAATAGAACTTTCTTCAACAGTGTGTGTTTAGGATCAGGGTCTTACATCACTGATCCACTGCAATAATATTGCCCTGCTTATGTTTCCCCTACATCATACAGTGGTATCTCGGGTTAAGAACTTAATTTGTTCTGGTTGTTCGTTCTTAACCTGAAACTGTTCTGAACGCGAGGTACCCCTTTAGCTAATGGGGCCACCCACTGCAGCTGCGCTGCCACCGCGTGATTTCTGTTCTCATCCTGAAGCAAAGTTCTTAACCTGAGGTACTATTTCTGGCTTAGCGGAGTCTGTAACCTGAAACATCTGTAACCTGAAGCGTCTGTAACGCGAGATTCCACTGTATTGTCATTTTAAAACATGAAGTCTTCTGTCAATGGACTCAGCTCAATGGCCATACAGTGCTGTTATTTTAAAGCTGTCTGTTTACGGCTGACCGATGTGCAGTGTGCCCCCAGGGATAAGAAGGGTGAAGTGGCAAACAGGTAGAAAAAAATTGGCATAACCAGTGGCGTAGCGTGGGTTGTCAGCACCCGGGGCAAGGCAAGTAATTTGCGCCCCCTAACCCGTGGATTTGCGCCCCCTAACCCTAACTCCCAGGTGTTGCACCCGGTGCGGCCGGCCCCCCCTGCACCCCCACACGCTACGCCATTGGGCATAACAATGTTCTGGAACTGAAAATCGGTCGCACCTTTATTGATTACTTTATTGATATCTAAGTTGGCTTTGGTTTAGGCCTTGGGTGTGTATCCTGAATTAGCTTCCTGCCTAGTGGCTGAAGTTTGAACAGGGTCGTGCATGGGTTATGGGTCCTCTCAAGATGCAGGTCAACTAAGCTGACCTCTTGGAAGTTCTATAGCACATCTGCTCCCAATTTGTCTTCAGGACAGAAACTTCCAGCCAGATGCCTTTACCCTAAGATATTGCACCTGCTCAAGGGAGGAGGTGATACACCAATTCACACCACCCCAAGAAATAGACTAAGGATGTAACCCAATGCCTAATCCACTGAAAGCTGTGACAATTACTCCGGGGAAGGCAAAAACCCCAAATGGACTCAATTTGTTTATGCCCAATTATATCCACAGCAAGGTCTTCCTACCTCATGGCCTGCTGACCTGTGTATAGGAGGGGTTGATCTGCCCCCAACTGTTCCGCTGGCTCTCATTTCAGCCTGCATATATACTGCAGTGGCAGACCAGAGTGAAGCCTTGCTCTCTCTGGCCCACTGCTGAGGGCCTGCCCCTGCAAAGGTCTCTATTGGCCATTTCAATTTTGAAATTTTGGCGGGCAAATGTCATCATCTCTAGCGGCTGACCAGGACTGACACCAAAGTCCAGCCACAAAGGAGAAGGGGGCCATTCTCTCTCCCACCCACGGATCCACTGCCCCAAGGGCTACGCCAGGCCACAACTGTCTCACACCCCTGAGATGGGAAAGTGATCTTTACAACTCAGTGACACATGCTTATTTTCCTATAGCACACAAATAATAAAAAGGATTTTTTTTTTCATTTTAAACTTTTCAAATTTAAACATTCTGTTATACTGACATTTCACACCAGCCCTGTTCATTCATTACTCACATGGCATTTCACACCAGTCCTATCCACCCATTACTTGCATGTAGGGAAATGGGAGCACACTTTTAGCTTCCCTCTTGATTTCCCATCTACTTCCTGCAACAGAGTTTTCCTGCATGCACAGCAGGGTGTCCTAATCATGCAAATTCCTACATGTGAGCAAGAGCTCACATACTATGTTTTTATTACAGACAATGAATGGTTCTTCTGAGAAGCAGACATGATGTTGGGGTGGAGCTAAAAGTGTGCCCCTGTTCCTAAGTCAAAATGCCATTGCTCAGCACGACATCAATCAGGTTTTTCAGGATTTCTTTTCTCTAGAACAACCGTCTCTAGAATCTAAGTATCTGCAACTGCAGCTGACAGATTTGGGAGTGGGGGGGGGGAGAAATAAACAGTGTCAGACATTGGCAAGACAGCTGAGAATAGCTACAATCAGATGGATTTCATTTGCACAAACCTGTTCTTTGAGTGTTACAATCTGTGGTCTGAAAGTTAGGGGAAAGGTTCCGTTCCCAAACGGGCCATTATGGCAAGATACAGGAAATAAATTCTAAAGTAATGTATTGTGAGAAAGAGGAGGAGTGCAGGCAAAGAAATGCTCTCTCCTCTAATGCAAAATCTACAAGTTATTCTCAATAATGAAGACATGCAAAGTATGAAGGGCAGCTGCTGAAATTTATCCCTTGTCTTCCAGATCTCATACTTTCCTGTTTATCATGCTTCACCGAGAACCTGGCTGAGTTTCTCTCTGTGTATGATTCCAGCACAAGATTTTCTCTCACCCTTTCACTTTCTTTCTTTCTTTCTTTCTTTCTTTCTTTCTTTCTTTCTTTTATATTTTACTTTTTTCTCATCTGTGTTAAAGCTCATATGGATGTTTTTTCCTCAGAAATCCCATATGGTGTAGCCTCAGTTCGTGTGTGTGTTATTTAGTTTCTCAAGATGGCTTATGAAAAAATCTAAGGTGTAATTAACACATTTCATCTTCATTTCCACCAACCTGTGTGTTTATTTACACAGATAGATATTCTGAGTTTCATCCACAGAAAACACTTCATTCATTATTTGTTTAAACAACCAATTAACTAAACTAATAATTAGTATATCCCTTCCCTAGAAGCATGGAAGGGATCTTAACCCACATTTATCATCTCAGGGTATCACTTTGTGATATCAGATAAGACTTTTTTGCATTTAATGTAAATTTGATTCTTCTAATTCAAGAAGTCAGCCATCCCTTCCTCCTTAACTTTATTGTTTTGTGTTGTATAAAACAATACTATCCATACTGAATAAATGATTGACCTTAAAATCCATGCCACGAGTTAATGACTTATATGTATATTGGATAATATTGGACTGAATTATTGAATAAAAGACTGATGCTGGAGTTGTTTCTGTTCATCTTGAAAATGTCATTGTGTATGTGTGTGTTGAAAGCACAACTCTTTGCAATGTTTCCATACTTTTCTCATTCATGATAAGCTATGGTTTGGCTCATCATTACACATAAACCTGGCCATTGAGAAATTGAGCAGTAAGTGAAGTACTGGATACAAAATACAATTTAGTGTATTCAAATTTTGATGAGCGTTTCACCAAGTAAACCTAAGCAGAAATGGAGAAACTGTCCCCCTCTAAGTCTTGCTGGTCTACCATTCCCATCATGCCTTGACCACGTTGGCTGGGGCTGGTATAGCTCAGTTGGTAGAGTATTCTTAACCTCAGAGTTGTGAGTTCGAGTCCCATGCTGGGCAAAAGATTCTTGTACTGCAGGGGGCTAGATTAGATGACCCTCATGGTCCCTTCTAACTCTACCATTCTATGATTCTAAGAGTCCAAGCAAATCTCCTATCACCGGCTTAAAGGGCTCTGTTCCAACTCAGGGACAATTGCATTTAACAGTGTTCTTCTTTCCTCTTCTTTTCTCTGTGAATTGCTGGGCATCTTTGTATAAAAAGCAGATAATAACTATAACACGAAACAAGGTGGCTTTTTTGGTATTTTGCAATAATTACTTTTATTGAGGAAGAGGAAAGCGTGAAGTAGAATGGCACGGCTGCTGCCTATTTTTCTTGGATCTTGTAATTTAGGGGAAATATTCAGGTACATGGAAGCTGAAAACAATCAAACCCTTTTCAGGCATTAAATCCTAGCCAGAACACTTTCCCTCTGCATTGTACACTCGCATGTTATGAGGATTTTTTATTTCCTTTGCGAAGCAATAAATCATGATCGGAAGGAAGAGTATATTGTACCTATCCTTTGTAGACACACTCATATTATGACATTGGAACGAACTATTTTTTAACGCAATAAACAAAAATTTAAGCAGCATTACAATAACATAAAAAAGATAAAAGTATAGTTCTCCGCCATCTATCAATGCCTTTTTTAATATGTTGAACAGAACAGATATCTCCCCGGGCTAAGCATGCATCTTTCTTATTTCACATACGTACACCAAGTGGCACAGCTTCCAGTCAAAATAAACATTTGTTCATTTCCATTTAACGTAAACCAAAGAGAGGTTAGCAAATGCATGCTAATCCCAGTAGCATACCCAGTCCACAAACAGCTAAGCAGCTTTGCATAAGATCATAAGAAGAGCAATGCTAGATCCAACATTCTGGTCTCAGAGTGGCCAACCAGATGCCTATGGGAAGCCCACAAGCACCACACTAGCATGCGGCAGCTAGACTGGTGACTGGGAGTGGCCGCCAAGACCATATAACGCTGGTCCTGAAAGACCTACATTGGCTCCCAGTATGTTTCCGAGCACAATTCAAAGTGTTGGGGCTGACCTTTAAAGCTCTAAAAGGCCTCGGCCCAGCATACCTGAAGGAGCGTCTCCACCCCATCGTTCAGCCCAGACACTGAGGTCCAGCGCTGAGGGCCTTCTGGAGGTTCCCTCACTATGAGAAGAGAGTTTACAGGGAACCAGGCAGAGGGCCTTCTCAGTAGTGGCGCCCGCCCTGTGGAATGCCCTCCCATCAGATGTCAAGGAAATAAACAACTACAATAATACTTCCGCAAATGTCCGCCTTGTCTAGCGTCCATCCCAGCGAATGTCCATGGCAAACCCGGAAGTACTGGAACAGGTTACTTCCGGGTTTGCCGCTTGCACATGTGCAGAAGCGCTAAATCGCGCTTCACGCATGCACAGAAGCGCAAACTGCTCCCCACGCGTGCGCAAACGCAGCGCTTTACCATGCGTCCTTTTTGGAGAGTGGCCGGGGCTCCGGAACAGATCCCGGCCGTAAAACGAGGTACGACTGTATCTGACTTTTAGAAAACACCTGAAGGCAGCCCTGTTTAGGGAAGTTTTTAATGTTTGATGTTTTATCATGTTTTTAATACCCTGTTGGAAGCTGCCCATAGTGGCTGGGGAGGCCCGGCCAGATGGGCGGGGTATAAATAAATAAATAACAGCAACAACAAGAATAATAAATAATATTATAGCACACTAGCACATTAGCACTCTCCCACTCATGTTCTCCAGCAACTGGCATTAATAGAAATACTGCCTCGGATACTGAAGGTAGCACATTGCTATCACAACTAGTGGCAATTAGGAACCTTATCTACCATTTAATTCCCTTTCAAAGGCCCGAAAATCTATGGTCACCACCAGAGCTTGTGGTAGTGAAATCTACAGTGCAGTGTGAAGAGGTACTTCCTTCTGCCTGCCCCAAATCAACATTCAGCTTCATGGGATGACCCCAGGTTTTAGTATTATAAGAAATGTACCCTTCTCTCATAATAACACTAATTTCATAATTAACTCTCTCTCTCTCTCTCGTTATCTTTCTCCACAGAATGCATAATTTTATTTTTCTCTGTAGCGACAGATCAAATTGTTTTACCCATTTTCGATCATTAATGTATACATACATATTTTGCTCTAAACAAGTTGTGTAAGCATGGAGTCGGGTGACCATTTGAAATGTTCTTTTTTCCTCTTCTTTTTCCTTTGAATTACTGTGCATCATTGTCAGTAATTGTGGTTGACAGCTGTTTGGATGGTCTGACATGTCAGACACATGCAGATTGGACTCACCATTGCCTTGTATGAACCCAATTTCTTAATTTTTTTAAGAAGGCAACCTGTGATCTCACCACACATCTGGACATAGAAGAGTATTAGTCAACCCCTTAACAGCCATGATGGGGGGGGAATCCCACTGGCCCTCCAGATGTTATTGGAGTTCAAATTCCATCCTGCATAGCATTGGTCAGAGATGATGGGAACTGTAGTTCCACAGCATCTGAAAGACAATGGCTTCCCCATCCCTCTATGAGCCATCCTGTTCCAAAAGGCTGGAAAATGTTTTTGGAAAAGTGGATCGAACTTGCTGAGTTGCAAGTTTGACATATATTCCTCTGCCCGTCAGCTGAAAGACTCATCAACTGGTGTTGGCTCCGACATGTAAAAACTCCTTGTGTGAACTGAACGTCATCTGGAGTGTAACATCGCTGTTATGGTTTGTGGTAATGTTATGAAAGCATCTCAGGGAAAGACAGAGAAGGAGCGAGACAGAGAGAGACTAAGTGTTTTCTGCTATTTCCTTATTTATGCTTCCTACAAGCTATATAAACCAGCCAATCAGATGATAAATGCTCCCGTTTCCCATCATAATTAGCTAAATATTCTTTTACTTAAACAAGCTCTCATTTTGTTATAGACACAGTATAATAGATCCATTAACATGGTCTATCAGAGGCCAGGGATCTTTTATTTATGAGTGCAAGTACAAATGGTAACTATTTTTTATATGAGTTTTTCTTCTTCATACCGCACACCCGTGTAATGGCTTGGCTCCAAGCAGTAATCACACAATGGGTGCCTCTCCTTCTTCCTTGACCTACCACACTGCACATGATTTAATCCATTGTTTTGGATGTTGCTGATGATTTATTGTACAAAAAATGTAAATGATCTGGATGGCAGATGTTTTAGATTTTCTGACCATTCATTTTCAGGGGGAATGTAATTAAAATTTATGAAGTGTATCTGCTGAATTGCATTGGCAATTGATGATCTCTTCCAGTCCTGTCTGTCTGGAGATGATGAGCGATTGTGGACAGTGAGATGTGTTGACAAGGGCAGAAACAGACGTGATGTTACTGTCAGGAGCGAGGCTACCTGAGAAAAGGCCTGTGTGTTTTCCCCCCCCTTCCTTTTTCCCACAGGAAGAAGGTGGCAACTAGAGCTGTCTTTCTTCTTGCTAGACAGACTACAAAGCCCCACCGTACTCCTGAAAGCTGTCACTCTTCACAACTACAATCTCCGTCTCCCACAGCAATAGGCATCGGGAAGGCAAGATATCATTTACAGCAGCCTATGCCAGGGATGTTAATTAAATTCCTGATGGCCACCCAGAAAAGTTAATGACTGTAGATTTCACAACATCCCAACTCATAAAAGCAACATATTTAACCCTTTGATTGCCAATTCCATCCTTGCTCTGAGAGGGAGGAAGACAAAGAGGGAGAGATTATATCAGGGGCATGACAAGAGGAAAGTATCTAAGTATTCTAAGCAATCTGAAGAGCCCTCACTCTGTGCCACATCAAAAAGTGGTCAGCAGAGTACCTTGAAATAGAGTTAAGTTGGAGTCAAACTCTTGAGCACAATGCAAGTTGCTGATTCACAGGCCAAATGCAGATTGACTGACTGGTGGTGTTTTTTTTAAAAGCATACAAGTGGCCATAGTGCTTACAAGACTGGAATTCTGCATCTGACAACCCTCGGATTCAATGTGTCAGCAAACAGGTTTTAAATTGGGTCTTACATTTCCCATTCCTAAAATTTGTATTGCTTCCATCTTGTGAAAACTACACTCAGAATCTGGCCTCAGCCTTTAGACCTTGATCTGGGGGTGTAGCTGAGAAAAGTTCAAATGTCAATAACAAGCTTCTACAGAGTACAAACTACAGGTTGACAACTACAAATAGAAAAATTCCTTCCAGTAGCACCTTAAAGACCAACTAAGTTAGTTATTGGTATGAGCTTTCGTGTGCATGCACACTTCTTCAGATACACAGATGCATTCTTCAGATGCATGCACACGAAAGCTCATACCAATAACTAACTTAGTTGGTCTTTAAGGTGCTACTGGAAGGAATTTTTTTATTTTGACTATGGCAGACCAACACGGCTACCTATCTACTACTGGAACTACAAATAGAGTACAGGATATGATCGAGAGAGTTGAACATAGGATGACACAGGTCACCCTCAGGCTGCCAGTATTTGGCGGGGGAGGGGCGTCAATTGCATCCGGGAAATTTGGGTCTGTGGAATGAAAGTGGATTAAAGCACTGTGTAGCCGTAAATCCACTTTTTAAAAATGGACTTTTTGTGGTTAGTAAACTGTCAACTTCTCATTGTGGTATAACCTCCCTGTCAACAAATCAGAATGATTCCCATATAAAAAGTAGACATAATCTAACCAGGCAAAAGTGTTCCTCTATAACCAGGCCTTGGACTGATTGAACAATCTATTGCCTTTAAATGTGTCTGTGGTAGTGCTGTGGGATTTATTGGTTGTTTGTTGTTGTTGTTGTTGTGTATTTATGCTGCAAACCACTCTGACCTATAAAAATTTAATAAATAAATAAAACAAGCATTGTGTAAGTTTTGTGCAAGCAAACCATAATAAATGCTGAATAAACAGGTCTTATGGAGGAGCCCACAAACATTGTTGCACATTGTATACAAAACTCAGGGCCAAACTTGCGGTGTTAATTGTGTGAATGCCATTAACGTGCATAGGTTTGGTTTGTGTACTGTAAAGAGCAGCTTCAGAAGAGGGTGGTGAGGTTGGGAAGGGGAGTCTAACTTTTTTTCTCCCCAACTACAGTCCTATGTAATAATCACAACTGGATAATACAAGTTTTTGAAAACTTGGGAAATGTCAAACAAATGCTAAGTGCAAATAATTACAACATCTTCTTTCTGTGAAGTTTTTGCCACATTTTCCTCATCCACTTATCCTCTGCAACTAAGCCTAAAGCTGCAATCCTCTTATAGCAAATTTCCTCGGAGCAAGCCTATTGAACTTAGTGGGGCTTCTTCTGAGAAGACATGTAGAGGATTGCGCCAGAAGTACGTGCACCTGCAGTAACTGCATATTATTCCCCTGTATGATTACCCTCCTTCCACTCAGAAGCAACTTTTCATAGACAAAATAATCTGGATAGCCTGAAGGCATTTTTTTTAGTATTCAATTGGCACTGAAACACAACAGTGTGGGCACTAGGTGAGTCTTCCTGGGGAGAGGGTTCCAGAGATAGGGCACCATAACTAAAAGTCCTCTTTGCCCAGATGCAACCCATCAAACCTCTTCAGACAGTGAGGCATTCAGATGAAAACAGTTGACCCTGATGCTGGGGTGGGTAACCATGGGCCTGGAGGCTGAAAGCAATCCTCCCTCTGGCTCTCAGCACTCTCCCTGGGATACACTTCTTGCCCAGCCACACCCTTCAACAGCCCAATTACCTCCCAGCTTGAGTATTTTTGCTTGGCTGGCATGTTCCCCTGAACTTTGATCATGCCGCTTGCTTGCCTGGAAAGGGATGTATGAGAAATCTAGTCTACTGTAGAAAAGTAGCATTTACAGTGGTACCTCGGGTTAAGTACTTAATTCGTTCTGGAGGTCCGTTCTTAACCTGAAACTGTTCTTAACCTGAAGCACCACTATAGCTAATGGGGCCTCCTGCTGCTGCTACGCCGCCGGAGCATGATTTCTGTTCTCATCCTGAAGCAAAGTTCTTAACACGAGGTACTATTTCTGGGTTAGCAGAGTCTGTAACCTGAAGCGTATGTAACCTGAGGCACCACTGTATATTTATTGCTCCATCCACCTTTGTCTCTGGCCCTGCCCACCACTAGTATGTCAGAAGATTGGCCACAAAGGAATGTGGTCCTTGGGCCGAGTATGGTTCCCTATCCCTGCCTTTTATGCATGTGCAAGTTAATAGAGGAACACACATTCTTTTTGCTACCTAGGTGTCAGGTAGAAGTACCACCACTTTAAATTGAGCCTAGAAGTGGGCCAAGGGCCAGTGAAGTTTCTAGGTCTGGTTCCAGCTGATATGCTGACAGCTGTATTCTTTCCTATCTACAGTTTCTGGCCCATCTTCAATGGCAGCCCAACGTACAGTGAAATATTGTATATTCAGTGTGACATGGCTAGGGCCTGGATAACTGGTCCAGACTATCTGGAAGAGGTTGCAGTTGGTGCACCAGCCTAAGGTGGTGAAAGGAGTTACATATCTAAAGGATCAGTAAATGATCCAGTTGCATTCTATGACTTCAAATTATTAGCAAGTAACCTCTATTAAAACCTTTTCTTCTTCTTCTTTTGGACAGAGTAATTCCGTGGAAGGAGTTTAAGATCATGCAGCTTTACAACACAGACTATCAAAGCTTCAGCCCTCTAAGCTGTTAGGAAAGCCTCCACATTTTCCTAACAGCTGCCCTAATGAAGCACTTGGCTGTATGTCTTATTGACAGACAGGGATTCATAAACAGAAACTGCACACAACTAATTGTTCCCAGATTTCTTCCATCAGAGATAATGTGATTATATATTACAGGCTTCAATTCAACATCCTACAGGCCTTGCTCCTCTAGTAAACTTTAAGCCAACTTCTGCAGTAGCAAATATTTAGGCAATAGAGAAGTTGGTGTGTGAGAGAGAGAACATGAGGAGTTTTGCTCCACTTGCCAATCAGAATTTGCCATAGTAGCTACAAAAGCCACTTTGAGCAGAATCATATCAGAACAAATGCACAGTATTGAGCTACCAGGCTACAAACAGGACTATAGAGTTCCCTTTTATTTTATTTTGAATGGTGCTAGCCATTCTCAATCTCCAAAATTTCACAAAAACATTTCAGAAGAGGATTTTCTGAGGAAAGCTGTGTGGCAGCTGCTATCTTGTCACAGTTATGATTCATTTGGAGGCCCCACAAAATCTAGCCACATCACAACCAGGGATGGGGCAGAAATCTGATTCGCTTCCTATTTAAAGTTGAACCTACCTCATTCTGAAGAAATACACAAGCCAAAGCACAGCCATCTTTTCAAATTTGTACTTCTCTGAAATTTGCAACACCGCTCTCCAGCCCCAAAAGAATGCATATATTGGGGTATAATGTGCACAAAACGCAACTATTATTGGCAATAACATTGACAGATGCTTTATATTAGGAGGAATTGCTTTGCCAAAAAACGTATATATTAAGGAAAACTGCATACAGATATCAAAATTTGCTGATGAATTTCCATGAGCGCTTTTTAAAATGCTTTGTTCCTTGCAGGGCATCTTTGCCCGGTGGTCCATTGTAGCAGAAAATGGGGAAGTTCTGCCCACATCTTGTTTCTGTGGGGGCCCATGGGACAGAATTCTCCTTTGGGCTCTCACAGGTGGGGGAGGGGAGAGAAGCTTGTATAAGGCTCCACATTCCACAGTTCAGAGGCATTTCACCCTACGAGCTTTCTTGCCCACCCAAAGGCTCAGGTTAAAGCCTCCACTGAGCTTTTGGGTTGCTGGTTGACAGGGCAGGAAAAAAATTCTCTCTCAACCTGATTGGCCCTTTTCCTCACTGAAACATATGGCTTTCTTTTGTTAGGTGGAATAATATTGTGTATGTACGGGGACTGAAATGGCATTAGGCAGGATCAACATAGTGAAGGGAGGACCATAAGGGACCGGAGGAGAGCATTGGCCATGGTAAGCCCTGAGTTTGGGGCAAAGTCCCTGCCTAGCTAGAATACTCACACCGGTTGCTAATGGAACCTTGCCAGCCTGACTTGCACCATGACAGGGTAAGACAGGGTGGGTTTGGCATAGTCCAAACCCAGCAAATCCCATTTCACCAGCAAGGGGCAAATGGAATGATGCACTGATCTTGGCCTGCTGCCATGCCAACTCACAGCCGGCTCACTGCAGTCAATAAAGATTTGGTCTGATTTCATCTCAACATTTGGTGTCCTGTCTGGTCATCTGTTGCTTTTCTTGGTCACAGAATACCCCAGCCAGGGCAAAATAAACTGATGCAGCAATATGGAGAACTGAATTTAAGATTGGAAAATTAGAAACCAACATAGGCATATTCACCCATTCCATCCTCAAATACCAAAAGGGCTGTCACATGGAGGATGGAGCAAGCTTGTTTTCTCCTCCTCTGGAGGGTAGGACTCAAACCAATGGCTCCAAGCTACAATAAACAAGATTCCAACTCAACATCAGGAAGAGCTTTCTGACAGTAAGAGCTGTTTGACAGTAGAAGAGACTCCCTTGGAAGATGGCAGACCCTCCTTCTTTGGAGGTTTTTAAGCACAGGTTGGATGACCATCTGTCATGTATGATCTAGTTGAGATTCCTGCACTGCAAGGTGTTGTACTAGATGTCCCTTGTAGTCCCTTCCAACTCTACAATTCTATGATTCTATATTTTGAGATGAGTGAAATGGATGAGGACTGGTCCTTGCCAATTCAAGGTAGTCCTATAACCAGGGCAGCCAAGAGGCAGGCACAATGGGTACTAAGGTACTTGGCCCGCAGACAGCAATGGTTCCAGTTTTCCTTTTTTTAAAGAGGGAGAAAGTAGGTCTCTAGCTCTCCTAGAAAGAAAGTGATGAAGCAAAATGGGTAGGTACCCTTATAGGTGTTTTCTGAGGGATAAGACAGCCTGACTAGACCCACCTTTCAGTGTTTTTAACTAACGAGTGAAGTCAGAGCTGTGATTCAGGAGAAAGTTGTTTGGGCAACAGCAGACAGGAATCCCTGGGGTCCCAAAGTGCTGCTTTAGTGAACATTTCCTGCTTTTATCTCATATTTTAGTCTGTGGAATCTCAGTAGTTTGCCCTTCCATTTTTCTTAGCTTGTGATGAGGTAATCTGAGATCAGGTACTCTCTAGAAGTTATTTTCTGCAGCTGCTGCTACACAATAAGAACAAGTAGATGTTGAACCATCAAAGACTAACAGCAGATATCGCCCAGAACCAAAAGATCAGTATTGGGACCTGTGCTTTTTAACTCCTTCCTAACCAATCTAGATTTAGGAGTGAGCAGTTAGGTGGCCATGTTTGCTAATGATACTAAATCGTTCAGGAGCCTTCTCAATCTCCAGATAGTATGGGAGGAGATCTCAGAGAGTCTGGAGCCTCAGAGAGCCACTGTCAACCAGTGTAAACAATACTAATCTAGTCTGACTTGATATAAAGCATTTTTCTGTGCTTCTGTTTGTTTAACTGTGCAGCATGACTGCTGCTTCCAATGTCAAAACATTGAAAGGTTTTTTTAAAAACCAAAAACCCACCATTACTTATTTGGTTTTACAGCTTGGGCATGTCACTTACATTGTTTCTGTTTAACTGCTGTAGAAGCCATCCCCAATCTTCATAAAATCACTCGCCCACCCCCCTGGTGAATAGGACAGTATTAATATGCTTATGAATGATGGTGGTGTAATACTTGACTGCACGGCACATCAGAGGAGGAAGAACGCCATGCTTTGCAAGGCATTCCTTGTTACATTAAACTGTCTTAGACTTGCAAACTTTAGATAACTCCAGAGAGGCCATCTGATCATTCTTAAAACTGGTAGTTTCAGGAGTTCAGCTGCAGGAGCTCAAAGGGGACTATCAAAGGAAGTAGGGACAGCTAATAAGCCACTATTAATACATTTTTATCCCTCAAGCGAATAAAAATAGCTGAGGAGGAGACCCAGGCTCAATAATTTTTCCAAGTGCTTCAGTTTTTCCTCTATTGACTTTTAATTAAGCTTAGCCAGGATCGTGGGCCTGTCATTCGAGGAACTTTTCCGTAAAGAAAAAAGGAGCTTGCTCCCCAGGTGGGTTTTCTCCCAAGTTTCTCAGGGTCTAGCCACAATATATGCTTGGCATCCATGACAAGGTTGTCAAAAATAATAGCTAAGGAATTCACTGTCTGTCATTCTGAAATAATTATGTATGGGGCTTTACTTGCACCCTAGATGGATTATACGTTTCATTGAGAATATATATGCAACCTTTAAAAAAAAAAGTAATTCATGGAGGGCATCACTGAGATTAGCAGCCAAATGAGGATGGCGGGGAAAGCAGAGCATCTGTTGATGTGCATGTTAGCCATGCGTAGGTTAGAGGGGGGCCCTGTCATTCAAAAGCCCATTAATTGCAGAAGGCATTCATGTTTTATTAGCCCCTTTATCAGGAATTAATCACTCACTTTGATATAAAATGCAGGCTTGCAAATGAACTGTGGAAACTGTCCCTCAGATTTGAGCTAGGTATCAGGGTTTCTTTAGAACCATAGGAATCTGCGCATGACACAACCCATGCAGGATGGCCTCTGCATTGGGAAAAGTGGGCAAATGGTTGTTCTAGTTTTTTAAAGTAGTGTTTAAAACAGTCCCCATCTAGCCACAGTAATGATAGGAACGGAAAAGCAAGCTGTACTCACTGATGTTCTTCAGGTGCATAGCTGGAATAGAAATGCAAAACAGGATGTTCCTGTTCAGTAAATATTATCATTTTTATTCACTCATTAATTAAGTTGCTTAATTGGTGCTGTCAAAAGACTCTCAAGTTTGTGACTAAGTTGAGCACTGTTTTGATAGTCGTGGAAGAAGCAAAAGACAATGTTTCCAGGTTGGTTCTGTACTTTAAAGTAAAAAGAGTTCGGCAGTTGGCGAGTATAAAAATTGACACTCGACATGTGGGTCTGAACGTGTGGGTCCGTCTCTCTTGCTGCATTTCTCTAAGAAAAGGTATTTGTGCATTTGAAAATTTATTTACTGGATTAAAAGGCTGCTCTATAACAAAAAGTTCTCAGGGTGGCTTAAAACATAACAAAAGTTAAAAATTCAGTTACAATTACAATAGAGATAAAGTACAATGCAGCATAAACCTTAAGAAGTGGGTAATAAAAAGTAAACTAAAACAGATTTAACAGGCTAAAACAGATTGAAAAGGCCAGAAAAGATTTTTTTAAAAACTAAAAAAAAACTTCACTCAAAGGAAACGTTGGGTACCAGGTGAGCCTCTCTGTGGAATGTATTCCATAACTTGGCAGCCACTGTTGAAAAGACCTCAGTCCCAAAGCTCCTGGAGAAGGGCATCTGTCTGAAGATCTCAAGATCCTTGTAGGTGTATGTGGTGAAAGCTGAGAAAGCCAGAGAGCTTGTGGACAAGACCTTCATGGATGTGATAGCTATGCCCCACTTCTAGGATGACAACTCCTCTGCTGTCATGGAGGTTGTCATTCTGAGGGGAAGGGAAATGATCTCTTAGAAGGGAGCCATTCTTTGAGGAATAGGCAATTATCTTCTCATGCCAAGAATACATATCCTGGGAGTGAGGGGATCCTAGTAATGGTTTGCTGGGGCAACGCAGCCAGATGGGCAGGGTATAAATAATAACATTGTTGTTGTTGTTGTATCTTTAGGGACATAAATATCTTGATTTTGTTTTGGGCATGCAGACCAGATAGTGACTTGCCTGCTTGACATCAGGGTTGTGGATGTCATGTGTCATCTAGATAACTTGGTATTTAGTGCTGGGAATACGTCAGTAGATGTTGGCACCAATGGCATGGGGAAATGTACTAGTGCAAACCTGTAAGCAGAATTTAGATTGCTAGGTAGGAGGTTCAAAGCTAGAACTTTCAAGGTAACTGCCACTGAAATGTTACCCTTTCCAGGTGCAGGGCTGGCTAGACAGGTACAGCTTAGTGGCCTCAATGAAATGGTGGTAGTGGGAAAGGGGGGTTGGATTGCTTAGGTAGTGCATAACATTTGGGACAAGTTATTAAAAAGACTCCTCTTGAACCAAGAGTATTGGTGCTGAAAATCAAGAAAGTGGCAGAGCAGTGTTTAAATTTGGGGGAGGGGGAACCAACAGGAGCTGAGGAGAACCCATTTAGATGGTCACCAACTTGGATGGCTTTAAAAGATTAGACATGAAGGATAAGGATGTCATTGGCTACTAGCCACAATGGCTAGGGTATACCTCTAGTACTGGAGGCAGTACGCTTCTGAATACCAACTGTTGAGCATCACAAATGGGGAGAGTGCTTTGCACACGAGTTCTGTTTTCTAGCTTTCCACAGACATCTGACTGGCACTATGAGACTAGGATGCTGAATTAGATAGGCATTTGGCTTGATCCAGCAGTGCTCACCTTAAGTTCTCATTTCTAATAATCTTTTTGAGGCTATCTGAGCCAGTAGTCATCACCACATGTTGTGGCATCAAATTCCATTTGTTAACTATGCACTAAGTCATTTCATCGAGCATTGAGCATTTTCGGGTTGCGCTCCGTGGCGACCTGGAAGTAACGTAACATGTTACTTCCAGGTTTCCCACTCACGCATGAGCAAACGCTCAAAATGATGTCACGCGCATGCGCAGACGTGGGTTGCGTTCGCTTCAGGATGTGAACGGGGCTCCGGAATGGATCCCGTTTGCATCCAGAGGTACCACTGTATCTGGAATCTATAACCAGCCAATGTCATTCAATTTGATCTTGAAGTTGCTGTGCCCAACTAGGGTTCCCTCCTCCTTCCACAAAATTTTATTTAGTGAATAGCTATCTTCATGCAAGTCGGCATCAGTTTGACATTGCTTTAAGAGAGACGGAATTTGCAACAGAGCAAAAAACAGTAGGTGAAGGCCAGGAAGTCATTGAGAAATAGGATTTTTTTATAATAAAAAAGAGGGGGGGAAAGAAAACTCAGACTTCTTAAATTTCCACATGAAGGTTAAGTAGTTATTTATAGAAGTCCAAGAGATTCCTGGGATAGCTCTGTGTGCGTGCTTGCACATGTCTATGTGTTTATCCAACAGGAAGACAAAAGATCAGTTTATGAAACCACTCAGCTGCTATTTCATTGGTGTAATTGATGCTCCATAGCCTGTGTATTATCATTTCTGTCATTACTCTGTGAAAATCATTTTTATGCAAACTATCCCCCCCCCCTTTTAATCTAACTTTCCCCACAAGGGCCTGGAAATGGAAATGGGCTCAGGCCATGTCAGTCAACACAATTATAAATATATATTTTCCCCTCAGAAGGATTATTTTAAGCTCTTTTAGGAATGCATCATTTCTAATACACTGTGCTGATGAATAGCCAGCACTTAGACCACACTGTTCATACAACCCAGGGAGTTATGTGTGTGGTAGGATGGTCAGATGTCCTCAAAACCCAGAGACACTATTGTAGGGGCTGTAAATCTTAGGCCTGAGGGCCAAATGTGGCCCTCAGGACACTCTCCAGGGTGCAGACCTCCTCCCTAGTCACACATCTTCTCCCTAGGCTGTACCCCTGGAATGTATCTATGAATTCTGATCATGCCTTTTGCTTGCCTGGATGAAGGATTGTGTTTGTGTAAAAACTAGTTTGCTGTAGAAAGGAAAAATTCCGTCCTCTTTTGCCTCTCACACCACCCACCAAGTGGTTTCCCAGAAGGAAATGTGACTGGAAAATGTCCCCTTCTTGACACCCGTCTGTCTTGAGAGACAATCAAGTGCGCCTCCAGGGATGAAGTCAAACTGCTGCATTAGCAGCCCCGAAGTGACCTCCTGGGCAAAGTGTATGGAGATCCTAGGCTGTCCAGATGACAGGACCCCCCTCTTGGCCTTGCTGATGTGGTCCCAAGAAAACAAGAGCAATATATTTGGCATGATCTTGGGAGTTGCCAGAAGGAGGTATACAAAGCGCCATCCAACTGTCTTAGGGACTCCACTCCAAATTTGTGTAGGATTTACTCCTTAGCCTTTTCTTTTCTCAAAGATAACCCAAAGGCAGCGGAGGTTTAGGATCAGTTTTTCTTCTCCTAGATGGGCTACCTTCCAGCATCGACAAGCCCCATCTGCCCCTCACTTCCCTCTACAGCAGGCATAGGCAAACCTGGCCCTCCAGATGTTTTGGGACTACAACTCCCATCATCCCTAGCTAACAGGACCAGTGGTCAGGGATGATGGGAGTTGTAGTCCCAAAACATCTGGAGAGCCGAGTTTGCCTATGCCTGCTCTACAGCATGTGCAGAAACCACCTTTTTGACCATTGGACCTACTATTGGTCTCATCTGCTCAGTCTTCCCCTGCAAGGGAAGTCCCTCACTCACCAAGGATTTGAGACCCATTGGCTTCCCTCACCTGGTTTAGCCAGCCAGTCGAAGTCGTTCCTCAGGTGTGGCTGCTGTCACATGCTGATAACTTGTGGGAGCCACAGGTGAGAGCTAAGTACAGGATAGGGACCCAAGGTGCACAAACTACCCCAGAAGGAGCACGACCTGTCTCCCACCAGAAGTACTAACTCTCCCTTAACATCCCATACCTACCCTCCCCAAAATGTACCCTATCCCTGCACTATTAGCATCAGTCTTTGTAGGACTCATCCCACCCTCATAATTAACATGTATGTGCCCGCCTTAACTGTCTGGATTGTTCCAGTGGCTTGAGGTATATGCATTCTTTGCAATTGCAAGTTGGTGTGGTACTGGGCCCCTCCAATATTTTTCATAAAGACAGATGGCCCACGTAAGCCATCAACCCCTGCTAGCACGGCCTTATCAACTGGGACTGATGGAAGTTGTAGTCCCAAACATCAGGAGAGCACCAGGTTGGTGACGGGAGCTCTAACCTTTTGATTGGACCTCTCTGTGCATGGTATGAGTGCGGGGCATGCAGATAAATTCATGTTGCAGAGAAAGTAACTATATATTAATGTTTCCCCACTAAAGTGGCAATAAGCAGTACACTGGCAATGCGGACTATGTAAACGCTTGTTGCGGCTAGTGCAAAGTTGGCAGGTTTGTTTTATTGCTTACAAATATGAAGTGGCATCAGTAGGGATAGGAATTCTGTTTTTAAGGTCAGGTTTGAAATGAAACCAAGCTGGGTTAAGAGGCTTTTGGCCCCACTGAGGCCTAGATCACACTTTAATGTGTGTCTGAGTTGAAGATGGGGTCACAAGGTGAAACAGAGTTCAACCATAAGTTGACTGATAGCTCTCTGGGACGGGTGGGGATGGTGGGGGGGGGGAGAAGAGAAGGATGTCTAGACTCAAGAAAAAAAGTCACTGGAGGTTCATCCCGCCTGAGAGAAATTCCTCTCAGCAGTAGCTATCCCATTGATGAATTGACCCATGGCCCTGAGAGGGAGCTGGCAGTCTGCAGTCACTTGTCTCCCACAGATGTGATATAGTTGCTTAACAGATGCGTTCTGCCAAGCCCCATTGTTCTGCAAAACAGCAGCCACACACAGGGTCTTGCCCAGATACTCCAATGCCCCGCAAAGTAAAAGTCACAAAATGCAATAGTGAGCACCAGAGCAGTCATATCCCTCATGCTTCTTTCTTTCTTTCTTTCTTTCTTTCTTTCTTTCTTCACTATATCTTCCCATGTTTTTTGTGCAGGGGGAGGCAGGGATTCAGAGTTTTTATTTTATCTTCTCTCAGGTTTTCTTTTGTGAATTGAATTCAAAAGTTTATTTTTCACCTTAAGGTATTCTCCCTCCTGCCTTTTAGGACAAAGACCCCACAATGTGGCTCACAAAAGAAGAAGGAAAGAAATGGGATTAAATACATTACAGCAAATATATATTTACTCTGAGAGCAATCCATAAAAGCCATTAAAAAACAGCAACGGAGAAACAGCTATAAAACCCAGGAAACAGCTTGGTGTAATAACATTTTATTTTTTTTAGGATCCATTTACAAATCGTCAAATGGAGGGGACAGATAGATGAAGTTTTCAGCGGAGTTCCAAATGTAAAATCAACTGAACGAGGGAATATCCAGCAGGAAAATGAAAAGTTGCTTAATCCAAACAGTTAAAGTCTGAACATCCCCAGGCTTTACTCCCACCCAAAGCAGGGGCAGGTGTTCTGCAGCCCTCCAGGTGTTCGATTACAGTTTCTGTCATCCCTGGGCTGTTGGGATTCGATCTGACATCTGAAGGCCACAGATTGACCACTCTTGCCATGGATGAAGGCAAGAAGTGGGGGTGCTTAGATTCCCCACCCCAAATCCATGGGAAGTGGACATGAATGGCACTGTCCACAAGTGGCACGTAAATGCAATTTTATCTGGGGAGGGGGAGAAAAATTAACCACTGTAAAATTAAAGTTTCTCAGAGTGTTAATTTTAGCTGCACTGTGATTTTTCTGATTGATGATAAAAATGCTTTGAATTCTGTTAAAGGGGGGGAAATTCATACTTAAAAAAATAACAACACAGACAAAATTAGATAGACGCATCCAAGATGATTATTTTCTCTTCCTTAAGAGCCATGATGGATCAAAGCAAGAAAGGAGATATCTCAGAACTGACACATCTCTAAAAATTTCATGATTGTCTGTATTTGATGTGACACGTCACCAGACTGTATGTCAAATCTGGAAAAAAAATCTTATATAAATTTCAAGATGCAGAGTTTGGTTAACTACATTTGTGATGGGTGGGTCTGCAGGATTTGAAATCCTGCCTTGTTCTCAGTCATTTCAAACAAATTGGATTTCTATTCTTATTCAAACCTATGCATTTTATTCATTTATTTAAAATATTTCTAGGCTGGCTTTCCAGGTCAAACCCTCTCAAGGTGGCTTCCAACTTACAAATCACCATAAAAATTATCAGTGAAATGCCATTGAACAAGCACTTGCCAAAAAAACCCAAAACCACCCATGGAAATACAAGCCCAGCATAACAACCCTGAAATTAAATCAAATCTTCTTTGTTGAAACAGCACCAAACCAAACAGTGGTATAATGAAAACTTACGTAAAAACAATTTTAAACAAATGGGCCTGAAAAGTTAACTTGTATATGTAAGGAAGAAATTGATTACAATTAGCTGTTGTCCTACTGAAGGGTTATACTATAACAAAAATTTGTTTTGAATGCTCTGGCTAGTGCAAACACCACTCAGATGGAAGAGGCTCCTAGTATTCCAAACAATCTTTTCGATTATCCAGATGATATAAACACCAATGGTCCCACTTTCCTAGGATTAGGAATCTCCATCCTTAGGAATTGCAACAAT
This sequence comes from Podarcis liolepis, assembly GCF_965112155.1. Taxonomy (NCBI): domain Eukaryota; kingdom Metazoa; phylum Chordata; class Lepidosauria; order Squamata; family Lacertidae; genus Podarcis; species Podarcis liolepis. Next base: position 55,252,335 of record NC_139560.1, on the reverse strand, counting down.
ATTTGACAGGATTGAAAATAGTGCTCACAAACACAGAGGCGTCTTGTTCTTTGCACACGTGCACCCACCCTCCTGCCAGCACTGCCACCAGAACAATACACAGAGATAATTGATAAAGAAGTATTACTGAGATATTATGGTTTTCTTATGAGAAGAAAAGATACATCAGTTAGCACACACAATCGTGCCAACCATGTGGCACTGCAACCTGCAAAGAAGTCATGTCTGGGGGCCCTGCTTCTCAGTTTGCTGAGTGACACCCTGGAAGCCTCCTCCAAATTCCTGCCATCAGGGCATCTCAGATAGCCCCTGCCTCACTCCACCTCTTTCTTCTCCCAGTAAGAAGCTCTCTGTGCTCATATTGCTGGCTGTGCGACTCAAGGAATGGAACCTTCGGATCTGTATGGATGCCGTGCGCCAGGCCTCACAATCCCAAACCTATGCAAGGGTATTCTTATAAAATGAGTTTTCTTTTGTGCCAATACAGCCTTGATTTGACAAGCTGGCTTTTCCTCTGACAAAATAACTGCCCTGTTTTGAAGTGCAACCTTCAAATGGCACAATTTAGTTTTCACTAAATAAACCAATGCCATTTCTGTGCTGTCTGTGTCTGAAAGCAGGTCTTTTGAAAACTACCTAGTATCAATAAGAAAACCCAACAGGTTTTCAAGGTTGTGGTTAAACGTGGTTTCATTTAGGTGAATTGAGTGTCTATAGCATGGGGGACATTGGGTCTACAAATGAAGAATTTTTATGTGGAGTCTATAGAAGAACTCCTCATTCACAGACCAACCAAACAGTTATGCTAGCACAAAATTTATCCAGGCAATGTAACTTCCCTGTCATCTCTCTCCGCACAACCCCATCTGCCCATAAATATGCTCTAGATTGTTGAGGGAACCCGTGGGCCCATGGGCAACTTTATCATACCCTCAGTGTGCCCAGAAAACTCCCAGTTTCTGGCCCCACCAGCTACTTAACACCAAAACAGCTGGTGGAGAGAAATGTCCATAGCATTCCATAGTCCCTGCCCCCTTCCAGGGAGTACAGGTTTGCTCCCTTTAATATATAGATCTATAATTAGGCTGTGATATACAATATGTTCTGCTGATGCATGGGAAGTTATTTCTTCAGAAATAGGCATTTAAATAAAACAAATGCACAGATGCTTCCAATGAGACTTCACCATCCCCTTTCTATCCTGAAGCCATAATATTGTTGCCTATTTGTTGTTATTTTTTAATATATAGTCCCTATATGGAACATTTTTCTTTCATTTCCATATTCCAGAAAAGTCATTTTGCTATTTATGGGGTCAGATCACTACTAATATGATTTGATGGCACATAAATAGTAATATGAATTTTTATGTTGTCTCCTGCTTCTGTAGAGGAGGGCTTTTTGTTTTGTTTTGTTAAGAAACATTATACTACAGCCTTGTATTAAATTCTGATAATTTCCGGGGGTTATCAGTGTAATATATGGGTGGAAGACAGCTACTGTGATGCTGTTGTCAGCCCAAAACCTTGCTTTCAAATGTGTGTCCATAGCCCTGCATGGCATAAATCAAGACAGGTTTCTAGCCAGCCATAGATCTTCCCTCTGACTTCAAATATTTTTATAATCATGGGTGCAATATGGGACACTAGGGACATTTAGTAACTAGAACTGGAATCAGCTAAACATCAGGAAAAAATAGCAGTGGGTTTCCTATCAGATTTCTGTGATGCAGCTATCTGTATGGATTACTTTGAGGTACCTGGCCAGAGTTTGGGATTTGAGAAAGGCGTCTCAGCAGCCCAGCAATGCATGTCCATGGGAACTAATGGTGCAACCATTTCCTTAAGTTTTCTGAATGGTTAACCCACTTGCTAACACCTGCAGCTGCAGACATCTGACCTTTCTTATCTCCTCCACCAATCTGTCACAATACTCAAATATGCTGACTATAGCTGAAGAAAATGTAAGCATACTAAAACTGTTTGTCTTTAAGGTTCCTTTATGGCTAGGAATCGGGGCAATCCCCACACCCAGCTAAGGATGTTGGAAACCAGGTGTCTTATGTGTGAAGAACAACTTCAGTTTGAAGCATAGACTATAAATGTCCCAAAGATGAGAGAGAGATGAGTTTGGGCTCTGTACGCTAAATGCATTTTGGAGATGTCTCCCTGAGATCTGATATGAGAGCAGTGAAGTCTGGCTGTCTCTGGGAGTGTTAAAGCTGTGTGCCACCTGCGCTCAACCTGTATTTCTGTATAGAAATGCAACTATTATAAAATACCAATAAGCCTTCGTCCAATGGCAACCAAACCAGGAACCTCTCACCATTCAGAAAAATGGGGTGAATGTAGCGTCCAGATTTTCCCGGACATCTAGACGATTTCCTCCCAGACATATGGCAACCCATGTTGGCAGTGTCATTTTTGCTGATTTCCCTCAGATATAGATCAATTTCTTTGAGATTTTGCAAAAAAAGAAAAAAGAAAAGCTCAGCAATTATGGGCAAAACTAAAAAAAAACTCTCAGTGACATTTCTGTCCAGATTTTCACTTTTTGAAATATTGCGACCCTAGTGAATGTAACAGTGGTGTGCAAAGTGGGACTGTGTTTTATTGGCGAGGGATTGTGAGCTGGTGGTGTGACTGCCCCAGGGTGGAAGGAGGAACAGAAATACCCTTAGAACAAATGAAGATGTTCCAGCCATTCCCAGAAAGTCTCAAATAAAAAATGGAAGCCTCCCATGTGCAGATTGTGGAGACGCAACGTGAGGAGATAACAGCTTTGTTTTATCATATGATACAAGCTACTACTGCAATGTTTCATGTGTCCATGAGAAAACAGGTGAGATAAAGTACAGCCATGAAATGTGGACGCCACTGAACGTAAAACATGGAAAGGAAGATACGTCTACAGAATGCTCTTCTTCGCTGTATTCAACAGGAATCAAGGCTTCTCTCCAAGGTTAGCAGTGATAAAAACTGTGATTGTCAACGGCTTGCTCAATCTGCTCTGCTCTCCTCAGCATGTTTGGTTTGTTTCAGAGTCCTGCCAGGGATATGAACCCCTCGCTTACTCAAAGGCTAGAACTTAAGGGAGAGAGCGCAGTTAACAAATTGCAGGAGCTGGTAATTTTCTGCAATAAAGTGCAAGGGGTGGGTTTCCCTGTAAATATGTTTTTTTAAAAGAAAAGAAAAAAAGAAGAAACGAGGCTCTGTGTTTCTTAAACTCTGCAACTCATCAGTGCCTTTCAACAAGGCTAATGTCAGGTCCTGTGCAGTATTCCTTATTTTTCAGAAAGCTGTTTCCTAAGGTCCACATGATATTGTAAGTGGAATAACATGACTCAAAGTAGTTGTGCCAGATGTGATGTCCCCTGTTGCAGCCTCAAATAGACTGCGAATGAAGAAGGCATGCTCCATTAATTTCCAGTGGAGTGAGGAATGCATTACTTCTTCACCATTCCCTCAATATTTCTGAAGAAAACCTCTCATACTCCTGGCTTTGTTTTCTTTTGTTCAGGAAGTCTTGCATTACAGCTTGGTTCACTATTTGCATTCTTCCTTGCTTCAACACACAGACACACACACATCGTCAAGCAAGTACTTGGAATCTCCTGTAATGCTCAGTATTATGTAGCCGTTTTTACCTCCTTCAGGTGATTAAGCCCACAGCTTTTTAGCAAATATACAGAGCAGGTTTGATACATAAATCTTCCTCTGTAATTGCTTTTAAAATGCTGGAACCACTTTCAGATGCTGTCATACATTTCTTAGGTGGTGGCCTCCTTCTTTTAGTGCCACCAGTAAATCAAAATTCACACAACCGCTCCCCCTCAACTCGAGACATTTGTACAGGGTGAACTAGTTTTCTGTGTGGTCTTCCTGACAGGATTTTGGTGGTGCAGATTAGAAAAATAATAATCTGAAAACACCACTCAAGGTGTTGGTCGTATCCCAGATACAGGCTACAATTCTAGTATGTGTTTACTCCTGGGAATGTTCTCATGAGGCTGAGGTGTTTCCTCCTAAGTGAAGCATGTAGGAGTAGGCAATGATTGCAGTCACCAAGTTACTTGCTTGTAGGGTTCCCTTGGATGGCTACAGACAGTTACTGTAAACATCTCAAAAAAATCTGCTTCCTCTATTACACAGAAATTTGTGTTTCCAGTTATTGTACCAGCATATCATACAGCAGACACCATGCTGGGGAACTCTGGTTACAACTCAGAACTCCATTAGCCATTGCAGACCAAGCCCAAATTCATTCTGAATTTCACTGGCCTATAATCTTTGGAACCAGCTCCCTTTTTGCCAATTTTCCTGCTGTGTCCTTTCGTCACACTTTTCCAAACTTATCAAGTTGCAGGTGGGAAAGAGAAAAGCAGCAGAGTCTAAATCTGATTGGTGAAAGGATTGGTGTAAAAGTAAGCTCTGGAAAGTATAGATTTTATTATCATTACTCACTGACTCGAATGAAGAGTTTCATTTAAAAAAGAGAAAGTTCCTGGAGTTAAGCTGGTAGTTGTTTCTTCACTCTTCAGTTACAACTTCTGAGCATGCTCAAAACCTCCACTGACAATGGAATATCTTGGGAATTAAAGTTTTCATATCCCTCAGACTACTTTAGGAAAAATTAAAAACTAACACTGTCCCAGAGTTCCTGTTGACAATGGAGGATTTGAGCATGAGCTTTCATCATGGAAGATAGAAAAGTAGGGACAGCAATCTGTGTTTGCAAGCCTTGCCAGCCCCCACAACCTGCAGGTTTGGGGAAAATGGGGGAAGAAGAGAAACTGGCAAATGACAGCGTTCGTGATTGTGGATATATTTTCCTGGGCTGGGTGCCTTTTCCACAAATTCTGCACACACTCACAAACACCATCCAGACACCCAATTAATTTCTCAAGATAGATTATTAGATTATATTATGATATTGTTATTATGACATGGTTATGATATTGTTATTAATAATAATTTCAATTTTATGCCGCTTTATATTTTTAAGAAGAAAAAAAGCAAAGCAGTTTAGAACCTACATTACAGCATCTAACAAAACAATACAGAACAAAACATTATGGAAGAAAGTCAAGCATAAAGTATATGCAAAGCAGCATAAATAACAAGAAACTAAAATATTATCTTAATAATTTCAAAATGAAACATCACAAAGGAGGTCAACTACAGAATGCACATTTAACATAGCATGGTTACAAAAAAAAATATCCTTAAAATTTCAGAAGAAAACATTGCTGAAGGAAATTACATATAAAATGCACATTTAAAACAGCATAATTGGCAAGAAAATAAAATGTTATCATAAGCAAAGAGCATATCTGCTGCTTTTGCTGCCAGTCCTGCCAATATTGGGTGGTTCATGAAGGGCAGCAGCTGTGGAAACTCAGGTTCAATGACCGTGGTTTGCACTAAGAGGCAGCCAATATGGTCTCTGGCTTCTTTAACAGCCTGAGCTTTTGTAGCTAGAGTCAGTCAGGGTCCCGCCCTCCCAAGCCAGGTCTGCAAGTCTTCCAGGACTCACACCCAAGATGGGTTTCATCCAATCTCTACTTTTAATTCCTGCACGTTTGAGCCCTGGGGTCAGGCCTGACTCTAGTGTACTGTGCTGCTGCCTATTCTGTGGTTCAGTAGACCAGAGGCAAACCTCACCAAGGCACAGGGAGGTGGGGCACGAAATCACCACCAATTACAGTTGAACAGTTTTGGAGCACCCATGCCTGCTAAACCATGGCTTTGCCTACACCATTATTTTCTCAGGTGTGTGATACCTTGGGAAACTTACAGAAAGTTGCCCATGGAATTTCTATTTACTTTTTGAAGGCTTCTAATAAGGACTGAAGGGACGCGGGTGGCGCTGTGGGTAAAACCTCAGCACCTAGGACTTGCCGATCTTCAGGTTGGCGGTTCGAATCCCCACGGTGGGGTGCGCTCCCGTCTTTCGGTCCCAGCGCCTGCCAACCTAGCAGTTTGAAAGCATCCCCGGGTGCAAGTAGATAAATAGGGACCGCTTACTAGCGGGAAGGTAAACGGCGTCTCCGTGTGCTGCGCTGGCTTGCCAGATGCAGCTTGTCACGCTGGCCACATGACCCGGAAGTGTCTGCGGACAGTGCTGGCTCCCGGCCTCTAGAGTGAGATGAGCGCACAACCCTAGAGTCTGGCAAGACTGGCCCGTACGGGTAGGGGTACCTTTACCTTTACCTTAATAAGGACTGAGTACCCATCAAACATTGTTAAATCTAAGGAATCTGCAACTACAGAAGTCTACTAACTAAATAAAGGGCAATTGTAATGACATGGGAATACTATGGTTATTAGAGTTTTAAATTGGAAATGTTATCATCTGGAATTTAGGCTTGGGATTATTTTGACATACCACTGTTAGCTATTTGCAGACTAGTTGCACTACAGAGAGCTTGCTGGGTAGACCACACATTACAAGGAATGCAAAATAACTTTAGCTAGGCTTTAATAACGAAAACAAAAACTCCTTTTACATTAATTATAATATATCACTAAGCATAACCCATCTACCAACCCAACCACCAGGGTACTGAGAGAGCTAGGTGCTGCTCTTTATATACTATACCCAATTGCTGACCAGCTTAATTAACACAACTTAACAGCACCTGCTATACTGCTTCACAGCTGTAAGACTAGGTCACGTTATTTGCTCTGGCCCTTCAAGACATACACATCTTGTGGAACAATAATGAACCTTCAAATTTAAAGAGACCATTCAACAACCACATCACTGTTCAATGCCTCTACCATACAAAAGATGCAAACAGTAGTATCTGTGGTCACTTGGCAGCCCTAGAGTACAATGAGAAGGTTGAGGGATCTGTTTCAGTGAATCTGTTGTTCTTTAAACTTTACTCATTGCCATTTCAATCAGTCCAAGTCTGAAGCAGGTTAAGGAATTGCTGTTTTTAGCATAACGTAAGCAAGCTCTGAAGCAATGTCTTCAAAATATGTAGAAGCATCCCATTCTATATATAAAATATTCATTTATAGAACTACCAAAATGCATCAAGCAACTGAGCAGCAAAGTTTTCTTCTTATTCCTATGACCCTCAATCAAGCTTTCAAGTCAGCTAGAAAATTTGGTCCAGTTCCTCAGCTTGAAGGGAAATTGATTTACAAGAGACATGGGCATTTATACCAGCTGAAGACTTGTACAACATGTTTAATATTACATCAATGCAATGAAACTGTTTATACAGCAGGTTTCTTAAATCAACTGAACTGAGCAAGTGATATGGGTTTAATCCCTTTTGGCTTACATTTTATCCAAGAGTTGATCAGAACTTCATCAAATAAAAGCTGCAGTCCTAAGCATGTTCCAACTTGGAAAGCAAATTTCATTAAAATACGTTCAAAGTACAGGTGAGAAATATGGTCTGATCATAAATACAGTGCAATTACATTAATACAAATTACCTTGAAAACTCAAAACATCTGAATTGTTAAAGGCACAAGGTTGAAATATGCCTCTCAAGCGAACATCCTGGATTGGCTCTATTTCAGTAAGTTACCCTGGGTTCACCCTTCACCTGTGAAAATAGTGACTGGTAGCAGATCTCAAACAATTTAATCTCCAATTATTTTGAGAACACATAAGAGCTTTCCAAATGTGACATATTCATCATTGTGTTTTATCTAGGGGAGAAACCTTATGAACTTGATCCTGGCTGGCCCCTAGGACCATTCACATGAGGATCCCAGCTTACTGGAGTATTTTTTGAGCGAATCCTGAATTATATTCAGTTTCAGCCCTGGAAAAAAATTAAATGTTTGGTGTTAACCCTTCCACGGGAAAATGTTCAACTCATTGTATGGCCATAAAGGATTGCATCCAAACTGGTTGAGTTTCAATGATCTCTCAGGGATTCTGCCCAATTTGGTGACTCGCTATAAAAGGTCTAGGATGAAAAAGAACATGGGGATATCCTCAGTTTTCAAACGTCTCCGTTGATGAACATTTCGGTTTTCAAACACCGTAAACCCGGAAGTAAATGCTTCCGTTTTTGAACACGCCTCGGAAGTCGAATGGCTTTCCCCTGAGTGTATATGTTATTTTTCTCAATTTTCTCTATTAAATTTGCAGGCCACCCTTTGCACCTCGGTTTTGGAACTCTAACGGTCTTCTGGAATGGATTACGTTTGAAAACCAAGGTACCACTGTAGTTGGTATGCCTTGGATTAATTGATGGTTATCAGCTCAGCTTTGTGCATGAGCAAGACTCCTCTTTTTGTCTTTCATCTGGCCAGTAGCAGTAGGCAAGCTTAAGCTGGCAGGCTCCTTTTTGGAGGGGCAGAATGAATCTTTACAGATGGTCAAGTACAGAAGATCTGTCGCCACAGAAACTAGATACTGGATATTCTTCTGGAAGGTGTTTAACTTCTCACTGATAACTAGTGATACTTGAAGTGCCATCTCCTCTGACCAAAGCCTGCCTCATCACTTAGATTAGCAGCTGCAGTAGCCAGAGACCATGTTCTCCTGCCCTCTGAAATGGTGCAGGTACTTACATAAATGAAGGAACCTATGCTGTGGAATTTTCACCCCAGCAGACTGTCTTATCTTTCTTGGTGCTGGCCTTCTGGCTGTTGACAAAAACATTTTCAATTGCAGGAAGTATTTGGGAAATAGAGTAATTAAGCTGCTTATTGTCTGCTGTTGCTTGTATCAGCGATGATTTGCTGTGTTTAATGATTAATATGTTTAGTGTTAATTTGAATCTGCTAGCCACTTCTGATATTTTATGAATAAAATGGTGATATAGAAGTGCTTTGAATAAATGGATGGAACGGCAGAGATAGCTCGCTAGCTAAATAGAGGCTTGCCATTAAATAGTATTTTGGAGTATAATTATGTTCCTTTATGTATTAAATAGGAGAGAGGTGGCTAGATTATCATGTTTTGGGGCACTAAAAAATTAATGTCAAAGCATGAGGAATTCTATCAAATGATTTCTAGTCTGATAGTATAATCCTTCTTTCTCCATTTATTATCCTATTTATAATCTTCTACTAACCTTTATGTTACCATTTTCTCCCAGCACTTACTCAAATAGGGAACCTGAACTTAAATCTTTCCCTGGGGCCTATCAAAGATTTAGGTAGCCCTGGCTGTAGTTATGGCCTTCCTTTATTCAAAAAAGGAAAAAAAAGGTATGCGGATTTATTCTTGGCTAGAAATGCTCTTTCCCAAACATATTCAGAGTGCTACAGGCACATTTGAAAAGGCCTCGCTTCCTGTTTCTGTATGGGTCCATGAACTCGACACTGAGAAAATAATCTGATTTTTTTCTCAATGGACCTATGTGGATAAAATTGAATACCATGAAGGAAAGTTAAAATTTTGGTTATAAAACTGCCCTCCCAACACATGGAAAAAAGTAGGATTTTATATTTTCAGAGTGCTGGAAGGGACATGAAAGGCGTCCTGTCCCACCCTTTTCCTCAAATGAGGATAATCCAGACATTAAACTGTATAAAATTGGCCTGTGGCTAGTGAAGAAATGTATATGTACACCAGATGCACACCATACATTATAGATTAACCCATGTCATCCAGGATATAATGTGTCCGTACGGAGAAAGGAGATGTAAACAAGCCGCACTATCCTAACAGTGCCTAAAGGTATGGAAGCTTTTCTCATCATTATTATTATTTTTTTAAAAAAAGGCTGATTCCAAAATAATCACTCAAATATGATTGTGCAAGTCTTGATTGACTGCAGGTTACAGACAGCAACAGTTGTTCACTTATACCCAGTGGCGTAGCGTGGGGGGTGCAGAGGGGGCCAGCTGCACTGGGCACAACATCTGGGGGTTAGGGTTAGGGGGCGCAAATCCACGGGTTAGGGGGTGCAAATTACTTGCCTTGCCCCGGGTGCTGACAACCCACGCTACGCCACTGCTTATACCATCTTGTGTGCCTCTAACTATCTGATGTAATCAGTCTAATGAATATGTCTGTCATTTCTCCATCTATGTATACATCAAAGCCAAATTGTATTAGGGAAGCAAGGAACAGATTTGCACATTCTGAGCATTCCAAGCTGAATTCAGTGCAGGAATGCCAATTTCTCCTCTGAGACATCCAACACCCTAGCATGCCCCAGGGAGGGGGGCATTGTAATTGCTAGAGAGTAATGTACGTGTGTGTGTGTGTGTGTGTATTTACTCAGTTAATGCAGTAGATAATTGGTGGGCTGTATGAACAAACTATATATATGGTTTGTTCATACAGACATGGTTTGTTCATCACAGCCACAGTGAACTAGCAATATGCACAAACTTGCAAAGTTTCTCTGATTTTACTCTTAGTTCATCAGGGCTGCAAATTATGCTGTACTTCAGTTGTGAAGCATATCGAGCTATATATATTTTTCCTTTACATGCAGCAGTTAGATTCCATATGTGTTGGTTTAAAAATATATATATCTTGCTCCTGAAGTTATGAAAACGAAAGAAAAGAAAGAAGTATGAAATACATTTCCCTGCCATGAATTCCTTCATTCATGTTTGGAGCTTCCATTAGCATTTTTACTATACAGTGGTACCTTGGTTTGCAACCGTTTTGGATTACAACTGTTTTGGATTACGACCACATCAAACCTGGAGGTGCATGTCCCTTATTTTTGGATTACAACCCTTTTTTATTACAACCAATTTTGGGGGGAGACTTCATTGGCAAAATTGTGCCTTGGGTTACAACCTGTTTTGGTTTACAGCCAGACCTCCGGAATGGATTATGGTTCTAAACCAAGGTACCACTGTAGTTTTAATTAATGGTATATATATACCACAAATTTATTTTATTTTATTTTATTCAGTTATAAATCACATAGAATTCTTGCACACAATTCTATGCCACTCATTTATGGTACTACCCTATTATTTTTCTCCCACCGCTCCCACCCACACAAGACACAGAGTTGTGGGAGGGCAAATTTGAACTAATTCACCAGAAGGCACATCATGCAATCCACAGATTCTTTTACCAAAATGTTCTCAGTTAAGATCATGCCTGATATCAGGTCCCAGCTGGGAAGAAAGTGCCTCTATAAAATAATGATAGGGACCGTAGGTTACAGATGAGGGAAGGAAGGGGGAAATTCTGCAATCCTCACCCACAACACACCAACTCCCCCATCCAATTTGAAACCAGGCCCTGCCTAGCTTTGCAAATGTGCTAGCAGTTTTCTTGCAGCACCACTAGGAGAGCTTTTTTTCCTTTTAAAATCAGAACTCATGTTCTACGATAGTGAAATATGGGGGTTGGCATCATATCTACCTGAAAAGCAGCTCTGGAGACCTATTATTGAAGTAACACGTGTACTACAGAACACAAAGAAGGCTAATCGCTGAAGAATTGATGCTTTTGGTGCTGGAGGAGACTCTTGAGAGTCCCATGGACTGCAAGAAGATCAAACCTATGCATTCTGAAGGAAATCAGCCCTGAGTGCTCACTGGAATAACAGATCCTGAAGCTGAGGCTCCAATACTCTGGCCACCTCATGAGAAGAGAAGATTCCCTGGAAAAGACCCTGATGTTGGGAAAGATTGAGGCCAGAAGGAGAAGGGGATGACAGAGGATGAGATGGCTGGACAGTGTTCTTGAAGCTACTAACATGAGTTTGACTAAACTGTGGGAGGCAGTGGAAGACAGGAGTGCTCTGGTCCATGGGGTCACGAAGAGTCGGACACGACTAAACGACTAAACAACAACAACCGAACACAAGGAACTGCACCATCACATCCAGTCCAGCCCTCAGGTATGTAGGGTCATCCATTGGCAAGGATACTCATTTGCACTGCAAATGCCCCTTCACTTTTTTCTTCTGCATTAAGAAAAAATGCAATAGTATTAGAGTCAGAGGAGGAGGAATACTCAAAGCATATCCAAGCCTCATGTGTCAAAATGCCCCAAATGTGCAAAGGTTAAGCAAGGCTAGAGCTAGCCACAGGAAGCAACATGAACTTGCCTAGAGACTGACAGGTATAAACTGAGTATGGGAAAAACACAATAAGGGGGTTTGTCTGAGAGGTCCTTGCGAGACATTTTTCCCAAAATGAGATGCCTGGGCAAAAAGCCCTACAATTTATCATCATACCCTACTTGTAACTCTAACCTAAGAGTGTGTCATTTTACTTTCCTTGTTATTTATTTACAAGTGCATTTTCAGTATCAACCCTTTCATTCATTAATCCTAATGTGGCCTTTTTCAATGTCTATTTACCATTTTAAATACTTACTATAATTTACAGGGCTTTATTGAACGCATCCGAGGTATATTATATGAGGCTAGCTTAATGGAAAGTCATGTATACCAAAGTAGGAGGGGGAAAACGCCACACATTTAATTTATGGTTGACTTTGGATTTTGATCATAATTTACTCCCGAAGAACTATTCATACAAAGTCCCACCAGTAAGATGTTTTCCAATAGCAAGAGAAAATAGAATGTTAATGCTTGCTTATTTATTTTATTATTTATCTGTCTATCTCTTTTCAAAGCTTTCCCGATACTACAGTCTGGGATTATTCAAAAGGCATGCTACTGCCAACCCAATGTAGCAACGTGTGCAACTTGATAAAGTCTAAAGTTTTCCCATACTGGTTATAATTATTTAGTTACACACAAAGGCTATATAATGAATGGGTATCTCAAGGCAGACCCTGGCGTGCTGTCAAAAATGGCATCCACATCAAGTCTTCTCCCTTGTGTGCAGGAACACAGGAATCCCACATAATGCCATTGCCAGGGCCATCACACCCATCAGACAGGGTGAGGCAGCCACCTCTGGTGGCAAAAGCCAAAAAGGTGGTACCCCGTGGGCCCCGATCCATCCCACCTTTGCCACCAACATCTGGCAAGGTATCACAAGATATCACTAAGATCTTGCCAGAACCCACCATTGCCGCCACTGCTTTGTGGGATCTGCCATACAACCCAGCAAGGGAGGTGGCAGCAGGGGCACAACATTTTCCATTTCACCCCTGGTCATTGCGCTGTTATTTCCCCACTTGTACTCCACGTCACTATAACTCATTTTCAGGATCAGGGAAACACACACTATGATGATATCACAACTCAGCATGCCTACTGAGAAGTAATATGCATGGTGTCTAGTGGGAATTACTCCTAGGTATTGTGTGTATAGAAAGGATACCTGTGGCCCTCCAGATATTGCTAGATGACAACAGCCATCATTCCTGACCATTGGTCAAGCTGATTGGAGTTAGAGGCCAACAACATAATCTGAGGCCCCTCTTTGTGTGCCTACTCTAGGAGATATCCAGAGAGTGGCAACACCAGAACACGTCTTTTCCGTGGTGGCTCCCCGCTTGTGGAATGCTCTCCCCAGGGAGGCTCACCTGGCGCTGTCATTACATATATTTAGGCGCCAGGCAAAAACATTCTTCTTCTCCCAGGCCTTTGACCGATTAAACAATCTATGGACTTTTAAACTGTGGGGGGTATTGTTTTTGCTTGGTTTTATGATACGTATTTTTGTGTTTTTATATTGGAAACTGCTCTGTGGTCTTTGAATGAAGGGCGGTATAGAAATATAATAAATAATAATAATATAGATAGGGTTGCAGGTTAATTGCACCTACACTGTAATGTATTTCTCTCAACACTTACAGCATGAAGGGGAACATATAAGACCAAAAGAAGACTTCTAGGCTGAAATCTTAGTTACTAGAAAGCCCCATTAAACTCAATCACGCTTCACATTAGGCTGCAGTAGGTTGCTTATTTACCCAGGTAAGTTATTGATTACTGTTATCGTAGAATCACTGAGGCCTATGCCTAGGGTGTTTTCTGATCACTCCTTAAAGGTAAAGGGTAAAGGGACCCCTGACCATTAGGTCCAGTTGTGACCGACTCTGGGGTTGTGGCGCTCATCTCGCTTTATTAGCCGAGGGAGCTGGCGTTTGTCTGCAGCCAGCTTCCGGGTCATGTGGCCAGCATGACTAAGCCGCTTCTGGCGAACCAGAGCAGCACACGTAAACGCCGTTTACCTTCCCGCTGGAGCGGTAACTATTTATCTACTTGAACTTTGATGTGCTTTCGAACTGCTAGGTTGGCAGGAGCAGGGACCGAACAACGGGAGCTCACCCCATCGCGGGGATTCGAACCGCCAACCTTCTGATCGGCAAGTCCTAGGCTCTGTGGTTTAACCCACAGTGCCACCCGCGTCCCTGATCACTTCTTAGCGATGTGCTAATGTAACCAGCCTTGTGTTGGTTCTTGTATATTATTACTATTTCACTGCTACAATGTTACTCTGTAGTATATCTTCCTGTGGGGGCGGGGAATAGTATTTCACGTAATGAAGCATATCCCCTCCACCATAAGTGATTCTGTAAACAATGGATGGATTGCCAACACATATAATCATTTCTAAATCTCACCCCATCCCATCTACGATATGGAGAGATTTACTGACCTACCTTGCAGAGTTGTTGTAAGGCTGTAATGATGGTATGTATGTGAAATGCTTTGAATAGTGACAAGAACTACTATAGCAATAACTGTATACGGAAGGTGTTTTGCTTCTGTTCTAGCGGGGTTGGGCTGAAGCGTCAAATGGCACCATGAAAGGGTTGAGGGATAAAGGCAGGCAGGCTTTGGCCTCCGAATAGAGCTGCATGACACGCTGTAGCTGTGGATTTCCTATCCTGGCAGTAAGGTTGGACTACATGACCTGTCAGGCACCTGTTAGTGCTATTCCTAGCAGAGGAAGGCCATTTCAGGTAGAAAAGGTATTAGGCTGGCACTATAATCTAGATGTGGGGCAGGAGCTCCCTGGAACTGGCTGTGCTAGACATTAGTGAGCGAAGGCACTCTGCACACACTCAAAGGCTCTTTTTATTGTCAGCTGGCATGCCTCAAGGGTTTAGCTATTGTGGCATCATAAATATGGGTCAAACGTGTTAAGCCACAGCTTTGCTTAGGCCCTAGCAATTTTGTATCTGAAAGCAGCTGAGGTCTCCCTTGATGAGGATTTAGGGTAATTCCAAGGATTCGTAGACTTGCAAATGCACAAACGAAACTTCTGTATTTACTGGCAATCATGGCTAAGTAGTAAATTCAGCCTGTGGCATTAATGCAATACAGTTTATTTGTCTCTAGAGCATAAAATCATCCTGCTGCAAGAGACAACTGGTTAGGACCTTTCCCTGGACAAGTGGCCAGAGCTTCCTGGCAATTGCTTCATAATGAATTATACTGCATCATCTGTCTACAAACCTCAACCTAGGAGCCATTAAGGAGAAATGAACCAAAAGCTGGCAACAGTGCAGTCGAAACACACAGAAGGGAAGCTGAAGCTCTGCTTGGCTGCGCCAGAAGGCGCTGATGATTCACAGAGTCTTATGGGGAAAAGGAAGTGGGTAATTTTTTTCACCAATACACACGTTGGATTAATGTATCACAAAGGCGATTCCTTACCTGTGAAAAAATAGTGTTTATAAGTTGATCTCATGAATAAAATATTGGGATCTCATGAATAAGTGTTGGGATGGGGAATAGAACAGCTGCCTAACCATCAGTCCAAAATATATGTGTACACGTATGTATCTCCCCCTGCCCCAAGTGTGAGCTTTCTGATTGATAGGATAAGGTGTCCTGTAGACTGCTTTGAATACATGTGATTAGGGATGATGGAGTAATTGGCTTCAGTTCACATTTTAATACGAACATACCTTAGCTTGGCCTTCCTAAACTAATGTATGAACTGAAATGGAACTCTGCTCTGAAATTCGCAATTCTTCTAATTTTTTTAAATGCATAAAATGGGGAGATGCAACAATACATTGTAGCCGGGAAAATTCCTTGCAAAACTGTGCATATTCATACTCAAAAGGCTGATGAATTTTCATGTGGAACTTTTTTTA
Organism: Podarcis liolepis; assembly: GCF_965112155.1. Lineage (NCBI taxonomy): Eukaryota > Metazoa > Chordata > Lepidosauria > Squamata > Lacertidae > Podarcis > Podarcis liolepis. The sequence continues at coordinate 55,236,402 of NC_139560.1, read as the reverse complement.
CACCACAACTTGTTGAAATATGACAAAATAATTGGAAAAATGAGAGACTGGGAGAAAGCAAGAGCTACTGATTCATAGATCCCTACATGTGTTCTGCTTTCTGCCAATAACTATATATATATATGGTTGATATACATTTCTTGGCAAGGCTATTTCCAAAAGGCATATTGGATATAAAACAGGTACAATTCAGAAAATTCATTGAAAGTAATGAGTCAGCAACGCTTCCTTTGTATCCATCACAGTAATGTCCCCTTTCATGCATCGCTAGTATGGGGGGGGGGTCCATATACAGAAAGGGACAGTGGGACCACATCAATGGTCGTGCTCACAAGGTCATGTGGCTTTGCTTGGCTGTGTCCCCAGGTTCCATGCAAGCATGGACATCTGAGCTGGGGAAGCCTTCCTGTATAGACCTCTGCACAGGACCTGTGTTGCCCCCAAAGGTGTGGGCATTGTGGGTGGGGGAAGAGACATGACCTCATGGGCAGGGGAAGTTGCATGCCCCCACCTGTCCCTTTTGATGCATGGTCTCTCCTTCATGCAAGCAACGCATGTAGGGGTCTTAGTGGTGAGTACATAGCAAAAAGGCTGCATGTGTGAAAAGGCAACCAGAAAGCAAGCAATGCAACTTTCTTGTCCCTTTTTGATTGTGGGCAGGTGACAAAACATTAAGCTGAAAGCTGGAAATAACAGGACTTGTGTCAAACTGTGTGTTTGTGTACTAATTAAAAAATGCAAGGTGAAGTTTACCTGCCTAAAAGCTAATTGTGCCTGTTAAATCTATGCTCGTTATAAGGCAGAAGGAATAAAGAATCTTAACCTCCCTTTCCACTCCCGGCTCCATTATAATCTTTGTTATTTGAAAAACCATTCCATGAAACTGCCAGGAATAGAGATTTTGTGCTCTGCTCTACGCAGCCCCTCCTCTTTGCTTTCCCTCTTAGTGATATGTAATGAGTTGAAGGGGTTGGAAAGTTTTTCTTAGCCAAGCCAATATCCTATGAGTTATAAATGACATTTCATTCTCATATGCAGATTTTCCCCCCTTTGCCTAAGTGAATTATTTACAAGGTACAGCTTGTGGGCTCCAACAGTCAGCTGCCAGAGATTTACACCTACACTGAATCCCTTCTCTCCTGCTGAGAGAATATGAAGTTTTCCACTGCCCTTTAAGATCGGAACAGTGAGCAGAGAAGAACAGCTCTGCCTGAAACCTTCCCTGGGATGGGAGCTGGTGAGGCTTTGTTATAAGGAAGAGCGACAGGCTATCACTGAGCTGATAAGAACCCAGAATGGCCTGTTCTTTAATGGCTTAACTATAATAGGAAGCTGTTTTTCTCCCACGCTCACCTAAGTTCATTTGCAAACAAAAGCAGCATAGGTAATATAAACAAATATACTTTCCTCTTTGCATTGCTAATGCCAGAAGCATTTTTTACTTCACACTGGTAAAAAAAAAAAACCACAAGGCGCTAACAGACAATTGTGTCAGTCAATATTGCCTAGAAAGGAAACTGCAGAGTGAGTCATAAAACAGAGAAAAGAATCTCTCCTGAAATGTGTAGGAATTGGGAAGGAAATTCCATGCAAAGTATTGCTGGGTGAAATTGTTGATTTTGGTTTATCTTGGTTTCTCATTTTTCCAGTCTTACGTTCAGTTCTTCACATTTCCGCACCAGTTTGTGATTTTATAACTATTTTCAAAAATCTTCATGAAATTTCATTAGCATTTTAATGTGAAATTCTCCCATTTTTGCAAGTAATTTCACACATTTACATTTTTGCACTGCAGCTTCCCCCCAAAGTATAGTGCAATTTTTATATTATTATTTTACTAATATATGCATTGTTTTATCTACACATTACTTGGCTGGAGAACAGGCTTGCAAAATTCAAAGAAGTGCAAATTTCAAAGGATGGCTGTGTTTCAGTTTACATGTTGCTTTGGAAAGGAAAAAATAGGTAGAGTCACTTTTAAGTGCAAACTGAATCAAATTTCTCTCCCCCTCCCATCCCTGCTGGCACAGAGGGCAAGACTTCAAGTAACTTTGTATGTGTCAGTTAACTAAGGATGAGGTTAGAATATAAGCATAAGGAGACTTCCTTTCATTTGACTACTTTGTGGTGAAACATTTGTTCACCCTGGGCACAAAGATGAGTTCTGGTGGTAACTGGACAAATGAACCAGATGTCAGGAACTGGCTGGATGATGAAGAAGAGTGGTGTGAGGCACCAGCTGGGGAACCCCCCAATGGAACCCCGAGAGGAGGAAGGCTCAAAGCTGGGGAATTGGTGGTGGGACACTGAGGAGAGGTCAGAGGCAGGAGATTGGGTGGATTGGATGCTGAAGGGGCAACAGGGTTTAGTGAGCAGGAAGAGCCAGTGACAGGGAGCAGTTCAGACTCCGAGGTTGAAGCAGAGGAGGGGGGAGGGTTAAGGGACTACTGAAGAAGCCAGGGGGTCTCCCCTTCCTGCTGCAACAAACTCCCCTCCCCCTGGTCTCCAAGAAAGTGCAGAGTAATGAAAAGAGTAGAATAGAGGTGAGCAGACACAGTTTAAGACTGCTTGGGAAATCTCCTAGAGGGGAGAAGCCCTAAGGGTAGTAGAAGGCCTTCAGTCCTGCCAACTGCTCCATAGGGGCAAGACCTACTGAGAACACTAGGCTGAGTTGTATTTTGTTTCCTTGAATAAAGACTTAACTTCATTGGCTTTGGAGATTTGCTTCCTTTCAGACTCCAGCCTTTACACCAGATATTTCACCCTCAAATTATTCTGCCATTGCAACACCCAGTGCTGCCTCAATACAGCTGTATGCTTCTATTGCTGGGCTCTGTTGAAAACAGCTTCTCCATGCAAACCAGAAAGTGACCTATCCGGACAACGGAACGACTCTTCTTATCTCTGTGGCTGCAATCTCCTGGGTTACATGGCCATAGTTGAATATACATAGGTACTCTGTCTGTTTCCCTCCCACACACGCATCTGTGTGGCCACCGGCACTGGCAACCCATGCTGTGCCACTGCCCCAGGTAAGCTGGCTGGGGCTGATGGGAGTTTGAGGCTGACAGCATCTGGGAGGCCACAGGTTCCCTGTCCCTGTCTTAGGCTGTCACTTCAATCTGTGAAACTTCTCTAACAGCTCAAAATGGCACAGAGAACCTCTCTGTTAGGATTTTAGTTCTTTTTAGAGATATTTCCACTTGCAAGTGTGTTTCCTTACTCAAAGACCACCTAAGGTACACAGCAACCATTTGAGCCCTTTCTCTGATGTTCTGTACATCATACAGTTGCTAACAACCTGTCAAAGTCATCCTGACACCAAACTGAGCAGCTGATGGTTTGGGTAACGTATTAGCAGAGATGAGAAAAGATAGTCCTCATTACTGTAATAAAACCAGCAGAGGCACACTGGGAATCAATTACTGATTTGTGACCTGTTGAACTAAACCTCAGTCAAATAGAGGAGTGCACAAGGCTTCCTGCATTATCCAATGATTTAGGATGGAGGGCTGTCTGAAGGCTTGCGAGAAGACATGGCAAACGTTTCCTTAAATTGTAGCTTACTTAATTACCTTGTTCCTGAGCACAAAGATCAAATTGAGCAACGTAAGGTGCTAAAGCACTTGCGCCAGTGAGACATGAAAGGGAAATAATTAACACCCTATACAAGAAGTATGTTCAAGGATAAGACATCTCCTGACAAAAGACAAGGAGATCCAAAGTTAAGGCATACTCTGTGTCCTTGACTGAAAACATGTGTTTGTAGTGGTCTGAACAAACACACACGCTCGGCCCACTGAATTAACTAGATGACCCAAGATAAGGAAGGCACAGGAAGGAAGAAGCCATTATTCAAATCAGAACAATATATAAAGCAGAAGCATTCCACCACGTTAAAATCGTGATATGTAAACTGGATAATGAGACATGTGAGAAATGTCTAGGGTTATTTGCTTATTTAGGGAGCTAGTGGGGGTCCCATCCCCCACAAAGTAGAGGCAAAAAACTCTGGCACTGTTCCACCAGTCCTGTTCTATGGGCAGTGGGGGGGGGAGGAAAAATGGGCACACGGGTATCAGGGGAGAATGTGGAGCCACAGGATCATAAGCCCCAAACATGCCCCCCAAATATTCCTGAGAACTGGCATGGTTAGTTTATTCCCATTGTGGCCACCACCGTATGATTGCACTGCAAATATGTGTGTTATGTATATGTATAGGCAGTGCTTTTTTTCTTAAAAAATGTTTAGAGGTACTCTGATTTTGACTCAATAAAATCACCATTTTATAGTTCAAATCAGGAAAAATAAATACAGTAAATGGACAAAAGTACAAAGATTCACAAAATGTTTAGGGGTATGCTTACCCCTGCGTACCCCCAGAAAAAAAAACACTGTGTATAGGTATAGTTATAGGTATATACAGTAAAAAGCTATGCTATATTTTGTTAAACAAATATTTCAACAGATCCAATGTTATCATATTGAACGAGGGAGGGGTGTATATATATGCAGTAGTCAGTAAGAATGATGGAGGCATGGTAAATGACAAAACTAATTAACTGGGAGCACTGAGTATTATTGGAAGAAATATATTGTTCTGCCAGTGTCAGCTTGGTTTTATTGCAATTGGGACATGGCTGAACAGAGTGACAAAGCCCTGCTGATCACACGGCCATTGTGGAATATGTGGTTTTCTGCTTTTCTCAGTCACAGGTCCATCAACAGGGGAACTTTGGTTCACACTCCTGTCAGTGACATCTGTGCTGGTTTGCTCACGTCCACAGAATGGAAGATGGCAAGGTCCCAAAAGATGTGCTCTACGAGGATCTGGCTTAAGGCACCAGGCCCATTGGCAGACCAACTCTGCATTACAAAGATGCCTGAAAACAAGACATGAAGGTTGGCAACATCAACCCCGCCATGTGGAAATCCCCTGCAGACGACTGTAGTGCCTGGAGACATGCAGTCAGGTTGTGTATCCACAGTAGTGACTAAAGGAGGAATGACTGTTGAGAGGAGCACAGCGAAAATAAAATAATAATGATAATGATAATATTTATACCCTGCCCATCTGGCTGGGTTTCCCCAGCCACTCTGGGTGGCTTCCAACAGGATATTAAAAACACAATAAAAGATCAAACATTAAAAACTTCCCTAAACAGATGTCTTCTAAAAGTCTGATAGTTGTTTATTTCCTTGACATCTGCTGGGAGGGCATTCCACAGGGTGGGCGCCACTGCCAAGAAGGCCGTCTGCCTGGTTCCCTGTTACCTCAATTCTCGCAGTGAGGGAATCACCAGAAGGCCCTCGGAGCTGGACCTCAGTATCCGGGCAGAACAATGGGGGTGGAGACGCTCCTTCAGGTATACTGGCCCGAGGCTGTTTAGGGCTTTAAATGTCAGCCCCAACACTTTGAATTGTACTTGGAAACATACTGGGAGCCAATGTAGTTCTTTCAGGAACAGTGTTACAGTATATGGTCTCAGAGGCCACTCCCAGTCATCAGTATAGTTGCTGCATTCTGGATTAATTGTAGTTTCCGGGTCACCTTCAAAGGTAGCCCCACGTAGAGTGCATTGCAGTAATCCAAGCGGGAGATAACCATAGCCTGCACCACTCTGGCGAGACAGTCCGCAGGCAGATCTCAGCCTACGTACCAGATGGAGATGGTAAACAGCTGCCCTGGACACAGAATTGACCTGCCCCTCCATGGACAGCTGAGAGTCCAAAATGACTCCCAGGCTGTGCATCTGGTCCATCAGGGGCACAGTTACCGCATTCAGGACCAGGGAAAAGAAATGCCATGGTGCATCTGCAGCAGCACAACTGGGCACCTTCATCTGCCCCAGCTGTAACAAAACATATCTCTCTCCTATCAGTCTCTACAGCCACAGCAGGCGCTGTAACTCTCCAGCTGTTTGACTTCACCCCCAAAGGCACACTCTTTCATTGTCTCCTGAAACAGATGGATGCCAACATTGGCTCTTATAATTCCAAGGATCTCTGCTTCCCTAAAAAGCCTGAGTATGTTCCTAACCCCCATTATTGTGTGGAGATGCAAGAAGAATGATAAATATTTTTACTAATAATTTTTACTAAGACCGTTGTTTGTAAAGTTCCAGTTATGTGCTTTTCTTTCCTTAAAAGGTAGATCTTTTGGAATAAGAATACTATAGAATGATAACAATGAGCTCATTAACTGTGTCTTGGCACCTGACATACCCATGAAGATTATATGAAAATTATGCAAACTCCATGTATTTAAAACACACAAATTAATTGTGGCCCTCTGGCTCATGACACATTTCTCATTAGGTTCTCTGTACTGAACAACTTGTCCAGTCCTATTTTAGACAATGGAATAAATCACAGAATGTCAAAGAGCTGGTGCTTTATTTATGCTCTCAATACTGAGCTACAAATCATCTTTGAGACTGGCAAATCACAGGAAATTGATTCCATTTTATTCTGAACATTTCAATGACAATATGCAGAGTCAATCAGAAAGGATAGCAAAATCTCAGGATGTACCATCAATATAAAAACACTAATTGTAAATGTTTTAATATAAACAGCAGCATTCGGCTTTTCCTGTCAGCTGCTGTTAATTAAACCAACTTTATCGAAAGTAAAGTAAAATACAGGGTGGTGATGGTGCAAATCTATCATTTAAGACATCGACAATTTTCAGTAAAATATTCCTCTCAGAGAAGTTTGAAGACTGAGTGTCACATTTTTAGGAAGAGGCATATGGTTATCTACTATATTTTTTGGAAACATTGTTTGACCATTTTTTTCTTTGTTCTCTAAAGGTTTGACGGCCGCTCAATGTATCATTGCCAAACATTGCGCGAGAATTCCTGAGGTGGGGGGGCAGTGATCTCTGTTGATGTTTGTATGCCAGCTGCCATTTTGGTTCAAGATAGTGGACCAAAATGTCACTTTGGCATGACTTTGCCTGTTTTTTGGCATAGAGTCAACCACCTCTAGATATATTGTTGCCAGACTTGGCACAAGAGTTCCTGAGGTGGTGGAGGCAGACTTCATAAACATTTGGATGCCAGGCACTATTTTTAATCAAGATGGCAGACTGAAACATCATTTTTGTGTGACTTTGCCCATTCTTTGGCATAGGTTTGGTTATCTCTTGAGATATTGTTGCCAAACCTGGCATCTGAACAGAGCGAGTCTTTGTTAAAGTTTGAATGAAGGGCAGAATTCCGAATCAACATGGAGGACCAAAACATGATTTTTGATGTGACAGATCCAACACACAAGTTACACTATACATTTCAAAGTTATAATTATTATTTTTTTGGTTTCTTAAAATTCCCAGGCAATGCTGGGCACTCCCCACTAATATAAAATAATATAAAGTATAGAAACATACAAAGCTGCCTTCTCCAAGTCAGACCCTTAGTCCATCTAGGTCAGTGTTTTAAGTCCATCTAGCTCCACCACTGAGCCCGTCCACTGTGATATAACTGCTGTCCCCACTTTATTCAAAAGCAAGCTTGATACTGCTTGATCTGGATGCATTAAAACAGAAGCTGACACTCTTTCTCCCATAAAGACCAAACAGCAGTGGTGGTGTGGGCCAGTTGCCAGAGCTCGCAGGTGGTATAGTTGGGAGTGGATAGAGCCTTGACTGGCTGAGAAATACATCATTCACACACACATTCTCTCTCTCGTGGGGAGGGTGTATGTGGGAAGGGGGCCTGGCTGGCTTTGCTATTTGGTCAAATAAAGAGCCTCTGCAGTACTCAAAGGCTCCTCATCGGATGTGTAGTAGTTCCTCAGTAGAGACATTGGTGGGACAAGGGCTCCCTGTGGGTGAGATCCACAGGTATAAGAAGTCTTACCAGATTTCTCCTAGAGCTTCCAACTTCTGCAAAGAAACATTTTCCTACAAAGTGCCATATGGTGATCTGGGGCAATATCACGCCAGCACATAGTCACCAGATATCTCACATAGAAATGCAGCAACACTGTGCCATCAAAGCCTGACTTCATTATATATGATGCCAGTACTCACTCTCTCTCTCTCTCTCTCTCTCTCTCTCTCTCTCTCACACACACACACACACACACACAAACACACACACAAAAACAAGGATTTCACCTGCTTGAACTGAAATAATGGGGAAAGGGAAAGAGCTCCAAAACACCTCCATTATTTATTTCCTATGTGGTGGCTTACAGGCTTGCCTCAGATGCCATCAAAGACACACCTAATGTCAACATCACCTCCTAGAGGATTGATCCTTTGGAGCATTCGGCACTGCAAATTTGTTCTGATCAGAAAGGCCAGATGTCACAAGCTGAACAGTTTGTTTGATGCTGAGCCACTGGTATGTGTTGCTTCCTTCGCTACTGCCCTGCCCTTATGGTAACTGCTATGATTCATTGGATTTTATATCATTCCAACTGCCAGGCTCCAGGGAGTCTCAGCGGCATGATTTTCTGACATAAGAAAGGCCAATGAGAAACAACGCACAGCCAAGAATTGTGCTTCACAATGGAGGTTCTTCATTAATTCTCCATAGTGGTAGCCAAACAGTTCCCATCACCACAGCAGTCATAAGATAATTCACAGTTTTCAGAAAACATTCCATTTTGCCTCTTTATTCCTACACAGCAGGTTTCCATTTATTATTAAAGACACAATCCTCATCTTAAATTGTAGAAATTAAGAGTAGGAAAGCTCTATTAATTTATTCTATCAGAATTTTCCATTTGCATAAGGCTAACAAACCTGTTCTCTTCACCACTTAAGGATTTAATACATACATGGGGCTGACTGATGCACGCACACGCGCACGCGCACACACACACACATATGTATGTATGTTCATCATGTATACAATAGCTTGGGGAAAGAATCAGGCTGTTTATCTACCACACCTTTCTGCAGCTACCATTATGGAGAAGGAAAAATCACTCAAAAATCAGGCACTACTCACCATTTATTAATAGCCATGCTCATTCTAACTGTTTCTGGTCCAAAGCCAGTCCAAAGACAATGAATGGAATGTTTTCCATTCCTTCCTTTTCCATGCAGACTATTTCCTATTTCATTATTGGACCAGTCCTATCAATACTTACTGCTAACTGCACTTGGAGTGGAACATACCACCTCACACCTCTTCAATAAGAGAGCTTCTAGAAACAGACACAGCAATCACTGAAAGAGACTGTCTTATGATAGCAGGATAGGCCGTAGTTAAGTGGTAGAGAATCCGCTTTGCATACAGAAGGTTCCAGCTTCAATGCCCAGCATCTCCAGGCCTTGAATGCCACTAGATACCAAGTCTCTCAATAGTCCCCTGATACCCTCAACCTCCTTTAGGATACAGTTCCAGAGGGAAAGCTGCCCGTGATATTGAATGCTCTCAGCAAACCATCTGTTAGGATGGATGGCTAGATAGAAGGATGGAATTAATGTATCATTGACTTCAAATCTTCTGCCTTTTAAATTACCAGTTTTATAAGACTGAAATAGAGAATTCTGCTTCTTGGACCAAACTAGGTATTAGCATCACTTAAGATAAACATCAGTTGCAATTTATCTGTTAATGTGTACAGCAGTCCCTTTGCCAGAATTAACAAACCACAGGCCTGGTTTGAAATGCACAATCTCTCCATTCAGGGGAGGGAAAGGTGGTTGTTATGAATGTCATTCACTTTATCGTACAAAATCCTTACCATAGGATGAAGGAAGGCATTCCTGTCACATTTGCCAATAGTTCTCTAAACCTTTATTTTGCAAAGCCCATCTGAAAACATATTCCACCGGATCCCTTCACGTGGAAGATCTGGGACATTGAGTATCTTCATTCCAGGCAACGTAAAATAGGAAGGAAAACTGCATTTTACCCTTCAGTGGTGATAGACCAACAGACACTAGCTGAATAACAAGCCCTAACGTGCAATTGTTACTGACTATAAATGGAAGTACTTGAAGAATTCTTTTTATTGATCTCTCTTTGCTTGTGCTATTCCATTCTGTGATATAGATTCACAGCATATCTCTTTGGTGTATGGTCATATAGTTTCTGTTCAGAGACATGGAAGAGGGATATAGTGATAGTTGGTAAGACTAACCATTAACTCGAGGGGGGGGAAATCACAGGGTCTTTGTGGAATACTATCACTGTGTTAGACCCCAGTATAAGAAGCAGCAGAGTTCCCCACAAGACTTCAGTAATGGGCTCCGGGCAATGTTATAGTTTCTGAATAGTGGCCAAGAATGAATTTTAATTCTACGGCAAGTGTATAAAATAAGGAGCAATCCTTTTTATTATATATTACCTCCCCAGTCATTATGAAATCATTTGGTATTCACTGTGATCACACTAATCATTAATGTACTCATTTGGCATGCATATGACTGCCTTATGCACTTCCATAGAAATTCCATTGTAATTAAGCATTAGTTAATGTTAACAGTAATGGACATTTAAAGTAAAGTGTGACCAGCTAGGGTCACTAGCAGCAGACAATCAATTTATTCAAGTATTGCGGACATTAAACAAGCTCCTGTCACTTCAGAAAGCCACCGAAAGGTTAGTAGAAGCTGCACAGGAAATATGGTTACTTTACAGGAGTGTTGCCGGCTTATCTTTTCTGCCTCCATAAAAGCAAGACCATGGTTTATGAATTACCGTATTTTTTGCACCATAACACTCACTTTTTTCCTCCTAAAAAGTAAGGGGAAATGTATGTGCATGTTATGGAGGGAATGCCTACAGGTTGCATGCCTACGGACTTTCCTCCTCTAAAAACTACGTGCGTGTTATGGTCAGGTGCATGTTATAGAGCGAAAAATACGGTAAGTATGAATTTACTGATGGCACAACCACCTGTTGATGGTAAGCTTGTACTTGCAGTAACTTTTAACCAAAACTAATAATAATCCATCTAGGTGAGGGCAGACAATGCAGGGCAGGTGAGGGAAGAACAACAATCCCTAACGGCTGGAATCAAAAAGGATCCCAGGTACTCGATATAGGAAGCACACTGCCAGTCACAGTAGACAATACTGGCTTAGGCTGCTTCAGGGAAGCCAGCAAATTTGACACACAGGCAACCAGTTCCTTGCAAAAGGCATGCATAATTAGGAAAGAGGTGGTGTAAGGGCAGAGTTCTCCCTCAAGAGCCTCCTTTCTGTCCAGCCTTTAACTTGTTAAAAAAGGGAGAGGGGTTGACAATTGCCGTATGAAATGCTCAGTTCAGTGTTCAAAGCACTCCAACGGGCACGTCCCACTGAAGTACACAGGTTCAAAAGACAAAGTACTACACCAAAACTAAGACTTGCAGAGGCAGCAAATGTTTCAGGATGGATGCACCAATCTCTGTTAGATTGTAAACCTGTCTGACTTCACAAATCATGCTGTTATGCCAATGTTCAGTGATGTTATTCTCCTGTTTTGGAGAGTCACACCAGTGCACACGTTAAGAACCCAGATGCTTGATTACCTTATTTATTGATTACTTTACCTTATGTGAAAGAATAAAAGATTGCATTTCATGTGTCACAAAAGCCTTTCAAATAGGGGAGTGTATTCTCTTCAGGTTAGGGTGAGAGCTCTTGAGGCAAGACAGACTTCTTTCCAGATGCCTTGGGCGTTCAATGTGAAGAATAAGAAATGTCTTGCTTTTAAAAACAACAAAGAGTCTTGCGGCACTAAATTTATTATGACATAAGCTTTCATGGGCTACGCTTCATGCATCTGATGACGTGGACTGTAGTGCATGAAAGCTGATGCCATAATAAATGTGTTAATCTTTAATGTGCTACAAGACTCTTTGTTGCTTTGTTGCAACAGGCCAACACAGCTACCCTCTAGAAATTCTTGCTTTTAATTATTTTCATTCTTGAGCTTCACTCTCATCTGTGTCCCATCTTATTTTCACTGCTCTTCTGCTACTAATTTTTCAGTTGCGTGTCGGCAGTGCAATTCTGTGAATGCCGACTCAGATGTAAGTCTTGTTTTGTTTGGGGATCAGAGAGTGATTTTATTCGGTTCACATTTAAAGCCAAATCTATCCAATTCACCCTTTCCAAAATAGTATGAGAACTGAAAAACAGCCCTCCATCGAAATTTTCACTTCTTCGAATTGTGCAATGCACTTTTCCAACCAAAACAATGTTTGCAAAAATGCATGCATTAGGTAAAAGTATGAATAAAAATGATTAGGTTGGTGAAAATAATGTTTTTAAAAATGCTTTGCATTAGGAAAAAATGCTTGCAAAATGTGTACATTAGTCAAAATGGCTTACAAAAATGTGTTTATTGGGTCAAATTTGTACTAAAATGTTGAATCGTTTTCTGTTTTGTTTTATAATCACAATTTGCTGATGTGGAGAACTAAATTTAAGATTGGAAAAAATGAGAAACTCAGAGAAACTGAAATTGACAGATCCTTTCATCTCTATGCTCAGGTATGGAACTTACGCCCAGGTCTGGGATTGCAGCCTGGATTTCTGTATTTAATCCTTGCCTCTGTCTGCTTTCCCTGGATGCCCTGTACCACTGGAATAATCTCTCTTTAACTTTTATAGTTACAGAAAACCAAGATTACTTATAGGAAATTAACATAACAACAATGGTGCATTTCCATATACATGAATTCTCACTGAGAAATTATTTTCATTAATTCTAATTGAAAAGGCTTAATATTGACCCAAGCAAAATAATTATATGACAACACTTATGATCACCTTGATATACAGAAGTGAAAATTGAAAGCCTGCAGGACACATATCTCACAGGAGCACAAGAGCCTGGAATATTTATGTAGTGCCAATCAAAAGCAAGCAATTCTACAAAAATATGGAGAAAGGGGCAAAAATGCAGCTATAGACATGACAAAGAACAAGAAATTAAAACCTGCTAGAAGATCAAGTGTAGAGAAGTGAGTCATGATGAAATTACTGGATGGCTTCCTAACATACACGCTACAAGTAGTAGAATCAATGATTCAGAAAAGGAAAAATACAAATAGAAGACAAGGTCACTAAAGCTACATATAAGTTCCAGTAAGGAGTAATTTTAGAATTGTTATGAAAAAGTTTTTAAAAGTATGCCCCAAAAGCTAGACATTTCCTTCCATCACATTTCTCAGGATCCCAAAGGTCCACCAAGTTTTGTATGCCATTGTAACATATGCTCAACATCTATTATAACACTGAAAAATTGAGAGTGAAAATAATAAGTCTTGGAAGCTCAAGACCGGAACCACCTACAAAGCAGTGCCACCTACCCCTAACTCGGACAGTAGGACACCATGGTCAATAGTATTGAATGTTGCTGAGAGAGCAAGGAGAATTCACAAAGGCACATTTCCCCTGTCCCTCTCGCAACATACATATTCATACAACAGACTTATAATCATACCAAAGCAGCTTCTGTGTCAAAATTGGGCCATACCCCAATTAAAGTGAATCTGGAAAATCAGTTTCCTCTGAGAACTCCTGGATCTGGTCTGCAACCACCCACTCAAGAATCTAGCCCAAGAAGGGGAGACTGACAACTGGCCAGTAATTACTTGAAGTCTGCAGTTTGTCTTGCTGAATAAGACACACACCAAAAGACCTCCTGACCTCCAGAGGCATCTTATAAAATTACAGGTGAATGACTGACACTCCCCCACTGAATTAGCAAGGGGACTAGTGGTATGAAAAAGCAGCAGCAGCAGCGACAATATTGCTAACAGCAGGCAGAGATGGGCTGGTCGCTCTAATTCTGTCTTGTTTCAGTTTGTTTGGCAATCAAGTATAAGGTGTGTTCCATTCCATTTTTAAAGAATGCACAAAGTTAGCATTTAAATTGTAGATATGTGTCAGGGAACTGCCATCAGCTCGGGGGGGGAGGGGGAAAGCCGGATGGATTACAGAGAGCCCCCAAAGATGGTGGAAAGCTGCGAGTAACCACGCCTCCAGTGGAGAGGAGCTGCAGGGCTCAGAGGAGGCAAGGCGGTGCCAGGACACCTTGCCTGAGGAGAGAGGTCCCCCGTTACCCAGGCCTTCATTGCGCAGTAGGCTTCCACGCAGAGAGGGGAGGCGCAGACTGGGCGTCAAGAAACTACTCTGCTAGGGAAGGTTTAAGGACCGCCCACTCTCAGATTCTGCCAGTGAATGAACAAGACACGGAACAGAGGCGCTCTGCATTTTAATGGTTTTTATCACCAATAAGAAACCTTTAAAACAGACTATTGAAGCATATTGCCTGATTGCTCTCGAGCAACCAACCGATACTTCTAACAGTATGTTTATCCATTTCCTCTGAAATATTTATTTTCCCTGCATTTTCTGAAAAATACACCTTTTGTATGCATTTCTACCATAAAGTGAGTATTTTTGTGCACAACTTTTGTGCACTGAAACTGCATGACAAAATCAGACAAAGCAGGAAACCAAACTGGGAGTTGGAAGTTTCAAATTGTGTCTGTCCACTGCAAAAAAATGTGGAGCATCCCTAAAGGCAGGAGAGGAGCTAGAAATCTTTTTTCACTGCACTTTTTCACTTTCATTTACAGGCAATGGGAAATTAGGCAGAGGCCCCTGTACTCATTCTCCACGCACAACACCACATACACTGCTGGCACTCTCCTTTCTTTTGTAGTGAAGAATCATGGGAATCTGGCATTTACAAAGGATGCCTATTTAATACGCAATGGACACTAAAGCAATTGTCAAGTCATGAATGAACTGGACCTTAGGATGGAGTTTAGTATCCATTGCAATTCTACAGGAAGCAGAGTTCTAGCCTTCATGTAAAAAATACACGAAGTTACTGATGAGCGCCATTACGAGAACAGCCTCTTACAGAAAGCAAAAATTATGAAACTATGTTGTGTTATGAGGTTCGTAAAAAGGATGTTTAAAGAAGCTACCGTGTAACAAAAGTAGGGTGAATGACGAGAAACAAAAGCTATCTTTCATCAGCTATTGTTTGTTACCTTTCTTTTTGCTTTGTGCTTAGGTATTTAAGTCTAAATTGTTTACTTTGTAATATTGAATTTATTCTGTGTTTGCTAAATTGTTGGTGTTTGTCTTTTTTGGAAACCATTGATATGTTTTGCAAACTGTTCTCTCCCTCAACCTCCACCCCCTCCTCATGTTATGGGTTTGATAATACATGGATACTTGCTGTAAGCTGCTTACAATGCTCCATAGGAGCACCACATGGTGGGTGCTTAACAATTGCATCATCTAGCAAACAGTGATCTTACAGCTGCCATCTTTTTCAGTGTGGCTTGGACAGCAGCAATTCTATTTGGGCTGCACCCTAGAATATCATCTGGCTTATTGAAGTCAACTGTTTTGTCCTCCACCTATTCCCTGGCACCCTCTAGGAAACTGATAGTGTTTCTTAATACCTCCATTGAAAATTTGTGTACTGCTGAGCATCTATTCTTCCAAGAAAGGCTGCTTTTAAAAAATATGAGAGGAATTGTTAGAATCATAGAATCATAGAGTTGGAATAGACCACAAGGGCCATCGAGTCCAACCCCCTGCCAAGCAGGAAACACCATCAGAGCACTCCTGACATATGGTTGTCAAGCCTCTGCTTAAAGACCTCCAAAGAAGGAGACTCCACCACACTCCTTGGCAGCAAATTCCACTGTCGAACAGCTCTTACTGTCAGGAAGTTCTTCCTAATATATTGCTTTAAATCTTTGTGTATGATTCAGTTTAATCTGTACTTCTAATAATGACATTCCCACATTTCTTCATAATGAGTCACAAGTAAACATGACATTTCTGCAATGAGATCCAGATATGCAATGGGACCAAAGATTAAAACTAAGCCATTTTAATATTTTAATTATTCAGCTAGGGTTGGTTCCCAGGATCTGGTTTCAACAGTACTCAGGATAAAACAAATAATTTGTAACTAATAATTTAATAAAGCAGACCACTCATTTTCCTTATAAATTGTCTGTAGGCAGTTTATTATTTGATTTAGCTTTATTTTAAATTACTTTCATACCTTTTCCTCCATAATTTTCTTCATTAACATCATATTCAGTATTTGAAACCCAGAAGACAGTGCGATTGCAAACTGCATTGTTTTCATTTCTCATTTATTGATCAGTACCATTCTGGAACTTGAATAGGTCTACTTATGGGTTTAAAAGTTAGTTACTACAAACATTATCCTAGACTTCAGTAAAGAGTGCTGATTCAGTGTATATACACAACAGTTCACTTATTCCCTAGGTTATTCATGTAAGAAGAAATTGTGGCTCTCCAGATTTTGATGGACTCCAGCTCCCATCAGCCTCAGCCAGAATAGCCCATTGACAAGGATAATGGGGCTTGTAGTCTGACATCACCTGGATCACCTAATATAACATAATATAATATCACTGTGGTGCTATGGTCTAAACCACAGAGCCTAGGGCTTGCTGATCAGAAGGTTGGCAGTTCGAATCCCCGCAACGGGGTGAGCTCCCATTGTTCGGTCCCAGCTCCTGCCCACCTAGCAGTCTGAAAGCACGCCAAGTGCAAGTAGATAAATAGGTACCACTCCAGCGGGAAGGTAAACGGCATTTCCGTGCGCTGCTCTGGTTCGCCAGAAGTGGCTTAGTCATGCTGGCCACATGACCCGGAAGCTGTCTGCGGACAAACGTTGGCTCCCTCGGCCTATAGGGCGAGATGAGCGCGGAACCTCAGAGTCGTCCACAACTGGACATAATGGTCAGGGGTACCTTTACCTTTAATATAACATAAAACGGGAATTCAAACCCATTTTAAACAGCCAAGCCTGCTACAAACCTCCCATGTAATATTAAGTCAGCAGAAGAAAACACCTCTGTTTTATCTATTCTTCATTGTTTCTATTTTGTACTATGCCACCTAGAGGCTTTTATACAAGCCTAGCTTCACTAGAGCAGGAGCACATTGAAAGTCATTTTCCAACCCTCAAATACAGTCTTGCAGCATGATGTCCTCTGCCAGTACAGCGAGTACAGTTTTTCTTCATTCTTATATCACTAAAATTCATTTCAGCAGTTGCAGGATCTGGGGCATCTGCTTACACATCCACAGGAAATATCCCTCCAGCACCTATAGCTTTATCTCCCAACTGTGATTGGTAGATAAAACTCTCCGTGTGCTTTTTAGACAGCAATTGCTAAAGAGAAGACGGAGCACATTATCTCCTGACAGAGAGCACTACCAAGAAGGTCCTCTGCCTAGTTCCCTGTAACTTCACTTCTTGCCAGTGAGAGAACCATCAGAAGGCCCTCAGAGCTGGACCTCAATGTCCGAATAATGATAATTTTATTATTTATATATTAACCTGTTATTAATGAATAACATTCAGTGGGTAAAACAAATGTACATGGGGATGCAGCTCTGCAAGAACAGGCTCCACTCCCTCCCACCCCAATTTAGCAAGTTTATTTAAGTATGTGTAGTACTGGGCATCTCAGTTTAAGACAAAAATATTGCCCACGTGGAACATGTCCAGAGAAAGTTAACAAACATGGAGATGAGCCTGGAAGTCTTGTGAGGAAAGGCCGAAGGAGTTGGGAACAGTTTAGCTTGGATAAGAGATGATTAAGAGGCAATATGACAACAATCTTCAAATATTTGATGAGCTGTCACATGGATGATGGAGCATATTAGTCTTCTTGTCCTCTAAGCAGTAGGATCTGACCCAGTGGGCTCATATTAGAAGGGGGTTTCAGCTAAAAATTAAGAACTTTCTGGTGCTTGACAATTGGAAATTGCATACATTATGCAAAAATGCGCTATGCTAAATTGCAACCTGAAGAACAATATCCCTAGACCTCTTGATACTACTATGAATAGCTAGTTGCACATGAAGTTCAAAATGCTCCCTTTCATGCAGAGTGCATAAGGGCGATTCAAATGTTATGTAAATCATGTTATGATTGCTGGTATCTGAAAGAGTGAAAGCCACATCATCAGTTTTCAGTTTTCACAGTATTCACACAGTTTTCACTGCAGATCATTCCTATCGGCCCAATTTTTTTTCCACAAGGGAAGCCAAGCTGGGACGGGAAAAGTCTGTCATAAGCTGGCTCTCACTATCGTTAGGTATTATCACTAAATGTTAATGTTTAGCTGTGTGCAAATAAAATCTCATTCATTGTCTGTAAGAGTTTCATGAGAAATTTGCAAATTGCACTTTGTCTGAGCTTCAGCATACAGTGAAGCTCTGCATTTAAAGTCGGTGTTTGATTGGCATTTTAAACTGTTGCACAGCTTCATTGGGAGGATGTACAGCTTAAGATCTTGAAGGTCCCAGCACAGTCATGTAACATAACGTTGAGTCATGCATATAGACATAGGATTTAAAAGAAAAAGAAAATTCTCCAAATGATAAGTAATGAGGAGAGTTAAGGAAGAGATTCCACTGTGACTCCCTTATCTAAGAAGTGTCATTATAAGCCTGATGGAACGCCAGGAAAGAAAATACTGTGTTACCTCTGGTTCATTAGTTGTCCTCTCTCACATCAAGGAACATTTTAAGTTTCACCTTCATATTCTTCTATGCTTTTCTTCTCACAGAAGTCACTATGGGAAATGAGAGGAGGCTGCAATATCTAGTTCTTAGCCTATTATAATCAAATTCCAACTAATCTCAATGATGGCCATTAGCAACTAAGTCTTTGTGCTTCTACTAGGAAACAAAAGGAGGAATAAGCCTAACCATGTTTGTCCTTATAATTATAAACTATCATTCGCCCCACTTTTTAATAGCCACCTTTCCTGCTAGTAATGAGTACCTCCATCAGAGTTTGCTTACACCTTGGTGCAGCTTTAGTGTGCATATGCTTCTCAAGAGATAGGAAAGTGTCTTTCTACTTCTTGACAGTACTTGCTAAAGCCTGTATATTTATTCAAAACATCAAACTGGGTGGTCTGGAAAATGGACTGCAAAACCACAGGCACATCTGAATCACTAAAGTTTGTAGGATATATTGCACACACACCACAGAAAGAGGGGGGGAGATCAAGTTTGCCTTGAATATATTCTGTAATGAAGAGGAGATACAAGACTGAACTGCAATGTCTGCTCTTTGGGACCAATCAAATTTCAGAACTGTATAGGAAAAAGTACAATTTCAATTTCATTTCAATTTATTTTTACTGAACAATATGTCAGTCATTTTTAAAAAAAAAAACAACTTAGTATGTAATGGGCCATTCTGAACTGGGAGAAGGAAAATATAAAACACCTTCCAATACTACAATTCCCTGAATTAGTTGACGTCCCAATACTACAATCCCCTGAGGATACACAGTGAGAAGGACAACATGATCATGGTTTTCTTCCACTCTTTTCCAATCCAAAGAACACCTATTTTGACTACAGAAGTTAGCAAGTCGAAGTTAGAAATGGAGTTGATTTGCCCAGTGTTC
Organism: Podarcis liolepis; assembly: GCF_965112155.1. Taxonomy (NCBI): domain Eukaryota; kingdom Metazoa; phylum Chordata; class Lepidosauria; order Squamata; family Lacertidae; genus Podarcis; species Podarcis liolepis. Next base: position 55,216,993 of record NC_139560.1, on the reverse strand, counting down.
TGTAAGTAAAGTCAAATTCAACAGCAATGGAGTAGGCAGCTTGAAACCCCAAATGTGGCCTTCCGACTAATTTCATGTGGGTAAGGAGGAGAGAGAAAGAGAGAAGGTGGGAGGGGCGAAACATGAAACCTAACCCCTAAAATAGACGGAACAATAGAAGAAGAATCACATCAGACCTCTAGTAGTAGATAGGTAGCCGTGTTGGTCTGCCATAGTCAAAATAAAAAATTCCTTCCAGTAGCACCTTAAAGACCAACTAAGTTAGTTCTTGGTATGAGCTTTCGTGTGCATGCACACTTCTTCAGATACACTGAAATAGAAGAATAGTGTATCTGAAGAAGTGTGCATGCACACGAAAGCTCATACCAAGAACTAACGTAGTTGGTCTTTAAGGTGCTACTGGAAGGAATTTTTTATTTTGATCAGACCTCTAGTAATAGTGAACTGTCCCTCCACTAGCAGGAAGGAGGAGGATAAGGGGTGGAGGGAGAGAGTAGGATGTTCAAAACAAGAGAGAAAAGGAGTGGAAGGAAGAAATGGGAGTAGCCCCTTCCACTGCAATCCCACCCACATGTTGCCCTCAAGGGACTATGATCCTCAACAGGAAAGAAAGCCAAGGTTTTCCATCACTGCTTGCTGATGGGGAAAGTATTTTTGTATCATTTTGGGTTTCATGAGTGGGGAAAGCAAAAAATACATTTTTCTTTCCCACTCTCCAGAAACCTTTCCCAGATACACAATAAATGAACATAAAGTGCTCATGTTCAGGGCAGAACTAGCCAACCCTGGAGAGAGGCTGCAGAAGGATGAGAAAGAAAATTTTGTCTTTTTTCTTTTCCCCTTCCTGTGAGTTCAGCACATACTCTTGCAAGTCCAGAATAGCACTAGGCTTCTGTTCCAGACTGGCCAGAACCTTGAATAGGAGCATTCCTGTTAGGAACTGGGATATCTTGCTGTATGTCACCAGTTCTTAATTAGTTATTTTGAAACTTACATCAGTTTTTACCCAGCATCAGTGCAACAAGGGGACATGACAGGATGAAGTATAGAATTAAGCACCACATATGTTGCAGCAGAGCAGCTACATTTTGAACTGATTATTCTCCCCCTTCTACCTTCACTTGGCAGTCGTTCCAAATTTGATTGTGCTATGAGTGTTTGTTAAAAATACAGGACACAAAGGCAGTATCACTTAGCAAATACCCCATATACTTCCACACCAACATTTGTCTCCTAGTTACAGCAAGGGTAATATCATCAGCGCCAAGCAACCTAGATGGGAATTATCAATCGGTTACCAAGAAACCTAATGATTTCATCAATAATATTTTACCAGTTCCAAAGGTCATTTGGAGAACTAATGCCACACAAAATGCGCCCTTCCAAAGTGGGTGATCTGATGGCGGCTGTTAAGGGTCAACACTTCTTTCCTCATTTCTTTAATTGATACTTCCAAATGAGTATTAATTGAGCCGCAATGAGAAGTGTGCCGTTTGACAGCGCCAGTGACAGGATGGAAGTGTCATTTGCAGAGCCACCGCTAACACCCTCAAAGCGTTAATTCCATTTTATGTCTTTCACATTTAATAGCAAATTTGCCATTTAATCTTTAAGACAGAAGTTACTTATTCTCAATCTACCTCTCACTTGCACTGATATAATCTCATGCCACTCAGACTGGCCTGTGGCATGAAGCACGTCACACTTTCAAATCAGGTCCATTTTTTCATTAGCTCATATCCTTCCTGAGATGCCCTCCTTTACAGATGGCTGATCAGCAATCAACACTAGTTTGTTTCAATCAGAAAAGCAGCCGTAACTTCTCATTTAAAAACTGTTCCTGGAGAAGCTCATTCGTTAAAGACATAAAGCTGGCACTGGGGAAACAATGACTGTAACAACTGATCCCCCCCCCTTTCTTTCTTTTAACCCACATACCCAGAAGAGATGCCGGTTTCTCTTTATATGAAGAAAAAGACAGCCTGTAGCATGTTATGGCAAGTCATCGCAAAAGCTGGCCAGTCACCAATAAACTATAAATCAGGGGTGTGACTAGAAAAGGCAATGAGAGATCAGAGGCACTGCTTGGAATATTTCCCACATATACATATAATGTATTTAGAAAGAGCCTTAAAAAAAAAAAAGACACCAGTCCGCCCAATAGAAAAATGTAAAATAAAGCTCACAGCACATGTGCACAACCCTTCGCATGCACACATTTCCTTCCTCTTTTCTTTGCCCAGGAGTACAGTGTGTGTGCTGGCCTTTGAACCAACTTGACTGAGGTTAAGTGTTTACACTTTTCAAAAGGATGCCTTGGCCCCACACTGGGAGATAACTGACATAAATAGAAGGGAGAGCTGGGATTTCTTTCCTCTTTGTGCTTGATCAAGGAATAACACACTGACAAAAGCAACAACAAAAAAAGGCGTATTTCAAAGAATGAGCAGCTCGCATCATATTTAAAGTTTCCAGTCCACCGTTTTAACATGTGCCTCACTCCAGTTTTTAAATCTATATAAATCCTGTAGTTCGCTACACCAACAACACTCCGCCGTCTCGATACGTCTGTCAGCTCTTAGCTTCCCGCCCTCGGTGTTTTAATGCCACACGGATTTGTCTGCCAAAATGCAAAACAAAAGCACAAACAAACAAACCCTTCCACAACTGCTAAGGAGCTCCAAGTGTTGGAGAGAATTATAGGAGTTTCCTAAGTTTTGCAGTCGGTTTGCTTGGAACGCCAGTAAGATCATTTCGGTGGAGCAGTTGCTATACAGTGAATTAATTCCAGAACCCAGAAGGTTGGCAACAGAAGACACACCTGTTTTTAGGACAGTGATGGATTGACATTACTGATTGTCTCGCCAAATAACCTTTCATACGTTTCCATGTTGTCCCACTTTCTAGGTATACTGTTTTTAAATAATTAAATATATAGGCTTGTATTCAATACAGGGCTAAGTAAGCATCCCATTAGCACAAGGATTCCCACTTGTGCACCTCTCCTCTCCCAGCACAATCCCTGTATATGTTCTGGGGTCTCCCCTCCCAACCCTTTACAGTGTGGTGTAGTGGTTAAGAGCGGTAGTCTCGTAATCTGGGGAACCGGGTTTGCGTCTCCGGTCCTCCACATGCAGCTGCTGGGTGACCTTGGGCTAGTCACACTTCTTTGAAGTCTCTCAGCCCCACTCACCTCACAGAGTGTTTGTTGTGGGGGAGGAAGAGAAAGAAGAATGTTAGCCGCTTTGAGACTCCTTAAAGGGAGTGAAAGGCGGGATATCAAATCCAAACTCTTCTTCTAGATCTAGGGTGCGGGTGCTGGGCAAGCACCGAGAAGAGGGTGGAAGTCCTCGTGCACCAGAGTGAATCTTTTCTTTTAAAAATTTAAATTATAAATTTTATTTTCAATTTTTCACATGTTTACAAATACACACCTTACAAACACATACCTTCAATATTTGACTTCCTTCCTCCCCTTTTGTGGTTCCTTTTCTAAATCAGATTTTTATAACACTGCATTTTCCACTTTATTCCATTTTTTAGTTATCTTCCATTTATCAGTACAATTTTAACTGCTTGGTTTAAATTAATCTTACTAATGAATTTGCTTGTGTGCCAGAATTTTTCAAATATTCTACAAATTTCCCCCATTCATTCTCTCTCTCTCTCTCTCTCTCTCTCTCTCTCTATATATATATATATATATTACTCTTGGTTTCTTATTACACCTGTCAGTTTTGCCATTCCGGCATAATCCATGAATTGAATCAGCTACTCTTCCTTAGTTGGTACAGTATCTTCTTTCCACCTCTGGACAAACACCATTCTGGCTGCGGTTGTGGCATACATGAACAAGTTTTTAAAATACTTTGGAATCTCTATATCCACCATCCCTAACACAAAAGCTTCTGGTTTTTTTTAGTAAAAGTTGTTTTAAACATTTTCTTCAGTTCATTATAAATCATTTCCCAAAAGGCTTTTGTTCTCTTACAGGACCACCACATGTGATAAAAGTACCTTCCTTTTCTTTACACTTCCAGCATGAGTTTGATTTTGAGTTATACATTTTTGCAAGCCTGCTAGGAGATAAATACCACCTATACATCATTTTCATAAAGTTTTCCTTCAATGTATAGCATGCTGTAAATTTTAAGTCTACATTCCGCAACTTCTCCAACGCAGTCATTTCAATATTGTAACCAATATCTCTTGCCCAGTGGATCATCACAGACTTCACCTGCTCGTCTTTTGTTTCCCATTCTATTAACAGTTTATACATTCTAGAAATTACTTTATCAGTATTTTCTAATACAGTGGTACCTTGCAAGACGAATGCCTCGCAAGACGAAAAACTCGCAAGACGAAAGAGTTTTTTGTTTTTTGAGTTGCTTCGCAAGATGAATTTCCCTATGGGCTTGCAAGTTTGTTTCCTTTTTCTTAAAACCATTAATACCCAGGGTGCATTGCTTGAAGAGGTGCAGTTGCGACTTGACTTCGAGGAGCAACTCATAGCACGTGGTGTGGCAGCCTTTTTTGAGGTTTTTGAAGACTTTGGTGATTTTTGAAGCTTTTCCAAAACTTCTTTTGCAGCCATTTGGTAAGTTAAACTTTTAAAACTTTTTTGGGGGGTTTTGGATTTTGGGTTGGGGTGTTTGGAATTCAAGGACTTGGTGTTGGGGAGGGGTTTGCAAGAATCTGGAAGCTTGTGTGTTTTTTTCTGCATTTTTATGATTTTTTGTGACCATTGGGGCACTCTGCTGTTGTTAAAAAAAAGATTTCTGGGTTTGGATTTCTGTGTGGTGGGTGTCTGGGGGGGTCAGGGAATTGTTGAGAAGAGGTTTGCAAGAATCTGGAAGCTTGTGTGTTTTCTGGGAGGTTTGGTGCTTTTGAATTTTTTGGATGTGAAGCACTGATTATTTTGGGGGGGGGTTGCGAAGGTAGGAGCTGTGCTGCCATGGGGCCCAAGAAGACTGCTGCTGAAGAGGCCGGCGAGAGGAAGAAGGAGAAGGTTAGGCTGGAAATGAAGAAGGAGATCATCCAGAAGCACGACGGTGGAATGCGTGTGACAGACCTCGCCAGGGAGGCTGCCAGTTCTGATGTTCCTGCGGCTGAAGACTTTGCAGACTTTGTGGCACCAAGTGACTCTGATGCACCAGAGTCAACAGTGGTGCAGGACATTGTTTCCTTGGGGAGGACCATGAGCCTGGAGGTCACAGAGGAGGACGTCAGCGAGCTGGTGGAGGAGCACGACCACGAGCTGACCACCCAGGAGCTGGTCGAACTGCAGGCAGAGGCTGCTCAGGAGCAGGCCTCACTGGAAGAGGAGGAAGCAACTGAGGAACAGCTGTCCTCCAAAGAACTGAGGGACATTTGCCAGAAGTGGAAAGATGTGCAGGCTTTTGCACAGCAGCACCACCCTGACAAGGACCTGACACGTGACCTTGCGAACACTTTTGATACGAGGGTCATGTCGTCTTTCAGGGAGGTGCTGAAAAGGTGGATGAAGCAGCAGACCATGGACAGGTTCTTCAGCAAGAAGCAAAGAGTCGAAGAGGAACCTTCTTCGAGTTGTCCCCCAGAGTCTTAGAAAATGTATGTACAGTACACTTTGGTGATTTTTAAATGCTTTTCTGTCATGTTTAGAAACTTAAATTATTGTTCCTTCAATTTTTGAAATGCTCTTTACAGAATGTGTGACTTTAAAGAGCACTTAATAAACTCTTTTTGTACCAAATTTGGCTTTGTTTGGACTTTTTTTGACCATAGGAACGCATTAATTGATTTTCAATGCATTCCTATGGGAAACCGTGCTTCGCAAGACGAAAAATTCGCAAGACGAAAAAACTCGCAGAACGGATTAATTTCTTATTGCGAGGCACCACTGTAGCTCTCTCTCAAATTGCAAGGTTTGATACGACCAAGTGTGCCAACCATATTTACCTTAGCTTTATGTACCTTAGCTTTCTCATTACCATAGATAAGTGTGCCAACCAAATCTGTTATCATGTCCTTCTAGATCTAAGACCTGAGTATTCTGTAATGTCATCCATTCTTTTAACCAGCACAGACAGGACACCTCATAATATAATCTTAAATCTGGCATTGACAGGATGCTTACTTAGCACTGTATTGGATGCAAGTCATCATATGATTCTGATGATCGGTTAGCTATAACCTAAGCCCAAAGCTTGTAGAATAGACTAAAAAATAATCACAAGACTTGTATCATAAATTACGAGTGCAAGATTGTTGTCATCATTAGGGATGGTGGAGAATCTCACAATAATCAAATTTTGGTGCGAGCTCTGTGCTGTTTGCTTGTTCGCCAGCCATATGAGCCAACTGTGTTTCATGCAAGCACTACCTGCATTTGTAGTACCTGTGTGTGTGTATGAACTTAATGTCAGTTTTTGAACCCATACTATTATACAAACAGCACTGTGTTTGTTGTCATTGCTTTGGAGTTACTGATGCACTGAAATGTGTTTTCCTTGAACTCTGCTTTACTGAGTTGATCATCAACTTTCACTGTTACATGTCTTATTCTGTGTCCCTACCTATATAGTTCTCTTCTCCTTTACATGATTTGGGGCGGGAGGGTAGTTATGTTTAATGGCACTAGTAGCTTTATAAATACATAGGCAAATGCATTTTAAAATAAAATAAAAACGATTCTCTGAGCTTCTCTCAGAATTGTACAGTCTCATACATTGTTGTACAAAACTAGCATTCTAAATCACACAAGTTTTATTTAGTCTCCTCAAGTTATCATATATTGCTATTATGGTTTTTATTTATTTCTAATTGAAAAGAGGAAACAGTACAGACACTTTCATATTGTACACAAACATGCTTTAGTACAAAATATTGCTCACGTTTAAAACACGGCTGCTCTCCAGGCATTTTTAAGGAACTGCCCTTCCCAACTGGTTTTTCCAGCACATGGCCATTCACAGCCTTGCAAGAAGATGGAAAAAGGAGGGTCAGGGGGACAATAGCATTTGTTGCTGCATATTATAACGTTTTCTTTTCTTGTGGGGAGGGATGTCTTGCTGCCTGGTGGTCTGTGTCATTCACACACACACACAATTTTTTTTTCCTATTTTCCTTCCCAAGGAAAATAAGATGCAGAGAAAACCTTGTATTACTACTGCAATTTATTAGAAAGACGTTCCATGACTTCTGGAGTTTGCATATGGAGTTCTGTATCCATCCATACCCAAAATAACCAATATTTTAATAAACCGCTTTTTTATTATTATTTTAAAAAAGTGATTTCTGTGTATTTTGTTGTTATTCTAAAGCCCATCTAACTCTTTGTCCCACCTCTACCATGACTTTATTTAAGTTTCTTCTTTCAAAAACACATGGCAATCACACATTATCATGTAAATGCCTAGACAGGCCAATTATAAAACTCCTGCAATACTCCTACAATAGTCATATGAATGGCTACTTGATGATGGGCAATCAACAACTGTAAATAGTGATATCCATAACAAATGCAACTATTGCAATGTTTTCAGGAGTATAATAAACAACAGCATTATTTTTTCAAACTGCCATCCCAGGCCAAGACCATACCAATTTAATGAAATGTGAACTGCAACAGACAGTTTGGATAACAGTAACATGATCAAAAGATGAACAGGTACAGAACAGCAAATCCTATCCCTAGTCATTATTCACTCTACAAATGACTTGAGTATGTTTTACTCCAATTCTGCTGAAAGGTCTTGCGCTTGCTTAAGACAGGTTTGGAAGAATTGCACTCTCTTGTTCCTGCAGCTGTACATAAAAACAAAAACTGGAACGCACCATATTTCCAGCTATCCTGATCATCTAGTTCTCAGTAAGTAAGCCTGGCATTCTTGCAGCATGAGACCAGTGCAGTCATTTACCCTACTGGGTTTGCCTTCCTTGCTAGGACTTCATGGGCAGGTTTTCAGAAAATATGTGGGAACTTGCAAACTTGTGTTCCACCACCCACAGTCTGAAAGAGAGCAGCGCAGCAATAACTGCACCACATGATCCTTCCTGCAGCGTTTCAGTTTTTAGATTGGCACTTAGCTTCCTGTAGAGGTATTAAGGCAGCAGTAGCCCGGCTAGTAAAACCATGGATTCATTTTCCTAGTGAACTCAACCACCAGAAAAATCATAACCTCGTCATGAGACGGGGATACATTTTGTTGCACTTTTTGTTCTCATTATGATCTCTGTCACGAGAGTGTGTTATCCCTGCATGTCAGCTCCTCAGCTGCTGGCTTCTTTCATCAAATACTCCGCATTCTTGTGACAAAGTGGTGTAACAGGAACAGAAATGGCCCCAAATGAAGCCATTCTTATGACAAAGATAGAAAGACTGTAATGAGAATGGAAAATGGCACAAAATCAATTCACGCTCATGACAACTTTAAGATTGTAATGAGGACAAGAAAAACAGTCTGAAATTTATCAATTCTTGTGACAACCTTGTGACAGTAATGAAAGCAGCAAATGGTATGAAATCGGTCCACTCTTGGGATTGACACTGAAACAAAACCAGAAAATAGCACTATGCTTATCTGTCCTTCTCACAACCCTGAGGGTGGCACAAGAACAGATGAGGTTAGGAAATTAACCCATTCTTGTTATGAACTATTGGCATGCAGCTTAGAGTCAACTGCTCTTTTTGGAAAGGAACAAAACTAAAGATTTGCTCCAAACAAACCCTTAATCCGGGTAATTAAGTCTAAGGAAAGTGATTCCAAGATTTTATATACAGCTAAATGACACATTCAGCATAATAGTTCATTCTGAAAAACAAACACCTGGATACAGAGGTGAAAAATGATTTGCCAGCAAAGCAAATTCTACCTGTTGTTCTACAGTTCACCTTTTTAAAATATCGATGTGTATCCAACTTCAGAGATCAGCTGACTGAATTCAAGTGGTCATTGCACACTGCATGTTTCAACTCTAACTCTTGAATTTTAAGGTAAATTGACCAAATAACTAAGTTAAGCAGGGCTGGTTCTGGTCAGCACTTGGTGGGAGACCACCTGGGAATCACATGTTTGCCACCTCAGGTTCCACAATGTAAGGGATCCAGCTTACTGTCCCAAAAAGGTCCACCTGTCTGAAAACAATATTGAACATAGTTTCCACGAACACATAAATTGGACACACTTTGAAACATCCAGATTACTTTAGCCCAAGGGTCAGCGACATAGTGCCCACAAACACCAGCATCTCCTATGGAAGCCACAAAAGGTTTCAGTAAATACCCCCCTCAGAAATAAACAATGCATGAGAGACTGTTTGTGGGCAAAGCTTGATCTGATCAAAACTGCCAATTTCTGTGTGTAAATCCATTTAATCCAACCGTGGTCCCAGTGTTTGAGTAAGAAGAGCATGCACAGCCCTATGTTGGTGGAGAGGCCTCATGCACATTCTAGGAAGAGCAAAGAAAAGAACAATGGTTGCTTTGCTTTGCCCTTTGGTCCAAACCAAGGTGTTAATTATGATGAGCAAGCTGGGGAAGCCTCAGGACTGGGGGTGGGGAGAGGGGAGGTCTTACTCTTTCCCTACCTAACATAGCTCTGATGGGAAAATTATCTTTGAATTTTCTATCTGCATTTCGCATTGGACAAAAAAGTAGAAGTTCCTTTGCCCTGCCCTGCTGCTCAGGCTTCTCTGAGGCTGCTATTTACACAACAAAAAAATGTGCAAGTTAATTGTACCTGTGCTATTTATCCTGTATTTAAGTTTGTCCCTTAGAGCCCATGCAGGTCGATCATTTCTATACTGGGCCTTTGGGCGAACAGGCAGGTATTGCCAGTGCAGAGGCGGCATTGTTTATGTGAGTCGTCACCTCTGCATTGGGACTTGCCAGTTTGCCTGGGGTGATTTGCATGGCTGCAATGGCTCAGAGCAGCGCTACCATAACCATGCAAATAATAGCTGTCAGGATTGGCCAAGTTTGCATACTAAACAGTGCTGTGCTAGATGGACCAGTGATCTAATGCAGTCTAAAGCACTTTCTTGTCTTCCAAAAAGGGCTAATGGGGAAATCGGGAATGGAACACATAGCATTGCTGGCTGTAATTTGTCAGTTCAATTTGGGGTCTGGGAAACATGGCCTGTGTGAGTGGCTCTTGGGTTTTGGTTCACGAATATTGCCTACAACAGTCCTTTTAAACCCACTTGCTTTAATGTAACAACTTCCTTTATAAGTGAAAGTGAAACTAAAAGATGAGTAGCCAGTGGAAAGAAATTAAAATCACTGTCTGCTTGGGGAAAATGTGCTTTTTGATAGCACTGTGGAGGATTGGTCCACTTATAGAGGGATATTGGAACAATATGGAATAGCTAATAGGATATCTGATGAGAAAAAGGTGGCAGTCTTGCTGAACGTAATTGGGATTAAAACCTGTAATTTACTGTATTGCCTAACAGCTTCCCATTTAACCAGCCAATATAGCATTTCAAATAGTAAAAATCCTACAAAATCACATAACCCCAAAGCCACTAGTGATTACAGTGTATCCACTTCCATAAACAAAATCAAAATGCAAATGAAGCAATTTCTGAATATGTGAATGAATTAAGAAAATTAATAGAGCACTGGCAATTTTGAGAGAGCATAAATGATACATTAATGGCCTTCTTAGAGTATGAGATGCAAGAAAAAGCCACCTATCTGCTGACTTGCAATGACCTGATATCATATTTATCAGAAATTATTATATTCCTGTAGATTGTAAAAGGTGGCATGGAATTGAAAGAGCAACATGTGAATTTTAGTAACAAGATGTCCAGGTGGATAACTTTCTGTAAATGTGTATTTCTGAAAAGGGAAAGTGTTTCTCAATGCAAATTTTTGTTGTATTCAGCATAAGACCTGTACGCTGTGTAAAACAAAAGGGAAAATGTACAGGCCAGGTGAAAAAGGCATAGCAAACCCTATTCAGGGAAATCATAAGATTTCATACTCAGCATCTTAAGAGATGAGACAACATGAGAGTTCAGTTGCCAGGATGGTTTCACTTCAACCCATTCCCCCCCCCCCGAAAAGTTGTGGGACATAGCTTTGTGGACAGGACATCTGACTGGGATAGAGCCAGTCGGTGGTGCTGGGGACTCACTCGCTGGATCATCACCTTGTTGTGATGCGTGGGCTTGCACGTTCCTATGACCCTTGTGAGCAAAGCCGTCGGGAATCTTGTACTCCCAGCAGAGTCACCCAAGGCGGTAAGGTCAAAGGGAAGGAGCTAGACAAAGATTGATCCAAGAAGTCCTCAACGGCAGAACAGGTGGATGATAACAAGCGGTATGTTGCAACAGCTGTGAAGGTGGATGAAGGCTGCAGCAGATAAGAATTTACTGGTTGTCGTGACTCCTCATGCCATCAGAACAGAGCCTTACTGAGAAGACTGTGTGTTAGTCAGCGTGCACTGATCTACACACATAAAAACATCTTCCAAAAACCCATCCCAAGAAGAAAGGAAGGAAGGAAGGAAGGAAGGAAGGAAGGAAGGAAGGAAGGAAGGTGCTGGGAAAAGTGTGGTCCACCTTATGGCTATAGGGGTATGGGATGTCCCCAAAGTGTCTCAAGCTGAACTTGATTCAAAATGGCTCCCACAGCCTGAATCTTCCACTATCCCATTCATACATCTCTCTCCCCTGCCCGAAAGGTTGGGGGGAAAGGCAGGAGAAGCTCCTTTACAAACAGGAGAGTCCCCACAAACCCTCTTCTTGTCTGTTAATTATGCACAGAGCATCATTTCCTGTTGTGGGATTGTGGGACAATGCTAGATCAACAATTTCACACTTGAGTTGTTTAAGAACTCTTGACTGTATGCCCTCTGGACACAATGACTCGTTAAGTGTTAATGTGTCAATTAGCTTTAGAACTTCATCGCTTGTCATGTCTATTTCACTTAGTTCTCCAGATGCCCTCCCCAAACCAAATGGTTCAGGCTTTAATATCTGCCCAACGTATCTCTCAGCAAAGTTCCATGACCTCTGTGCCACTTATTTCTGGGGGTTTTGTAAACTGCTAACTGCATCCACCCAAGCAGGATGCTGTTTGGGCGTCTTAAAAAGTGCTTTGAGACTGTAGGGCATCAATTTGTATTTATGCTGTCCAAGCCTTCTCAGCTGCTCCCTCCAATTTCAAATGAGGAACCAGAAGCAATCTGGCTCTCTCCGTCTGACTTTATGCCACCAATTATACAATCTTGATTAAGTCACACAATTCCCCACAATCAGAAGTTTGTGCTGACAACTTGAGGTCACAAACTTATGCTTATGTATTAGTTTTTAAGGTGCCACAAGACTCTTAGTTGTTTTGCTGCAACAGACTATCCCCAGTGTATCTGAAGAAGTGTGCATGCACACGAAAGCTCATACCAATAACTAACTTAGTTGGTCTCTAAGGTGCTACTGGAAGGAATTTTTTTATTTTGTTTTGACTACGGCAGACCGACACAGCTACCTACCTGTAACTAGACTATCCCCTGAAAGCTTTACATCAATCACAAGGCAATCTAGTTTGTTAGATGTGACATGAAATGCAGTTTTGCATTTAACTTGATGGGGTTTAAGAAATGCCTAATTCACCAGCTTTATGGGGAGCCTATTATACTTGAAATTATAGCAAGCATGGACAACAAATTCAAGTATTTTCTCCCTTGCTGCAGCCTTTAAGTAACCCCCTACCAATGCAAGTAGCTTTAGAGGAGGGGCTCAGGACCAGAGCAATGAAGGAAAGGGTTGAATTCCCCCTCCATGCCTGCTGTGATCCCGCCCCTTCAGCAGACATTTTTTTGTATTTGGTTTAACCAGCACATTAAATGCAAAGAATGCAATTAGCGTCACATCTAGAATTCAGGCTTGTCATATGTCAGCATTTAAACTTCTTAATCAACACTGACCAACTTGGTTTTTTTTCTTTTCTTTATCCGTATCATCCGAAAACTCAAAGTATTTATTACCTTTCCTGCTACTTTAACTGGCACTTAGAGAAACAGAACATCTGCTTCAGATGGAATGCATTACAAAACCTCCTCTATTTTCTGTAGTGGTTCGCTTCAAATACCAGATTCCCTGCAGGCTGATCCATTTTGTAGCCATTTCACCATTTTATTTACCATTTCTCTTCTGGCACTATGATGCCATAGGAGGAGGAAGTGTAACCCACACAAACCTCACTCTTTCAACTGACTTCAAATCAGCAAGTCCTGTTGGTTTTCCCCAGAATTGCTTCCCTCTATGCACCACTCACAAACACTTCAATTCCTGCTATCATTGAGCAGGGTATTTGGATTGGCTATATCTTCATCTGGCACATGACATAGACTAGAATCTTCTGTCATTGCAGTTGTCAGTAAAGCACCGCTGTTTACAGTAAGAACTGTTAAAAGGAAACTTAGCTATTATCTATCCAAAGAGACAAATATTTGCATTAACAACATTGCTATCTACATAAGCAACCCAATTTTGCCTCTTAATAGGCAGATTGATATCCTTTTTCTTTCTTTCTTTTCCATATAAAGCTACCTTATAATTTCTATTGGTCCAAACGTGTCAGTTTTACCTACAATGGCAGTGGCTTTGCATGATCTTAGACAAAGCATGTGTTCTACGCCTAAGCAAAGAAGGCCATTCCTCTGCACCATGGTTGCTGCCCAAAAGCCACCCCATAAATTAATACAATCCTCCACTGAAAGGGACTGTTCCTACCAATAGGCCAAGTGAGGCTGATGATTTTGGCATCACGGAAAGGCAGGAGATAGTTATTCAATTGTTAGTTATCTAGATTTTGCATAACACCATAACCTAAACGGTGGTTAAGCCTAACATGGTTTATTTAAAGTTCATAAACTAGAGTTTGAAGTTGGCTTGTTTCCACAAACCACAGTTGATGAACAATATTGTTAAGATTAACCAAAGTTTGTCAAGGATCAGATGTAACAACACGATGAGGTGAATCTAAGTGAAACTTCTTAAAGCTGCGCCAGAGTTGGTGAATGATCCCAAGACCATGAAGTGTGCAGCAGCTCATCCTCATAACACTATAATATGGTTTAGGGTTGCATGAGAATAGCAGAATCAGGTGGCTAAAATGACAACAAACAGGACACTAGCAGGTTGCCAGAATTCATCTTCCAAGGGCTTTTAACATGGTTGGGTTTCCAAAGAACAGAAATAAAATGAGGGGGTTTTTTTGTTGTTGTTTTTAAAAAAGGAATATGAGAAATAGAGTGTGTTTTTTAAAAAAAAACCCTGCTTAAAACAATATTCAAATTGAAATGTGTTTCCTTTGAGAACTTGTCTACAACATGGACTTCATTTAATTCAATTTCATTTCATGTCTTAATTCGTTTAACTTGATTCATGTAATTCAATACAATTTGACTTTCTTTAATGCAATTATCAGTTAAAAACACTGAATCTAAAAAATCATTCTACAAATGGTAATCATTTTGCTAATTTAAAAACACAACACAACAAAAAGAGAAGCCACAATTTGGACAGCTTCCACTGTGAAAAAAGGTTGTGGATATTGTGCATTTGAATTTGTGTGTGTGCCATATTTAAATTCTTCATTTCAGCTTAAATTACTACATTTGTATGACCTCCCTGAGCTAGTTGTTTAAATTGCATTCATTTGTTTACACTTTTTATATGCTACCTTTCAGTCTGTTACTAAGCAAAATGTTAATACATAATAACACAATAGGATTTTTAAAGGCAGTGGTGACTAATATAAGTCCTGGGTCCCAATGGTGTAAGTAAAACAACAATAATCTCTGTAACTCCTTGCAGTTAGCAGAGCTAACTGATAAACATTTGAGGGAGGGGGAAGAACCATGGCGTAAAATGCTTCCAGTTTTCGGAAATGCACACACACACACACACACACACACACACACACACACACACTGAACTCATAGCTGAACTCCTCACAGCTATGAAACCCAAATGGAGCTTCCAGATTCAAACACAGTCCCAGCACATGGATCCACTGTGGCCCACAGCCTCTCCTTAGCCTGTCTTCGCCTCTAACCAACCAAGGCTTTCCAGGTGACAGGGGGCATTTCATCAGCATCATGCAACACTTTCCTCCCCTGAGAAAAGCCAGTGGGCAGCTGCAGTACGCCGCTGGCTACAAGGTGCTGGGATCAGACCACAGGACACAGCCACCACAATCATGCACTGGTTGTGAGCTCTCCAGAGGCATTTGTTTGGCCAGCGCTGAACTGGTAGACCTTGGTCTGCTCCAGCAATGCTTCCCCCCCCCCACCTCATTTTTACTTATTTTTATGCAGTCCTGGAATGTGCAAAACAATAATGCCATTGAGCATGTACCTTTTTCCTACCACTGAGTAACTACAATACTAATTTTATTATTTGTACCTCACCCATCTTATTTATGTCCCACCCAACATAACCATAACAATGACTTTCTGACTGAGCCACCCAGGCAGGATTGATCCCCAAATCCCTACTTTGGAAAGTTCTGAAGTACTTTAAGTACAGCATTTCCGCTTGGGCACTTGAGGTACTCTCTAACTCAGAGCCCTGAGGATACAGGAGACCCTGGAAACTCTAGGCAGGATTCCCTCCCCCTTTCCCTACACCTGGGCTTAGTACTATTACAGCCACTTTCTGACTGTACGGTGAGGAGGGTAGCTTGCATTGTCATAAGTGGACTTGGCGAGAGGTTTAATCACGAAAATGGCAAGCCTGTCTGGAACACACTGTGTGCCCGACTTTCACAAGACACGGTGACCTCAGAGTGACTTTGTGCCTGTCATTAATTTCTCTGTATAATGGGCACTTTCTGTTTAGGCAACTCATTTAACAAACACTTAAGGTTCTTATTGCCCAGAAGGGTCATGTGATAATGTGAGGATTCTGAAATGTTTCTCCACATCCACAGTCCCGTTACTAATATCCCAGGCATTGTTAGTATTTCACAAAGCCAGCACATTTTCCCTCTGATAAGTGTTCCCGTTGTACTCTCATTTGTCCACCTCTAAATGCCATCTGCACTTATAAAGGGTAAAGCCCAGACTAACTAGCCTAATGCGGCGGATTGCTACGCAGAGTCAGTCTGCTGTCTGCAAAGGGATGTACTTGTATCAATGAGAGATAAATCCCAGCTAGAGATACAGGTCCTTGACAACCTAATCACTGAAACCCTGTCAAGTAACCCCTAATTTTGAAGCAAGTGGTTAATTCCCAGCAAATTGATTTATGCACTGTTTGAGGTTTGGCGAGTTGTGTTGTTCATCTGTTATTACCAGGAACTCAGCTCAGCCTATTCATTTAGACCACTGACACAACACAGTGCATCTCCCAAGAAAATTTCCTTTGTCAGCACATCTAGAATTTGCTAATTAAATCAACGATGGCATTACTCACTTTGTGGGGGTTGGGGGGGGGGCTGAATTGCTCTTTCTCATTCTTCCAACCCCCCTCTTCCTCTCCCCCACAGAGATGGATATACTTTTAAATTCTGAATTTTGTAATCAAGCTTGATCTAAACTTTCAGTGACAGCACAGCAGCATACTTTCTCCTCCAGCTTTGTTCTCTGATTTAACACAGTAGACCAACAGTAACACCAAATTGTGTTAAAGTAACAGGATCCTGTGTGTGTGTGTGTGTGTGTGTGTGTGTGTGTGTGTGTGTGAAGAATGGTGAACAAAAATAATGTTGATCAGAATGTTCAAGTCCCACAGTTTTAGTGCTCAACAAGAAGGGTGGTTTTCATTCAAATGATAGGGTTGGCCAACAAGTATTTTTATTGTCTGATTATTACCACTGAAGTGAATTTAGAATGCCAGGTTGTCCTCCAGACCCTGTAATTATGGGTCTATAATATCTCTGCCTTTCTCTCCTCTTTGTACTGCTTAAGAGGAAGAGAATAAAGGAGGGTCAGGATAAATCTTTTCTGCACACACTAACTTTACAAAAAAGAAGAGAGAAAATGCTTTCCCCTCTTGCAAATAAAGCTATAAAGAGCAAACTATTTGACCAAAAAAAGAGGGGTAATTATGCCAAGGTGACAATGAAACCCCTATTTCTCATTTGTAAGCAAAGACATTTGTGTAAGATGGAGGAGTGTTGCTAGTGTTTATAATAGGAATGTACTTTGGGCCTGACTCCTTTTAAACCTGATAGTTGGTTTCAGTAAATTATATTGTAATGCAGAGTTGCAGCTACAGTTTTGCATTTCTCATTTTCATTATAAGAATACTTCTTGAAATATGTCAATCCTATGACAAGCTCTATGTTAAACAGCAGATGGATGAACCATTTCCTCTCTCTTTTTTGTTCTATCCCAAGATGCTGTTTTTTCCCCTCATAGGTGAAAAGATGCAAGTCTCCATCTCTGCCCCCCACAGCTGTGAAAGGAGTTTGATTTTTTTAGCAAACAAATGGGTTAAGCAGTCCTATTCCCACCTGCTTTTAAGATGTCTGTGTAATATCTAGCTCAGCTATCCAGAAAATAATATTCTGATAGCAAAGAGACTGCAAGAAAGTTCCTTTAAAAGATAATAAAAAACCCTGTTTTGATGTGAAAGGAGAAGAAAAGTCACCCAGCTAGATACATATAAACATAAAGAGGCAAGCCACTGAGCTGAATTCTGATACAATGTACCTATGAATGGACTTTACCTGGTAGTCAATTAAAGTGGAGAAACTGTGAATAGCGGGAAAGTGGAAGATTATTGCTATGCAAAAGAGTAAAGTTGTGTCTCAGTTAGTAAAACCTGGTTTGGAACATGAGCTTTGTTTATATCTTGAATCAAAGGGAGGCTTTCTAGCCCTGGAGTGCCTCTTTAGTTGAATTTCCATTGGAAATAGAGAATTCCTCAGTACCATTCTTACTTTCTCACTCACTCACGCGCTTACTTGCAAAAGAGAGGTTTCTCTGCTTTCCTCCTCACCTCCCTTGTCCCTAGAACACTGCTTGGGAAGAGGCCCAGCCCCAAGAACTGTCAAGAAATTTTCCCCGGGGTTCTTAAGAACATCAGATTGCTATGGTGACAAGGTGTATACGAACATTAGGCGGGCATATGAGGTCAAGACCTTGGCACACCTCGGTGGTTCAGATCATGTGTCCCTGCTTCTGACACCAGTATACACACCCCTCAGGAAACAAGGCCAGATACAAACACGGAAGGTTACGGTGTGGCCTGAGGGAGCCTCTCACCAACTGCAGGACTGTTTCCAGGAGACCGACTGGAATATCTTCGACCATCAAGATTTAGAAACTCATACATCAATGGTCCTGGATTATATTAGATTCTGCACAGCAAATGTCACCAGGGAAATGTTAAGTTGTATCCGAATAGGAAGCCCTGGATGACAGGAGAGGTTAGGAGATTATTGAAGGCCAGAAATTCTGCTTTTAGAACGGGGGACCGGGTATTGTATGGCATAGAAAGAGCGAACTTGAAGAGGGGTATCAGGAAAGCAAAAGCGGAGTACAAAGGAAAACTTGAGGACCATCTGAGAAATCATGATTCTAGACAAATGTGGCAGGGAGTCCAACATCTGACTGGTTATAAATCAAGGAATTCATCAGTGGTAGAGAGTACTGCTTCCATGGTGGAAGAGTTGAATACCTTCTTTGCCCGATTTGAGGTGACACCAACAGTGACTCCAACAGGGATGCCAGAGCTATTGGCATCACTACCTACAGGAAATGCTGCCAGGGTGGAAGAGGGAGAAGTGAGGCGAATATTAAAGGAGGTAAACACGAGGAAGGCTATGGGCCCAGATGGGGTGGCTGGTAGGGTGCTAAGAGATTGTTCGGATCAACTAGCAGGAATCTTTATGAACATTTTTAACCAGTCTCTGGCCCAAGCCCCTGTTCCACCCTGTCTGAAATCCGCTACCATTATACCCCTGCCAAAAACATCAAAGATAGAAAGTCTGAATGATAATGAAATGTTTCGAAAAACTGGTGAGGAAGCGCATCTTATCTTGTCTGCCAGTGGGACTTGACCCTTACCAGTTTGCGCACAAGGCAAAGAGATCCACAGAGGATGCTGTGGCAATGGCTTTACATGCTGTCCTGACTCATTTGGAGAAGCAAGGGAACTACGCGAGACTGTTATTTGTAGACTTTAGTTCTGCATTTAATACTATTCTTCCGCATAGATTGGTGCCCAGATTATTAGACCTGGGACTTCCACCATGTTTGTGCAGGTGGATATTAGACTTTCTATCAAACCGTTCCCAAAGGGTCAGGTTGGGCTCCCACGTCTCTGCGGATCTCATCACGAATACAGGGACGCCGCAGGGGTGCATGTTGAGCCCGCTTTT
The DNA here is from genome assembly GCF_965112155.1 of Podarcis liolepis. Taxonomy (NCBI): domain Eukaryota; kingdom Metazoa; phylum Chordata; class Lepidosauria; order Squamata; family Lacertidae; genus Podarcis; species Podarcis liolepis. The sequence goes on along the minus strand of NC_139560.1, from coordinate 55,197,666 downwards.
ATATACACTCTATACAGCTGACTGTGCCCCCAAATACCCCAGGACTAGCCGCCTGAGAAACAGTTTCTACGCTAATGCAATTCTGGTTCTAAACGCAGCATAAGGGGTCTTTGTAGTATAGTGTATTTTAAATGGGGTTTTAGGGTTTTTAGGGGTTTTTGAATGTTTTATGTAGTTTTTATGTAGTTTTATGTAGTTTTTGTGTAGTTTTATGTAGTTTTATGTAGTTTTTCAATTTCATTGTTCCGCAAGGGACAATGACAATAAAGATATCGTATCGTATGAGAAAACTATATTTCCCAGGTCTTCAGGCACCTGGTATACTGGCATAGAAACACTCAAAGCTCCAGGGAAGTGGGGCAGAATGGTGAGAGTGGGAGACACAGGCAGACAGCTGCTGCCAGAGCCCTAACAGGAGTCGTAAATTAAGGAGGGGGGTTGGGTCTCATGTGGGGCAATAATTATAGACAAAACTTTTTTTTCCCCAAGTGCTCCATTACGCATCTTGTAATTGCCAATACCGATACAAAAGAAGTCTAAACATATAATGTGTTCTAGTGCAGCATCCCAAAATTGCTTAATTGTGCGTGTGTGGGCCCAGCTAGACTGATAGGGGATGCGTGGGAGATGTCTCTGTGGTAATGTCTAGGGAAAACAGGTGATAGGATGTCAACACCGTCAGCGTTCCCCTTATTTCACCCCAAGTCATTAGCATAAAACAATTAAACAAAACACAGAGTAATTCAGTGGCAAACATATTCCTTAAGTGGCTGGCAATAAGGCATAAATTTAAGAAAGCCTGAAGACAAAGGAAGGGAGAAGGCAGCATTTAGCAATTCCTGGCCTCTGTACTGAAGCCATGGCTTGTGAATACGAACAAAACAGAAGCCTCTACAAAATTAAGGGAAGATGCCTATTAACAGCCATGAGAAATACAGCAAAGATAAGTTGTGCACACTTTAAAATCTATAAAACCAATACTTTCTTTGACAGCAGGGCGGGTGAGACTTTAATGTAAACCACCATTTTATATAACATTTTTTGGCAATCTGAAATGACAGAGCCAATTAATTGATGGCTTATGATGTTTGGGGCAGACAACAAAATGTTGCAGTGCATCCCCGAAGTTGAACACTGCAATGCTACAGAACAGTTCTGGATTTGGGCAACTGAGAATGGCACTAGACCTATAAAGCAGTCCTGTAGCTCTGAGCCTGCACAGTGTAAAGCTGGTGCCCTCCAGCTGTTTTGGACGTTATCTCCCATCAGCCCCAGTCAGCACAGCCATTCTGTGGTCTAATCCAAAACAGCTGGAGGCCACCAGGGTGAGGGAGGCTGTTGTAGAACTACTGCTAGCACAATAGCACTCCTGTGTGTGAACAGCCACAATGATGTCAAATGACTGGCAGGTTGGTTGTCCCACCAACTCGTCAAAGGTTTCCCCTTAGGAGTGCAGAGAAATAGGCACTTCAAAGCAACACCCATCAATTCAAGCCCTCTCTCTGTAGGGACTGGACCCAAACCAAGCAGGCTGGAATCCACCACCCATCAGCTACTGAGGGGAGAATTCAAACCAGCTCTCGCTGCATGGAAAATTCACATGTGCATCTGAACCTGCCCCACACCTGATGACACATATAACATCAGGTGTTGGGCAGATAGGAGTGGTTTGGGGGAAATGGCCTTGAGAGCCAATTGGGGAGGCCGGAAGGGCCATATTTAGCACAAAGGCTATATGCATTTTTCTGAGGGCATTCTGATGAGGGAATGAAAATTGTGGGTGCAGGATCTCTTTCTAATGAATGAAGAGGCAAATACAAAATACCATTCAAGAAAGCTGTCCTTAAGCAGCTTAAGAGACTTCTGCTGAAATAAAAAGCTGCGGCAATTTGGGCCTCTAAACTTCACAGCTGAGATGGTGGTGGAATTGCTTTTAGCCCAGTCTCCTGCTACTTAATCACTTCCTCTAATTAATTGCTTTAATGGAAGGAGAGAGATTTTGCTAGGACACTTTGAAAGTTGTGAGACAATGGCTGTAACAAAATACCCTCAGATATGACAACTTTGTTCTGCCAGTGTAAATTTGCTGATTCTAGAAGCCAAGTGTGGAATAGTTGGTGCCAGTCTCAGAACAGGAGCTTATTTGACAGATACAGACCTGTTTAAATACCACCATGCACCACATTAAATAGCAGACTGCTCTATTCATTTGCACTTTTTAGTCACTTGTCATAATAGTATTTTTTCCCCAACTTTGTTGTTCCTATCACTCTGATGCCTGAGTATGCATAGAATATTTTAAAGGCAGAGGACAGTATAGATTGTTAAAGCTATAATATTCCTTTTTAAAATGCTATTATAAATGAGCTACCTGAACTTTGTGGAAACAGAAATCTTATGAGAATATCAAAATGACTTAAACAGGATTCTCATTTTCATTAATTGAAGAGACTCTCATAGGCCTTATTTGCATGAGGATGAGCTAGAACACTGATGAAATGCCACCACAACTGCTGCTTAGAGAATGCAGTGTTTCTCTTGGACATATGCTGGCCTGATTCAGATGTAATTGCTAAATATATATATGGCTCAGTCAAGGCACAGGTTCCTGCATTTGAACTAAAAATACATATTTATTTCAATTTATTAATTGCTTCCTATTTAACATCTGAAAGCAATTTAGCAATAAAAATGTTTACAAAAATATTATATAAAAACAACTGAAACAATTTCATATATATAAGCAATTTCAAAACTGGGATAAAAATATCGACTTCAAAGGCTTGCTGAACAAGGAAGGTATACAATGGGTGTTGAGAAGACAATAGACACAGCCTGTCTGACACGTAACAGGAGGTGGTTCCAACTGGGAAACTCTGGCTTGATACAAACCACAAAAGCAACTTAGTTTTAAGTGTCCTCTCCCCATACATAAAGAAGGAAATGGTGTGAGCCCAAGGTGTGTGCCTGCTAATGATCAGAATGGTAAACCATGGCTTGCTGTTATATATGAACGCATTAAAGGATGAGCGTGGAGTCTGGGATACAAACTGAAAGGCCTTTGGGAAAGAAGAGATGAAGGAAGCATTCTTCACTCTACACTCTTTAACTTTAACTGACAAAGCCTTGGTAAATCTTATAACCACATCCTGCCTCTTCTTGCTACATTGAAATTTTGCAGCACGCTTTTCTTAAGTAGTCAAAATACATACACACTACACTTCAGGATCTTGGAATACTGTGCACAGTTCTGGATGTCTCACCTCAAAAAAAAAGGATATTCAAAAAAGGATATTGTCAGGTAGAGTTGGATTTTTTAAAAATAATAATAATTAAGCAACCAAAATGATCAAGGGCCTTGGGCAATGCCTCATGAGGAAAGATTACAACATTTGAAGTTTTGGAGATTACAGAAAAGTAACAGGAGGCATAAAAGAGGTGTGGATGGGGAGAAGCTTTATCCCTCTCTCATAATAAAACTTGGGGGCAACCACTGAAGCTGTTTTTCAAGGACAGGACTGGTCTCTTTTAAAGCAGGCCACCAGCCTACCTTAACTTAAGCAGGTGGAGGTTAAACATGAAGTGTATATGCTTAATCATTACATGTGCATTGTAAGCATTATAATACAGAAGACTATGTGGGAAGATGAGTGAGAGAACTTCACAACATGCTTCTTTAAACATTTCTGACCTCCAGACAAAAGCTACAGAACAACAGCTGTGGCTGTGTGAGTGGCCAGCTACTCCTTTCAGTGTTCTGAATAGCACAGTTAAGGACTTCTGCTTCATATCTCATGCCAATGCCTATTCAGCCAGGGCTGGTCCTGTCATGAGGCATAGGTGCTGAGGGGTGGTGAAGGTTCAGAGCTAGGTATGCCATGTGGCCTATTGATGCCTCTTTAGGTGCTGAGGCAGATGTTATCCCAACTACAGTGTTGAAGCAAGATTCAGCTGCCAGTGTGGTTTGAATGTGGGGTGCATCATCTTGTTTTTTGCCTCAGGCAGCAAAATGTCTTAGCCCAAAGTTTGGTCCGTATGCGGTGCCTTTATGCCTCTTTTTTCACTGCACAATCAAACCTAGCAGTGAACACAGAACTTCTGTTAGGCCGGAAACTATTGAGTTTGGTTCTTTCGGGAATAAAAGTAATATGGGTGTCCCTGGAAGGAATTCATAGCAATATAGTCATCATGGTACTGTGAGCTTTCTTAGAAGAATAGCCACTCACATCTACATATTGATATATGGCTGCATAGACTTAATGCTTAATGATCTGTGATGGAGATGCGATTCTGATGAATAGCAATGCTTGCCTTTTAGGTGACTAGTTACTCACATTTTAGCAAAATTGCAAATTGTTCCTAATGTAGCAATGCGATTTCTTACCTCTCCTCAAATTGATAAACCTCTCAGCCATTCTGCTTTCATATTTCCTTTTGCCTCTAATGCCTAAAAGGTAAAGCATGTTTACTGCTGTTATAGGTAGCAGGCTGGGCAACATAAAACCCCAGTTTTCTCTGAAATACTTTTCTTGGTCTGGTAGTTATGGCCTTTCTTCCTTTAGCAATAATCATGCTGGAGAAATTACTTCAGAAATAGATAGATATCTCTCAAAATTGTCTATTTATGTGAGTGCAATATTTTCTACAATGTAATGCCTGCCAACCTGGCTCTTATCGAGCATGTTTCCTAACGTTTGGCCAGCATGACCTCACTTGTCTCCATTTTTAGAAAGGCAGGGTGCCTCCAAACTGACTCCATTTTGTGGGAAAAATTCAAATGCAGATCGGAAATTTGTGCAAATGAAGCAGGACCATAAGAGTTGGAAGGAACCTTCAAGGGCTATGTTGCCGTAACAAAACAAATCCACTTTAAAGAAAACTCACAGACTTTTTGCAGTTAGGAATGTGATAGAGAAATGCCCTGAAAACTTTTGTATCACTGAATTATTAACAGGGAGATTTATAAACACCCTGAATGCAAATCAGGATGACTGCTCGATAAAGAGATCATCTGCACAAGTCCCTGCCTACACATAAAAAGGTAAAGAGACCCCTGATTGTTAGGTCCAGTCGTGGCCGACTCTGGGGTTGCGGCGCTCATCTCGCTTTATTGGCCAAGGGAGCCGGCATACAGCTTCCGGTCATGTGGCCAGCATGACTAAGCTGATTCTGGCGAACCAGAGCAGCACACGGAAACGCCGTTTACCTTCCTGCCAGAGCAGTACCTATTTATCTACTTGCACTTTGACGTGCTTTCGAACTGCTAGGTTGGCAGGAGCAGGGACCGAGCCACGGGAGCTCACCCTGTCGTGGAGATTTGAACTACTGACCTTCTGATCAGCAAGTCCTAGGCTCTGTGGTTTAACCCACAGCGCCACCCAATATTTCTACTTCCAGGTGCACATGTAACTCTTGGTGGCTCTTCTTAACTTAAACGTTTGACAACTACTTTTTTACAAAACCCGTTTCACTCCTAGTAGGGCGGTGATAGAGAACGCAGTGCCCAGGGGCCAAATGCCTCCAGGCCTCTCCCCAAGCAACACCCATTTCTCAGCCACACCTTCTCTCTCCTGAGGCCACACCCCTCGCCAGCCTGACTTCACAACCTCCTTGCATGTTGCAGCCTGGATGGAATGTGCCCTTGAACTTTGGTATGCTTCTTGCTTGCCTGCATGGAGGGTAGAGGGGAATATGTGCGTCTGTACATAGTATTATTAGCATTCATTGCCACACCCACTTTTGCCTCTGGCCCCACCCACCACTGTAATATGGTCTTCAGAAGGATGCCCAGAAGGGAACTTGGCTCCCAGGCTGAAAAAATGCCCCTATTGCTGCAGCAGGGCAAAAAGGTCATTTTTTGTTCACCTTTTGTTCCTTTTCCCTCTTCAATTTTTCTGTAAAATCTAGCTTAGGAGGAGAAAGTTAAATACACAGACGCTGCTACTCCTAATATAGAGGAGAATGTGTTATGCAACAAATCACCCCAAAGCCAGCCCACCTGTTTCTCTCTGTAAAACAAACATACTGCCCACTCTCCAATTCATTACGTTCTTTCTAGACCGTTGTTTTTCTTCATGTACGCAATGGCATTTTGGAAAGCCAGCCAGCAGTTTAAGTTCCCACTTGTCCAAGCTGCAAATGTATAATGCAGTGTAATCAAAAAGACCATCTGTATAAAGTTAGGCCCATGCTTAAATGCCTCATCACACGGATACAACCTTAACTAGTGGCAATTAGTTTCTGTTACAGAACATCAGAGTCATTGGTGAATGTTTGCCCAAGTACAAGTCGGATTTTGACCGTCAAGAGAAATGTTTCCTTGCAATAGTTTAGGATAACATGAACCCTATTTTAAAAAGGGGGTGCACCTACGACATGTCTCTGTCTTCGAATTTATGTGCACCAGTGGACAGTTTCGTTTGAGGTTTTTCTTTAATGTATCTTTGAAATGAAGATTGCAAATCAGTGTCATTATAGGTATACTAGAGTATTTAAGTTAGGAAAGGTGTAGGTGACAGGCCTTCCTGTGATGCTTCATCACGATTCCTAATCTCAGAGAACGCGCACAGTGTACCAGGGCTATAAAAGCATACAGTGCCAGAGCTATAAAAGGCAAACACAGATGAGTTGGAACTATAGTCTTAACTATAGTTGAGCAATAAGAAGCTGGCTTCAGGCTCTAACACCAGCCACACAGCTGGATCCCTAAGGTAATTGTGTGGATTCCCAGTTGAAAAGCTGCCTGCGGTCCAACTGAAAGCTAGCAAAATTTAGCTAATCCTGATTAAAAGTCAGCCGGCACACCTTCACATTATGTTGTAGGGCAGCACCTTATTCAAAGTGCCATGTATATCTCATAAGCCTATAGATCAGTTCTGCATAACTCTTATAGGGATTACGATTAACCCAGTGATGAAAGTGGATTACCATGTTTTGGCAGAGCTCCCAAAATGTTATACTGGTACTCTAAGCTAAGTGATGAAATTGAGGCAACCCCACTGCTTAGAAATGTGTGATGCTTTGATCCTGTCCATTTCTCAGGGCTGGATGTTTGATTATTTGTCCTAAGTTCTGGACAACCTGATAAAGGGTAGAGCAATACCCTCTGGTTGTACACATGAAGGGGACACCCCTTGAACAAACCAAACACACATCTTTTCGTTAGGGAGAAGAAAAGAAAGCTAGAAGGGAGCGGGGCACCAATATGATTCAGATATGATTAAAAAGAGGATATTTGTCGGGTAGTCAGCACAGGAGGAAAACACAGGTTCTGAACACCTCCCTGGGGAAAAGTTCAAGCAATAAGAAAATGCCACTAACCATTGTTCATGTGCATTATGCTAGCTTTACAAAATGGGGAGGGCTGAGGGGGAGCGGTGTAGATAGAACTGAGCCTCGCAGTATCAGGAAAAGTATTTGGACTGCATTTAAGTGAGAAGGATTAGCTTGCATGATGTTGATTTATAAATGGCAACATCCAATCCCTTATATTCTCTACTGCAGTCATCTCTCCTGCACAGTAATTCCCAGTGTTCCCTTTTGAAAGCCCTTGATACTCAGTTAGCCCCGAGGTATAATGTTTGATAATATAACTACTGCTTCTGTCACTGCATTTTGTATGAACACATTATATGTGGCCCAGAATGGTAAAGATTTATGTATGGGTATGAAAAATAAAAATCAGCATTGATTAAAAGCCCCAGATAGGCCATCTAATACCGCCCAAAGAACATCAGTTATTTTGCATTTTGACGTGGCGATTGATAACTCATAAATGCAAGCAGGAATGACAAATGCGGATGGAAACTGGCTTTGACAAAAACGATAACAGTATCAGTCTCGAGGGGCGATGGAGGTATAAGCAGGAGCTGTTTAAAATATTTAATCATTTTATGAAGGCTGCAAGATGTTGTTTGACCCTGAAGGAGTGTGAATGTCACATGGATCAGAAATTGCCAAGTCTTTGAAGTGAAATAAAAAAATGGTGTTATTATAGATCCTTCTTGACATCCTATCATTTTTGTATAGGATTAAAAATATGTATACAAAGCTCTAGATAAAGGACTCTAGCAAAAGATGTCTTGGTTGAAGGGAAGAAAAAAAAGCAAAGACATACTGTTGTGAATTTTTACTTCAAAATCTCAGAGCATCTCTTTTATATTCTTTTAGAATGGCATGAATAGATCCAGCCATCCCTAGTAAAAAGATTCCTGTGGGTTTTTAACTACAGGGCAAATTACATTTCACTTTTGTTCTTGTGCATTTGACTTGTGGTCCTGGAAAAAAATATCTTTTTATCCCAGCGTTTAGCTAAGAATTGGCTATTATAAGTGTGTGTTTGTGCATTGTGTGTGTGTATTCATATAGCACGTAACTGGATGATATTAGCAATATTTACACACAGAGATAAACATATAGTCGGTGTGCAAGTATATGCTAACATGAAGGACTGATAAAGGGTCCATAATGGATCGCAGCCAACAGCTCATCAATATTATTTTTAAAAATCATACCAGTTATTTCAATTTTTAAAATTTATAACCCAGCTTTAATTGATTACACCAAAAAAAAATTGCTTTCATGCAGCATTGTTATTATATAGTAAACCATTCACTATAAATAATTACAGAAGAATTAAACTGATGACCCCAAAAAATACCTTGCACTCAGATGTCTGGTGGGGAAAAGGTCTCTGCTTGTTGTGTCAACGTCTCAGTGAAAGGAGTTTGAGAGGATTCTGGGGCGAAGGAGTTCCTCAAAGGGGCGCCACTACTGGGAACTTGCACTTACAGTATGCATCAGCTTTCAGCCACATGAAATAGCTTTAAAAGCTGGGCCCATTCAGTAGCTCATTGTGCATTACTCCACGTGAGAAAGGTATATATGAGAGCAGGTTGCTGAGCTCAGTCTAGTCCAAGTTCAAGCATAAATGTGTGAATGGAGTATGATATAATGTGTTGCATGTGCAGCAATGCACATTTTATTATGCTTTTCTGTTGTTTCCTTCTACGTAGGTTTTCATTCTGTTTTGGTTTGTGTGTTCAGACCTTTATTGATTACAGCAAGTGGGTGGTTGCATAGGCTCTGGTTCGACTAGCTCCCTGCACCATTGCAGGTAGCGCTGACCCAGAGCACCAGCATAGGTCATCCTAGGGTGAACACCTGAATAAGCGGAAAGCCGGGAACAGGCCATCTCTGCCACCCAAATGCCCCCTGGACTCAGGCACAGGCACAACCCCCTCTCAGGGGTTGACCAAACCATCGAGTCCCTGGAATCCTTTAATGGAATACCCTTCTCATAGGGATGGCGAGACCGGGATCAGCCAAGTGGGGAAAATTCCTGCCATGCCCCTGGTCAAGGTCAAGCACAAAGCCCTAAAGTAGGGAGAGTTGGACGGGTGTTCCAAATGCACGCGCCGAAAGAGGAAGCTCTGGGTCACGTGCATGGGTATATATGGGTCCCTTGATCCGTTTAGCCTGCGTCCCATTGGCCTGATTGAACCCTGCATCAAAGGACCTACCAATTGAATGTTGTGGCTAACCAATCATCCCCACCCACAACACAGGGTTTGGTTCCCAGATCTCACCGCAGCAGGTGCCCTCTTTAAGGGAGGACCCGATTGACCAATAGACCTAGATAAATAAGACCTAGTTTACCTGTGATTCCTGCCTTGCAGGGGGCTTGACTAGATGACTCTTGGGGGTCCCTTCCAACCCTACGATTCTATGAAATTCAGAGCAATCCTTTTTCCCCTACTTCCTTTCCAGTCAATGTACAACCCTATTAAAGCAGAGAGGCTCCCATTTAACTCTCTTTTACTCCTGTGGTGTAAAATCAGCACACTGGCATTTAAATTGGCTTCAGCACTTAACTGGATATGCCTCTGTAACGTTATTATGGCTTAATTTGTAGATGCTCAGGAAAAGACGGTTGAGAAACATTTCCTTTCAGTGTCTGCATGTGCCTTGTCCGTATTCTTTTCCCCCTCCCTCTGCAGATTGACCTAATCTGTGCATTTCATCAAAGCAACAAATCATTAAACTCTGGCATATAATTTGCTTATTTGGAGGTTGTCGTGAATATCTGCATCATTTCCTTTTCCTCCCATTTAGCATTTTGCTTTCCAATTACAGATATTTCTCTTCAACCTGCATTTTGTGACCTGAACTAATATTCCCTGCTAGGAACCGGCTAAGCTTCTTGCTTGCAATGTACCGAGGTCCCCATACATTGTTTGAGCCACTAGGAAATTGCACATATAATCAGTTCAGAGTACAGTGCGGTCACAGTTCTTTGTGTTTCCTGCTTGAGCTGATCCTTTTATTTGCTTAGGATACGGGAGGTGCTTTGTTCGGAGCAGCAGAAAGGTTTTAGCCCGTGCTCATTTACATGTTTCATTGACTGCAGCTAAGCACACCAAATATATGATAGGCAACAAAAGCCCATCGAAAATAACCGCTGTCACCACTGCAGCATGCTGCACCTCCTGCAGCAAAATCTGCACTGTAATAAACCTTATTCCTGCAGTATCTAGAGATAGCTGTATCTGAATTCAGAGATGCCGAAACAACAGCAGTCGAAAAGTGTCTGCCCAGGGTGGTGGTATGGAGGGGGGGGTGAAACCAGAGCAATCTCGTACAAGGCTTGGCAGAGATATTGGCCAAGGGACTTCTATTTTTGGTAGTATTCCGACCATTTCTGCCTGGTGCATTCAAATATTTATTCAAGAATTAATGCCGTCACTAGATTCCTTTTGTACAGTGGTACCTCTGGTTAAGTACTTAATTCGTTCCGGAGGTCTGTACTTAACCTGAAACTGTTCTTAACCTGAAGCACCACTTTAGCTAATGGGGCCTCCTGCTGCCGCTGCGCTGCCAGAGCACGATTTCTGTTCTCATCCTGAAGCAAAGTTCTTAACCTGAAGCACTATTTCTGGGTTAGTGGAGTCTGTAACCTGAAGCATATGTAACCTGAGGTACCACTGTATTATTATTCCCTGGTATCATCACTGTACAGAACGATTTGCTTCAGTGCCTCAGAAGAAGCTATGTCATAACATGTCGGGCCATTGGTCTTTCTACCTCAGTACTGCCTCCACTGGCAAGTCTTCTCCAGGGTTTCAGGTAGAAGTCTCCTAGCTGGAGATGCTGGAGATTGAACCTGGTGCCTATGAAATGCCACACAGTTAATCTACCACTGAGCTGTCCCCCAGATTTGTATCGGCTTTTGCAAATGGTTCGGAGCACCAATCCATATATAGTCTACAGGGCCTAGAAAATTCTGTTGCGCTTCCCCCTCCCTGCATAGCACCAGCATTACAGTCACACACACAAAGAATCCAGAAGTGAAATATTTGTGTGGAAAGTTGCTGCACGCAACGCCAGGGTTGGACCTGCACATTAAGATAAGGCAGCTTCTCAAGTAACTTGGTCCTGGGTTGTGGGATGAGAAGATTACGTATTATTTCAGAACTTCTATAGCCTTATTTGTTAGGGTTGTAATGCTAAAGGACGAACAGGGAAGAAAGGTCAGGTGACCACACTGCGGGTCCACGTCAGGAAGGCACGGATACCGCACAAATCTTCCCCACAGCCCCATTCCACGCAGAGACACTGGAATATGCAGTTCACATCTCACATAAATGCCCACTTGATTCATTAGACAGACACATCGATAGATGTTCACGAAGCTCATTTCTACTCTGTCTTGGGCAAGTGAGATTTATGCTTTATCAGACAAGGATAAACTGACTCACAGTATTTACTTGTCTATTCACCATGTTTCTTTTCTACATAGGTGCTCTAGTTTTTGCCTAAGGGGCTGAAACATGCTAGCCAACCAGCTTCCAGACTAGTCAGTGGGGCATCACAGTGTCAGATGCAATTACCTGTCCTGCCTTCCCCATTCTAAGCCTTTAGCGTAGGAAATATCGAAAGAGTTTCCAGAAAGGCACATGCACTGACAGGTGCTTACAAGGATGCTATGCATTGCTTTGGTGGCCCTTGACTATTTTGAGCTCCCTGCTGCCTTCCTCTTACCTTCGTGTTGGAAAGGCAGCACTCTGTTCTGTAGCGTACTCTCCTCCTCTAGCCAGGACAAAAGTGGCTCCCAGCTCTGTGCTGCAAATACCTGTCAGGTTGGTTTGTCTATTCTTGTGGTGCTGCAAAAAAGTGTTCCTCAATTATCCTAGCAGGCTTCACTTCCCTGCAGCTGATGACACCATGTCAAGAAGCCTTACATAAGGCTGTTGTCCCAGAATCCACATCCCCTTCACTTCCATTCAGGAAACCATTGCTGTTGCCAGGGGACAGGCCAGCTGAACCTTAGCTTCACAATAGAGAGAAGGGCACCACAGACTGGCAGGAAAGACAATGTTTAACTCTGAAGGCAAATAAGCTCTAGTGTTAAACATACACATACCGGTAGTTGGATGTACTGAGAATCAAGAGAACCAAGAAATGAAGAGTTGTGAAGATGACAGGTAACGTCTTTACTAGGCCTGAAAAATCTCAGAGCTTGTTTAATGAATAGAGTGAAGTTCATGAAGTTGAAGGTGACCTGAGAACATAGACCATGGTAGCTCAGAAAGCCCACTTATTCCTTCATGCTGTAGCATCCTGCTTCACAGCTTTGTGGGGTTAATCCATGTGACGTCTATTTAATACTAAGCAAAACATGTGGTGCACTAAACACTTTATTAATCAACACAACACAGTGTTTCTCATTTGTGATTTTTTTTTAAGTCCTCATGAAAATTGGTCAAATTTCTCCAAATATACATATATTGTTACAGGCCACGCCACTCTCTGAGCAGTACAAGATTCCAGGGGTCCAGGCACTTACCCAGGGTTTGTGTTTCCTCTAGAAATGAGGCACAGTGGAGACTGGGTGCCTTTAGGATATATGGCTTATTTACACATATATACAACCTGATCCAGTTATGGTGGTGCTCAAAGCATTACACTCCCAGAGGATTCTGTTTCTCCCATTCCTACAGCCTCTGATTCAAAATGCCAGCCTACATTGGGCTTTGACCCCCACCCACCCAGCTTGCTGCATTTAACCGACTAACACATTTCCCCCTTGATCACGCCACAGCCAATTGAAATCCCCAAACTTCCTCCTAATGAAAACTCTGGCACTGTATTCCAACTGATGATCTCAGAACTCAAGGAAGGGTTCCACCCATTTGCTGGCTGACACAGAGTATTTGCTTTGCTGATAGCCCATTTCTCTGCCTTTGTCCCTTGCTAATAGTTCATCTTCTCCCAGGCAATTTCCTGGGCATGGAAAAACTGGTCTGTCCTGTATTTTGATACTGCCAAATTAAAGCATCTGGCAGCCCATCTTAATACTCCAAGCTCTGATTAAACACCAACACTAATTAGACCCAGGAATTTAGCGGAATCAAGGCACCCACTAACTCATAACAATATTTTCAAATGCAATTGTTTTCCATATGCACATTTATGTACAATGTATAATGCATTTTGCACGCCATTTTAAAAAATGTAGCCCTTTTTTGCACACGTGATTTGGTTGGAGAACTGCATTGCAAAAGTTGGAAAAGCACACATTTTTTAGGATAACTGCATTGCAGTCCACATATCATTTCTGGAAGGGTGAAGTGGGTAGGTTCACATTCAGATGCGAACCCAACTGAATTTCTCCCCCATCCCTAATTCATATATGTGTTGACCATGGCTCTAAACATGCCACAGATTGCTACAAAGGCTGCAACCTTGAGAATTGTTTGCACCCATGTTTAATTTAAGATTTCATTTCCCTTGCATTATTAGTTTGTGGGCAATACGTGGCAAGGCAGCTTTATTATACAACATGCTCTTGTTACAGGGCCCTGCAAGCTCTCCCAGTAACAATGCTTTCAAGTCAATTGCTTTCAGCTTCATCAGTTCTGCAGAGAAGCAGCAAGGTGCTGAAATAATTTGTCCCCAAGATTATTCTACATACAAGTGTGCACCTGTGGGACAGTCTGGTGCTGCCACAGCTCACACTCTGCAGCCTTTTAGCAAAGGGCATTTGGAAATAGAGGACGTAACCGTTTTGCAAGGCGGGGATGGGAGAGCAGCAGATCTTCAATCAGAACATGATGTCCTACCAAAAACCAAGGCAAGATATATTTAAATTGTCTCTCTGCTTTTAAAGTCTTTTGTGGGTCATTAGTTGAGTCCTCAAACTTCTCAGAATGAGCCTTTCTAAATTAGGAAGATAACAATCTGAACTTCATCAGATACAATGAACGTACGCAAGCAAATGGACTGTAATCTATGAAAGCTGATGCCATAATAAACTTGTTAAGTTTCTGAGATGCCACAAGAGTTGCTTTTTCACATATCTACTCCTCTGCAAAACACTGAATTGTATTCAACATAGCACTGTGAATATTCCATCAACACAAGGATTTCTCCTTGCACGATGGAGTGTTGCTCCCCTCCTGCCCCCATGCTCTCCCTAAATCTGGTTGGGGGCATATTTGTTTTTAATTGATTTTAGCCATGTTTTATATATTTTCGGACATGCATACCACTTGGATATTGCTTTTTTTTTTTTAAGCAAGCAGCTTACAAACTTACTAAATAAGAAATAAATAAGCTTTTGGGTCACTTTTTAAAGTTCAATACTGCTTTGTGTCTGCCTTATTTTCCCAAGTGCACCATGACATCTATCCACAATTCCTGCTCTCTTTGCTCAAAGTGTAGTTCTATTTATCAAAGTCATCAAGACAACCACAACCGGGGGGGGGGGGGGATGCAATATACATGCACAGATCGTGTGCAACAAAATCCACAATCAAAAATAGCTTTAAAATGCAGGCAATTTTGACTCAGAAAGCATCATCCATTTTAACAATTGTGTCCTAGTTTTGATGGCTACGGCAAGGAACTTGGTAGGGTTGGAATCTACCATTAAAATTGAAACATAAACTTCATCTGAGTTTTTCCAAGTGTAAAGAAGGAGCTGGGGAGATAAATCGAGATCTTATATCCCTATAAAAATTACAATACAGAACATGGGCTAACATTTCCACTGAGCCACTTCTGCAAGGACAAACTCTCAAATGCCAAGGCCACCTAGTAAATCGATCATCCCTAACTGCTGATGGCAAAGAATTGAACCTGGCCATTGAAAATGCTCTCCTTTATCTGAGACTATTTAGTATTGCTAAATAATGGTTCTCATCAAAGCTACTCATTAATTACATCATTGAGGATAACCCTACCTGTGTTCTCCCTCCGTGAAGCGCCCACTTGACTCCCGCAATACATCTACACCATACATGTAGAACACTCTCTTATACCACTTTAACCGCCATGGCGTCCCCGAAAAGAGAATCATGGGAATTGTGGTTTGTTGAGGGTGTTCACAACTGTGCCCCTGCAAGGGGTCTCTTTTAACAACTTTTTCAACCCAAGCTTCAGGAAGAAGAAGAAGAAGAAGAGTTTGGATTTGATAACCTGCTTTATCACTACCCGAAGGAGTTTCAAAGCGCCTAACAATCTCCTTTCCCTTCCTCCCCCACAACAAAGACTCTGTGAGGTGAGTTGGGCTGAGAGACTTCAAAGAAGTGTGACTGGCCCAAGGTCACCCAGCAGCTGCATGTGGAGGAGCGGAGACGCGAACCCAGTTCACCAGATTACGAGTCTACCGCTCTTAACCACTACACCACACTGGCTCTCCAGGAAACATAGTATACTGCACATTTCTTATGTACATAAATAAACTTTAATGCAAAATATGTATTTTGCTCTTGCTACAGTGCATATCACAGAGAAACACTTTGATCTTGCATAAACTTTTCCTACTATTCATGGCAGCAACTAAACATTTTGCGGTTGTTGTTTTTTTCCTGTCACCTGGTTATCTGTATCAGCTTACAGCAAAGATACCTAGAATGATGACGGGTGTGATTTAAAGCAAGTTTCTAACTCTTTGGGCCTGCAGTTCTGTAAATATATATACCTGGAAATATCTCCCCTTGAGTATAGTGAGGCTTTCTTCTAAGTAAACATGCCCAGGCTTGCACGGTCCAGAAGCAAACCTGGTGCACTATAGAATACATATCCTCACAACTGCGATGTCAGTTTGGCTCTGAGCAAGATTACTTACTTGAAGGCTACTAACTGGCTAGTTGGCTGATAGCTACATAGAACAGCATTTTCTGTGACATAAGGTGAGTTCACACAACTCCTCCCCCCCCCCACACACACACACATTGGCAGTACAGTGGTACCTCGGGTTACAGACGCTTCAGGTTACAGACTCCACTAGCCCAGAAATAATACCTCGGGTTAAGAACTTTACTTCAGGATGAGAATAGAAATTGCACGGTGGGGGCGCGGCAGCAGCGGGAGGTCCCATTAGCTAAAGTGGTACCTCACGTTAAAAACAGTTTCAGGTTAAGAACGGACCTCCAGAACAAATTAAGTTCTTAACCTGAGGTACCACTCTATAGGTGATTAGGGTTACATGGGGCAATGGCAACATGCAACCAGGTCACACTCCCTCTGCTATGCAAAGCAGCCATACACACATATCAGCGCATGGGAACAGGGTTTCCCCATTGTGTTTAGCAGGCTGAATAGGGTTCCATTGAGACAGGTGTAGAGCCACTGCATACAGCTGCCAAACCCACACCTGGAGGGATGTGTATGCCTTATGTGTGTTGTTGGAGGAGTGTGGGTCTAGTTTGCTTGAGTCCACAACCACTTCCTGTGTGTTTTCACTGTCTGTGTTAATGTGGCTCACAGAGTCTAGCAGAGAGTGTTTAACTGAACCACTGTGACATTTTTTTATAATGCTTGACCTCAAAAGCCAGAATATTTGTCCCCACTTAATTCTTTTGCATGGAAAAGCAGACTTTTTAATGTGTTAAACAGAGAATCGGGGAATCCATTTTAAGTACATTGGTGTTACGCTCAGATATTTTAAACAAGGTTGTTTTGGGGAGACATTCCACGTAATTTATTTATTTTATATCAAAATGAAAACTACAATTTTTAAAATCTCATTTGATTTTCTACGTCCATTTTCAATTTGATTTTTCGTTAGCCTGAATGGGGAGGAAACAGAGCTAGGTTTTTAACACTTCTGAGAAAGATCGCTAAACAGAGGAAGCACAGTCTGAATGATTACGTGTCAATCTATGAATGAGCTCTTTTTGCCAAAAAGGCAGATGCCACTCAGCTGGAGAAAATTCTGAGGTGAGAAGCAAAGTTGATGAAACATTGAGAAAGTCTGACATATGAACAAACTAGGTGCATTTACCTAGAGGAAGACACTGCGGTGGAAAATGAGGGGCTTGATGGAGACAGATCAGTATCTTTTAAAAAAAAAAAACGTGAGTGGAATTCACTTTTTAGGAGCCAACTCATGAAACAACAAGTAACTGGCTAATGTTGCAGTAAAGAAATAACCAGTTTGGAATCTGAACAAGACAGACATGCCTTCATTAAGAATACTTCATTTCATTTCCTCTCCCTTCTGGCTTTTTACATTCCCCCTCTGGAAGCCAGCCCAGATTCTGTGATTCCTAAGCATGCTCAGTCTCCACTGGCCAGTTTGGGTTCCCCTTTCCTTTAGGGTTACCCCACTATAGAAATATTGTACTCCTGGAAAACTTTGAGATTCCCCCAAGCCTGTTTCCATTGTGGAAAGATAAAGACCCACTCCCAGACAATGAGTTTGTATTAGGATTGTACGGGGAGGTTTTGCAATCACCTTCCCTAGATATTTTGAGCAGCATACATGACTCCTTTAAAATCAGATTTGGAGATTCTTGCAGGTGTACAGGGTTAGATTAGATACCACCGACTTCAGTTCTAGGATTTCATGTAGATGCACCTTTGACTTTGATTCAAAATTGGCTTTCGCTTCAAAACTGAATGCCACTTTTTTCCAAAACAGGCTTGTATGTTGGAGTCCATGATTGTCCGCTGGTGTTCAAGCAAATGTCTCCCTTACTACACAAACACTCTTTGCAAACGTACTTATTTTTTCCATGCCGTATTAACCTAAAGCAGTAGCAGTGAAATGTTCGCAGAGCCCAAGGTATGCTACTTATATCGCCTAATTTCCCATGTAGCCTTCCAATAAGCAGCATGTACTCTCTGGTGCCTTGTACAACATTAAGCATCCTGATTAATAATTCAAAAGGTCTAATTCTTAGTCTAAATGGAGCAAATAACAGTACTGTACTGGAATTTTGGGGAGGGGAGGGAGGAAAGCAAGTGAGCTAAAAACTTCCAGAGCTCTTCAAAGGCAAAGATGCAAAACATTTTTTTCAGTCAGGCAGAAAAACGACCAGAGCCCTTGCATTTTCTCCATTTCGTACCATTCTCCCATTTCAAATATCCTTGCTCCTAAACTCGAGACAACGTGTGATTATACAGAAGTGAAATCTCTCAGGGAAATGAGTGGAGGTGCTTAAATTTGTTCTGATTTACAAAGGCGGCATATTTCGCCACCCCCTTTAAAGTAGTGGAGTGGGAGGGAGGGGGGAGACACCTTCCCTCCCCCCCCCCTCCATATAATGGCAAACAACCTCCTGCAAAGTCAACTTCTTTTTCTGAAAGTCATTGCTAGTTTTATAATTTCTGAGTCATTAGATAACAGATAGAACTCCACACTTAGTGGTTTCAAATGTTTATGGTCTGCAATTCATTCTTAATGAGCTCTCTCCATGTCTTTATTCTTCTTCACACACCCCTGCTGGGAAATGTCTTACTCTGCCTTGGCTTTTTGTTAATGATTCCACAATCATTTCAGAGCCATTTCTTCTGCCTTATGTAATTCTGACACGGCATAAGAGTCGAGCTCTGCAGCCTCACAGTTGGAAATGTAACCTTTAATGTATTAATTTTTCTTGCTCAAAACAATTTAACCTCTGCTGTAGTTTTCAAATTGCTAAGCCTCCCAATTAAACGCCTTCCTTAAAAAGTCCTAGAGGACTTCCCCAATATTATATTTCAACAAACCCTACCTAAGACGAGCTCCCTCAACCCCTCCCCCGGTATACTTTACACATTCATTATCTGTTTTGCAAATGCGATCCATGTTGTTGATTTTTTAAAAAAAATAAAACAACAGGAGGATAACAATTAATTAAACTGGTTATGAACGCTAAATAAAAGAAACTGCACAAGTGGAAACAAATTATTGCAGAATTAGGAGAAAGATGAGTCATTGAGGCAAAAGGCATATCTGTCATATTCTCCCTGGCAGCCAGGGACTGGCTGTTTAGATTAGAACTGTCCACATGAAGATCCAGCCCAAGCCAGAAGCGGTCAGAATGTGAAAATTAATCACGGCAACATGAAGTCTCTATCCACTTCTCTCTCTCTCTCTCTCTCTCTCTTCACCACCTGGTACTTAATAGCAAACATGTCCAGCAAGTTGTAGGGCCTGCTGGAGAGATTCTGCACCAGCATCAGGCTGAAGGTAATACTTTTTCATAGTGGGGAAGGTCGCCATTTTTATTTATTTTTTTAAAGCATTTTGGCGAGACATTATCTCCCATCACTTATATGGGCACCACTGCTAACAAAGTTAACCAGGTGGCTGACTGCAGGCATGGCTTCATTTATTATCTCAGTACTAATCTGGTCTCGTGTTAGCAGGAGCGATCTCACTCACTCTCACACACACATCTAATGCTATGGTGGCACTTAGGTGTTGCTTAAAAAGAGGACCCCCCCCCAAAAAAGAGGACAGAAAATACACAGATTTGTAAAGGGGGGGAATGTGACCAGGTATCTTACTTGCTCAGTCCAGATGCTAACTACTGACAGGCAACTCCGAAGCCCCAACTCTCCCTTCTTATGGTTCTTTTTTGGACTTGGACTTCCACT
This sequence comes from Podarcis liolepis, assembly GCF_965112155.1. NCBI lineage: Eukaryota > Metazoa > Chordata > Lepidosauria > Squamata > Lacertidae > Podarcis > Podarcis liolepis. The sequence goes on along the minus strand of NC_139560.1, from coordinate 55,177,797 downwards.
AGACAGCCCTTCGGTAGAGGACTTGCATTTGACAGCTCTTCAGGCAGAGAACTGTCCTCTTTGTGAAGTAGGTCGCACACCCACCAGATCTACAACTGTGTGTAGCTTCATACTAAAACAAAAATTTAAAAAAAACCACAGCATCATATAAACCATTATACAACAGTATACAAATTAGTATATGTGGTAGTCAGTTTGCTGGGAGTGTCCTGGGACCATATAACACCAGTCCTAAAGGATCTACACTGGCTCCTAGTGCATTTCCAAGCACAATTCAAAGTGTTGGTGCTGATTTTTAAAGCCCTAAACGGCCTCAGTCCTGTATACCTGCAGGAGTGTCTCTACCCCCATCGTTCATCCTGGACACTGAGGTTCAACTCCGAGGGCCTTCTGGTGGTTCCCTCACTGTGAGAAGTGAAGTTATAGGGAACCAGGCAGAGGGCTTGGTTGTGAGTCCCACTCTGTGGAATGCCCTCCCATCAGATGCCAAGGACGTAACTGACTATGCAACCTTTAGAAGACATCTGAAGGCAGCCCTATATAGGGAAGTTTTTAATGTTTGGTATTTTATTATGCTTTTATAGTTGTTGGAAGCTGCCCAGAGTGGCTGGCACAACTCAGTCAGATGGGCAGGGAACAACAACAACAACAACAACAACAACCCTATTATTATTATTATTATTATTATTATTATTATTATTATTATTATTATCACAGAGTGTTTAATTGTGAGCATTGAACTGGAAGGGCAGCCCATTCACTTCAGAGGAGGGGACTAAACAAGGAAGAGCATAAGAAGAATGGTGATGAATAAGGCCAAAGGCCTATCCAGTTCACAGTTCTGTTTCCCACAATGACCAACCAGATGCCTATGGGAAGCCTATAAGCAGGAGATGACAACAATAGCCCACTGTGGTTCCTCAGTAACTAGTATTTACAGCCATGAATATCAGTTACTAACACTGGATGTAGTATATAGCTATCATGACTAGTAGCCTTCATCATATGGAGAAAGATAAGTAATCATCTTTCCCTCCAAGTGAGTCATTGGTCTGATGTACATATGGGCAGGGGGACGGGACATGTAGAGTTCTTGACTGGGCCATTCATAATACAGTGGAACCTCAGTTTTTGAATGTAATTTGTTCTGGAAGTCTGTTCGACTTCTGAAACATTTGAAAACAGAGGATCAAAGGGATGTCAGCAAGTTCAATGGGGAAATTTAAGAAACGAGCCTCAGAAGTCGAACGGTTTCCAAGGCGTGTTTGAAAACAGAAGCATTCACTTCCGGGTTTTTGGCGTTCAGTATATGTTTGAATGTATAATGTACATTTTCTAGCATGCCATTAGGTATTGCACTGCAGATACTTTTTTATATAGAACAACCCTTGTAAATTAGCTTTCTCGGCAACTCTTTTTTGAAGCTGCAACTACAATTAAAATAAATTGAAAACTCAAAGTTTGGGGAACGTAGCTCTTAACCGGCTGAAATGATTGACAGACCTTTACGTATAGATAACAGTAATATATATTTTACGAATCTTTGGCAAGAAGAAAGCAGGAACCAAAACAGAAATACCCATTTCATAAGTGTGAAGACAGTTAACCTTTAAACAGATGGATAACTCCAGACAGCACTGTAAAATTAATAGAGCCTAAACGGTAGGTCTCAAAGCTACCAAATACATCTTTGGAGACCATGTTTTTGAGATAACCATAAATCATTTCTCCCCTTATCAGTCCCGTATGCATATATTGGCTCCAAGGCCTGTTAAGCTATAAATATGTATGCCACAACACATCGTCAACTGATCCAATACTCTAATATCAAAGGTTTGTGATCTAGTTACTCACACTGTACTATCCGCTGGTTCCCATTATATTAGTCATAACAACCATGTTATTGCCAGTGAGGGCTTGAGACACATCTACCGGGAGCCCTTGAATTAACTCCAAGAGCACTTCCCATGGGGGTGGTCATTACTCCCTTTATCTTATTTGCAAGGCTCTCGCTCACTAAATCATGCCTTTTATCTCAAATATGTTTTATTCTCTCCCCAGCTGCATTGCTGAAACTGCAAGTAACTATATGCTTATGTGAGAGGCAACATTAGAGATGGGGGAAACCAAATACTGCACTTAATGCGCCACATCTGAAGCTGGTCTACCCTGTGGCAAAGCTCATGTTCTGACGTGTACCGCAAGCCGATGCATGCTTATCAACCACCCAAAATTAGTAGGCAAAGTCACGACGCTAAGCTACTACCAAAGCGTGCTCAGCAACTAATTCCATTCATGAGTGTTACATGGTCAAATTCAGAACCAGAATGTAGACTGCAAAGGGACTGAACCTCAAAGCACAGTGCAATGTAGCTGCCAGTCCGGGGGAAACCCTTTCAATTAGTGAGAGAGATGACATTGGCTGCAGAATAAAGATGAAACCTGATCTGATGTTCTCTTGCCTGGATACCACATGGACTGCTGCTAATTATGAAGCCGCTTGATGAGCAAACAGCACTCCAGATTTAGAACATTACAGCAGGCATCAGTCAAGTTGTAATTTAAAGGGCCTAGTCGAGGAAAAGCCTTTGGTTCATTTAGCATAAAATCTACCACAGTGAAATGGGTAACAATGTGACAAATTAGACAGAAGAAGTGGAAATGTTTTCACACGGGACAGTGGTTCCCAGCTACTGGGGATGGGGAGGTATCTGAGCATTTGGCAGAAATAAACTTCTGAGGTGTCATTTATCTTAACGTATGTGGTTCGAACCCCTCAGAACATTAAACAGCTTTCCAACGGCAAAACAGAGCTTTTGTGTCCCTTTCTCTCCCCTGCAGCCTTCAATGCCTTCCGTAAGGTGAAGTCTTAAGGGTCAGGGGATTCTTGGAAATGGTGTGACTGCAGACATAAAGGGTCAGAAGAAATCATGGGCACACACACACCTTGTGTGAGTGGAAGTAGCCTTCTGCTTGTGCTAGACACCTTCAGATTCACTTGGAGGTCCAGCCAGAGTTTCCCCACCATTTTTGCTCCCCAAACAAAACAACAGGTCCGTGTTACATCTACTGTTTCAAATTTATATTTTGCTTAGGCAAGCAGCTTTCTTTGCAACCTGAGAGCAGTGATTGCAACATGTTCCTTTACCCAATCCTTAAAAAAAACCAATACTGTATTAATATTAATATTCTTAAACTGATAACCTGACAATGACCTAGTTCATATGATACAATAAGCCTAACTTAAGACTGTGAAAACATGCGAGGTCCTGAGGAGGAGCTGCTTCACGCCAGCCTGGTCTTTTTTTTAGCACCCTAGCAAGCTAAGTCAAGATTTGGCTTGACCATGGTATCTGAATTGGGACTCATGGTTACACTTGGGCTTACTGAGAAGCGAGGTCGACCACAAGCCCTGGTTTGGATGACACATAAAGCAAAATTTTGGTTTAACTTGGGATAGAGGGAAAAGGGAGTGGGGTAGCTGTGAGCTCTTATCTAGGAACCTGCACATTCTCTCAGTCTTACTAAGTTACAAAGGGACACGGGCGGTGCTGTGGTCTAAACCACTGAGCTTCTTGGGCTTGCAGATCGGAAGGTCAATGGTTCAAATCCCAGCAACGGGGTGAGCTCCTGTTGCTCTGTCCAGCTCCTGTCCACCTAGCAATTTGAAAGCACATCAAAGTGCAAGTAAATAAATAGGTACCGCTCCGGTGGGAAGGTAAACGGCATTTCTGTGCGCTCTGGCACTTGTCACTGTCCACCGTGCGCCAGTAGCAGTTTAGTCATGCTGGCCACATGACCTGGAAAACTGTATGTGGACAAACACCGGCTCCCTCGGTCTGAAAGTGAGATGAACGCCGCAACCCCATAGGGTCCTTTATCTTTACCTTTTACTAAATTACAGTTTGTCATACTGTGTTTTGCGAACCAACTCTATGCAATCCTATGGGTGCATGCTAGGAAGTAAGCCCGCTGAACTCACAAGGAAGCTGAAATCATTCTGGGTGCTGCTTTCTGTGTGCCTCTCTTTGCGTTTGAGAGAGGGTCATTAGATCATTTGTTGAATGGCATACATCCTAAAACATCTATGGATAGTAGCTTAAATCCGAGGTGAGTGGAATTTATTTTCTTCAACTACAAGGATTCAAATGGAGCTCACTTTCCTGCCCTTCAGCCAAAGTCATAAAATGTATATTAAAATGTGAGAACTATTTTTCTAAAAAGAAATAATTGCTTTATAGCTTTGGGGACATTATCTTACAGGCCATCATCACCTCTGACCCATATGGAACTTTTCTTTTCTTTTTCATTTAAGGAAGCAGAATTACTCCCAATAAGTTATTCTAGGTGAAAGTTGTTTTGAAATCACTGTTATTTTGTACATTGACACCTGCATTTACATTACACAATTAATGGCTACAAAACAATTGCTCCAGTGACTCCCACTGGGAGTTTGTGCCAAATCTGCTAAAATCCAAGGAGAACGAGTCCTGTTTCAAGTAGGGATTTTTATCGTGGGACAACTGCAATCAAGGCTGCACTTGCAGTAGGAAAAATATATCGAAGTCTGTATTTAAGCTGCAGTCCATAAGAGGCACTAGATGCAAAACCAATCTTATGATCTACAAGGGACAATTGATCTGATGAGCAATTGGTCTACATCAACAATAGGGAACCTTTGATGCTGTTGGATTCCAGATGCTGCTGGTTGTGTGAAACAAATAGAAAAACCAGACTAAGGACTGCCTAATTCCATATGAACAATCAGCGGTAGCCTTTCTTTGCCCCCCAATACCCTCCTTCTAGGCTACCAAGCTGAAATTAGGCTAAGAACATTTGTCCCTTGGGACCCTTGTCCATTCCTGCACTAATCATTACAGGTGAGAGATGTGGGGATGGTTTCCATTTCATCTTCTGGAACATATCGCAAGTGGCCTGCTTCACAAAGTTAACATTTGAACTGTTTCTCCTGACTTATTTTTTGTGCATTTTCAGTATCACACTATGATAGGATGTCATTAAATTCTGGAGCAGTAGCCTCTTTAATAGCAATATAATTGTTGAGAGGAGGCCATAAACCTTTAATAGACTTTCAACAAACACTTTCCATTCTAGCTAGCTGCTCTGGTTTTAAAAGTATACGGCTGCAAATAAGCTAGAAGTGCCACTCAATCAAATTGCGATCACAAATAAAAAAGCCCAAACACTGTACTGCTGCTTCCTGGAGCGGTTCTGCTCCCTAACCTCTCTAGTTCCTGCAGCAGCAGCAAGCTGATTAATGGAAGGCCAGTTGAGGACAAACCTGAGCACTTTGCTCATGAAAACTTAGCACCTCTGTTTGATGCCAGAGCTTTATGATGTCGGAACTTCTGCAACTTCCATTGCTAGTGCCAGAAATTACCTCTAGTAAGTCTTGTGCACTGCATCAATTCCAGTGTTTATCTCAACACAGGCATTTTAAAATAAGCATATAGTAAAGCAAAGGAAAGTCATTCAACAGAAGAACTGGATTTGGTTTTTTTTAAGAGTGTGCAATTCATGCTCTTAACTATCAGTTTTCCTATTCCTGCAAAAGTGGCGCATTGCAGGTAGGCACATTGTTAAACAATAGAACTCACTTCCACACGAGGAAGGGGACAACAACCAACCTGGATGGCTTTAAAAGAGGATTAGACAAATTCATGGAGGTCAAGGCTTTCAGTGGTTACTAGCCACAATGGCTACATTCTTCCTCCACTGTTGCTGGGATATGTAACTGGAGAGAGTGCTGTTGCACTCATGTCCAGATTGCTGGCTTCCCAGAGGAATATCATCAGCCACTGTGAGAAAATGTTGCTGGACAAGATGAGCCATTGGCCTGATCCAGAAGGCTTGCATTATCTTCATAAGGAGATGTATCCTTCATAAAAAGTACCTTTCTTTCCCCCACCCCTACTTGTTTTAAAGGAAAGTAAAGTTGAAACAACAACAACAAATTGACCAGCTGTCTAAGTATTATATGAGCGACACTTCTGGTGTCTAGCTTTTGCTACGATAAATGCTAAGATCTCATCCGAGATAGCTCTCTCCAAAATACTATCCCTTTTAAGAATTAAGAATATATTTGGCATTTGTCACAACTTTTGTCACACATTTTTCACCATCCTTGTTTAATAACTGTAGTGATTTTGGTAAGTGTTAGCACATTGACAATAAAAAGGGAAAACCACTGGGAGTTTGCAGTTATTTCATTCCACAGTATATAAATTAACAAAAAGCAGAGGTTTATGAATGGGCACAAATAAAAGCAAGATGCTCAGTGGGACTTTGATGATAAATCAGCTCTCTGACCAATTTCCTTGAGCCTTTAGCATGGTAAATTTGAAACCAGTGAGAGGCCTACATGCCTCAATGCCTTCCTTTCCTAGCATTAAGACTGGCCTAAGACTAACCAGGAGGTAGTCTTCGGAAGCAAGGGACTTAGTTTATAACCAATACACGTGTTTACATACCACAGAGATAAATATTTTGCCATTTTCTCTGGAAGACTTACCAAGAAGCACTGAAGGAGGAAGCTCGAGTGATTTGTGCTTCCTTTTTCCTTTCCGTTTGTTTTGTGCTTTCCAGATAATATGCCCAGAGGGAGCATGCACATTTCTCTTGTGAAGATGCACATGTAATCCTGATGGAGGAATCCTCAAACTTTTCTCTCCAGGTTTTCCCTTTGTTTATTACAGTGGAAGGGGAGGGGAGTTTGGTTCCCCATCCTTTCTTCCTTGATAATTTACAGAACCACACACACAGGAACAGTCTTTGATGTGCACTTTCAAATTGCTGTACTTATGCTCTAAATAGGTTGACCATATTTGGAAAAGGATTGGACTCCTGTTCCTTCAAGAACCTTAAGGTAGACCTAAGTTTCAGAGACATCAGTGAAGGGAAAATGCTTAAAGTTGCTATGCTTGAGAGCTTGTGAGAGGACAGAAACTCTGCCCTTTTTATAATGAGGTCACCCTAATTCTATCTTTACAACCAATCTTCAGTGGCATGAGCCTTAAACAGTAAGAGAAAAAGTGTGGGCAATCCCAGTGGGATAGACTCAAGTGATCAGCCCAAGGCAAGGAATTATTAGATGTAAGGATCAAAGACCCAAACTTTACTTCATGTGAAAATGGCACCCTGAGAGACAGCAGAATGAAGGGCAAGGCCTAAGGCATAGACATCTGAGATCCTGAAATCAGAGCAGAACTCATCAGAAACTCTCATCCCACTCCTCTTCCATAAGAAGTCTGTACTTATTTCTGAGAGAACACTTGGGAGCCAGGCCTGTGATAATACGGCAAAGAAGACTGGTGTAGAAAATGAATCGGAAAAGCATTTAATTTCATTTTTTTAAAAGGTAATCGTTTAAACGGGAAACCATGTGCTAATTTGCAGGAAAGATGTGGATACAGCTCTCCATTCTGTTCTGCTGAGGCTTGAGTACACAGAGGAAGTGGAAGCGATATATAGATCAAGCAGGTCAAGTCAAGTCAGGCAAAGGTCGAGCCCAAGCAAATTCAAAACAGGTGCCTATGCAGGTCAGGACCCTGGTCAGCTCCTACCGGCTGAGCTTAGAAAGAATGTGTGTCAGCCAATAGCTGGGGCCAACTGAGACCTTGTGTTGGCTGGCAAGGCGTGCACTGTACTTGGCCATGGCAACTTGAGGAGGTTGCTGTGATGAAGGGCCCTTGCCCGGTTATGCAAGTGCTCACTTCTACAACTGGGAAGGAATGAGGATGTTATTGAGGACTATGTATTATGATCAGGAGGGCCCAGGGAAGGGGCTAAACCCTCCAGTGAACCAGCCTATATTTCTTCCTCAACTGTATCTTCCTCAGGATAATGTGAGTGGTCAGGGTCAGGGGCCATTACATATACCAGTACTGCAATGGTTACACATGTCCCACTGAATGGTCTTTTAATGCAGTTGGGACTACAAATGCCTAACACTTGTTCCATGCAACTAGAGCTGGGTCAGGTCTATATTTGTAAATTCCAATACATTTATAGACATTATGTTATATGTTGCCACATATACATTGACATTTAATATGCCATATCTACACATAAGATGAGCCACAATTTATAGTGCACCCTTTACAACTGAATTAGTTTCCATGCATTTTGTAGTTTTGGTATCTATACCCCTGTATTCGGAGACTAGAACTGTTCGTTTACTACAAAAAAGCAGAATTTCATTATTTTTCACAGAATTCAATATCCTGAGTGTCCCAGAAGGCTAGAGGACACATGACTGAGGAAGCTAAACAATAACTTTATTGCCTCTCTCCAGCTAGAACAGAACAAACACAGGAAGTTCCTAACTCCACCCAGATACAACAAAGTCCAGTGCCATCTAGTGACTAAATTATATTATGACACTATACACACCAAAAAACTAATTTGGAATAACCTTATAGTGAATCCTCTTTCACATGATTTTGCTTCTTTACACAGAGAGCACAGGAACTATCATTCAAACTAGATTTTGCATGTATGAGTCATTTCATTTCAGTGCTATTCCCAAATTACTGTGTTTAGGAGTTTCAGGACCTCAGAGAGAAAAATGGAGAAGAATGTAAGAATTTAATACAATGCATTTACATTTCCCGGATCAAAAAGGGAGTGGTAAATGATCTCTGTACTCTTGATATATGTGAGGTGCTTCTATGGTAGAGACATCAGTGTGGGCTACAATTATTCGCACCATTCATGAAATATAAGTTTTATTGCTGCTTCCCTGGAGCTGAAGGTCCAACATTTTTGCCTGAGAAAATTTAGCAGAAACGTTAGTGGTAACTTTGTGGGCTACTCTTTCCCCTTTGGAAGCTATTTATATCCAATTATGATCACAAACAAAAAAGAAAACAGAGTAACCAGAGAGAAGCAGCTCCACTAGAAAAGTGATACTCAACTTTGAAGAACTGAGTGAAATCTTGGCTCACTTCAGTTTTGTCATATTTTGACTTCTGTGAAGCTGGCTTTCAGGTCTCTGATGGGAATTTCAAAGTCACAAAATCCTTCTGTAGTGTGACATGGAGACATCACATAGTTGATGCTTGTGCCATACACCGTATAATTATGAGCAAATGTCAACACACAGTGACACAGCATCACAAACATATCAAGGGAAATAATGCAACGTGGAAGGGTGTCATATTGAGATTCTCTCACAGCTAATTCCATCTCAAACACATATTCTATAAGTCCCTTCCTTCCTTCCTTTCTTCCTTCTTCTCCTGTGGACTCACTTCAGTAAAGTATGCAACAGAATGGTCACAGAATCACTGGATGCCCCTGAGCAGGTTACAGTTTCTCAATCCCCATCCAATTAAAGAATTGCAAAACCCTTAACTTGCCTCAACTGGGAATTGATGCAGAATGAAAAGTCTTACAAACCTTGAGTGGTTTGTACACCTGATGCAGAAATGAGAACAATGCCTAACAGCTTCCAAGTCCTTTTCAAGCATACGGATGAGGGAAGTATATACACAAGCATCTGTGGGCATGCAATGCAGGAATATGCAGCTGGCCCATACAGGAGCCAAACCCACCATCTTGGCAATATCAGGAACACAAGGGGTTCCGCTCTCAGTTGTTGTTATGATTATTAATTGAATTTATATACCGCCCTATACCCACAGGTTTCAGAGCGGGTCACAGGATAAAATCAGAATATAAAACCACAAAGTATATAATCAAAATAAATCAACAACAACTAAATAACCCACCCACCCCCCATTTTAAAAGGGCATAGGATGTCACTCAAATCAACCAAAGGCCCAGTTAAAGAGGAACATTTCTGTCCGGACCCTAAAGGTATATAAGGAAGGCGTCAGGTGAACCTTCGTGGGGAGAGTATTCCGCAGATGGGGAGCCACTGCAGAAAAGGCCCATTCTGGACCTCTCAAAGTCTTGAGTTTTGATAGGAAAGTATTTTATATTGAAGCATCCAGCCATGTGCCAAATTTCAAATTTGCAAGAAATTATAGTAAGAGTCCATTCCATCACAACAGGAAAGCTACAGCTTCTGCAGGGGTTACGTTTCCAGCTGTCCTGAGCACCAGCAAAATTGCAAAAAGCTGGAACGGCTGCCGGAATGGCCCCATGCAACCATCCATACCTGTCTGAAGCTGGAGGGCTTTTTACCCACCCATCCCCAACTTGCTTCCCAGGCTCTGGGGATGTCTCACAAGCATTCCTGCAAGCTCTCGGGCAGCCCTTTCGAGGGGTGGGGGCTTTCCCACTTTTCCGTCCTTTTTTAATTTTGGGTAATCAACATAAAGCTGCAATCGCATAAGTGAAATAAGCATAAGATGCCAGTTACCTGTGTTGCAAGAGAGGGAGAAGCAGTGAGATATGGTGCATAATGCAGACACGTGTCATGTAGGAGTAAAGTGATCCGTTCAACATAAACCTTTTATTTTGCATTCCAGAAGGTGTGCAATCGAAAAAAGCCATGCTAACAATAAATGCTATCCACCTGAGGTCTATAGCTTGTTTTGCGGGCAAGCAAGTTACATTTTCTGCTATTATTAATGCATAGCAAGGCCTTTTTCATATCAATTTGAAATTATACATTGGGGAAATCCCTGTACAACAGCAGCCAATGCTTTGTTTCCTCTGTGTGGCCCTTTGCAATTACCAGAATGTGCAAATATAATTTAGCTCAGGTAAAATTCAATCAGTCACCCCAAGCACAAAGAAATCTCCATCTCCCAGGAAAAACACACGCACGCACACGCATCAGAGTGTTTCCCTACAAATTGCACAAGGGAGCTGTAAGAATTTCTAAAACAAATTTATTAGAATATTTAAATTCAAGTTGTGATGGAAAATTTACTTAGATAGGAAGTGTGTGTGTGCCTTGAAATCAAGGCAAAATAGGGAGATAGCTTTGAAAGCTCCACATTTTTTACACAAGGAGCTCCCAGTCAAAACTGCACACAAGATATTCAAGCTGATACATCACAATATATAGACATACTAGCAGCAATGAAAGACAGCAGGCACCAGACCAGGAAAGGGTTATTTTGAGATCCTAGATATTTCTATTCGATTGACTGGGGCACCCCAGCCACTCTGGGTGGCTTAACTTTATGAGGGTGGGAGACTGGATCCGGCCATTGGGCCAGATTGTTATATTCCCCACCTGCCAACTTTGGCATGTGGGCAGAGCCACCCAGCTGTCAGTCACATGACATCACAATGTTTGTCAGTGACCCTTTTATGCCCACAAAGTATTCCTCGAGACCAGACAATCAGATGATGGTTGGATCTTGTGGAGCCCTCCTTTGAAAGACCCACCAATCTTGCTGAACCTACTCTTACAAAGCTGCTCCACAAGACCTGAGCTCGCATGGGCTCTATGCATACATGAAGCTAATACAGTGGTACCTCGGGTTAAGTACTTAATTCATTCCGGAGGTCCGTTCTTAACCTGAAACTGTTCTTAACCTGAAGCACCACTTTAGCTATTGGGGCCTCCTGCTGCTGCCGCGCCGCCGGAGCACGATTTCTGTTCTCATCCTGAAGCAAAGTTCTTAACCTGAAGCACTATTTCTGGGTTAGCGGAGTGTGTAACCCGAAGCGTATGTAACCTGAAGCGTATGTAACCCGAGGTACCACTGTATGGGAATTGAAGGATGGCTTGCTCTCATCTTCCACACATGCAGCGTGCATGTGTGTATAGCACCCCAGCATGGCAGGCAGGTATGCACCTGTTTTCACTTCCTCAAAATGTAGAGTGAAACAACGGGTGCAATCCCACGATTACATGATTTACTGGCATGAATCTGAACCAGATCATGGTGTAACAGTTGCGCTAAGCTATAAGTAAATTTCCTTTATTTCATACTCCAGTCCCTCTGTGTGCATAATTTTACACAAAGTTTTCAGAGCAAGTGTTAACAGCAGTTTCAAGCCAAAACTTGTTTCTTCTCTAATTTTTTTTGGAGTGGCGAGGGACGTGTCATGCACTGCATCCCAGCTGCTCTTTGGGTGTCATTCTGATAAGTATGCTGTCTACAGTGTCTCCCTAGGGAATCAAGGAAAGGTAGTGATTATGGCTGTACACACTTGTTATGGGGATTACACAGTAATAAGGATGTTATGCCCTTAAGAATAAGCAAATCGTGGATACAAAAAACAAAAAAAGCGGAAGCTAGAACTAGGTGCACACAGCATTGTTTTCAGCTCAGCTGTAGCTTATTATAATGCTGTATTGTTAGGAACCGAACCTGAGCAAACTCAGCGGGACTTTTGTCATTTACTTGAAGTGGATCAAGACCCAGCCTCAACTGTGTTAATAAAGGAATATAGGTGCTAATAACAGTTACATTTAAAACATCCTCAGGCCACCTGTAGTTATTGCACTGTGCAGCATGTCACAAGATATCTCTGTGTTAAAAATGTACACCAAGGATTAATCAGGCTGTAAGACAATTAAAAGACATTGCTGTTTTGCAGAATTTGACTGCTAATATCATGGGGGAAAGAGACAAGAGCCATATCAGCAACACTAGAATGTTCTCTGGGACTATCTGAAAACTCCAGGGAGGGAGGGAGAGGGAGAGTATTCTTCCTGGCAGTGCATTTGAATATCTGAAGAGATCTCCAGTTATTACGGTGTGCAGGAAAAACAATGCCACTTAAGTGTGAAGTGTATTAGGCAAACAAGATCTTTGCTTTCCCTGTAATTCAGTGTCCAGCATTTCAATTCTGCACCGATCTTGCCTTCAACACGATGCAATTTATAGCAAGAGAAAACAAAGGAAATAAAGTAAAATCAAATTAAAGATTGGGAAAATCACTTTTTAAAATTTCTAGAGCATGCTTTATGCCTTTAAGTGCTGCCAAAAGAAAAACAAACCCTTTTTTGCAGAAGCTGTTGTTGCCAGATTAAAAAATAAATAAATGTCCAGATGTCATTATTCCCCTTTACAAATTCTCAGTCCCTTGAACAGTCTGGTTGACCTTTTTATAGTAATTTATCTTTTGGCATCATACAGAAACTGGAAATTTAAAGGAACAGAAAGTCATTGTCTAGCTCCGAGGGACTTCTGGCAGTTCCCTCACTGAGAGAGGCGAAGTTACAGGGAACCAGGCAGAGGGCCTTCTTGGTAGTAGTGCCCACCCTGTGGAATGCCCTCCTATCAAGTGTCAGTGAGAGGTAGATAACTATACAACTTTTAGAAGACATCTGAAGGCAGCCCTGTATAGGGAGGTTTTAAATGTTTGATCTTTTATTATAATACAGTGGACCCTCAGGTTGTGAACGTGATCCATGCAGGAGGCATGTTCGCAACCCACAGCGCCGCATCTGTGCACGCATGTGACGCGATTCAGCACATGCGCAAAGCGTGATTTAGTGTTTCTGTGCATGCGCGAGCGCCAAAACCCAGAAGTAACCCATTCCGGTACTTTCGGGTTTTGGCGCATCCGTAACGTGAAAACACGTAACCTGAACTGTCTGTAACCCAAGGTACCACTGTACTTTTATATTTGTTGGAAGCCACCCAGGGATTACCGTATTTTTTGCACCATAACACTCACTTTTTTCCTCCTAAAAAGTAAGGGGAAATGTCTGTGCGTGTTATGGAGGGAATGCCTACGGGTGGCATGCCTACGGATTTTCCTCCTCTAAAAACTACATGCGTGTTATGGTCGGGTGCGTGTTATAGAGCGAAAAATACGGTAATTAAAGTCAGTGTGTTTTGGTTACATCTGACCAACTGCTATTTACATGCCACTTCCTGTCAAGCCTTAGGTGCAGAATGGCTTTGTTGGTAAAGAAATCTCCAGCTGTTCTGCATAGGAATAATATGCACAAGTGGGAAATTAATATTTATTTAGCCTACACTAAGCTGATCTACATCCCACTCCTGTGCTCCAGTGTACAGTTGCAGTAAAGCATAGGACAAGATGCTTGGATTCCAGCACCAGCACAAGTGACGCTGCAAGCTGCCTGCAGTTCTTAGTCCAGCCCTTGACATAAGTTTTGAGGTTTTTAAATAGGTGGCTCTTTTACAATTGCTTGGAATAAGTCCAGAGGCACAATACTAAGTCACATGGGAGAACAGAAAAGGATGAATAGGAGATCAGAACAGTAATGTCTCCATCTTGAGGAAATCCTTCTTTCTTCAGGACCCCCCAGGACTAGCACAACCATGTGGCGAGGAAAAAATAAAGGTAGCTAAAGGTGGGGGTTGGGTGATTTTAGATACTGCTATGGCAGCAGTGAACAACTTTATTTAGGTTGCATTGAAAGGAAGATGTTTTAGCAGTTGAAACACAAGCTTTTGTTTGTGCCAGAATAGCTTTAGCAAGGGGATAGGATCTGTTTTACTGCACTTTTATGGGTATTTAGAATCCTTGCCCCTATCTTCCTGAATTCTATTTCGATTGTTTTAGACCCCACTTCAGCATTCTAAGCAGGTAGACATACACATGTGTGGACATCTCTTGATGGCATGCAGGCGGTTATGTGAATAGCTTCCAACTACAGTCGACTCTCAACTTAAATGGGGGTTAATATCCAGAGGCAGAGCATAAAGGCAAAATTGTGTATAGTCAAAACACACTCTCCCAAGGCCGCTGAACACTTACTAGTGGGCACTCCCCACATAAATGGCAGTATTTACCACAGGACTCACATTCCCTCCAACAGTCAAGCATTAATCTGGAAATAATACATTGAAAGCGCTTAAGACCTTGCAGGATTCATATTTTGGATTTGATGCTGGGAATTTGAGATGCCTGGTATATACTTTTCTTTAGATTTTTATATCCTACCTTTTCTCTAAGGAGCTTGAGGTGGCATAAATGGCTCTCCTCCTCCATATTATCCTCACAACAACCCTGTGAGGCAGAGTAGGATTGACAGATGGTGACTGTCTCAAGGTCAGTCAGTGAGCTTCGTGGTGATTGGGCATTTGAACCCCAGTCTCCAAGGTTTTAGTCCAACACCCTAACAACTATACCACACCAGGAGAATTGAGTGACAGAACGCTGAGTCATAGAATTGTACAGTTGGAAGGGGCCATGAGGGTCATTGCAGGAATATTTTGCCCAACATGGGACTTGACCTTGAGATTAAGAGTCTCATGCTCTACCAGCTGAGCTATCCCAGGTGACTTTTCACCACATGACTTTTTGGTTATGCAAATTTATTTCTCTCACTTTAGAGCTTTGACCATCCGTGAATAATACAGAAAGTAAGACTTAAACATGCAATCCTATACTTTTCTGCTCAGAGGAAAGCACCACAGACTTCAGTGGAATTTACCGCCAGGAAAGTGGGTACAGGTGTGTAGCCTTAGTGCCACTTCCCATCAGTTGCACAGATTTTTCTACTCATTGAGTTGTGACTGGATATAGATTTAGTAAAAACAATACACTCTAGAGTCAAACTCGGTTTGTCCAATAGAAGAAATGGATCGTTTAGGCAACCCATTTTGGTAGCACTCACAAGCAATGCCTGAACTGGCTTTCAGGTTTCCTGCCCCAATGCAATGATGTTACCCCAACCTGCATTATGTATCAAGTGAATGCTTTGGGCGGAGAGGGGAAATGCCAGCTCTGCAGTTATCTTGTGTGGCCCTTGCTATGCTTCTCTGGCCTAGATGTGTAATACAGATACAAAAGGCTGCATCTGTTAACATACACTACGGAAACTGGGTGCCATCAAACCATTCCGATATAAAGCCCTAATTTAATTGTTCTAAGGGCAATTATTTGACTTCATGATGCATGCTTCCTATCTTCCAATCTTATCACCTACATTTATATTTTCAAAAAGGCGTTCTTAAGGGCTTCAGACCTAACTTGAATTTAATAGGATTTACTTCCGAGTATTGCTTATGAATGTGGTCTTAGCCACTGACATCTCTAAACAAATGGCTTCTTTGTCTGGCATATTTCAGCTCTAAGCATGTACACTGTAAACAAATTGCATGAAGCCAAATGCTTTCAAAAACAGCCGTTTGGGTTGCTGACTGGCTTGCTCATATCCATTCCTGTGCTGTGCTACTTATCTGTCCTTTTATTCGTTTCTCCGCTCTTCCAAATCTCGCCTCCTTTTTGACCTTTGACATTGACTCTCACAGTCAGTGACTGCTCTAGTAATGCTGATTGTCCCATTTATCATGAATTTCATTTCTCTCCTCTTCCTTTCAAGTCACACTCACACATCCTGTTTTAATGTTGCACCTTAAACACCTCTTTTTGTCTTTAACTTACAACCGACTGTATAAAATGACATCAAGATTGTAACATCTCCTTTGCAACTAAAGTGATGGCATTTTTTAAACAGATTGCTAACACTTCTCTTTATTTGTGTGGTGTATGCACAGAAATTGCAGCATATGTGCAGGTGCTAAATGCTATGATCCTGAAAGCACTTACAAGTTTGTATACTGATTTCAACAGGAAGACTTTTTGTGAAAGTGTTCTTGGGATTCTAGTGCAATCATTTTAAAATTTGGCTGTCAAGAGTATGTACTGACACCTTACAAGGTGTGACAGCGGGAAAAATCCACAAGAAGAAATTGAGACGGCAGGGCTTTTTAGGCCCGAAGTTTTAAACATTTTGCTTTACATCAGTGTAACCTGAAGCCTCAGACGTACTACATTTGCTGTATCTTAACACGAAAACTTGATGAGTCATCAATCTAAACCATATTTTATCATTTCCTGGGGTCTGAATTTGCAGAGCCAATAAGACACCATATTCAAATAAACACAGCATCTCCCTGTTCAGACTGCTGTACTGAATTCAGATACAAGCTGTCCCTATATTTGTACAAGTGTTTGCGTGAAAGAGCGTTGATTTGTACAACTCATCTATGGTGCACATAGGCACACAATGAGGTTCACCCATTAAATATTACATGTATGTGGCGCTACAAGTGTACAGCTCAACTACTGGTGCGCAGAGGTATATAGTTTGTACACTTGTTGAATGTAATATATGAACACCTCCATTATGTTCTATATAGAAGAGGGCAGGGAAGGGGCGTGTGATGTTGAGACCTCTTTTCAATATTAGAATGTATAGAAGATACATCTGGGTGAATCAATACTACACTTGGTCCGCTTTATAGATCTCTTAAAGTGGTTTCAGTGTGTTTCTTCTTTTTAATACAGTACCCATAAAAATACGTTTTTCCAGTGGGTCTATACAAACATTTAAGTTGGGTTGTGTGAGGTTTTTCGGTCCCTTTCATATAAAGAAATGTATGGCTAGCCATGAATTATAGACTACTGCAAACAGATGTCCTTAGAGAGCTATACTTCTGCAACCAAACTTATTACTTGCTTACTTAAAATATATTCTTATTTCCAGTCACTGAGATTTAGAATGTGTACACATTATACCTTTGAACTGCATTCAAAGCACATTCTTTCCCTCAAAGAATTCTGGGCACTGTAATATATTCCTAATTCAATTACAATTACCAGCAACCCTTAACAAACTACAATGCCCAGAATTCTTTGGGTGTGTTCACAACCTACTTTGGTGTGTATTCAAGTTGCATAACAGCAGGTGGTTTCTTCTAGATCTGAAGAAACCATGATTGGGTACAAAGAGACATGTGGAGAGCTCTATATACACAGTGTGGAAAAAGGACATGCTGTGGCAAAGGCAGTCAATAGCCCCATCATTTCATTTTAACTCTTGAATATGTAGGTTCATTTTTTATTATTTTCCAGGGTTAGAAAGATTTGTTAGCAGAGGGATGATACATGTCCTTGGTTAAATAGTTCAACCTGCTGCCTTCTGGTTCCCAAATGTATCAGGTCAAAGAGGAAATAAGAACATTTGTTTTGACTCCAAACAATTTAAACTGGTGTATTTGAAGGGATTACTAAGAAGTCCTTTGAGAATTTATATATGTAGCAGGATTCAAAACTGAGCGGAAATAATATGTGTTAAAAACTATAGACTGGAAATAAAGGTGAAATCCTACAAAACATTTTGGAAAACCATGTTTACTTCACACCCCTTATTTTTGGTTGTCAAATGCAAAAGGCCCAGGATGTTATGAAGGAAACCTGCCTTAAAAGGCACTTTCCCTACATTATTTGAGAGGCATCTTGATAACACTGAAGGAAAACCCAGCTATTTTATTGTCAATTGCTAATATTTTCAGGTTTGAGACTCATAGGCATAGAATAGAAATTAAATTTTCCAAAAGACGTGTGCCACATAGTACAATTCCCCTCTATTTACATAATCAAATATAAGGTAAGATTCAAGAGCAAACAATTTCAAACTGGCAAGTTCTTTTGTTTCTCCAGGAAAAGATAGAGGATGTATTTGCTTTCCCCCCCTCCCGCCACCCCCATCCCTACACACTCTGAAGTTCATTTTTTATACAACACATATTATATATTACACAAAGAGAATATACAGAATTTACTACGATATATTAGTCTGATAACATAGAAAAGGTCTTCTCATCAAAACACAGAGATGGCAAATTATAGTTCAGGGCCTAATTCGATAACAAAATATACAGTCACTAAAATCATTTTTTCCCCTCAGCTATTTTTTGCAGTCTATATAAGTAATGTGTGCAACCTATGTGGAATCTGGGTAGGGGGAAAATGAAGAGTTATGGCTAGAAAAATTGAAGAATTACGCAGACAAATATCGGTTATGTGGCCATAGCTTCAGAAAACATGTTCCTGACTCTCAGTGTCCTTATTGCCCATAAAAGAACATTTCACATGGTCAACAGCTTAAATTTATGTGGACCCTTAGGGGTAAATTTCCAGTGCAGTGAATGAGAGACCACACATTCACTTCACACTATCGTTAATGGGAGTTGTGTGTCTACTTCTCATTTAGTGCAGTGTGCTAAAAATATGTCCTTTGTTGTAAAAAGCTAAATATCTGTCAACCAATTCTCCTCCTTCTCTTCCCAATGCAGCAATAAAAAAGCAGTGGGGTGTGTGTGTGTCTTGAAATCACCATACAAACTCCTCCCTCGTTTTCTATCATAAATCTGTGTAAGGAGAGCGAGTTCAATCCAGAGAAAATTAAAAATGCTTGAGCCCCACAAAAATCTGCTATACACTTTGGTCTAATTGAGCTTAATGGGTTTTAAGCATTTGTTTTCTTTGCTGTTTCACACTCAGTCAGTCTGATAAAGAGCCTTTGTTCCCTCTGATGCACACACGAGGTTTCTGCACAATGGCTCTTCCCAGTTGATGCTCCCACAAAGATTGGCTGTTTCCACTGAAGTGAATGGGGAGTCCCTCATGGGTGAGGAAAGCTGTGTGTGTGTGTGTGTGTGTGCACTTTAAAGTTCCCTAAATACACAACAGACCACTGGATCAGTGCAATTCTGTCTGGATGGTCATAATGTATGCTGAAACTAAGGGTCACTGATTGTAAGCTGCAGGGTACTCTGACAGGCTCCATTATGAAACATCCAATAGAGCAGATTTATTGTGAGCTGAAGCCACAATTTTGATTCTAATTGCTTTATCCAGTAAGTTTTATTTCACACTGCATGTCTCTCCCCCTCCCCATTAAAATCAGTGTTATTTTTATAGTAAAAGAGATACCAGAACTCTCCATGAACACCCCCCTCTAAAAATGGCAGTGGCGCCCACCTGAAAGGTGCCGGAACTGAGTTCCGGCGAGTTCCGGCTGGGAAAAAAAGCCCTGAAAAATTTGTAATAAGTATCACAGCCCAGAAGTGACTCATACTTAAGGACTTTTTACAAATCCTGCAGGACTTCTGATTTTATTTTTAAAGAAGCAGCCCCCATCGTAACCTAAGGCATTACATAGTTTGGAAAGTCTCCTGAGTTCAATAAGTGACTGGACACGATCCAAGGGTGTTGGGGGGTTTTTGGGGTGGGGGGCAGAAATTTCATTCATTTCTCATTTAACAGTGAACCTACCTAATTCACATTTTCCATAACAATACCAGAACAGAAACACAACTATCCTTTGAAACTCAGTTTTCCACATTTTGCAATGCAGTTCTCTGGCCAAATAATTTGAACAAAAATGTATTTGCTGAGGTAAAGTGTGCATAATAAGGTGTGTATTAATGAAAATAACATATGAAATTGCTTTGTATTAGGGAAATCTTGTAAAACTGTGTACACACATATTCTGAGGCCTATAAATCATGACTGCAGCATTAGCTTCCGTATTTCCTGGGACTTTCCAAATCATTGTGTTGTCCGCTCCTTTCTGCTGAAACACCCTGTTGGCTCATCTTGCCTGAACACAGAAAACACCAGCAGGAATTAAGGAATGCTGGGACTTGTCATTCTCATGCCAGGATGTTACACAAAGTTTTCCTCTGGGCCAGTTCTGATAATATCTTTGAACCAATTTAGCCATTCCAGGGAGTGCTTTCTTCAATCATCAATGGAAAGATAGCACATCCCAAGTTTGCATATTCACGTAACATCTAATGCCCATAGGTCTCAATTGCTTGGCCAATAGTCTGAGGACTCAATATTGCAGTTTAGGCCTAATTGTATTGGATTTTACATGAATAAGCTGACTTTAAGCAGTTGTCACCTCTCTAAGCTGGGGTGAGCCAAAGATACTGCCTGAACTTGTACTATGTCTCTCAAACTACCAACCCAAGATTTTCCAGTACCTTATCTTTGTTCTAGAAAGGAGCCTTCACCAACAGTTCACGGCTCAGAGTGCTGCTCATTCTATTAGTTTAAACAAACAACTTGCACATAGACACAGGGAAATGTTTCCACATAAATATCCTCAAGTATACCTATAATTTAGCCTATATCCGCCCCTCTCCAGGGAAGTGGACTTAGGTGGGTTCACCAGACCCAAGTAAAGTTCACCCACCGAACTCTCATTGCTTGGACATGGACCCTCTGCATGTATACATTAATTCCTGACCATTGCTTTGCAGGCATGTTATGGATGTTAATAATTTTCCTCTTACCCAGACCACAGCACATCCAGGTTCCATAGCTGAAGTGAGGACTATTTGGTTGCTAGGAAACCCTTTTATTACTATCAGTATCTGCTTGCTAGACAAAGCTAGAGTCGCTAATCATTACTACAGAGCAGGTGTGAATGGTGGGCTAGCATACAGACAACTATGGCCTGGATCTGGTCTGCCGACACCCAGTTGCCTATTATGGAAACGTTTCACAGAGAAAGGCACATACAGGGTATGATGAAATTGGATCACTGGATCATTTACATATATAGTATCCTATAACTTTCCAGCAACAGCAAGTTGTTATAGTGGTGCAAATCGATGCACCCTTGTTTGGTCTTACTAGGTTTAATAATAATAAATAATAATAATAATAATTTATTATTTATACCCTGCTCATCCGGCTGGGCTTCCCCAACCACTCTGGGCGGCTTCCAAAAAAAATATTAAAATACTGTAATACACCAAACATTAAAAGCTTCCCTAAAGAGGGCTGCCTTCAGATGTCTTCTAAAAGTCTGGTAGTTGTTGTTCTTTGACATCTGGTGGGAGGGCGTTCCACAGGGAGGGTACCACTACCGAGAAGTCCCTCTGCCTGGTTCCCTGTAACTTGGCTTCTCGCAGTGAGGGAACCACCAGAAGGCCCTCGGTGCTGGACCTCAGTGTCTGGGTTGAACGATGGGGGTGGAGACGCTCCTTCAGATATACTGGTTGCAAAGTTGCGGCCTTACTTACCTGTTATAAATGGATTTCTCCTGTCTAGCAGCATAGTAGGAGAAGAATGCCCCATCTGCCCCAAGTGGGATTCCTCAGAAATTTTTTTGGTAACCAACTTGCGTCACTTGAGCTAACACATGAACATGGTCTAAGACGCCAAGTATCCACTAGGGATAAGGCTAGTAGTCATGATGGCTATGCTCTGCCTCCACGGTTGGAACCAGCAATGCTTCCGAATGCCATTTGCTGGTTCCACAGAAGGGGAGAATGCTCTTGTGCACAAGTCCTGCTTGCTGCTTTTCTACTGGCCATGGGGAGAACAGGATGCTGGACCAGATCAGGGGTCAGCAACCTTTTTCAGCCGTGGGCCGGTCCACTGTCCCTCAGACCTTGTGGTGATCCGGACTATATGGGGGGGGGGGGATGAATGTATTCCTATGCCCCACAAATAACCCAGAGCTGCATTTTAAATAAAAGGACACGTTCTACTCATGTAAAAACACGCTGATTCCTGGACCGCCCGTGGGCCAGATTGAGAAGGCGATTGGGCCGCATCCAGCCCACGGGCCTTAGGTTGCCTACCCCTGGACTAGATGGTCCAGCAATCTTGTCTTATGCTTGTATGTTTTCTTTTTGTGGGGGAGGTACAGGTATGTCTTTGTGCAAAAAAACAGTCCCAAGGGGCAACGGGTGTGTGGGTGTGGGTGGGTGTGCACGCGCACGCACGCACGCATTCAACAGGTCCTTTCGCCTCTTTCGCATCTCCATCACTCAATCTGACCACTTTCCACATGTTGGAGGGGAAAGGTCTGAAGTGGGAACTCTTCTCTGCACATGTAGATTCCTCATGTAATTTAGATTGCTTTGTGATCGGAATTTGAAAGCAGGTAGGGACCCTGCAAACTTAGAGCAAGCTACTCATTTCAGACCTTCCCCCTGCAATGTTTGGAGGGTGGCTGCGCTAGGCAACAGGAGCACGGGAGAAAGGACAGGTTCGGCAAGGATTAGCAACATGGGGCATGGAGCTGCCCTCCTGACTGCAGTGTCACTGCTTCCTTGGAGGGGACTAGAGCAGAGACCTAGCAAGGTTGGGCTTATGCAGTTGCGCTGGCAGGGCCACTGCTACCAACCAAGCAGTCCTGTGGGTGGAACTGCACAGTCCTAGGCTCACCCTGGTCTGTCCAGGCAAAAAACAGTGGTGCAGGTGCCAGGAGGGCTGCTCTGCCCCACCACAGCCAGCAAGCATGGCTCTGCTCTCCCCTCAAATGCGAATGCAGTCACATTGAGTCTGAACACCCCAACAGAAACAGATAAAGTTAGAAGGCATTGTTGCACGCCACCCCAGTCTCCAAATGGGTCCAGGAGTTCCAGGAATGCACCCAGGGCTCACGTCTGCTTTTGGAAATGAGGCACAGAGGGGACTGTGGCATCTTTAAAATAGATGGTTTATTTACATATCTATGAAACCTGGGCCTGCGATGGAGGAGTTTGCACCATTAATAGCCCAAAAGGTTCTTGTTTCTCCCATTGCCGCAGCCTTGGATTCAAGCAGAAATCTTGCATGGCTCTCTTTTGCTCTCTTTGCTTTTGCAGCCTGCAGCTTTTGCACCCGGCTTCTAGCTCACATAGCGCCTCTCAGCCCTCCACTGGCTTTTTTCCTACTTGCTATCTCCCACAGAGCCACATCCTTCGTTTTCCTTACACCTCACAAGGAAACTAGCCTGGCTTGATTAGCTTTTAACACTTGCTGGATCCAGGGGTTAAAGAGGTCTGGCACCCACATACACACATAACAATATTTTTATTCATACTTTCGTTAGATATTTAATAAAAGGGAGGATAGCTAGACAGCCACCTGATTGTCGGCATAAACCACTTACAAGAAAATGACAGTATCACTTTTTAATAGATAGGGCTTTGTTTTATTTGCCATCCAGGAATATCAGCCGTTAGCACTACAGAAGTTGTTCCTGAATTGTTGCGAACACACCCATGGCTTTCGTTTGTCACAGGGCCAGGTTCCTGGAAGGAGCAGATTGCTCTGCTTTTGGCTAGTTGTTGGCATGAGTGTATACTGTATATGGGCAGTTTTTGTTTCTCTAAAGTGAGAAGATAATCCCTCATAATGGGAAGTACCTTTTTCTGAATTTATGAAGTGATTCATGACTTTAAGAACTTTTATGGGAAGTGATTTTACTTGCCTCGGCAACACTACAACAGGCCTCCTGCCTGTATTTCACAGCACTTTCGAATGGAAAGATGCCAATTTTTATATTCCGACGCCTTGTGCCAGTTACTTAAGATGTTGGCGAGAGCTGCATTCCAAAGCACCAGACAGCTCCAGTCAAAAGCAGAGTCACTAGTATTTATTTTGAAACAAGGGGACTGGGGAGTATTGTTACGCGAGCGCAGTGAAACAGCCATGAATGCATGAAGAAAGAGGAAAGGCGACATTATGTTCTTGAATCAAGGAAGAGCTAATTTTGTTCATTATTTCCAACTTGGATGTGTGTTTGTATGTGGGAGAGAGATTTCAGACAAGCATTTGCTCTGTCTGTAAAGGGAGCTAAAAGATCATTCCCAAAACGCAAGCTGCCTTATATTTATACGTTTATAAAATTATATACTTCTGCATACTCAATTTGATATAATTAGAAGGAGGAAAAGGCATCACTCGGGGTCACTTATTATCTTGTGCAATGCCTTTTCCTCAACCAAATTATATGAAATATTGACACAAGAACTAGGGAAAGGAAATGGCTTAAACTTTCGGCTTAGAGAAATCAGCATAAAACAGTCATTTCCCTTACTGTACAACAATATAATTAACTGGTGAATTAGACTGCCTTTACTCAGATGGATACCATATATCCAATATTTAGCACCAGTATTGAATAAATTGTAGTACACATTTTAACTGATCTCTAATAAAACATGCTTCATGCGAGTTTTACATCTGCATACAAATGAATTATTCTATGTTTCTTGCTGGATTTTTTTTTTTAAAATAAACACCATCTCAGACTGGAGTGAATTCAGCTACACAAATCGTAACTCAGATGTGAGGTACCAATAGCAGCTTCACATGAGATACATGGATTGATCTGAAGATCAGTAGTGGGTTTGTTTTTGTATATGTGGACTTCTAAACAAAAAAAAACCCCTCTGTTATTTTTTCTAAAGATAGTGCAAAACAGAAAAACAATAAACAAAACAGAAAATAATACATAAAACAAAGTTAAAAAAGAAAGCAGGCAACAAAGAACTATTTTGGAAAACCTACTTCCATGTAGGTTTCATCTTTCAAAGTTGTGGAGCTTTTTTTAGACAAACCCCAAAGTTGTGGATTGACTTGTCTAAGATCCAGGACAAGGTGCCGCCTTTTGGAAAGCCCCCCCCCCCCCGTCAATTCCGCCTTTGAAATCCTGGTAATATCCATACATATGACAGCCCTAACTTATACAAACGGCATGAGGACAAAATGGAGAACATTATTTTTCATGGTCATATTTCAGACACTCAGCTGTAAATGATCAAGTGGTGAGTAATCAAATGATGTACTTGAAAGCCTAGTGTGGCTGCCTGGCTGAACTGTTGCAAGAAGTGACATCAGGGGAAAGGAAAAACACTGTCTGTGGGTTGTTGGTTTTTGTTCTGTGACTGCACACCCAAGCCATCCCATCTCACTGCAAGTAATCAAGTAACAACTCCAGTATCTTGACCACACTCAGAAAGCAGGCAGTGTTATTTTTTTGTAGCTCAGGCATCTTCAGAGCTAAAGTAGTGGGAGGCCACAGGATTTGTTCGGAAGAGATAAAAGAAAGCACTTCTTCACGCAGCGCATAGTTTAAACTATGGAACTCACTCCCACAGGAGGCACTGGTGGGGTGCCACCATCTTGGATGGCTTCAAAAGAGGATTGCACAAACACATGCCTACAGACCGTTATAGCTATGCTCCACCTCCACATCTGAAGGCAGTAATGCTTCTGAAGACCAGGTGCTGAGAACCACAGCAGGGGAGAGTACTCTTGTGCATTTCCCACAGGAATCTGGTTACCCACTGTGAGAACAGGATGCCGGACTAGATGGGCAGGCTCTTCTCATATTCTTATGTAGGGTTGCCGTTTTTGATCTATTTTTATGGGAAATCGGGGGGAACGGCACTGCCAACATGGGCTGCCATACGTCCGGATTTTCCTGGACGTTTAACCAATTTCCACCCGGACACTGCTGCAGACAGCACTATTTCAGATACGTCTGGGAAATCCCAGACATATGGCAACCCTATCTTATGACCATGCATGTGTGAAACATGCGACCCAATTCTTACTCAGAAGAAGCAAGTCCCTCCAAGTTCAAACGAGGCTTCCCCTTTAGTGTGTTTATCTTACAGCCCTAGACTTGATACAGGCATTCAGGCAACTGTGCCAATGCCTACTGCAGGGTGGTCCAACAGCGGCCCTCAAGGCCTTTTTTGGCAGCCGTCAGCAACATTTGATAATTCCCTTGCCCAGCCCTCATGCTGCCTTCCCAAGGTCAGGTAAGCAAGGCCCTGGGCATTGGGAAGGAGGCGTGAAGGCTCTCTAGAGTGCTCCAACCTTCTTCCCAAAGCCTAGTTAGTGCTGCCCAGCTTTGGGAAGGGGGTGGGAGGTCTCTAGGATCCTGACATAGGCTCATGCCTTCAGCACTTCGGCTTTGGGAAGGCAACATGAGGGCTGAATGGGGGTCATCAAATTTTGGGCTCCCTTCCCCCGTGCACATGACAACCCCCCAGGAGTTCTGTGTCAAAGTACTCTTGCAGCCCACTTAGTATGAAAAAGTTGGACTGCCTGGGCCTGCTAGAAAGGTAATATAGTGGAGGCACTTATATGTGCCCACTGTGTTTGTAGAAGTGGCTCTGCGTGCAGATTGCAAGTTAACTGTGCCAACGCACACCCTAATTAATTAATAAATCACACAAAGAACTTGCCATGTAGAAATTATTTAGTGTGGCTGCATTTCAAAGAGTCACCCACTCAGTTGCAGCTGAATCAGTTCAAAGTTGTGGTTTATCATTAGGTTTCCCTTTCCTCACACTTGCCCACTTTATGATAAGCAATGCATGCTGGGATCCCTGCTGCAATCCGATTCCCTGAAGGTGGA
This sequence comes from Podarcis liolepis, assembly GCF_965112155.1. Taxonomy (NCBI): domain Eukaryota; kingdom Metazoa; phylum Chordata; class Lepidosauria; order Squamata; family Lacertidae; genus Podarcis; species Podarcis liolepis. Next base: position 55,150,970 of record NC_139560.1, on the reverse strand, counting down.
TTATGTTGACAAAGGGCTGACCCATCTAATCATGTTCTACAGATGAATGTTCCAAAAAGAGAAATAATTTGGTGCCACTGTGCTTGGAATAAGGAATACTGACGCCATTTTGTTCAAATATAAATCATAGGCATCTATTATGTTGTGTACAACTCTGTGCTTTAGAATCCTTTCAGATAAGAGATAGAGGGCAATCCAAGTCAGCAGGGATTAGTTCTGCTGAAGTCCTTCTGACATAAAGCACTCAGTGTGGTCTTCCAATATAGAAATATGCAGTGCAAACACCACTTATCTTGACATGTTCCCACCACAACCAAGCATGGTGCTTCTACTTAATGTTCTTGCACTCTCTCATAGTTTAATTATGGATGGTATCAGTCAGATTAACATACAGTGGTACCTTGGTTCTCAAACAGCTTATTTGTCTAACAAATCAGCTCCCAAATGCCACATACCCAGAAGAAAGTGCTCCAGTTTTCAAACTTTTTTGGAAGCCGAACGTCTGACACAGCTTCTGCTTGAGTGCAGAAAGCTCCTGCAGCCAATCAGAAGCTGCACCTTGGTTTTCGAATGGTTTCAGGAGTTGAATGGACTCCCAGAACCTTCTGGCAGTTCCCTTACTGCGAGAGGCCAAGTTACAGGGAACCAGGCAGAGGGCCTTCTCGGTAGTGGCGCCCTCCCTGTGGAACGCCCTCCCACCAGATCTCAAAGAGAACAACAACTACCAGACTTTTAGAAGACATCTGAAGGCAGCCCTGTTTAGGGAAGCTTTTAATGTTTGATGTATTACAGTATTTTAATATTTTTTTGGAAGCCGCCCAGAGTAGCTGGGGAAGCCCAGCCAGATGGGCAGGGTATAAATAATAAATTATTATTATTAATTATTAATTATTATTATTATTATTATTATTATTATTATTATTATTATTATTATTAAGTTTGAGAACCAAGGTACCACTGTACTTAGTTTTGGCATTTCTAGTTTACTTTAGCAAGGTAAAACAGAAGGTAAAGGACCCCTGGACAGTTAAGTCCAGTCAAAGGCGACTATGGGGTGCGACATAGCTGCATCACTCCACACTAAGTAAACAGCAAGGCTGTGCATTTTTCATTGGTATGCAAATGACACTTTGAGACCTGTCTGAGTGGTGAAAACACCACAAAATGCAAATATAAGTTCAAGGGAAAGAACTCTTCTCTGCATCACTTGAAACATCTGCCAATATCACTTTTACATCTATTCCTTGACAATATGCTATAGGAAAACCCAATGACAAAAGCACGCATAGCATCTATATGAAAAACACTGTGAAAGATTAACCAGGGATTTAGACTTCGCATTAATTATGCTTTTATCTGCTGCTTGTTTCGCTTCTGTTGTTTGCAGTTGCATACTGAGTGGTGGGGCAGCATTGCTCACCTGACTTCCATCCAGCCGAGTCGCTGTAGCAAAGCAAAACAGAAAAGGAGAGGTTGGCATGATAAAAATACACCAGCAGTTCACTAGATTGGCACCATACCAATCATGATGCCAACTTCTGCCACCATATGCAGATCAGCCCTACCTTGCTATATGCTGCTAGGAATATAGGAAGTTGCATTGTCCTAGCTTGGTTCCCATGGCCCTTAGTAGAATACCATGAATCACATGTAGGGAGAGGGCTATTGTGCCCACGTCCTGCTCCTGAGCGTTCCATAGGCACCTGCTTGGCCACTGTGAGAACAGGGCATTGGACCAGAGGGGTGTTTGACCTGATCCAGCAGGCTCTTGTTATGTTGTGAAGGAGAATGAGCAACTTACTGGTGCAAAGGGCTACAATCATGGCCACACGGCCCTTGCTCCTGCTGCCAAGAGCTAAGCCACGATTTGTCTTAGGTTCTCTCCAAACACACCACAAGCTGCAACCAATGATAAAGTGTCATGCAAGCAAGGCCACTGAATCAGACCATCTAGCTCAGTATTGTCTCCACTGACCGCCAACAGCTTTCCAGAGTTTCAGAGAGGAGTCTTTCCCAGTTACACCTGGAGATTTGGGGAAGGGGGGGGGGTGAACTTAGGACCTTTTACATGCAAATCGGCTGCTCGGCCACTAAGCTTCAGCTTTGCTAAGCATCTTCAAATCACAGATAAAAGACAGTACCCCAATGTTTTAAATAAACAAACATGAAATCAAAGACACCAAGCTCCTGTTTTGACAAGTATCCTTTTGCCATCTTTGTTCTGAAAAATCCTTGAAATTATTCAGCGATCAGCTTGGTTTTCTGTAACCCTTAATTTACTCTGCATTTCAATCAAGGTTTTTAATTCAGAGTGTCTGGGGGGGGGTCACAACAACAAAGTTATTCAAAAGCGAATAGCATGCAACACGTGTAACAAATAATATCCTGTTCTAATCACATATGCCTATGTCTAGCTTCTAGTGAAACCATCAAACATTAGATTACTGTCCTGCCATTAGATTCCGCGACAACAGTGCAGAAGCAATCTCTTGTACTGGCTTCACTTTCCGTTCCAAAAGTTCTCTTTTGCAGCTTGGACTTGCAGGAAACAAAGAGGAAAAGTTCTCTTTGCTTCACACAGTTCCAAAACAACCTTCTAAAGATGGCTGCCAACAGCTCCACAAAGGAAAATGAAGCTTTCGGCCCTTCATAACACAAAAGAACATAGCCAGGCTATGAACATATAATTTTGGGGAACTCTACAACTCCTTTGAAACTTACAAGAAAACCTCATAACCAACCTGCTCCTAGGAGTTCAGGACTTCTTAGAAAGAAGTCAATCAGGCATCCTTTTTGCCTGATCACTAGTTCCAAACTGCACTCCACGTCTTCTCACTCTGTATTTTTTAAAGGAACATATGCAAGTGGCTTACACTTACATATGGTGTAACAGGTGTGTGTCCATTCAAATCAAGGATGGAGAACATTTGTCACTAGAAATTGATGAACTTCAGCTCCCATCGGCCTCAGCTAGCCTGGTTGATGGACAGGGGTTATGCAAGTTTCGGTTCAGCAACACCTGGAGGGCCGCAGGTTCCTCACACCTGATTTAAATGATAACAGCTCCAGCTTGTAGTGATTGCACACGTGAAGCTTTTGCAAAGCAATCTGAGCACCAGAACTCTCATACAGTGGGAATCAGCCCTGCAAACAGGCTTCCTGAATCAGTTTCCTACCATGCAGATTATACAGCAAGCACTGGCTGAATTCGGGAGGCAGTGAAACATGGCTATTAAACAAGTGGCAGCCAGTCCTGACATTGGATCCCTAAAATTTCTGACCGCCACTCGAGTCCATTAATAGATTCCTATAACAGGCACAGCATTTCCAAACTGCCGATAATTCATCAGGCTCTCTCTGGTTTCAAGGGGAACCTAATTTACGTGCTTGCTTCCAGAAACTTTGACAACCACACATACATAAATGCATGCATACATACATAATTTTATTTGTATGCTGCCTTTCCAGAGTTCAAACCATGCTCAAGGTGGTTTGGGGGGGGAAATACATAACTACAACATAACAGAAGTAGTTAGAAACAATAAATAGAACATTAAAAAATACACAAAAAAACCTGAAGAATTTCTGCACAAATCGCAATAAGATTTAAAACAAAGATACAAAAAGCCAACAGCAACAACCCCCTGCAGGCAACACCCCAGCCAAAGAGTCTGTTCAGCAGCCTCAGCTTCTGTAGCTGGAGTCAGTCATAGCCCTGCCCTCCCAGGTAGAAAAAGGCCTGAGGGACAGGGAGCAGGTCTTCACAGCCAAGATGATCTCTTTGCAGCCAAGGTGCAATGTTCATGCTATTTAAATGAAAATTAAGGAAACGTATGAAAGAGGATCTTTATTTATTTAGCATATTTCACCCGAAGGTCCCAGAGTTAGACCACATAGTATTGTAAATGAAATAAAACAATAATAAGAAAACCAGGCAACATAAATTCTGTACAAATAAGCTTAAGCTTATCCTAACTTAATCGTTTGAGCACCTTTCTACATTTTTCAGTCCTAAACCACCCTTAATCATTTTTGTTCTGGCTTTCCATTAGTGTTCAGTAGTTCTTGTCTTAGTCCAGTTTCCCCACCCCCTCCTAATTTCTGTCTTGATTATAATTTTTAAAAATACTGATGTTCCAAGTTAAATCAGTTTATTCTATCTATCCACCTACACACACAAATGTGGACTCACACAAACATATTGCAAGTGTTTTTTCATAGCAGTGCATTGGCTTTGTACCAGATTCAGATAATTAGTAAAAGTTATTATAATTGTATTCCTAGAAATAGGTGTAGCAAAGTGTATTTGAGTGCGTGTCTGTGTTTTAAAACTCAGTGTATGTATATGAGACAAAATGAGAGAGGGGGAGAGAGAAAGAGAGAGCGCACACCACGAATTATCTATGCATAAAGAAATTAAAAGAGGTTTTTTTCCAGAGCAATTGAAGCCCATCTCTTGAACAATGACGACAGCTCCTCATTTTCGACAACAATAGAGGGCACGTAGGAGTCAGGCTCATTAGAATATCTGTGGCTCTTTTCACTTCTCTCTGCATTAAGCCCCCATAATGTCAGTTGTCACTTATTAATGACAATTAACTAGTAATCAGTAGTGAGACTCTTCGAGGTGGTCCTTGCCTGACAGGTGAAGAAAGAGAACATTGCGTAGTGCTATGCAGTGACATGGAACCTTCAAAGGGAGCACGGCATTTCCATAAATTATTTCAGAAAGAAATTTTCTTTTATATATTCTCTTTAAAGCTTAAGGATCTTTAACCCCTAAAAGGACTATGCTTATTCTGATGGCCTCACATTCCCCAAAGGCTGTTACGAATGCGATAAAAGCTGGCACTACCTTACCCCTCTAAGATGTAGGATATGTTCCAAAGCCTAGACTGCCTACGAATCCATTTGGTACCCTTATGTATTCTACGGTCTTATGGAACAAACACAACGTATCACCTTGGGAAGCCAGTAGATAATGAGAAAGATGTGGGGTGAAACTTTACACCCTTTGGGGTTACTTTTTATGTATGCATTTGCAAAAAATAATAATCATATTTTGACCAGGAATAAATACATGCGACTGCAATGTCTGAGTGCGTATTCCTTTCCGTCACAATAGTGGATAACATTTGTTCAGTCTGGACATTTCTCTCTCTGCTTGGATTATTAATAGCTGACCACTATAATAAACAAGGGACATGGGTGGTGCTGTGGGTTAAACCACTGAACCTAGGACTTGCCAATCAGAAGGTCGGCAGTTCGAATCCCTGCAACGGGTGAGCTCCCGTTGCTCGGTCCCTGCTCCTGCCAACCTAGCAGTTCGAAAGCACGCCAAGTGCAAGTAGATAAATAGGTACCGCTGTGGCGGGAAGGTAAACGGCGTTTCCGTGCGCTGCTTTGGTTTGCCAGAAGTGGCTTAGTCATGCTGGCCACATGACCCGGAAGCTGTACGCCGGCTCCCTTGGCCAATAAAGCGAGATGAGCGCTGCAACCCCAGAGTCGTCCACGACTGGACCTAATGGTCAGGGGTCCCTTTACCTTTATAATAAACAAAGTGCTTACATTTGGAATGGCATATAGTTCCATGGCTTGAGCCTAAGGCTGAATTTTAAAATACACTTACTAGGGAGTAAGTCTTACTGAACACTGTGGGATAGACGGAGTAAACGCGTAGAATGGTGCTGGAATCCCACTCAAGTAGATAAACATTCTTCCATCGCCCCTGTTAAATATGCTTAGGGTTACAGGCTAATTTGGCTTTACCTAATTTGACTTTACCTAAAGGTAAAGCACATTTTCCCTCCTGGTTAAGCTGCAGTTCTTTTCAGGGCTTACTTCTAAGTAGGCATGCCTAGGATTCCACTGCAAATCTAGTGCTAAATCTAGCAGTGCAGAACGCAGCAAACCTTTTCATTTTTTCATACGGGAAATGAAATATACCCGAATTTTCACTCTATAACAGCTGAGGTAGAGAAGCTATGGCCTTTCAGGTGCTGAAGGATTCCAATTCCCATCAGCCCCAGCCAGGATAGCCAACTGTCAGGGATGATGGGAGTTGTAGTGTGGCACACAGATGCTTCCTCACCCCTTATGATGGCAAGTTTATTCCTCATCCTTATCCTTTAAAATCCTAAATATGGGTGGTATTGAGCTCCGTTTTACTCAGAGTAGGCCCACTGAAATTAATGAACACGAGTAAGTTGATAACGGAAGGTAGTGTATGAAAACCTAAGAAAATAGAAATAATGGTTCAATTAATAAATAGGCAACTTCTCCTATTTATGCCCAATCACCATTAATATGCAGTAATATAAAATGCAACATTAGAATAATATTAGCATGGAATAAGAATCAGCAAGGCTAAAATGGGGTTTGAAGCTACACTAACAAAATGATTTGTAAAAGCTTGGAAAATTTCTTTTACAAAATTTGCTCGGTGCTGAAAGGACATTAGTGTAAGCACCAAGCAAAGCTTTCTGGGGAGGGTATACTGCTGCAGCAGGGGTGCAATTACTGAAAAGGCCCTTTCAACTGTATCTCACTTGGTGGGGGCACTTGAAGAAGGTCTCAGATGAAGATTTCAAGGCACAGGTAGGAATGTGCAGAAAGAGGCAACCCTCCAGGTTCCAAAAGATGAAAAGTGTATTCCATATTTTGCTCTCCATGAAATGTAGTAGCACGTACCATGTAGAACAGAAGTTTCCTTTACACTTCTGAAAATCTCTCCCCCTTCTGTGAACCCTACTGAGTCCTTTGCCAGCGATTAGGAACATTCTAATGCAACCAGAGTTAATACTGGATAGTGAGAATAGTAATGATAATAATAAAAATCATCATGCAAAATGCAATACTTTTTGAGATAGAGCAGCATTCACTTTTGCTGGCCCGGAACTCAAGCCTCACCATTTCTTTGCTTCAGTGGAAAGCTGGAGTGGTTAAAAGGAAAGAAAGCCACCTGGAACATTTAAACACTTGCTCCCTTTCAAAAGGCCTGGCTGCTGTGTTTTTTCCTCCCTCAAAACCTACAGAAGGATGGTGACTTGCTGAGTTGCTCTGCCAATTCTCATTGTTTTGTTGGAGGATGGCTCTTTTGTGACATTGAGCTTGTAACTGTGCTTCCATGACAACAAATAAGATGTTATACATTGGAACCTCACAGTGACAAACTAAGTGTAACCAGGGCTTAAAGAAAAATGTTACATTTAACAGAACAATCGGGGGAAAGGAATGACAGCAGAAAATGTGGGCAAGGGCGCATGTATGTGCGCTGTCTAAGCGTTTGTGCGATTTCTAGACTGGGAATACAAGGGGTTTCCTATGGGTTTATGTCATGACCAAGTTTCTTCACCGTTTAATATCGTTTGACTCATTCAGGAGGGGAGGAAATCAATTAAACACTGATAGAAAGAAAATTATGTACATATGTAAAAATACAAACAATTGCAATAAAAACAGCACTGCAGTCAGTCCCCCCACCCAAAAAAAAAGCCTGTTGAAACAAGAAGGACAAGATGGAGGGAGCTTCTCTAGGAAAGGGGCTCCAAATCGGGGGGGGGGGGCAGCCACCACTAAGGCCCTCTCACATGTCCCTACCAAGCATGCCTGTGATGGTGGCAGGACCAAATAAAGGACCTCTCCCAAAGATTTTAAAACCCAGGCAGGTTCTTATGGGGAATACATATGAGTGTGTGTGTATAATGCAAGTGTGGATGTAGTCTATATGTGAGTGGGTAGAGAGACGAAATGGGAAGCATAAGAGGAATTTTCTCTGCAGACAAAATCATACCTGTAAATTTGCACGGGACATCGCTTACTGACTTTTATTTGCGTGGTTTGTTTTACTTTCGGTTTTGTTTTATTATGCAATCTGTGCTTTCATTTCATATTTTTATGTTGTGAACCTCCCCTGTGATCTTCGGGTGAAGGACAGTAAAGAAATGTAACAAATAATATTAATTCTTATTTCAAATACATATACTACCACAGATTTGCATGGCAGCTAACAAAAAATACTTCAAAAATTAAAACAAAAGCACAATAATCAAACAACTAAAATTTCTTATAAAACAGCAGAAAAGGGCAACATAAAACACTTTATATACCTCCCTTTGTTCTCAAATGATTGATCAAATCAATTGTTGTAACTTGATGCTGAATGAAGAGTGGATACCAAGCACATCATGGAAAATTCCATAGCCTGGGTGGCTGTTCCTGGTCACTTCTCTAATCTCAGGTGTGAGGGCACTATGAACAGGAACAAAGGCCTCAGTGGTTTAGCAGGCACATATGGGAAATGGTACCTTAGTCACAGACGAGTCACTGCTTTTCACATGAACCGTGGTTTGCAGTAATGCACATGTAACATGAAACCATGGTTAACACTGGGAAAGGAAGGAGTCACTTCAGAGAAGAAAAAATGAAAGATCCATGTGTTCACAAGTCTGGCGTCTGCATTGTAAACCATAGCTTATTGGGTTTCAATATTATAACTGCACTCAACAGTGTGTATAAGGGTATCGGGATGATAATCTTTTAAAAGTAAAACATAATACATACCCACCAACTGCCCTGGAAAATCAGAACATCCTGTATCCCCCCTGTGAGAGTACAGTGGCCATTTGGAGCACCTTGCTCTAGAGCAATTTCGAGCCAAGGTCTCGCCCTGGAAAAAGTGGTTTTGGAGATCTGCAATCTCATGCTGTGCCGCAAAATGTGTGTTTCAGGGCACAGTGCCTGATGAAAGCACTTTTTTGGGTCCACGAGCTCACATGGGTAAATATTAATATATATATAATGAACTAGAACTTTTATAAAGCACTAGGCCCCTTCAGAGGGACATGTGAACAATTCTGAAGCATACCATCCTCCGCAACAAAATAACTACATTGAATTCAAGCTATTTGACTCACAAAAGGGGGCAAACCAAGATCCTTCTTGTTCCTATTGTTGGCAAAATGTAAACACTGAAAGATGCATTGAAGACAAAAGGTAGCTTGCGCTGCTCTTGAAAGGAGAGAGACACAATAAATGTTGAATGTTTTAACAGAATAAAGAGAGGCTTACAATATGTATGCAGGCCCTGAGGCACTTACAGTTTCCTTTCTTTATGAGTGGCTTGGAAAGGTTATGTAGGTCGCTTACTTATGGCAGCCGATGTTAATAAAATGCCCACCTTTCCTAAATTGCTTTAGAGTAAAAAATATACATATACACATACATAGCGCACACATTGCAGAGACATTCCCTCAGTAGTGATCTCCAATTCAATGGTTAAATATTGAATTTCTAAACTCTGTCGCACAGCCCTTTGTGCAGTGCCGCTAAATAAAACCAAAATACAACCAAGGTCTTGGGAGAAATCATACTTCACCTACCTTGCCATTTCCATACTTCACCATGTGGTATTCTCAGAATGTTTGCCTTAATGCAATTGATCAAACACAGGGATGAAGGATTGTCCAGTCACAGTCTTCCTTGCTGCTTTAAAAAAGGGGATTTTAATACCAGAATCATACAAAACTCATCAGTGATGCCATGAAATGCCTCAAAGACAGCAGGGTCATCTAGCGTTGAGACCCCTCTCTACACCTAGCATTTCCAAGGGAACTTTCCCGCCATTTGTATTAGGTCAGAGCCCACTTTAGAGCTGTTATTTGTCCCAGGCAACCTCTTCTAAATATCCCGTAATCATGTTTGCAGGCCTGTAGCAAAACAAACAATGATTTCTAAGGCTATTACGGAAAGAAGAAGAATTAAGCCTATGGCAGCAAAGCACAATCTTATTTTACGTAATAACTTCAAAAGTTTTGTTTCTTCTTCTATAATCCCTTGGGCCTAAAATGCATAATCACCCGGTAATTGAAGTGAAACAAAATACCTAAATAGCTCAATCCCCTACAGAACACAGGTATTTACCAGTGGAGGTGGGGGAGGAAATTTAAAAGACCTCTGTGGCATGTTCTGGCACTAGCTGAATATGCTTTCCAGATACAACACGGGCTTGGCTAACCTGAAATCAGTAGAGAAAACTGAAGAATGCTGGCTTGAAAATAGGACTTTAAATAATGTACATGGTCTTTTTAAAAGCGAAGGATCTTGGCTCCAGTTGCTCTTGTTGTTGTTTTTAAACACACACACATTCATTTTGATAAAACACCAAACAGAGTAAGCAACATGGCACCCTCAGAGTACTGTTGGACTACAAGTCCCACTATCCATGACACTACTGGCTGGCAATGATGAGTGTTGCACTCCAGCAATATCTAGAGGGCACCACATTAGCTATTCCTAAACAACTTTTTAGGACACATTACAATTCTGTAATTGCAAGTTACAAAAGAAATATACAGGCATATTAAGGCTGCAAGCATTCACCAGCGAAATCAGTTTTGCCATTAAGCAGTTAAGTATGGGTTGCAGGCCACAATCAATTTATTTGCGAGCAATTCCATAAAGGCGTTTGGTTCTACTCCAAATGGAAGTTGTTAATGGCCAGAAAGATCTTATATACAGAACTGTAGGGTAAAAAAAAAAAATGCTCCTTTACATATTGGTAAAAGTCCAAAGAATCTGTGCTCATCTTTTGATTCTGGCAAGATGATTTCCCAAACAATTAAAATCTGGTCATTATAATTACATGCTGTTCCTAAACATGGTCACACCTGTATCTATATTTGTCTACCATGGTTTCAGAAACTGTGCATTTCATTAACATCTACAGACACATTTGCTGGTGCACATCTTTGAACAAGCAGGAGATACTTGGCAAGAAAGCTTTTTCAGCACTAACCAGGCCCAAAATAGCACCATTCCTGATTTACAGCAACATATATTTTCATTTACTAACTGATCCATTTATAAAGAAAAAAGACAGCTGATCCATTTAAAATCGGGTTGTCTCCATCCATCCAAGTCACGACAGCAATACCTGAAAAGCAAACCTCTCAGAGGTGCTCCTACAGAATACCCATTCAAAATATGTAATGGATAGTGGATGCCTGGCTTTCACATGCATTAATTGTCACAGTACTCATAGCATGGAGCACTGAAGGCCCTGACAGCTCACTTTTACATTCTAAGTGACATCTGCATTGAACAGAACAGAAATAAAGATTAAGGGAAACACCTGATGTGATAGCACTCAGCTTTACTTCAAAATGCAATATTTAAAAAGTACAGGTCTGTCTTCTTGTATTCTAAGTAAGAACTAATGTCAAAGCCTCAGAGGACTATAAGAATATGAAAAAGTACCAGCTGTTTTGTGGGCTTGTGCATTATATTCTTTCTTTCTTGCCACTAACAAGAGGTAAGAGCCATCTGCATGTAAGCCAAACCATAGTTTCCTGGGACAGCACAAACCTAGGAATGCACTCACAACTACTTTTTCTCCCCAGTCTTTTTAGTGAAGCACAACATCTAAGCAGTGATCATAGCAGTATACCTGAAGGAATGTCTCCACCCCCATCGTTCTGCCCAGACACTGAGGTCCAGCGCCAAGGGCCTTCTGGCGGTTCCCTCACTGCGAGAAGCCAAGTTACAGGGAACCAGGTAGAGAGCCTTCTCGGTAGTGGCACCCACCCTGTGGAACGCCCTCCCACCAGATGTCAAAGAGAAAAACAACTACCAGACTTTTAGAAGACATCTGAAGGCAGCCCTGTTTAGGGAAGCTTTTAATGTTTGACGGACTACTGTATTTTAATATTTTGTTGGAAGCAGCCCAGAGTGGCTGGGGAAACCCAGCCAGATGGGCGGGGTATAAATAATAAATTATTATTATAATATTATTATGATCGAGCCATTTCTCCTTAACCACAATCTGAAGCCTAGGGCAAACCTTGGCTTCTAAATTCGGATTGTGACACAGGTGAGCTTAACCTTTTCCTACTTAAATTTGTCCTACCAAAAGCTGCCCTTTCCCCAGATTTGCCTTGATATGCATGCAACTTTTCCTAGTTGAGGCAAACAGTCACCTGCAAGTGGAATTTTCAACAAGACCAATTCCCTCCAGCCCCAGCCAGCATGGCCAATGATCAGGGATGATGGAAGTTATAGTCCAGCAATATCTAGAGGGCCACAGGTTCGTGGTTTAAACCACCTGCTCCTGTACTGTGATCCCACTGCTGATTTCTATAACAGAAAAGGCATTAGGATTTTCAGTGGCTGTTTTGGGGGTGCTTTGCTACCTGTGTTTTCAAAGCACAAATGGGGGCACGTGTAAATTCAGAAGCCTTACACAGCTCTCTAATTAACTTTTTGTGCCTCTCCCAGAAAAAAAAAACATTTGGCATTCATGGGATAATGTTTGAAGTCATCTCATGAAAATTTATATGTAGAAACAATGTGCCAGAATGGATTGTGTGAATGTTAAAAAATGGATCCACAAGCAAAATATTACATTTGTGTGGGAACCTACTTATGGAATAGGCTCCAGAAAATATTTGTTATCTAACAGAATTACTTACAAAACACACAGCCAGAACAATCAGGGGGAGAGTTTAGGGTTTTTTTCAATCTTTGCAGATATTAAATAATTCTACACTATGCCAAGCTATGCATCCCTACTTTGCAATAAAAGTGTACAAAGCTTGGGGTAAGGTGCGTACAAAGTGTACAAAGCTTGGAGCCTACTTTACTCTAGTGAAATTCTGCTGTTAATTTACCTTTAGGAAATGTTATGCATCATTTTTTCAAATGCATTGCATGAACAAGCATTGAAGTATGGTGTAAGTGCTTTCAACTACTAAAGGGCTTTCAGCTACTGAAGAATCATTGAAATAAGTAGATTGGGAGTTACTTCTCATTTTGCTCCTGTCTGTCCTCTGTTGTAGGCTTGTTAATAATATGGGTGTGTTTCACCAGCAGTATTAGGCATGTTTTCGTGTTAAGGGATGTTAAGATAATGGAGTTTAAGGGTGAGAAATGAACAGGGAGTCAGGAAAGACCACCACAAAGGACAGAAGTTGCTATGGCAGTGGTGGCAAATGGACGGGAGGCAAGTCAGACATCTTTGTGCCATCTCCACTGTTACTCAACCTTAGTAAATCTGCTGGCTTAACTACAGGTCCCTTGGGTCTGAAAGTGCTGCTTGCAAGCACCATGTTGAGTAAGGGGAAAGTATTAACAATCCTTGATCTGATCTAGGATGGGCATGCTGACTGTGTTTCTAGCACTAAGACTTCATGGAATGAAGAGTGAGGTGTAAATATCTCCCCTGTGTATCCACCAGGTATCAGACACACAATACCAAGCAGTTTGAGGGGTGGGGATGGGTGCAGTATCTGTAAAGATGGGTCTTTACAGATTCCATCTTCCTGGCAAGACACCTGATCAGCCACTTGTAAGGGGTCTGTAGCTGTTCCTGGGGACTCAAGACAGGATTAAGTTTCTGTTATTGCATTATCTATACCGCTGCCTAACATTCTGCCTGCTTGGGCTGGCAGTGGTGTTGAGGACCCCAAAACTTATGGTCTTTGGGAGCCTGTAACATAAATGGGTTGGCTTGGGATTTTATGGCTGCTATAACAACCATGGATATGTGTCAAATGACATACAGTCCAACACGTGCGGCAGGACACACTTTAGATCTTATTTCATGATCTGGTTTAGGACTATATTGATCTGTGACTGAGGGAGCCAATGACATTCTCCATTGTCATGAGCAGATCTTTATCTGACAAAGTTAAACTTTTTCACGGACATGGGTGAGAAACAGATTTAGGACTTACTCTGCAGCGGAGATGGTAGCAAAGAAATCTTACTTTTTCACAATTGCTTCTACACAATGTCGGCCAGTGGAGCTTTTCTGGGTAGCAAGGCTTGGGAGAACAGGTGATAAGAGGTCAGAGGACTCAAAAGGTTGCTGTGACCAATTTAGATTAATTTTGCAGAGAAAAACCACTCGCATTCATACCAACTTGGATGATGTGGTTTTGGCAGAATCAAGAGACGGATGTAGCCAGGACACCATGTTGTCATGATTTATTAGACACGGTTCCATTTGTGTAGCCTGAGGATGTGGACAAGCTTCCTGGAGTTTTGTGCTCCACCATTTGCTCCATGCATCCTGACCCCAGGTATTAAAATCTCAGCTCAATGTTTGGACTTCAGAGCCGGTGAATGCATCTCTGACAGACAATGCAAGAATCACAGCTAAAGAATCCCTGGCAGATGGCCATCCAACCTCTGCTTAAAAACCTGCAATGAAGGTGAGTCACCTTTTCATATTCTTATAGCCCAATACATTTACTCCTTTCACATTCCTTTCATGTTCTTAGGGTTTGACATTGGCATGATCCCTAATTCCACTGCCACTCTATGGCAGTGGTCTTCAACTGATCCAGAACAAAAGCCCATCTCTGAATCCCAATGGGATCCCACTTTCACTTTTGATTTGCACTTTAGTAAAAAGGCATGAGAATGTGGTTGGCCAGAAATGTGTATCTTATTAAGAAATGGCTCATTCACTTCCCCAGCCACATTGCAGTACTCATGGATAATGATAAAATGAGCATCTCATCAGGAGAAAGTGTCCTACTGGCTGTTTGGTTTGATCAGCCTAAGCTGGAGTCCAACATGGTGGCAACAGTTTCAAATACGATCTGCCTGCTTTGGCTTCTCAAACCACCTGTGGGTCCTCCTGACAATAGACAGATGGGTACCGATTATGAGTTTATATACAGCTTGCGCCAGGGCAATGTTTAAAAAGGTCTTACATTTCAGGGATGAACACACCACTCATTCCTAACCAGTAAAGTCACAAGTTTGCATCCATGAGCATCTGTAAACCATTGCAATAACATTCTGAGGTATCACTAATACATAGGCAGCAGAACGCAGCATATTAGAATACACAAATGACTCCAAACATACTTCAGCTTGAAACCTCTTCGCTGCTGAAATGAAGACCTCAAAGGCAAAGTAATGACGACATCACAATATACATAAATCAAGAACTGCATGTGGGTTTATTTTACACTTGAGAAAACAGTGGATTTAATTGTGTGAACCAAAAAAAAATGTACTGTACAATATTAATGATAAAACATCAAAATGTATAATTCATAGTGCATTGCTTGCTTTATTTTTATTTATTTATTTATTTTGTCAGATAGTTCCTTTGAGTACATGCATCTGGGAAGATGCAGGTGCCAGTAAAATTTCTCTATTTAACTCAAGCTGCAGGAACTAAATTTTATTCAAAAAAAGTGTGGTTTTACATTATATACACAGAAATTGAATATAAAATGACAATATAAAAAGTTAAAAGAGAAAAGCATACAGCCAGAAGGTACAAAGGAAGTTGAACAGTTTAAAATGGTACGATATGTAACATGTACTTTTTCCCCCCCTAAGCTGATGCTGGCAATTTACAAGGAACTGAATCCAACACTTGCCCCACTTTTTTCTGTTTTGTTTTAAATGTACCAATGCAGCACACTATAGAAAGGTCAGCTTGTACCAAAGCTTACATTTGTAAATAACTATAAACTGCAGTATCTTACAGGAAAAAAAGAAAAGGGGGGGAAAGCATTTGTACATTTTTTAAAAAATAACTTGCATACTTTTTTTTGCCAGCCAAGTGGCAATTTTCAGCATCCAGAGGATTTGGGCATAGTGGCAACTTGGTTTATTATTTTTATTTTCTTAAACACGACTGTGGTTTTCTAACCCCTTGAGCACTTCATAGCTTTTCATCATCGTCAAAGAACTGCATGCATCTTTTCTCTGCAAATCAGACTGCAATTTTCAAAAGGGCTTTTTTTTTACATTTTAACACAGTTTTGTTAATATGAAATGCCTTTTTTAAAATTAAAACACAAAATCTTCTTTTGGGAAAGGCACAACAATGCTATTACAGTCCTCAGAGGGTTAAAAAAACCTGACACTACGGGGTTCTGTGACCTTTATTGTCATGGCAACTTTGTAATTTTAGGATGTCTTTTTGTTATTGTTCTTTGTGTCTTTCTTTACGGCTAAATTAACGTCTCTCAATAGTGTCTCCCACTATATTCTACAAAAGATAGCTTAACATCAAGGACAGATGTTGAAAATAAAGGTCAGACTTTGACTCACAGAAAAAGAAAAGAAAGGTTTAAAAAAAACATGCACAGATCAGACAAAGAGCATATAAATATAACTACAAAATGTATGTAAGAAAAACCAAGGTCCAGATAGGCAGTTCAGCAACAAAAGTAAGACTGATTTCAGAGGCTCAGATCAGGCCTAGTGCAGTACTATGAAGAAGTTTAGTGCAATGTTCCTGTGGTCACTTGCATACCTGGCTGCTTACCTGGACGCTAATGTTTTTCTAACTCAGTTACATAGATCAGATGGTCCTCGGGGGACTTGCCATGTGTTTTACTAAGGTGCAGTTTCACTGCATGCTTGCTTGCAAAAGTTCGGTTACAGAGCTTACACTGGAATGTGGAGCCTGAGTCCTCCTCAGCAATTCCAAGTGAGCCTAAAGTCTTATTTGTGAGGACTTTTGAAACATTCTGCTGTTCTTGAATCTGATTTAGTGGCAATTTGGACAGGTCCTTCAAACTGAACCCTAAATGTGTCTCCAAGTGACTTATGTACGTAGAAGCAGTTCTGAACTGAGAGGCACAATCATTGCAAAAGAAAACAGGGTGACCTGTGTCCAAATTCTTTAAAAACTTAGTTCCACCTGTCCTCCTTAATTGATACTTCACATTGGCCAGCCAGTGGCTAATTGTGGTCATGGAAAGACCAGTAAACTTAGAGATATGTACCCGCTCCTGTGGGCCTAGGTCCGACATAATGTACTTGCCTTCAGGAGTCTCCCTCAAGCTAGAAGCAAACTGGGCTTGAAGGATTAGGAGATGCTGAGGGTTCCAGTTGGACTGCCTACCTTTCCTCTTGTGTACTGGGGACAGTTCGTCCAGCGTCTCCTCAAAGCTACTCCCATCCGCATCAGATTTCTCTGACACGGAAGACGGTGTCGAAGACTTGGGGGTCAAGCGCCCTGTGAGGTTCTTTACCATGTCGGAAATATCCATCAGGGCACTTTCCCTCAGAGGAGATGAGACCGAATCAGTCACGCTGGAAACCAGGGGCTTGTTTTTGGACTTCGTTAAATCAATAGGCTGATCGCTGTTCTCATAATAATACCGGTCAATAGCATCAGCTTGCTTGGCCGGAGTTGTCGAGTAAATGGGTTTGTCCAGCATACTGTTGCTAATTTTATATAACATAGCCAAAGGGTCCAAAGAAGGACTTACAGGGTTGGAAACTTTGCCTAAATGGGTATTCATGATGGATTGTAAAGCACTCAGTGGATTGATGAATGATGGCTCAGCTGAATGGTCTGTGATGATGCCCAAGTTATTACAGCCGTTTGTGACTTTTGCTTTAGGTAGCTCGGTACCATTAAGTGCATGAGGATCTGCTGGACTGTCCTTCTTGACCTTCTGCACTTCTGTTTCAGGGCCCTTTTTTTGCTGCTGCTGCTGCTGCTGCTGCTGCTGCTTGGTTTCCTCTGTTTTTGGAAAGTCTTTGTTCTCCTTAGCAGCAGGTGACAATGGCTTGACTGGAGAACATTTCTCTTTCTCCGCAGGCTTTTCTTCTTTTTTTATATTGATTTTGCCCGTGACCTTCTCCACTAGCTCCTCCATTGCAGAGACATTGCTTTTGTGAGGTGGTGGTGTCAGGTTCCCTGGCGAATGGATCAGTGCACTGTGTTCCGAAGACAAGGATTTTACGCTGCTGGCGTATGATGGCTGCATCTGAACACTCTGCACAGCTGGCTGAATGGGCTTAACAGTCCCCGGAAGCTGGTAAGCTGCATGAATGCTTGGATAGCCTCCCCACGAAGGTGCTCCATTCTGGGCCTTGCTTATAGCTGTTGTCACTGTATTTTCCAGGGATTTTAATATATCTATCCCACCTTTAGGGCTTTCATCTAGATCCTCCTCTCTGAGGTACTGATACACAGCCGTTGGCTCAAATTTTTCCGCAGAGTCCTCATTCTCTTCTTTAATCTTTTTGTCTGTTTCACTAACGATCACCTTTTCCTTTTCCATTTCCTTCTTCTCCTCAGAAGTTGTAGATTCGGCCGGAGAATCGGGCTGCTTTTTAATATTTGCAGCTGGTAATCTCGTGTGTGTGGTGGGAGGCAAAGGTATGGACTGGATCTTTTCTTCTACCACAGGATCCAATACTAGCTGTTTCCCCTTTTTGGAAGCAGAATTGGTTACTTTCAAAAAATGTCCTGTGACCATCATGTGAGCGGTCAGCTGCTGCAAAGTGTCGTGAGAACTGCCACACTCCATGCATTTTAGGATCTGGGCTTTGCGGGCCTCAAACTGCCAAGTGTAGCTAGCACCATTTTGATAGCCATAGCGGTTGTTTGGAGTCACGTAGGGGTTGGCAGTTTTCTGGTCCTTCCCTGCCTCGCTAAGTGTGCTCTCCGAAGTGATGGCCGTCGGCTCAGGTGAGCAAGGTGAAGCTAAGTCTTGAAGTGCTCGCTTTTTGGTAGAAGGCACCAGTTTGGTGATGGCTGGTACTGGTTCCTTCAGAGGCACTTTCTGGTAATGCTTTGTTTTTATCATGTGGACACTCAAGTCTTGCAAAGATTCAAACGAATGGCCGCAGTACATGCACTTGAGCACTTTCTGGGCGTCCTCTTTGCCTTCCATTTCCATAAGTGATCGCTTTCTGGGCTTTGACCACCGTTTGGTCTTTTCAGCTTCTTTATCTCGGTTGTCATCCCGATAATGTCCAGTTTCATTCATGTGCACTGTTAGCTCCACTAGTGTGTCATATGCTGCACTGCAGTCTTTGCACCGGAACTTACTGGCACCAGTGAACACAGAACCATACAGTTTATTGTTTTGCCGGTAAAGCTGCACTGTGCTGAATAGACTAGGTTCTGGGAGAAGTCCATATGAGGTCTGCTGCAGAGTTTTGGCTAATGCCGCTTGATGCCAGTCATAACCTGAGCCACCACTGTTATTGTTACTGTTACTAGTACTACTGATACTTGTAGTGATACTAGTGTTGGTACTGGTACTAGTACTGGTACTAGTACTAGTATTGGTACTTGGGGTAGTGATAGTAGAGTTGCTATTAGTGGTATTTTCCTTCTGGCTGTTTTCATTACTCTTTGATTTTTTTAAATCCAAAGCTAAACTAGACCAGCAAGACTCCGATAGTAAATTTGCATAGACAGCTTTTATTTGTGCCAAGCTGTCCTGTGGATAGGAAGCATTGTCCAAGCATTGGTGATCTTCTCTCTCTTCTTTGGAGGAAGTGCTTTTGAAATGAGCCAGCTGGTCACTGTTTTCGCTGAATGGCGATCCATAACCTGCGTCCTGATTCGTTGCTGTGCTGACTGGAGAGTTCTGGTAACTTTGAGCCTCTTTGATCTCTGTTTCATCATTGCACATGTAGTCAGTTTCCTGGATGTCCAGAGGTAGTCCGTCATCCTCCACGCTGTCTTCATCAATCTCTGCTGCTTTCAGTTCTTCCTCAGGAACATAAGCTAGAAAAATACATAAGAAAATAAAAATTCATTACAGAACATACACATTTCGTTTCATTCCCACCACTGTTTCTACTACAGTGAGACTGAGGCTTACATTTTAGATCACATATCCCTATTTCTCAGCTTTATGAAGATACACATCCTGTCAATTTAAGCATGGCATTCGGCATTTTCAGTTGCAATTAAAAATATACCATGACATTTCAGCAGGATTTATGTTTAACTAACAGAATAACCTGGTATGAATAAAGCTTAAGAATTCATTCTTCAGCCACTTTTTCTGAATTGCAACACTTATTTTGCCACTGTAACTAATTGGGATTTTCTGGAATAAATTAGGTAAAAGGTTGTGTGTGTGGTTGTTTTTTTTTATTCATTTATTACATTTCTAAGTCTCATTTTATTTGTACAACAACTAAGGTCATCTGGTGAGTTTCAAAGGTAAGTAGGAATTTAAACTCAAATCTCTATCATCCAAGTCCAGCACTCAACACTACATACTACTTGAAGCACTCAACATGAGCAAAGAAGCATTTATAAAGTTATATGGTAATGAAGCAGGGTAGATGTAAAACAAATTTATCATGGAGATCAAATTAATCATCAATTATGAATTATTATTAAGAAGCGTGTGCTACTGTTACTTATATTAGTCCATTAATGCGAACAATGATTTGAAATATTTATATTTTTTTCCTTCCAAACAACCTTGTGAGTGGTGTTATGAAATAGCCCTAATTTTGATTAATTTTGAGATAGGCTTAGTTTAGAAAGGGAGTCTCCATTCCAGTCTTAGAAATGGAAGACACAGGAGAAGCCTCTTTCATTGCCAAGGGCCAGGTGTAGCACCTTCTATGAAATGCTGTCTTATCTGGCACAAAATAATCAACCCTCTGATATACCTGTTGCCTCCAACCCTGACCTCCTGGGCCATCCCTGGATATCGCTTACTAAATTGGCAAATCATAACCCCAAGGTTCTGCTGTGAAGACCTGGCTGGCAGCTAATGTCTTCAGTTGCATGTTTATTTCTACCCTTTTGTTTGTTTTGCTAAGCTGGGAAGAAACAAGATCGTCCGTAAGTTTACTTCCAGGCTATCACCACTTCAAAATGTGTCACACCCATTCTTACTCAGCCAGACAACATTTTAGACTTTGTTTTATTTTAATCATTAAACCTCAACTTGAACACAAAAGCTGAAGCTTTGGGCTCCAGAAGCTGGGAATCTTTCAGACACAGAGAGACATCACCTTACTTCACAAAAGCAATCCTGTGAAACTTTTATCCTCCTTCTATATCTCCCTTTCTGTTTTAGAAAAGACCCCTATACATCCAGTGCCTCTCAAGTCACACAGATGATCAAGAAGTCCCAGTACCACTCATTTCAAAGACCTTTGCTCCAGAATTTTCCTAATTGGCTTAGAACCTGGTCCATCTTCTTCCAGTTCCGCCTTTCCTTTCCCACCCATGAACCAAGTCTCAGCATCCCATTGCTCTCTGACAAACCTTTTCTCCCCTTCTTCCCAGCCAATCATCTGTCGTTGCCACTTTCTCTCCTCGATTCCCAACTTCTAAGCATCCCAAAACATTGGATTCTTACATATAAAGCACGCAATGTTACCTCTACTATTGTTATTTTACAGATGGCTCAGAGACATTAACATGAATATTCACATTTATTCCAATAGTCCCACTGAGCTTTATGGGAGTTACTTCCTCTTAGGTTTGTATAAGCAGCCTTAGAGCTATCTATGGTTGAAGATAAATTTGAACTTGCGTACCAGAGTTCCAAGATGGATAGTCCAATAGAGCACCTTGGCAATAATGGCAACTGAGCAAGAATATACACTTGGATTTGAAAGTAAGGTAAGAACAATTAGTCACTGGGCAAATCTGCTTTCCTCTACCCATTACGGAAAGGCTGAAATGTAAACGATGGTACAAATCGACAGGGGATTCTTTTTATTAGCGTTCCTGTTATCACAACATTAATTTAAGAAGCATTAAGATTTATGCATCTGAAATGATGCATGGTCGGATATAAATAGCGTTAAACATACCCCCACCAACGCAGTGACATCATTCATAGTGCAAAATTAGAGAATAGTTCATTTTTTTAAATGTTGAAACAGCTGTCAAAAAAGAGAAATACAAAAGGAACAATCCCAAGTATGGGGAGCCAATATAATTAATATAATATAATATAATATAATATAATATAATATAATATAATATAGTTGAACCAGTGTGAAGTCTGCTAGATCAAAACGCCATTCAAGAGTGGGCTACTGCCAATTGAGTCAATCTAAGCCTGGCAGAGGGAAAACATGCCTTATAAACAGAATCTGATTTACAGCACCCTTTTTGCCAACATATGTTACGCCAGATTACCAGGTTATGTGACCAGGATGATCCAGTGTGTGCTTAGTCCCACCCCTCTCCCTCGGAACACTCATTTTTTCAGGGCATATGTTCCACAAATCTTGGCTTGGCTACAGCTGAGCCAGAATGAAAGCACTGTGACGAATCCTAACTTGCTCATTCTGGCAGATCTAGGGTTAGTATTGCTCCCTATGGCAGTGCTTTGCTACTGAAGGCTCTGTTCTATAGACTTAAAATATTTAGAATAAAAGGAAGGGGGGAAATGAAAAAGTTTTAAACCTTAACAGATCAAAGAAATTTCAGTAGGAAAAAGCTGGAGCACCTAGAAAATTATTGGTGTGGTTTAGTTGACTTAAGGGAGCAATCCTATACACAAGAAGCTGGTGTCTTGAGTTACACCACCCTTTTTCCCAGCTTAATTTATATCAGGTTGCCAGGTCATGTGACCAACCTGAATGGGTTTTGGATCCAGCCTAAATGCCCCCACCCTGTCCAGTCCTACCCCCACCATGCCCCCTTTTCAGAGCTTACTCCAGTTTAAGATCTACCAGGCTTGACTCAGTCAGCTGAGTCCTGGCTGAGCTGGTATGGGGGACATATGCTGGTTTATCTCTGGCTAAGATGAAGGTGAGGAAGTTAGGCAGTCCTAATCTGGCTGTATGAGGACCTTCTTGGCTGAACCAGAGATCTGCTGGATCCTAACCCACTCATCCCAGCAGATCATCCTACAGAATTGCTCCTTAAGCCTGCTAATGACTGTTTTTGGACATTATAAAAAACAATGGTTAATCTTGACAGCGATGGGCCACAGCCAACTTTGGGCTCAAATGCTCCCTCCCCTCCCCTCTTTCTCCAGCAGTGCTGCAAGGAGGCAATTGGAAGATTTTGCTTCCTTTTTGTGACCAGACTTGTCTTTTACCAAAATGGCCCAAACCTGAGAAACTATGGCTATATTAATTTTAGCTATGACTCATTGTTTGAAATTTGTTTATTTCAAATGAGTTAGGAAACTGCTTTTTTTCCCAGAAAACCAAAGTTAGTATCAAGCACAGTTTAGGGTTCACATGCAATGCTTGACTGAAGTTAATCAAAAGCGAAAGCTTCCAATTTCCTCCTTTCAAAAGCCTGTCAATCATTCCTGTCATGATAAATCATGGCTTACTGTGATGCCCAAACTACTACGATAACATGTAAGTGCCAAACAGTTTTTACATGGATTCTTCTTAATGGAGTCCTTGAAAAGCACCAAGCTAGTTTAAACAGTATGGCTACTCACCAGGGTAAGTTTAACTGCAATATAGCTGAACAGGGAAAAAAAGGATCAGACATTATATTCTTAACATAGGCACAGAGGATGTAGGTGGATATTACAACTTCTCTGGGTAAGATGCTTGAAATTTTAATGGATTTACTTCTTGGTAAACTTAGTGGGTCAGTTTCCCACAAATAAAACGCTGTGTGTCTTCAGTTGCTGAAAGCAACTGAAATGCATTGTCGAATTAAACAATAACAAAAAAGGGATAGATATTGAAGGGACTTCATTATTGACTTACTGTGACAAGTTCCTCAGGGTAATCCTGCAGTGTTGACTTTGAATATTACATACCATTTTCTACACCTGAAGTATAAGCCCCAAGGTGCAATTAAATTATAAAGAGATGGTAAAACCAAAGGTGACACCTTGCTAGAGATTTTTGGCTCATACTAATGGTCTGCAGCACTTTAGCCTCTTGCTAAATCAGGTATGGGAAACCTGTGGCCTTCCATGTGTTGTTGGGCTCCAAGTTCCATCATCCTTGACCACTGGCCATGCTGCCTAGGGATGATGTGAGTTGGAGTTCAACAACACCTGGAATGCCACAGGTTCTCCATCTCTGTGTTAAACTATGACACAGATATCACACAACAATTCTGGCAAGAGCAGTTGGCAGCGGAAACTAAAGTAAAATGAGAGATGAATACTTAAAGCTGACAAATATAAAGCATGCAACGGAATATCCAGCTTGATTATTGGCTTACAGTAAACATCAAACTTTGCTATTGTGATGCCACCTGGTGAAACGATATAATCTTACCAAATTACGTGTTTATGGGAATCAAACTATTTTTTAAACTAGCAAATGTGATATTCATGAGCAGATGGCCATTAGATCAAAATACATCTATTCTAAGGGCCCAATTCACAGAAGTGGCAGGCATGTACCCTAAGTGATAAACATAGGTTTTTGCACTGCAGTAGAAATAATTTGTACGCCATGTCAGCTCCACTCTACTAGAAACCATACTTTGCTAGAAAAACCATGTCATACGTACTAATAGGTGAGTGTGTGTATGTGTGTGTGTCAATGAGCTTAAGGATACAGGAAATGTTTTTCTTATGCGTATTGTTCACAGAACATGGAAACATATTTGAAATGAATGTTTGCACACAAAATGTATTTATGTATTAGGCATGTTGTGCATGCAGTGGCTCTGATCCAACCGAGAACCAAAGGAGCACCTGGAGCTCCACATTTACAGCTCTTTCAACATCCTGAGGAAAAGGGGAAGCAACTGAATAGCGTCTCTTGCTCCCCCAGTTCTCATTCTAATCTTTAATGCACGGCCCCAGCTGCTGGGTGAGAAATGGGTCTCAAGTATGCAGCACCTATTTGCCCACACAATTCCCATCCAGCTAAAGAACCACATGGGAAGCTTTCTTTTCCATAAGCAGATCGTCCTTAGCTAGACTGGAATGACCAGGAGCAATTCAGGAAAAGCGAAAGCAGCAAAACAGGATATAGTGAAAGGTGGGGTGGAAAAAAATTCCTGACTAATGCTGGGTGGGCTTTCCCCCACGAGATAATTCTAATTGCTTACTTTGCAGATTTCTTATTTTTAAAAGCATTGGGTTTTCCCCCATAAGGAATCTTCTTTTAAAAAAATATCTTAGGAACATATGCTAAGATGCAAGATATTCCCCTAGGTCTCATAATTCAACAGCATTCAACATTTCGAAAATCCGTGTGCCAAAAAAAGGAGGCCTGCTTATTCCCTTTCACCTACCAGCACAGTCCAGTACTTTTCTCTGTTACTAAGATCCATTAGACCTCCCTCTCCTCCCACCAGACCTCATTTTATTTTACTAAAAGGGACAATTTTAAAAGAATGTGGTTTCTAGTAAACCACTGCTAATAACTGAAAAAGACGTTTGAAGAGAATAATACTGAATCTTATCAGTGCTAAGGAGACAAGGATCCAGGAAAATAAACAAAACTTAGTCCAAGTCTTTTCTGCAGGAAAATGCAAGAAAAAGCCAGGGGTTATCTTTCTAGGTGGGATATAAGCCTAGATTGATATTGCCATTTGTTACTGTGAATGGTGTATGTGTGTGTGTGTACACAAAGCTTCTCTCCCCCCCCCCCTCTCTCTCTCTCTCACACACACACACACACCTATGGATAAAAGCCCATAAATTCAGTATTACAATATTTTACTTAAAGGTAGACACATGAGTAAGTTTATCCTGCCATTTACCTTGCTCTGCATTATCCCCTTTCATAGTTGTTGAGACTTACGGTAAAAGCCATCATGGCATTTCAGTCCAGCAGTGGCACACCACGTTTGCTTCGGAACACAATAGGAAATCAGCTTGCTACAGTTACAAGCCATTTAAAGGTTGCACCAAAATCAGTCCAACAGAAGAAACACCTTCTTATCCCTAAAATATCATTGTACAAATTGATGCTGCTTTAATACAGAGGTCCATCTGCCAGTGCTTTTGCGAAGAGACATAAGGTATATTTACACTCTGTCCTCTTACACCCTGTGTACTACAACGTCTGCACAGAAGAACATGGAATCAGGATCACAGTCACCCTAAGTGAGCTATTTAGGAGGTAAGATGCACACAAGGTTCCCTTATCCTCAAGGCTGCCCTCTCCATTAAAGTAAATAGGGCTCCATATACACACACAGAAGCTTTGTGCATTTGAGTACATATGAGGCTTTGCATCGGCCCATGTGTGCTATTCCATGGACTAGCATATTAATGCTGAATTTTATTTTTAAAGGATTTAGGAATGCATTGTTTTTAACATTCGTGCTGCAAAAATTGCATGTGATTTTTAAAATGTTCTAAATTTCACACAGTACGGGGAAATGCACAAGTTTCTAACTTTGCAACAACATACACAGCTAAGCATACTTTATCAAGGCCTTGTTACTGGATTTAAATAACAGAGAAGTTGCAACTGCTACCTAAAATAAATATGGCTGCAAACCTAAACACACGCACTGAAGACAGCAAGACTTACTTCTGAGTAAACATGCATAGAATTGCACCATTTGCATTACAAACTGCTACACAATAATAGAATCTTGTGATATTTCAGTAATACATATTGCAAAGTTAAAGCACAATCTACAGCTCACTAGAAGTCTCTAAGAAAAAATTAACATAATTTATTTGCTTATCATTATTTTGTCTATAGGTATTTACATATCCTATAACCCTTCTTGGAATCAACACCAAACACTGCTCCAACACAGGCTGTACATATCTAGTTAATAATTACTCCATAACATATTTTTGCTTACTCATTATTTGTGGTTGTGAACTGTACTATTGGTTGCAAGTCATGCATTTTTGCTGGGTGTAAATATTTTCTTCTGTTATTTATACAACGTAACCTAGCCACAAACAAAGGGGAAAAGAAATCTCCATAAAAAGTTTGCTGTTCACCCACAAGTGGCACAGACAAGCATTGAGCTTGAAATTCTGCTTTTTACTTACTTTGGTTTGCAGTGCCTATAAAATGAGAGAACATTATATATTTTTATCCATGTTACTTTGCTTGTTCTATAAAAGCTTATTATAAACTGCTGCTTATAGCACATAACAACAACAACAACAACAACAACAACAACAACAAACTGTTTTTATATTGTCCACTATTATTGGACAAAATTAGCTTGCTTCAATGCTTACAATATGAGAGTGCCACACAGGGGAGCACAAAGCAATTCAGAACACACTTACTGTGTTGATTTTCAACGTTTAAAAAATATTCCTTATGTCAACTGAATTTACACAGCTATGCTACACTATACACATACACAGATGTGCATTTGTTAATATTATAATTCATCATGGTTTAAATTATAGAATTGCCTTGGGGGGAATATTTCATTGAAATATTCCTGTTGTTGTAGGATAAATACTTAGGATTCAGAAATAATGTTTATATTGAAAATGTTAACACAAATAATATACACTATTTCACAAGGTCAATGTCTTTGGGGGGGGGCTTTTTTTTTTACACCTATAAAGTTGCTACTAACAGAGATTACACCGGGAAATAGACAGTGATGTTTTTAAAAAGCTGTTTATTCAAATTAAAAGCTTTGAAATTTTGTCCTGCAATTGTTTGCAGTCAAATGCTGCAATATTCTACATCAAGAAAAGAGAAAGGCTTGCATTTAATTGCTACTATATGAAACTGTCAGGGAGGTCAGCTAATTATTTAATGCTGTGATAAAACATTTCCCACTGAATT
This sequence comes from Podarcis liolepis, assembly GCF_965112155.1. Taxonomy (NCBI): domain Eukaryota; kingdom Metazoa; phylum Chordata; class Lepidosauria; order Squamata; family Lacertidae; genus Podarcis; species Podarcis liolepis. The sequence goes on along the minus strand of NC_139560.1, from coordinate 55,123,541 downwards.
TCTTCCTTTGGCTCCTGTGTCAGCACAGGTATTTTAAAAGTGTGATGCAGGGTTACAATTGTGGCCTGTAATCACAGAGAAATATTTAAACCAAGCACTCTATTCTGATTTCTAGATGCCTAAAAATATACTCGCAACAACCTATATTACAGTGTACAATGCAAGCAAGCCTCTCTTGTCTCTTTTTCTGTCTCTCTGTAATTTTGCAGGAGGGAAATCCTACAAATTACAGCTATAGGAAGACCGAGAGTATCTGTTTTCCTGTTTTCTATTATTACATCTTGTTAAAAATCTGTGCCCATATGATATGCCTTCTGGATGCCAATGTCTCCCCATAGATATGCTGTCATCTTTGTACAGCATTAAAATTTGTGTATTCTAATGTAAGTCGACACAAGGTGCTATATATTGTATGTGTTAGTGGTATAGCACATTGTGTTTGCTTCAGTGAGAAGGTGTACACTGTAAATAACCCAGACCATGTCTGAAAAGCCAAAAGCAAATTGGATAGGATAATGATAATGTATTGTGGGGGTGGGCAATTGTATAATATTATTTATTGAATACAGTGATACTGTTTCTTAGTCACAGTTCTGTTTAAATTGTTCTATTATTTTCTGCATACATTTATTCTATTCTGCTATACAAAACACACATTCCCCACAATCATTATTTTAAAGGGGGCAAAAGATTACCATTATAGCAGCCACAACCGCTAAAATCTGTAAGAATTAGTGTCATTGAGTTCAACAAGAAATTGATTCCACACAGTTTTTAATTATTACTCAATTAAACTTCATGCAATTTCAGTGGTGCCAAATAATTATTTATTGAGGGCAAAATGTTTAAAACTTAATTTCAATATTGTAACTGAGCATATGTTTGTTTGTGTGTACTTCTGTTTCATAATCATAGCAACCCTGGTCACAAACAAGCTAAGCACTGTAGTTTTCAATGTAACATATTCAAATGAGAAATTTAGGGTGCAATCCTATGGCAGGGTCTGCTGGGATGTGCAACTTAGGATCTCTGGCTCGGCCGGCATTAAGTCTCCAACCCTAGCTCTGCTGAAGGTACTCCAATGTAACTTCTCATCCCAGCGCAACCCGCTCAGCGAAAGCTAGTGTTAAGTCCCCCCCAAAAGGGGCACGGGGGGTCATAGTGGGAGGGAGACCACAGAGGTTAGGGTTTAAGCCCATTCAGCTCAGTCACATTACCTGGCAAGCCAGTATAGAACACTATTCTAAAGGCTCACTTTCCCTCTGCCAGACTTGGGCACAGCAGCAGTCCTGCAGCTAAACAGGGTTTGAATCTGGTCTAACTTTACATTAGCATGCTTTAAGCCAGCTTCTTGTGCATAGGGTAGTTCCCTTAATTCTGTTGGAAACTAAAAACAGGCACAGTATGTCATGTGCCCCGCATGTCCCTCTAGTCTCATTCATTTTAATATGCCTTGTGCAGAGAAGTTCATGGTAGAGTCTTTCTACATATAGGAAATGTGTAAAATCCTTCAATTGTAACTGATCCTTTTCTTACTCTACACATGTCAAGCAAGTTAAGAACATGCTTAAATAATAATACGTGTCAGCATGCTTATGCATATCTATATATTTTTGTAAAACAGGAAAACCCATTCATGCAGAATCTAAAACAAACTTTAAAGCAGATTTGCATTTTAGTTAGCTCAACTACAGTGACCTTGCAGTTAATAAACTGGCTTAAGCCCAATTTTTTTCAACTTCAAGTGCTTTGTGCTTCATGGTCTACCTCAAACTATGAACTGATAAATTTTGTGGATTCAGGAAGAGAATATTTCAAAGCAGTTTCCAGAATAATATCCAGTTAGAAATTCCCAACAACAAAAAGTATGAAGCAGAAAGTAAATAAAATTGTAACTGTTAAATATTTAGTGTACACAAAAATGGAGCATGAATCATTCTAGGGATTATAAAAAATATGAGTATGTTGTATTATGTTTACATGCATATATTGTATATTTATGATTTGTTTCTGACATTTGTATCCCACTTTTCTATCAGAAGATAATCAGAACTGTAAAATAACCAGACTCACTCTCTGTACTAATATACTCCCCCCACCTCTGTTTCCTGAATCTCTTTCACACATGCATATAAAATTACTGAAGAACAAAAAGGTGATCACAAGTGAGGTGTAAGAGGCAGTTAAAAATAAAATAAAAGAATCACCACTTTTACAGAAGTAAGAAAAGGAGGCAAAATGCATGTGTTGTTTCTGTTTCAATGTAAAGCTCTGTAAGAGACCTGAAGGGTCTTCAAGACTATCAGTAGTTCTTCTGCATACTGGGCTGAATGCTAGCCCTTAAAGCAAAAGGCATCTGAAAGCTTGCCATCTCTTCCCCTTCCATCCCCTTCTCTCCTAGGCAATCCATCTACAACCATTTTCCTTATGTATTTGGATTGTCAAGGAGAGATGCAGTTGAATCCGCCCATCCGATACCCTCCTCTGTCAAGAATATTTCACTGAAATGTTTGTTTTTATCCCTGCTGGCAACATTAGGATGGAAATATTTAACCTGTTTCCATTACTTATACAAATTACTATTACATGGTAGAACAGATGTCAGAATCACAACTGACTGCCATACATTCTTTATGTGGAGAAGAAGGAAAGTTGTTAAGAGCATGCTCTTTAACACCATGTCCTCTCTTTTACCTGATTCATTAACTTCCACCATCAACATTTAACTTCCTTTCTGTTTCCATCTTTTCTCAAGCTGCTTTCATTTGGAAGCAAAGTCTTTCAGAAATATATATGTTTGATCAAGTGTTCTAAGAGGTTGCAGGAAAGAAAAGAGTAGGGAGTGAGGTGGGGGGGAGAAAGAAAACCCAACATCTTGTCAAAAACGTTATTTCTCTAACAGAGATGATGAAAAAGAAGTCAGTTAAGATGCTGGTACTCAAAGATGGCTGTCACTTCAGATAGAAGATGGCACAACTCACCTAGACAGGTGACACTTTGGTCGAGCAAAGGGTTGCTGCATTATTGAGAACACCAGAGATCAGGATGACAAAGACTCAAGGCCCAGGATGCCTAGGGCACCTTAAGTAGTGAAATCAGCAGGCAGGTGGATTTCAGCCTCCATTTGCATCATCTCCAGATTTAAATAAGGGTCTCAGGCAGCAATATTGGGAAAGACTTCTGCTTCCGACCTCAGGGAGCCACTGCTCACCAGAGTAGACTATACAGGGCATGGTGGACCCAATCATCTCACGCAAAATGAAGGCAGCTTAATATGATCAACTAACTGCGAAGTATGAAACCAAAGCTTCTTGATGGCAAGGCTACTTTTTACTCCATAGTAGTAAAAATAAAGGCAGGGTGGAGCTACAGAGCTCCCAAACCAACTTTCTAGCTTATTCCAAAAAAAGCTGCAGAAGCTGCAAAAAAAATATTGAGAAGTATGTATTCTAATTCATTGAATAGTAACGAGCAAATTCTCTCTCCAACTGAACTCAATTGCAAAAAATCCATTTGGTTTTGAGTAATAGTTGTAGACTGCAAGAGGGTAATCTTCCTCCCTCTTTCTGAATTCTCCATATATTAAGGTGGCCTTCGCTATGCTGCTGAGCACAACGATGGGTTGGAATGATAGCATCACGGCAGATGGGGCTGAAGCTACCAGCTCTTTTTATATACGCACATTTTTAAAGTTACATTTTACTTGGGTACCTCTGACAGTGGGTTCTTTGGCTCCATTTAAAATGTTTGTTCTGTTCCAGTGTTCATTGGAGAGCATGCTGCAAATGTCCAACGGCTCAAAAAAAGCAACAAAACTATTATTACAGCTATTGCAGGAGTGTTTGTCACTGGGTTTTCTGTACACTGAGACCACATGAAAGTTCTAAAAGTATGCAAATGTGTGGGGGGTTTTTAAATTACGATTTGTTTTACAAGAGAACAATTTTGTTCAAGGGATAAGGGAAGCTAGAGAAACTGCGTTCTACATTTCTACATAGCTGCTTAGCAAGTCCTCCCTCCTCCACAAAAATGACTGTTTAGCACACTGCACAGCTGAAATATTAAGTACAGTACAGTATATCTTTTCAAGAATACTAGTATTAAGTAGGAGCAGAAAAGGAAAGGTTGTAAACTATATGCAAACACATTCTCAATGTATCAAGGTCTGCTAAATGCCAAACATGCAACATTTTCAAAAGAATGCGAAAACTCTATTAACCAATTACCTTTGACTTTGATTTCCCTCTCCAATTTCTAGTATGAATGTTTGGTAGGAATATTGGCACACACAGTTTGAACACTGTGCTCACTTTGGCAAAATCCCACTGACTAAAAGGAATCATACTCTGCTGAGAACTGAGTGAAAACAGAATAAAGATTTTGAGATTTGGCCAATTCTGAGTATTTGTCCCTGAGGAAAACCATACAGATAGCCCCACTGTAACTGTAGACATAGTAACTCGTTGCTTTAATTTCCTGTTTTAAAAGCTAGCAAAGGACAAGGGGAAAGACACAGAAGCCCTTTGGGTAATACAATCTTACATGTACTGTAGCTCCATCCCCACCCCTGCAAGAGTTCACAACCGTAGTGAGTACGCAGTAAGTATAATAATAAAAAGAAGGCAAGGAGATGAAAGGGAAGAAAGACGGGGTTTTTGGTGTGTGTGTGTGTGCGCGTGCTTTTTAAGAAAGATGAAATCTTGCTGTAGAAGAGCCATCTTTGCAAAGGTCTGCTACTTGTTAAATCAGTAAGAATATCTGTCAGAGATATCCTGCTACACCATTTGGCTGATGTCAAACCTAAACAAACCAGATCAGAAAACCAGCAAGTGGCAGAACATAAATGAAACGGGAGAAGACCAGTCTAACTGTAACTCGCATGGTTTGCTTGCTGATTTTGGGGGGAGGGGGAAGGAGGGAAATAGTGGCAATCACGGCAGTCATTTGCAGTACTAATGTCCAATTCAGCCTCCTTTCATTCTCCTGATTTAGGTGGTCAGAGTAGTTTCGTAGCCGACACAGGGAAGCTGTGCTGTTTAGCAGGCTGTTTAATGGGAAACTGGCAGTCTTATTTCTTTTCTAGATTTGGTTTGTCACTAGGTCTCCATTACATGCCACTCAGCTTTGATATCTTTGGACAGGACTGATCAAAAGATGTCATTTGACCTACACAGCATGGCAGAAACTTGGAGAAGTCTCATAAAGCGACACTCTGGCTGTAAATAAAATGACATTATTATTTCCTCTCTCCTATCATGTAGAAAAGCCAATTATGGTAATGCACTGCATGTCAATGAAAATACAGCAATCTTTTTGGAGCAGCTACTGCAGGGCGTCCATGTTGCTACTCTCCTTCCTGTGAAAATTCGCCCATTGGAAAATGAAGAGGAAGGAGGTGAGAGATGCCTTAAAAACTGTTCATAAAAATCCTGGATGGTTGTGGAAAGTGCAAGTCATCAAAACAAATGGAAGTGCAAAAATGCATGCAAGTAAATTTCCAAATTATCGGGTAATTTAATCTTGAATGATTTATATTCCATCACTGGAATAGTCGGTACACATCCTGAATCCTTAGCTTTTGACTGACAAGTATGATGATTTATTATATTAATAAATGCTATAATGCACATTACTTTTAGAAAAGCAGTTTTTTTAAAAAAGCATTTAGCCTTGAAATAGATCTGAAAGTTACACAGAGTGTTAAGTGCAAACATCTTTTGGCTATTAACTATTTGCGCTGAAATACCAGACATGCAAGTACTTCTCTGATTATCTTTAACAACTGTTCCTTTTTATCAGTTATTACATATGATTTAAGAATACAGACAATGGGCACACTCTTAACTGGAGACACAGGTATGTAACAAAACAAACAAACAAAAGCAACAGAACCAGAATTTGACCAACTTTCATTAAAATCAAGTACACTTCATAGCATGTGATGATGTGGATGGGAAATTTTTTATTTAAAAAAATTCCCCAGTTTTCATTCACTACTATGCTCACTATACAAAAATATATTTCTTCCAGTGGAGGTTGATCAACTAGGGCTACTGGGATTCAGCCATCCCAATGAACATGTTAAGCAATTATGGGGGGAAACCTCTCAAATCCACAGTCTTTCCTGTCCCACACACATTTTACACGTTTATCTAAACTCAGAAGCTCTGCAAACATTTCTGCTAATCTACTGTTCTCTGGCCAATCATCTCTTTGTACCACTCAGCCAATCCTAATCCAAAAGTGCAGCTATGGCAAAGAGGTCATTTCCATGTATCTCTGAGCAGAAAATCATGTGACTGATTTGACAGCCAGAAAATCAGCCATACTAGGAAGGCTCCCACTCCATCTGTTGTTAGGATGGATCCAGCATAGCCACTATAACTGTTCAGGGAAGAGTCAGGACTGCTTTAAGTATAATCCCATGTGGCAGAACTGTTTCCCTTAAGGCCCAATCTCTTCGCAGGTAACCAGAGAAGCAACAAGGAGGGTTCTCTGCTTTCAGGATGTGGCAGGACAGGTTGATATGAGCCATGTGCAATTCCAAAGTATTTCCCAGAGTATTTCTACAGAAGGTTTGTGGATCTGCTTCCAACAAGTGCCTTACCTAGCTTAAATTCAGAATAGATTGAATGCAAAGAGATGTAAGGAGATGCTGGTGCTGTTTTGTGAGTTTTGTCAGGGAATTTCTAAAATAAAAAGTTTGGGCTCTCTGCCTGTCTGGATAGGACTCCACATTCATTCCCAAACCAGGAAGATATTCTCCCTTATCTCACACATAGAGGCTGAGTATGATTAGTCTGATGTGATGCACTCTGTGCATGAACAGAGATTATTACCTCACATTTTTTAGGACTGAGCAATGAATTGCATTTATTTTTTGCTGTGTTCTGAGCCCTGGCTCAAACGAAACGATTGTTTTTGTCTATAGGTTGGAACACTTGTTCTTTTAATTTAGAGAGAGAAGTGTTTTGGATAATGAAAAGTTAAATTGATTTTTGAAGGGAGGAAAACTGCATGTAACTGGTAGCTAGGTCTCCTTACATTTTATAAGATTTTGTGTGTTTAGTTTTTTTGAGAATGGGTGTGTCTGTCATGTGGTATGGCTGAATCTATAAATAGGAGATATGAAGTCTTTCTTGTCTGAAAATCATGCTTGTGCCTTCATCCATAAACAGGCTAAGAAGTATGTGGCACTCTGCACATGTGTAATAGCACTCTTTCCAAAGTAAGTGCTATACAAGTCCTATTGTTGTGAAAACAGCAAGATTAAAAGCTGCAGCCCTACCAAGTCAAAATGTTACCAGCCGCAACTGATTTATTCTGTAACAGTATGTGTGAGACAAATATCACAATTGTGCCTTCAATGACAGTTAATTTCACTTGAAATGCAGCACATGTCCCTAAACTACTTTTTCATAGTAAAAAAATTGCGAGTCTTACAATTCTAAAAAAAGTTCACTTTCAGCAGGAGAAACCCATGATGTCCTCATATGAATGCATTTTTAGAGTTTCATCCCCTCACCAGCCTCACATATTTTAATAAATAATTGTGTTCTTTCATTACTACTACCCCCATTAGTTATTTGTAATGTTTATATATTACTATTTACCTTGCATTACTCCATTCTACAACAACTCCATGAGATAAGAATACAGTGGTACCTCAGGTTACATACGCTTCAGGTTACAGACTCCGCTAACCCAGAAATAGTGCTTCAGGTTAAGAACTTTGCTTCAGGATGAGAACAGAAATCGTGCTCCGGCGGCGTGGCAGCAGCAGGAGGCCCCATTAGCTACAGTGGTGCTTCAGGTTAAGAACAGTTTCAGGTTAAGTACGGACCTCCGGAACGAATTAAGTACTTAACCTGAGGTACGACTGTAGCTAAAAGATTCTGCCTTGCCGAAAGCTACCTAGTGAACTTCATGGCTTCAATTGTATAGAATTTGAATGTGGGCTTCCAAAGTCAATTACACCAGACTAGATCCTTAACACCAGTAATGTTCCACACTGACTGTTACTGGATTAGACCCATTGAAACCAATGGACTTATGCCATTATTGAATTACTATGATGGATATAGCTACACTGGAGAGCTGGAGTGTACACAGTGGGGCTCCCTACCCCCTTTGAACAGCAGAGCTCTATACCTTAACCACATGCCAAGTTACTTCTGAATCTCTCTAAAGTCAGGACTGACTCCAAGTTTGGAGAGCCCTGCGCACGATGGGCTCCGGTGGGCTTCTCCAACAGCAGTACCTGGAAGGATTACCTAGCAGAGAGCACCAGGGTTATAACAGTGCTCTGTCCAGCCAAGGAGGCTGGATCTTCCTGCCAATTATTTTTCCCACAGTGTGCCAGTACTTTGGGACATTGTGGAAATTTAAGTGATGGCTTACCTAACCACCTGAGACAGCTTGCAGCAAGGGGCTGGAAATGTTTTTAAAGCGGAGCCATGGCAAGCAGCAGAAGTGTAACTTGCTAGGATTCTAGGTGCCCAAGGTCACCAGGTGTTGACGCCAGGTGTTGAAGCCGGCCCCACTTGAATTTTGAACTGGTTTGGAGACCAGGGCTTTGGATTTGTGGAAACACACACCCTAAGCCCTGCTCAATGTGAGGGACTATCTATGTTCGGATTCTGACTTACATTTTTCTATATTAATCTCCAAGAGACCCACATCTGGTGCATTACTGGGTTAGGTTTCATAAAAGCTACATACTGAGAACCGCTGCACAGAGCAAATTGGTTTAAGAAAACGGTACACTGCATACCTTGCCCTCAAACTTATTAAGACACACTGCCAACTCTTGTCTTTTAGTTTGTGCAACGTATTCCAATTAGGAGGAATAATACCATGCAGCATTTAAAATGAAATCACAAAACCTTCCATCGGCAAATATGGAATGCCTGCAAATCTTGATATAATCTTCTCACCCAAGTATAGGGACCAAGGGAAAAGGAGTTAAACATAATGGGCGTCAATATAAGCCTGCAGAATGAATTGTGTGCTCTAAGTGAAAGAATATGTTAGAAACATCAATTCCCACTCTCCCTAAATGCTACGTATTCCAATTTGATCAATTGTAATTTTGTAGATCCCTGTGCCCCACTCCACCTGATCTTTAAAAAATAAAATAAAAAATATTGAAAAAGATAAAACAGAGGGTAACCATATTTTGCACTTCAGTCTGTAACCACATCCATTGGGAACACTGGTTTTATTCTATTTTTGAACTACTATATCACACTCCCCATTCCCACTTATGACTTCTGTTACTTCCAGCACTAGGTAACTCTACAACAGCCATAGGAAGATTTCCAAAAAGACAGAAAATCTTTGGTTCATATCAGCAATTCTTGGTTCAGCCAGATACTGCATTGGTGTGCAGGTCCTGCTAACATATATGTGACCTTCTACAGCAGGAAATGGCTAGACTTTGATCAGCAGATTGGATTCAATTCAATTCAGACTTAATCAGGACTCTGGGTTGGGTTTTGTGTTTGTTTGTTTTTTGCATACTACTAATGTAAAATGAGCATCAACACAGGGACAGCTGCTGCGAATGGATCACTCTGTCCCTATCTTCAGGCCCATTGATACCACCAGCATTCATGATCTATTTGCCAAACTGCTTCCTCTGTGCACACATGCACACACATACACCCCTTTTACCAACTGCATCTTACAAAGTCAGCTCTAGTTTACAAAAGCTCATGCCACGATAACACATATTAAGTCTTTAAGGTGCCACAAGACTCTGGCATTTTTGCTGCAGCAGACTGATATGTTATTTATACAAGTATTCATATACCGCCAGTTCATACAACACGGCAGTGCACAACAATATATACAATAAAATATAAAACTGTAAAAATAAAGATCATTAAAATGACTGACTTATCAAAAATGTAAACAGTTACAAAAAAGGTCTTCAAGAGATGCCTGAAAATAATAACAGGGTGCCTGCTGGAAGAGTGTTCCACAGAATGGGATTGGTGACACTAAATGCCCGATTTCTCATTGAGGCCAGTTTGGCCTCTGTAATACATCATATACTGTATAAGGGTATATAAAAGCATAAATGGATTGGCAGCAATGGCATGCAGGATAGAGTCTTTTAAATATGGTGTCCATCGTGTAAAGCTTCTACATAGATAAGGTCTTTGGGGCAGTTCTGTATTCAACCACCATCACTTCTAATGACTGTTAAATACAACGAATGCAGAATAACAAGACCAAAGCTAACCAGCCGAAGAAAGCAATCTGGTAAACTTAAATCAGTGAAATCTTTTAACTTACTGCTGCAAGATTTTGTATTGGAAGATTTGTATTTCTTTTTTTAAAAAATCACATAGAAGAATGTGATGCATTTAGTATCATATGTACTTTGAAAAATCCTTGAATACCATAAGTGAATATGGCTAAGATCTGAAGGTGCATCCTTGTACAGACACTCTTTGGGCCTCTGATTCCTACTGCGGTTCCATGTGCTCCCTGAAAAACTGCTCGCAGCAGCAGGACGACACTCAACAGAACTATTTGAAAGAAACTGACAATACAATTCTACTGCTCGTCTACTCAGAAATAAGTAACATTGAATTCAGTGAGGTTCACAATTGCAGCCTAAGTCAGGAGTCTGCAACCTTTAAGACAAAAAGAGCCACTTGGACCCGTTTCCGAAGGGGAAAAAAACTGGGAGCCGCAAAACCACTGTGACATTTAAAAGAAATATATCTCCGGAGCCGCGATCTGACAGCGGGCGGGAAGGTGACGTCGGGACGGTGCGTGACTAACACATGCACCGCCCCCATGCGACGTCACAGCCAGTACAGCACCCGCCACAGTGGGGAGTGTCGGGGCGCACAATGCGCCTCCTCCCCTCGCTAGTATCTGCCCCGGAGCCGCGGCAAAGGTGTAAAAGAGCCACATGCGGCTCCGGAGCCGCGGGTTGCAGACCCCTGGCCTAAGTGCTTTTATGGTTATTGGCATTTGGAGTTTTTTAATGACAACCTGGGAACCACATGTATCCCACCTTGGGTGCATCTTTTTTGGGGAAAGGCAGGATATATGTGGAAGGAAATAAATAAATCATCTGCGAGTGCAAGAAGGTTTTCACCACTCATTGCACTTATCTCCTCCAGCATTTATCCAACAGTAGGAATCAAGCTGGAAGGTGGTAAGAAAATAGCTTACATTATGACGATAGCCCAACCCTGCTGTAAGAATTAGAATACAGGATAGTTGAAACATAATTTGCGTGGATCTTTTTCATTCAGTCGTTGCAGCATTTTCTTCCACCACTCCACCCCCAAAACTTTTACATATAACTTTCTAATTTTAGCTAAACGCTACAGCTTCTGATGGCAGAAAACATGCTTGCATTTCTATATTTCCCTAGTCTTAGCCACAGTGTCAAAGACTAATAATGAAGATACTTGTAAATTTATCAAATTATTCTGCACCAGTGACAAGAAAGCAGCAGAGCTTCTCCATGGAGCTTCAGGTTGTACTCCATGAACTATTTGCTTGCTCTGGAGTAATTCTGGAGTAGCTAGTTCCACAGGAACGAAGATCTTTACTGTGTAAGAGTACAAAAAAAGTACCACTGCTGGCTTAAATACGTAAATATCGGGAAAAGGTATCCAGACTCCATGGATGGTAGCCAACTAAGTTTCACTCAGAGCAGACCTGGTCAAATTAATGAACATGCCTGAGGTTCATTTAACATCAGTAGGTCTGCTCTCAGTAAAACTTAGCTGGAAACCACCCCAGGTTCTGTGCTCATTCCATATGTTTGTGTGTGTGTGTGCGCACACAGGCACTCATGCATAGAGAAACACTTCAGTAATTCACAACTGATGCCTTTCACCAAAACCCAGCAAAGACTCTCCATTTGAAAAGCCAAGTAGGCCTCTATGTCCTGATAAAATGCTAATCCTGTATGCTTAAAATAGGATGCATATCCAAATGCTACATGAATACATGCATACTTTCACTGTGAAATAATGACTCTTTAAGAGCAGTCTTGTAAATAAATCCATGAAAGTTATTAGCCCACAGTCTTTGTTCTGCTCTTCTCATGCTGGCTGCAGAAGAAGGGAAGCTCTCTCCTTCACAACCATGATGGGAATGCAGAACAGTAGCCTTTCAGTGGGGTAGTAAACAAAAACAAAAACCTTCTAGCAAGAGGGCTGGTGGAAAGGGAAAGAGCTAAGGAGGAGGTGTTCCTTCATCCAGCCCCAGGTAGCAGAGAGACCTAGAAAATGGGTGGAAGAGGGAAGGAGAGATTGCTACCTCCTCTTGCCAGGCTGCATATTTGCCTGCATGAAATCCCTTGTTATCTATGGCTGCCAAGAAAGTTGCTCAATACAAGGCTGCTGAAGAGTCATCATTGTATAATAGGATCCATTATATGACAGCCTCCAAAATCTTGTCTCAGTAATTCTTCAGGGCTTTATACTTGTGCATGAACAAATTTCAAACTTAGTTGAATACTGCCCTTAATCAGCAAAGTTGTACTCAGAGTAGATCTTCTGAAATTAAATGAATGTGTGTCTACTCTGAGTAAAACTTAGCTGAATAGCACCGTAACAAATATGAACTGAAACATTACCCCAAAAAAGCCACCTCTACCCTACATGAAGAAATGTAAAGCATTAGGCAATTACAAAACAACAACAACCTCTCTTTGGAACCGTTTTTAAATCAGTCTTCCAAAATTTCTTTGAGTGAATTATGGAATGCAGATTCTGATAAAGCTTATACGTTCACATATTTAACACATGCACAAATACCGTTGCCATGCTAACCAGTGACACCTTAAGGTGCAAAAAATAATAATAATTAAAAATGTTCTCTTTAGCCATTCTTTGAAATATAACCTACTACGTCATTTAATTTTTGAAAACCCTTAAGGTCATGTAACATGCTTTCTCTGTCATTTGTAAGTACATTAACTCAGTAGCCATATGAGAGTGAAATTATGATAATGGGCTGCTAAAATGGGTCATGCAGACACTGCATTTCATGTTAGCTTCAAATAACAGTGAGAATATAGTCCAAATCAAATATGACAGCACAAAAGCACATGGTTTACTTTACTTAGGCCTCTGCCAGAGTAAACTGAGAGGCAGTGGAGGTGAATGAAAAGATGGCAAAGGGGCGGTGGGGGTGGATGGGGAGGAAATGTTGGTATTAACTGTATTTCAAGAAAAAACAGTTTAGTTCTCTACCAAGTATGATAGAACACTATCAAAAGATGCAATAATAAATTTGCTACTTCTAAACAAAAACTAATCTCTTTAATAGTTCATAGCACAATTTCTTCATCCACATAGGGAATGTCCTTATTAGACTAAGCCTACTCTCCTAGAATAAGCTGTTCAATATATAGTAAAGGGGGGCATATTTGAAGTATGCACAATTGTCTATATGGGTTTGTGTATATACAAACAGAAAGTTAAATGCACTTGGCTACGGTAAATATAAATACATATATTCAAATGTTTCAATTCGAAAAGAACTAAGCAGCTTCTAAAATGCTTTATTTTCAGTAATGTGCAAAAGTAAAAAAAAGCACTAAAGGTTTAAATGCGATAAATGGAACCATTTATTCTTCACATTGCTTTATGGTAAATCTCACACATTTTTAGCAATAAAGGTTCTTGGTACTAAATCAACAGAACTTTAATGTGGGTTTTCAGGATTTCACGTCTGCAAAAGTCCCCAAATCAAGTTTTTTGAGAGGGGAGAGGTAGAAGACGGCAAACAATGACCCATGTACAGTTTGACAGACAGTTTGAAATAATGTAGTCACCCTTCTCCATGTCAGAACTCTTAGTCCAGTAAAGAACAGATAAGGGTCAGAGCACAAGATACAGGAATGCAAACTGCTTATTAGAGACAGGAATGGGTACTGAGGATTTTAAAGTTCTGACTTCTCCAAGACCCACTATTTTTTTCTCTCATGGAGCCTTCCCATAATCTAAATCATGTTTCTAAACACCAGAGAGATCCACACACTATGCAGCAGCAACACTGTAACATTAACCAGGGTCCTAGACTATGTGAAGGCATAATTGATAGTACAGTGGTACCTCGGGTTAAGTACTTAATTCGTTCTGGAGGTCTGTTCTTAACCTGAAACTGTTCTTAACCCGAAGCACCAATTTAGCTAATGGGGCCTCCTGCTGCTGCTGCACCACCAGAGCACGATTTCTGTTCTCATCCTGAAGCAAAGTTCTTAACCTGAAGCACTATTTCTGGGTTAGCGGAGTCTGTAACCTGAAGCGTATGTAACCCGAGGTACCACTGTACTGTACAGTCTGAATACTTTCAGAAAAATACAGAACTCACTGTTTAAGAAAGGATCCCCCAAAGCCCATAGAAGCAGGCAGACCCCACACTAGATAATGTTGCTGTGAAAAGCTGCTAGAATGCTCCCTGTGGCTAGATGCTATGGCATCATCTCTTGGGGGGAAGCGCTTTACAAAAGGAAAGGGACACTGGCCACATGGCAAAATGAGACAGTACAGAAGAGACAACTGTTTGGATAATTAGTTTAACAAATGAGACATGCAACACCTAACAGAAATGGGGTTCTAGACAACCAGCCATGCTTTCCACCAGGATGCTATAAACCGTATGAGGTTGAATTGGGACGTTCCATTCCCTGTTCTCAGTTTTGTATTTCTTTTCCTGCTGCCACTCAACATTTCTTGGCTACTGTGCATGCTCAGTCCTTACTGTGCAGTATTGGGGGGGGGGGTACCCCTTAGGTGCGTGTGTGACTTTTCTGTACTTCTGCAACCCTTGGAATTTCTCCAAGCATAGCATAACACCACTTCTTGTTTAGGGCTCAGTTTGTCGGCACTCACCACTATTACAGGGGGGGGGGGGAGAGAAACATGCCAGCAGCATCTTAAAATATACACATATTAATATACACATATTATATTAGTATGTATTCCAGACATTTCTTTTTTTGTTAAAAATCGCATGAAGGTGAGGCAGTTTGATTGCCTCCGTTGTCTCTCTGGTGTTGTGTGTGTTTCATAAAGGCTGCCAAAAGCCACTTTCTAAGAGCTTGATAGGCAATGTCTACACACACACACACACACACACACACACACTGTCATATGCTAGATAAAAGGAACCTCATGAGAAGAGAAGACTCCCTGGAAAAGACCCTGATGTTGGGAAAGATGGAGGGCACAAGGAGAAGGGGATGACAGAGGATGAGATGGTTGGACAGTGTTCTTGAAGCTACTAACATGAGTTTGACCAAACTGCGGGAGGCAGTGGAAGACAGGAGTGCCTGGTGTGCTCTGGGCCATGGGGTCACGAAGAGTCAGACACGACTAAACGACTAAACAACAGCAAGATAAAAGGCATATAGGCCACAGTCAAGGCTGCTTACAGGATGTATCCTCTGCTTCTAGACTTTTCAAACCCCTCAGCTTGAAATGAAAGTGAGATTTAACAGGACCTAACTATGCTGGGTTGGAACCACATACGTTAGGATAATAGTAATGCAACTGAAATTTATAGCAAGTAATCAATATGGAGTCCCCAAATAACTTTTGTGTGGTCTACAGGCTCTTATTACAATCCACAGAATCACATTTAAAAAAATAAAATAAAAATAAATGCAAACCTCTAGCTATTATTATGAAAACACATTTGGGAAACGAAACTGCAGAAATACTAAAGGATCACTAACAAGAAGGCAAATTAGGGGGGGGGGACTTACCTTCATTGTGATTTCCAACTGCCCTAATTTTTAAAACTACCATTTGCTTCATTGCATGTTTCATTGAAAATTCCTAGTGAAATAAAAGCTGTATGCATTTCAGGAGACTTTGTTCAAAATTTTCCAGGAAATCGTGCCTCAAGTTCATATATCACAATGCAAATTTGTCCAGTTTGAAAGAAAGCAATTCAGAATGACAGTAGTAGAATAAGCTCAATGTGTTCACAAGCTGTAGCGTGGCATCCCCTAAATTCTTGATAATGACATGCAAATTACATTAATAATGCAGAACTAAAATATATGCATTAGCTTTGGCCCTCAGGCTTGCGGGATATTTCTGATGTGGCCCTCAGGACCAAACACTTTGCCCCATTCTTAATTTTCGTAGATTAGAGAATGTTAGACCAATATCAATAGTGTAGTAAGAAATCTGAGTTTCTTCACTCTGTCATCTATTCTCCTATAGCTTGATTATTCCTATTTTTAAAATTATAATGTTGTAGCTTTAGGAATTTAGGGAAGGGTCATTTTGTTTTCCTCGATGCCACAAAAATGGCACATCAAGATTTGACAAAGCAGCATGGGAGGGAGGCGGCAGTCTTGATTTTTCCCTTTATGCTGTATTAGAATGATATGTTGGTATCTGAATATCATGACTAACAAAGAGAGACCTACTCAGAGATTTAATTGGATGGGCGGAGATAATAAATGTACCGCATAGGGTACGGTTATTGTTGCCACTAGTATTACAGCAAAAAATGTATAATTTCTTTAACAGATAGATATAAATTCGGTGTTGGTTGTACTTTATGAGTTAGTACAAGGCATTATGAATGCAAACACGGTTAACAATACAAAAGAATATATTGGCTATAATTAATAATAATCTTGCCATAATGAAATACCATACACGTGGACAAACACAGAGGTTGGAGGAAGGAAAAATAAAGTTTTTTCCCTACCAGCTTTTCAGTTGGTATAAATTCATGATATGGGGTACTGTGTTGTTAGTTTCAGAATTGCTTTTTTAAAATGTAATTACCTTTGAATGCTTCTATTTCAAAATGCATGTTGGTCACATAAATACTTAGTAAGGGAAATGTTCCTCTTATATAAATAAAGCTACAGTTACATAATTGTAAGCCACCATGAGCCACCCTTAAAATACTCTAGGTTCAAATAAAATAAAATAGACCATGTATGTAAGTATCGCTCTTCTAACATTAATGAAAGCAATGCACAGCTTTTTGTTGAAAGAAGTGCAACTGCACATGACCTGAAAGACCAATCTCTTTCCCCTGTATAATCCTGTAAAATCACTTAGATCATCTAAGGACATTTTGCCCATGCCACCACAACCTCTAAGGAATATCATAGGCCAATGACCTGAAAACAGGCAATTTAAGGTTTTGTTAGTAGGGTAAAAAGCCATAAACAACTTGGGATCATGATACCTAAGAGATCACCTTTTCCTTACTGCCCCTTCTGATGGTAAAACATGTTCCAGATTCATCTAACGGTTGCTCTCTCTGTGAATCTTTCTGACTTCTCAAGAGTTGGACAGACTTCAATCAATTTGTGTTTTTAACACTGGCTCAAAATACTCAAATTTTTCAGGGGATGCTGATTTCATTTACGGTTGTCCACGGATGTTTGTGTATTTTGCTGGACTTGTTTTGTTGTATTTTTCATTTCCATATATTTTTGTTTAGTTTATTCCACTCTAAGAGTTTTCTGAATAAGCAGCATTTAAATTTTTATTTTGAAAAAAACCAATTCAACTAATGCATTATGCATTATACCCAGGGTCACATTTGCACTAGGGCATTCATGCCTGCCCCTTCCTCTCCACTGTGCACACACGCTTACCCATGATGTAACATCAGAGAGGTAGGGAACAATCGGTGTGAGCCTCATGCAAATTGCCTCTGCCCTATTTTCTCACAATCCCTCTACCACTGCAATCCTCTATCTCACATCCCAGACCCTCAGGAGAGGCTTTTTTGTGGGCTCGGCAGACTGCAGTGGGGAGAAAAAGAAGGGGAATTCCTCTTGCATCAGCCCTGTACTGAATACAACCCTATAAACCTGATTTAACACTTCATGTTTGCTATCTTCCTGCGGACCAGTTTGTTTTGTTTTGTTTTATTTTGTTTTAAGATTGCAAGATTAAAACTACAAACCACTTTCAGTGCAGTCCTATATGTGTCTACTCAGAAGTAAGCACCACTCTGTTCAATTTGGCTTTCCCCCAGGTGAGTATAGAACTGAAACCTCAATGTTTCAACATTTCAGAATTCCCTACAGAAACAAGATGAATCTGCTCAGGAGTATCATGCTATCAATAATTCTTGAAAAAGCAATGTGACCTTTTCTGAGGCCAGGTGTAGTGCAGTGGTAAAGAATGTGAGATGTGAAATTCCTCATTCATCTCTCACCTCAGTTGGCCTTAAGCAAATCACTTTCTCTGTCTCAGCTCCCTATCTGCATTATGGAAATAGCACTCTGCTCCCTTACAGAGTTTTATAAATGAATGAGATAACGCATGTGAATCATTTTAGAACACTAAGCAAGTGCCATATAAATTCTGTTTCTTTATATATTCTGCAGTTTTAAAAGGACTACGTTTTGCTAATGTGTTATGAGGCAAAATATTTTGTAATATGCTGCACATTATCATGAAACAATGGCGTTATTATACATTTCACCTTGGCAGATGGAGAGTTAAAAATGGGTTATGTCCAACACTTCTGTTCTGCTCACACAATGGAGGTCCACTTGCCCAATGGAATTCCCTACCTCCTCATCTTACTTGGAATCTTCCTCAAAATCTCAAAATCTGCTCCAAATTGGGGCAAGCATCTGGGGCGGCATGAAGGATGGGGAAGCAGAACTCTGCTTGTACTGTATTGAATACAACCCAGTGTATTTTGGTTCAACAATAAATATGTTTTATTATTTTAAAGATGGTCATATTGATAGACCTCTGTCTGGAAAAACCTCTGTAAAGCACTAAAATGATTTCTCCTGTTTCCCAATACAGTCTCTAGAATAGATAAAATTATTTTGTGGAACTAATCGCACTGAATTCAATGTAAATGCTCCTACTGACTTCAGTTAGTTAGGTTTTCACTCCTAGTTGTCATCGAAATGCAGCCCATTTATATGAGGTTAGCTAATTAATGAACTCCTAGTAGATGATTAATTTGACAGCATTTTTTAATTTTCACCTTAAAACCATGACAATTATGTACATTAATTAGGGATGCAACTATAGTTTGGTATCATGCAGTCTTGATACTATAAACAGATCACATCAATTCTTTCATAAATAGACAATAATGTTTAATTACCTGGAAATTAACAAAAGACTAACAGTGCATCCTTATTCTACAAATATGTAAATAATATATTATTTTATACTGGACAAAAATAGTTTCTCAGAAATCGTGGAGACCAGTGCAGCATAGCCTATACTGATTTGTAACTATTTTACAAAACAAAAAAATATTAAATAAACCCAGCCCCGTAGTTAATTAGCGTCAATTAAACGAAACCCATATACAATACCGTACTATGTAGATGAACTTTAAATGTACAAAGTTGCATGCAGAAAATAATAATAAATCCAGTTTATGGCATCATAAAAAATATTCTGCCTTCACACTTGCCGTGATGCCTCTCTACATTGATCAGTGATTTATTTGCAAAATTCTAAGAGTGGGAAGCCATACAGAGGTAGTGAAACTGCAGACTGAGGTAAATAGTATGGCATAATATATTTAGCTACACTAATTCAAAGCAGAGGGGAAAGCATAAAAGGAAGAGGAAAATACACTCCCCTTACATCACCATTTAAGGGCTAGAAGCAAATAATTCAGAGGGATAAGATTTCCCTAGCTTCCCCTCTACCCTATCCTTTACACATAAATCCACTGATAACAGAAATACAAGTTAATAAACATTTAACATGGTTTGTTTTCAGTCACAGTTCAATGAATTAGGTTTCAATTCTTCAACTGAAATTCACTGCCATTGACTCATGATTTTGTGTTTTATATTTTTGATCAAGTACTTTCTTGTAGGTTTTCAAAGCACTCTCCTTGTTACTTTCCGTGAAGGCTTTGCCAATTTGCAGGGTTTAAAGCACAATGATCTGCACTGGAGTTGTGTGTGTTGTGTTTGTAAGCACTGTGAAGCACAACTGGAGAAATATTAGCAAATCCCTATTCCGTTAAGTTAAAGGAATTGGTTCTAGTCTCCACGGTCATAAAAATTATATCTGTTTGGTTATGTTTAACAGGAACTTGGGGGGAAGAATGAAGCATGATTCAAACTAAGATTCTTCTCCGCTGTTACACAGACTCAATGGATGAAGCTACACCATTCCACAGCATCTCTTCCCCATTATCTCTCTCCATCAATGGATGGATGCTATGTTTTACTGTTTGAGTTCAAAACCCAATTCAGGATATTTTGATACTTAACTTCCTTTCCAACCCATCAAAAGTTGTGCTTCCCTCCAGATAATACAAACACCACTGTGTTTCTCAAAGTTTCTGGCTATGTAGCAGCTGTTTATTATTATAAACAGTAATAGCAGCAACAAGTGGTCAGAAAGGAGAACTATCAACATCAATCCAAAACAAGGCCCAGCAACAGGCAGCCAAAAACAACAGAAAAGTATTTTTCTATCTAAACCCACTAAATTTTTCTGACAAAAAATCTGGAAGAAACTATAGTTTATGATCTGTGAAGACAGAGAAGCAGCATTCTGAAATTAAGGCTACCCATTAAATTCAAAGAAGCTGTAACATTCTGAAATAAAGAGGCTGGCAGAGTTTACATACCATATCAAACTATGGTTAAGGAATCTTAATTATGGTTTCTCGTGAGATCAGAACTGACAACTATGACTTTCAAGTCAGTAGCAAAACTTAATCAGTAACCAAGTTTTGTAGTGCATTTGCAAACCATAATGGCAAATGTTTGGTTTGCAGCTAAAGCAGGAATAAAATCTTTAATTTCCATGCATGAAGAATCATGAGAAAACCGTCTGATCATGATAACAAACCATGGTTTAGCATTATGTATGGATGCAGCTTATCTTTATCTCTGCTTCTTAGTTACGGTTTCTTTCATACCAGTCCTACAGATTAATACACAGTGGAAAGCACTCCCAACCAAATCCCCAGGATAACATTTTTCATGTACTCAATGCTATTCTTACTAGCTGGGCTAGATCCCTCCATCCCCTTACAGAGATCATCAGTTCCAGCTGCAATGTAAGGTAAGGCCATCTCCTGGCAGGGCAGGGGACTTTGTGACAGGAGTGGCAAGAAGTCAGCAGATTTTAGCTAGGTGCCCAAAGGCTCCACCTTGTAAACAACTTTCAGGTGATCCAGAAGGCTGGATCACCAGGCTATTCTCAGGGGCATGAGAACAGCAGTCAGTTACCATTGAAGCTGGTCATTGTAAGAAACTTGAAACATTAAGAATTTGGAGACAGAACCTGCTTTCCCTCCCACTCCCATATTCCTTTTCTGCCATGCCTTTTTTTAATTGTGAGCCTGAGGACAGGGGCTGTGTTATTCCTATTAATTTCTAAGCCACAATGGGGGCTCTTCCAGATGAGGATAGAAATGCTTTGAATGTATGTGTAAATGAATGAAATTCTGTGCTGTACGACAGGTTTAAAGAGAACTACAACACTGTGATGTATCACAAATAATGCTAGGGCAAACCATGGCTTAGTGTGAATGCATGAGTACATAGTGTCCCATAGAGGACATTTCAGCTGCTTTGCTTCTCCTCTGGTCCTGGTGCCGCTGTGCTGTAGTAAGCTAAACTATGCTTGGCTTGGTGTGTAATTGACTCTGGGTTTATGGTTTGTCTCCTTCAGACAAACCACAAGCTGTAAACTAAGAATAAACTTTGATTAACGGTTTATAATGTGTATGGGTTTGGACAACACACTAAGCCAAACCATGGTTGTGGTCACAGTGGTAGGACTTGAGAAAGAAAGCTCAACTAAGGTTTTCACAATACATGACTTAACAAACCATTGCTTGCAATCAGCCAGAAAATCAGAATCAGTTTGAAGTGGTTTTGAAAACAATGGTTTGTGCTATAATTTGGCATGATATCTAAATTAATGGACTTCCTGCTATAAATTAGATACTTTTTATCTCTTATGTGCAGACACTTTTTATCTCTTATCATATGCCACAACTATGACACTGGCAAATATCAGCATTCCAGGTACTGTACCTCATTGTGTAATTACAGTAGCACATGTCTACGTAAAAACCAGTCCTAGCTGTTTTCTGCTACTAATACTGTTTGCATATTCCTCAACTGCAACTTAGCATTGTGTTTGTGACACTGCACAGTCAAAAACTCACTTCTAATGCAGTTTTTTGGTGACATAAGGATTTGCTGCTTTGGAGGTGTCCAATATGCCAATGCCACTTTGAAGCTTCTTACAGTTTACAATCTCTAGGAATTTTCACAAACATTCTTCCTTTCATCTGCTGCTCTTTCTGCATCATTCTTAGTAAGAGTGTTTCTACTTTCTCCTTCACTATGTGATCCTAGCTAAGGGGAATTAAGAGATAGAGCAAGACTTTAAACAGGAGCTAGAAAAACAAATGTTCCCTGCTTGCAAGACCTGCCCTCAGTGCAGTTAAGCCCAGAACAATCAGAGCTGGATTTGACTTATAATGGGCCTTGAACTACATCCCTCCTACTACCCAGTCTGATCATTGGTCATAGAATTATAGAATCATAGAACTGTAGAGTTGGAAGGGACCACAATGGCAATCAAGGCCAAACCCCCTGCAATGCAGGAATCTTTTTGCTCCGCGTGCGGCTTGAACCCATGATTCTGAGATTAGGAGTCTCATGCTCTACTAACTACCAGCCCCATGATCCCCAGCAGGAACTTATGCTCCAAGCTATGGAGAAGCCTTCAAGACCATTTTTGTGTGCTAATGAGCTGTCCCAAGTATCTTAAGCCACCACCCTTCCCCATCATAAGGCCTATTTTGCTCGAGGAAGTCAGGGGAAACTTGCAGAAAAATTAGGGTGCTTCACCCACTTGGGCTTTTCAAGCATTCCTGTTACATGTTCACTGGAAACCATGACATTTTACCAACATTCAACAAAAACCCTCAGAGTCCAAATGGTTTTAGGTAAGACAGAAATAGGACTTGCACACCACAACCACGGATCACATGGTTAAATATGCTAAAGTCGCTCTTATGTGGTGAGCAAACAAAGCTGACCTGGTCTCACTCTGAAGTCCCACATCATTTGGGTCAGAATGCGCACTGGAATGTATATTCAAGCACACATTCCACTAACTGCAATATCATGAGGATATGCAGAATCTGCGCTCCTATGCATCTAGAACAATGCTTTCTATTTCACCATGCTGCAGCAGTTTCATTGTGACTTCCCAGCAAAACAGGGAATATTTGGTCCAGTCGCTGAAACAACAGGGATGCATCCACACACACACACTTCAAAAAAAAACGGGGCTACTTTTTGAGAGGCATTAACACCTTCATTCCGCTCAGCTCTATTTATAGTCCTAATTAGGGGAAGTGAAGACTGTTTTCCATGTGTAAATAGTTTTATTTATTTCCTTTGTCTATATTTCTGGGTTGGAGGTATCGATGTTCTATAGCTGTGCATGATGTCTTCACATTTTTATTCATTGCTATAATGATAAAATTATCATGTATTGCCAATTTATCCCAGTATTTTGTTATCACACTTTGTCTTCACTAGAGGCTATAAGAACATAGAAGTATTTAAATGGCAAGCTCCTATAAATATTTTATTTCCCAGTTAAGTAATGATAAATGGTTTTGTTGGGCTAATATTTAAAATACAGAGGTATCTTCAAATAGCTTTCAGGGTGTAATAAGTTAAAGTTTGAATCTAACACTTGGCAATGTTTCTGTTTAGAACAAAAACATAGTTGGCATTATGTACACTTAAAGGAAACTAGAAACATGCCTTCAGGCATCCTCAAATGTCTTGATAGTTGATGCTACAACATACAGATGACTAAGAAAGCACACAGTCCTAAAGTTGGAATAAATTCCCCTTTGTCTAGCTGCTACATTTTTGAGCAGGACTTTAGCACACCATTATTCTGAATGTTTTTTGGCTCAAGGCAAAAAATATTGACAAAGTTCCACCTCCAAGACAGTTATTGTCTCTGTATATTTGAGAGCAGCCTTCACAAGTTCACCTGCCAGTACTAAATCCTTGGCTTGGGAGAGGAAAGTAAAAAATTTGTTAGCATTCCAAGCTGTTTTACTGGAGCAGCATCTATAGCAGCAAATCAAATTGTTCTTTCAATTAAACCAGTTCAGTGCTTTCAGAGAAGAGCTGGCCTTCCCTCATTCCAAAAGAAACAACAGTTTATGCCCAGTATGAAGCTTTTACTAGTATCAAGAGCGAAGGGCTTTGGCTTTCTTATTTCTGTGGTCGCTAATTTATAACTCAGCGTAAAAGAAAAACACCCCAGAATATCTAGATAGAACCAGAAATGTTTCTTAGGTATCACAAGTGTTAACCGACCAAAGTTTTCAAATATATGGTTATTTTATATGGCTAAATATCAGCCTATCGCAGGGTTAAGGCCAATATGATGCCATTCATAACCAATATGATGCCATTCGTAACCAGCAAGTAACCAACACCTAGCAAGATGGAAAATAAATGGTGGGTAAATATGGGCCATTGCTGGGAAATATATGGCCTATGACTATTTCTTTGGAGGTCTTTAAGCAGAGGCTTGACAACCATATGCCAGGAGTGCTCGGATGGTGTTTCCTGCTTGGCAGGGGGTTGGACTCGATGGCCCTTGTGGTCTCTTCCAACTCTATGATTCTATGATTCTATTTCTTTGGACTATAAGCTTGAACCAATGTGAGACCATGTATCAACACCTTTCATAGTGGGGCTGATACGTTGCCCGTCCCCAGCTAATATTATTACTTATGCCTTGCAATAGCTGCACTACTGCAAGTGCCCACCTCAATATTGCCCTCCCCCTTGCTTATCCACATGGTTGGCCCATTAAAGACTACCATGGCTGCCAGATCTGCTTGCTCATGAATTTAGCCAATGCTGGCACTGTGATATGGAGCAATTCAGCACTTTGGGGGACCCAATAAGCACAGCCTTTCAAGAGGCTTCTGAAATCTGTAGCTGTGCCAGGATGAGGTTGGAAGATGCAGGATATAATGAAGGAAAGAGAAAGATATCATTTTGGTGAGAGAAGAAGCATACTTATTTCAGTGATGAGGAAAGGGGGGAAATGAGGGAATGCAAGTAAGACATTAAAATAATCAATAGGAAAAGAAAACAAACTGGGCTATATAAAAAGACTCTAATAGAAATGAAATGAAATGAAAAGCAGAGAGGTACTGTTGAGGACTTATGAATTTTGCTGCAAAGAATAGGGCAGCTGGACGGTGAAAGATTATAACCATATTCAGGGAACTAGTTTAGGTTTGTACATGGTCAGTGAGACTGTTGACCTCCGTTTCCTCACACTCAATAGCCCCAGTGGTCATGCAAGAATAGTGATGCAGTTCCCTGTATTCTGACCTGTAACACCAGAATTGCATGTCTGATGAAAAGTCAAGACAAATATTTCCCAGAATAGCAAAACAGTGGGGAGAGGAGATTACAAAGTCTCCCTTGCCATGTTCATTTTGAAAGCTGAAGTGGTATCTAAAGACGTGTGAGTAATGTGTTTATCATTCTCAAGATAGCTTGTCCATAATTTTTGTGCGAAATGTTTACACATCTCCATTCTTGTGGCGTTTGTCATTACAAATACAGGCTAACCCTTGCGTCTTTCCTTTTCCCACTGCTACACCCCCCACCAACTTGCACTTCATTGATATTCTCCCACCCAAAATGCTTCTCTTCACTGATTATATGCCCGATTTCAATTTGAGCAATAGTCCTTTGGATAACAGAGCCTTGTTAAAACATCCATTAAAAGTCTGTACCAGTCATTTAATGGTGGGAAAAATATTCTAATAGAGTTCCATTGGAGTTCCTTCATTAACTTTTAACATAGTTCTTTCTTACATTATGAAGATGATAATCTAGGAACATTATACAGGCATATATTACAAATTTCAGACCAGTTTCCCATTCTCCATGGGGTAATAGTTGGGTCAGAGTTTTTTCAAGGCATTATTCCCCCTATTCATTTGTATCACTTTCTCCAAGTATCATTTCAACTATAATTCATCACCTATTGTTTCACTGTAATTTTGAATCCTCTACATACTGCATATAGGTCTAAAGCAGCTTTGTATTTAACCACTCACCTGGTAGTCAGAGACATAGAGGTCAAGGAATTATATACAGGCAAGTGAGCAGGCTGGCAGAGGAGAGATGGACTGCTCTATCCCTCCCTTGCATCCAGCACAGAAACCAAGCATAGGATGGAAGACACAAACACCCCGTACTAGAAATGTAGCAGATTTCCTCCTCGGCCAGCCCTCAACAGACTAGTAAAATTAAAAATTAAAAATGTGTGAGCTAGTAACTTTCCTAAACTCATTAATGAGGCTCATTTCAAGAGTACAGAATACAATACATCAATTCAGCTGTACAAGATCACTTATCCACCATTTCAAAGTGTTAAATTGCAACTGCAAGATCCCCAGATACTAGTGCTGTATTTTACTTGTGGTGGACAGTATCTCATGTCCCATTAAGTTGGGGGGGGGATTCATTTGGGTAAATTCTTGCCAAATCTGTTTACACAGATTACCGTACCTCTCTTTGACTCCAATCTTCCTCTATATGTATATAACAACTAGAGGTCCAGAATGGGAATGTACATCCCTACCCGTATAATAAAGATATTACTAGCCACTTCAAGTGCTATATTTTTTAGGCTATGTCTAAAGAGCTATTGAAGACCCATAGCTCAGGAGAAGAAGCACAGCTCTGTGGTAGTGCATCTGCCTTCTATGTTGAAAGTCTCAGGTTCAATCCCTGGCATTTCCAAAGCTAGGGAAAACTCCTATCTGAAATCCTGGAAAAGCCACTAGCAGTCAGTGTAAACAATACTGAGCTAGTTTAGCCATTGATCTAACTCTGTTTTACAAAACCTGGGCAAATATCAGAAGGTGAATAGACAACCATACATGCTGCACATGCAGAAACCTACTTCCATATGCAAATCTGTCTTGCTGGCACATTTATGTTCTATGCAATCATCTTCATTTCATATACAGTACAGGAAATCCTGTCACTGAAATTTCATGTTGCAACTGATTGTTGAAATGGAGGTAGAGTTTACAATAGAATTTCTAACAGAGATTACAGTGGGATTCCTAGATATTAACACATACAGCAGAACAGAAATTTACTCCAATCCTATTCACCGTATCTTCATGTTCGGTTGTGCTGGAAAGGAAAATAGTACTCTCATACATACTGTATGTCTATCAGACCTGGACAAAGATGCTTTCCTAGGCACAACTACAGTGAATCAACAATAACTGTAACAGCAAAAGGATTAAAAATCCACTGTATTCTGCCACCTTCTACTCTGATTAATACTACTCATATATGTGTGTGTACCCACACAAATGTTCCAATTTAACTGAGAGCTCAGCATCCACACAGTGTGACCCTAAAAACACATTTATAGGCCTATCCTGGTATTAATTCCTTTGTTTCATTAAGTTTGTCCATCACTAGAGGATAAAGGGACATGAAAGTTCAAACTTACTTTATGATTACACCAGTACAGCACCAACAAACAAAACAAATACGCTTATAAAGCCTATTATCTACTTATACTCAGCTGTGATTTGAGGATAGGTTAGTATCAACATACTGGAGACCAGAATGCGATGAACATGCCTTTACAAAGCAAATATTTGCTAAGGATGAACTTGAAACATCTTTTAGGAGAATAGTAACAACATTCTGGCAGTCAAACTGAATCAAACCTTCCTTTTCCTTTATTGTGTAAGAGCTTTGGAAGGCCATTCAAATGCTATTGGACTCCAACTGCCACCAGTCCTAGCTGGCATGGCTGATGATATCATGGATGATAGCTGAAGTCCAACAACATTTGGAGGGCCACAGGATTCTTATCTCTGGTATAAGAACATAAGAACTCCCATACAGCATCCAACCAAGATCCATCCAGTTTAGGGCATACACACATTTGCCTTTTGCCTCGTTCTTTCCAAGCAGAAGTCCACACTTTAACGCGCCATGTCCGAGGGTGGAGTTTTTTCTGCCCCGGCTCTCTTTTTTCCCCCCACAAGGCAGATGGTGTTTGTTAGCCCGGTGGGGCAGAGGGTGCTGTTCTACAGCACTGGGGAGCAAGTTACAGCAACATATAAAGCAGAAATGTTTTCACTCACCAGTATCACTACAGAACAAACTTTCATGGTCCGTTAGTAAGGTATCTCTACCACTGGATTGGAGTGTTGTCAACAGGCACAGAGTGGAAATCTGGGCATTCCACTGCTGCTGGCTTCTTTTTCAGTTGGTGCCATTCCAATTCACATTTGCTTTTTCTTCTTCTTCTTCTTTGGTGATCACTTGTAGCCGAGTAAGATTGTCTTCCATGAGCACGGTTTTAACAAGGAGTCTGTAAGTGACTGTAGAGGCCAATTCTGGATCCACACGTCCTTCCACAGTGGGGACATTGGTTTCCGGGCAGGAGTTGATTACGGTGTGGATTTGCCAAGCGTGCCTTCCTCCTAGCACGTTTCTCCCTTGCGTCCTGAGTTTGAGTGTCTTCAAAGCCCATAACACCTTTGGTAAAAGCTGGAGCACTCGCAGGACAATGTTTCCCAGTTGTCAGTGTTTATACTACACTTTTTTAGATTTGCCTTGAGACAGTCTTTAAACCTCTTTTGTTGACCACCAGCATGACGCTTTCCATTTTTAAGTTCGGAATAGAGTAGTTGCTTTGGAAGATGATCATCAGGCATCCGCACAACATGACCAGTCCAACGAAGTTGATGTTGCAGAATCATTGCTTCAACACTGGTGATCTTTGCTTCTTCCATTTTTCTTCCATTTGCTTTGCTGTTTCACCAACTCTCAAAATCTTTCTTCATCTCTGACTCTTCCAGATGAGCTAACCCAAACTCCCGGTGTCATTTCCCCCCTCTTTTTCCTGCAGCTTCTGTATTGTTTCCTCATGTATCCTCTGCATCTCCATCATTTCTTGATGTCACTCTTGATGCTACCACACCAAAGTCAAGATTTTGTCCAGGACAGCTGTGCTCCAACCATAAAGACTGAGACACACGCTCATTTCTCTGTGCTTGATCTCATGTTTCTTCTTTAATAATTAAGTTTGGCATCATTCATTTGCAATGCACCAGATGCAATTTTCTTCATTCTATCCCCAACCCCTCAAAGGGGTCCTAAATCCAACCAAAGATCTTTTGCACTGATTTGATGCTCTGTCAGGTACCTCTTATAACTAATTATGTTCAGACTAATTAGGTTCTGCAATGTTCAGCTTTTAGATGTCACAGGCTGCCAATGAAATGTCATCAACCTGCTCATCTTGAGGGCGTTTGATCTCTATATTACATAGGGCCTTAAGACTTCTGTCTGAAAAAAACATTTTCTGAGCTGTATCACAGAGTTATTTCTCTGCCACCAAACCTGTATGAAATATTCTTCATCCAGAATAGGAGTCAGTTTGGAGAGTGAACCTAGGCCAGGCCTATGACTCTCACTATCTGCATCCAGCATCTTTCTAAACATCACCACCCTCCAGACATCTCGTAGAGGAGGCATGCAAGAAAGGGCCTCAGATGATGATTGCAGGGTTTGGATCGGTTCATATGGGGAGAGGTAGACCATGAGATATTGTGGTCCTGAGCTGTTTAAGGCTTCATAGGTCAAAACCAGCGGTTTGATTTAGGCCCAGGGTAAAAATGAAGTCAAATAATAAAAAAGAAGGCAATTTAGAAAATTAACCATGAAATATTGTCCAGTTTATTTCTTCTGGTTACACACTAATATAGTTTGCTAATCTTGCATTGAAAGTTACTAACCATATACTTACCTCTAGATTAGAACCATGATAGACACTAATTCCCCTGGAAAAATTATTTCTAAACCAGCCTTGTAGACAAAATATGGTCACCTTTTGGGAGGGTGTGTGTGGTATTTTGCTTCAAGGCTTTTAAACAATTCAAATTACTTCAAATTTGAAACCCGCGAATGGGTGTTAACTCTGGAACTGTCCCTTTCCTGTGTGTTGCTAATTATTAAAGGCACATGGTACAGGAAATGAATAATTACGTTTCGTAGCAATCATACCAGTTAGCTAGGCACATATTCACCTAGAAACCATACTTCTTTTGTTCTGTCTAGCAAGATGCTGAGCAGATACACACATCTGTCAATCAGACATGAAAGTGTGTTGGCACTAGATGAGATATTTAGTGCAGGTCTGTGCTGAGTTGAGACACTTTCAGTGTGTATCCAAGCAAAACGTGCAACTTCATGTTCATCTGCTACAAAAAATGACTTTGGAAAGAAATCCGACCCATTTTGCATAGTTCTGGAGTACTGTCTTTGTTCGCCACTCAGATTTAGTCACAAAACTATAGTAGTGGGAAATCTAAAAATGCAAAATGAAGTAAATTGTGCATCCTGTAAGTTTTCCATTATCACATAAGGAACAATAAATGCAGAAAAGTTAACATCAATAGGGTGATATCTAAGTAAACATCCACCCTTCCTTATTTATACCTAAGAACTGGAATTCCTCATGCACACCCTAAATTCTGTGGGGGGGGGAGTGACTAACTATTATTATTATTATTATTATTATTATTATTATTATTATTAGTCCAATGATTTCACAAAGTGTGGGATATTCTCAGGTTCAAGAAGCTTATGTACCAAATTAAAGCTATCGTGGGCAGAGATGCAGCAAAGGCCTTTCTGCTTATTTGGGGTCTAATTAGTATGACAGGAGCCTTACTAGATCAGCAGCAAACTCCCAGAAATATAAAATGATACATGCATGTTAAAGCCTTGCAAGTTCTGCCTCATGACATGGCTCTATAGTTCACATTCAGAGGTGTTCCCTGTATCATGCCTTATTTGTCACTTCTCTAGCACTCACTTTCTTTGCAAGTATGACTGTAACTTTCATTGCTCTAGATCTTGTGTTCTGCTCATTTTACGTATACACTCTAATTATTTTGCTTTTGATACTGTTCACGTTTATTCTTATGTTAGGTTTTGGTTTTGGAAAATTGTGTGTGAACAGCTCAAAGAAGGCTTTACCAATAAAGAGCTTTTTAAAAGAAAAAGGGAACTGAAGGATAACAAACCTAAAACAATATTCCAATGGTACTCCACACACAATTAGCAATTTTTTTGGCTGAAACATGCATTGCTGGAGGTACAGGGGAATTAAGGCAGATTTAATACCTATCTTTCGGAGCTGTAAAAGAGTAATACTTAAATACATATTTAAATTAAATGAAATAGAAATAGAAAAGTTCAGGAAAGCTGTTAAATTCTTGCAGATTTTTTTTAAATGAAGTGCAGAGAAGAAAGAGGAGGGGGGTGAGAGAGAGAGGGAAGATGACAGAAACTGAAAACCAGGCAGGTATCACTATGGACAACCCTACTGCACTACCACAATTCTAAGGAATATGTTCAGTTCTAATTCAAGTTAGTCTCAAGCTCCCTACATTTATGTAATCTCATCATTAAATGAATTGCAACTAACCAGAATCCTACCAAACAGAAGGGAACTCATTTGCGATACACACATATCACATATCTTAATTTTTCTAGACAGTTGAAAATAAGTAAACCAACAAAAATGATTTTCTGGCAAAACAGTTTTTGAAAGAAGCATCCTACCCTTCTGTTTCAAAATACAGTGGAAGCTCGGGTTGTGAACATAATCCGTGACGGAGGCACGTCCCCAACCTACAGCGTTCGTAACCTGCAGCGCTGCATCCGCACATGCATGTGACGCGATTTGACGCTTCTGCAAATGCGCAAAGCACGATTTAGCGTTTCTGCGCATGCAGCGAAACCCAGAAGTAACCCTTTCCGATACTTCCGGGTTTCCCACGATCCATAACCTGAAAACGTGTAACCCGAAGCGTCTGTAACCTGAGGTACCACTGTACTTGAATCTTCCTAACAGAAACTTCCACTGCTGCTATATCACAGGAAAGCCAAATACCAACTGTAAGAGATTATCATACTAGCAATATTATTTATTCTCTAGTCATTTGTGGTCTGTAACTGGGCCTGCAGGCAGTAATTTTACTGCACTGGAAGTCAACATGTAAGTAAAATTATCAATGATTAAACCATATGCACTGGGAGAGGATATGCTCTCCGACAAGTTAATACAAAGAGTGTTAATGGTAACTTAGTTCTGTTGGCCATATATAGGTCCGTTCTCAGATTACTGGTTGAGAGCTGAGCACATTATGCCAAAAGAATGCTACTCAAACACAACACAATGAATATAATTTACAACTTCTAGTAATAAACTGCTTTACTGCTTTGTCATGTAATAATCACTTACAACAAGATTTTGTCATAGTGGTATAACCACCATTAAGTATCTACCTAAGCAGAAGGCTTACGTGAAGTTCACTTCTCTTAGCAAAATAGACCGAGAAAACTAACTTTAACAGAGAAAAACAATAGCCTGCTCTACATACATGTATGAGAGGTCACACACTCTCAGGAAATAAAGTCATCAATTTCTGAAAGTAAATATTCCATTTGGCTGATGTAATTTATCAAATGTTTACAACCAAGTAAATAAAATGATCACAGCAACATGACATTTTGTGCCATAGTTGTGAGCAACTTTTCTCTTTCACATTTTGGTATTTTGATAGCAATGACACATTGTTCTGTGTTCTTCGTGATCACTGTTTAGCTATTTTCACCTGTGTTTTCTACTGAATTTGACTTTTGATTGCCTGTCCATTTTCAGTGCTTTCTGCCCTTGACACTATCCAATTTATTTATTTCCATGATCCAAGAAAAACCACAGAATGCTTTGATCATTTGTAGCAAATAAAATTGCAGAGCAAAAGTGCACAGGGTAGTGATCAGACAGCAGAATTTTAAAACAGCTGGACTAGTAATTAATTTTAAAACAGAAGAAGTGGTTAAAGTTCATCAAAAGGAGCGGGGAAGCATGTCAATGCTGAGAAACCTTTATCCATGGAAAAGAAATTTAAAACCTAGGTAAAGCTCATCTCACTCAAATCAGACTCTCAGGCTGTGCCTAGGTGGAAGTTTTCCAATGCCTGTGGCACTAAACAGAAAGTGAATATCTAAAGAAGACGTACTACTGCATGCTTTAGTGCTACAATTTCTGATCTGGCCTGTACCCCTTGGATTGATCCTGCTAATCTTTTTGCATCAGAAGGAATCTCCACGTGGCTTGCAGCAGTAAGGCACACCAATTCAGGGCATCTTTTAAATGTCTGGGTTTGGAAGCACCCACAGAATCCTTTCTACCACAACACAGTGAAATACATTTTTTAAAAACCGAAATGCACAAGAAAACATCCTGTTACATGGTCTGTTCTTCCACTAGGCATGAGCTATTCCAGAGGACAGTGATAACAGATTTAGTTTGGATGAGAGAGCATTGGGGGAATTAGGCTGTCTTTGTAATGTCTGGGGGGCCCTCCAAGCTGGTTTTGTTTGGCGTGTTTGTGTGTGTAATCTGCCATATCATCAGTGCATTACAGGTGGATTTATACTGGACCATCCACACATCTTTCCATTTCATTAGTGTTTCTGTAATGCTTCCGCAATGTTACCACATTATTGCTGTTTGGAGGGACACACCTGCACTACAGTGCAACAAAAGGAGGAGCAAACAAACAAACAAACATGTTACATTTGTAACAGGATTTCAGCAGAAAGCTATGGGACACGCACTGGTTGGAAATGAAGAACTATGTCTGTCCTGTAACGTTTGCAGGCGCAATATTGAAAGCAAGATCGTGTATAGCCATCCCAATATCATCATGCACACAAGTCATTATGAAAGAGAAAGATGCCCGGAGGGGCCCTAATTTATTTGCAATATGCAAGCATACCACTGTAAGATCAACTCTTTACTCGACTGATGGTGACAAAATGACTTTAATTGGAACAAACTCTAACACACACATATAGGACATGGGAAAAGCCCACCAGAAATCTCTCTTCAAATGCCTCAGGGCCCATATCAAGAGCTCCTGAGCTTTTTGTAAAACCTAGACTGGAACAGCTCCTGACTCTGGTGAACTGGAATGTACAAAACACAGACAGGGTTCCCTTAACATTACAACCATAAATGGAAGCAAGGAACAGAGTATCTGCCACTCTGCACTAGACTGATCCTGAACTCCAAGACTATGCTTCATCTTCAACCAACACACACCATTTACTTCATCTGTCGTTGTCTCCTCAAAACTACCAGTTTCTAGCGTCCCCTTGTTCCGATTCTCAGCTATTGACTACAGCACTCCACCGGGTTCGGGGTTAGCCTTCAGGCCTCATAGCTGGTTATCTAACTTGCTCTTGCACAGACTTCTTCAGGCTTACTTTAAGGTTTTCTACAAACTTCTTCTGAAGCTTTTCTTGAGTATTGTGAGGAATCAATTAGTGCCCTGTCACTTTTGATCCAGTGGATACCATGGCTTTTGATCCAGTGGACACCTCTGCTAATAAAAAGGGAGGGAAGGGCGTTTTTGCCAGTTCTCCTTTCCCCCTCCATATCTCCATGCCACCTTCAACCCTGTTCTGGAAGGTTCCTCAATTCAGTTTTTAGGGGGTACTGGCAACTGCACAGGGGAGGGAAAATCTCCAAAAGCTGTCTGCTTTCCCCTTCTGTTAGCTGAAGCAGAAGCCCTTCAGGGAGAACAAGATCACCAACTGGTTTCCACCATCTGCTACTATTTCTTACATTCAATCACATCAGTTCTCATTTTCTCTCAAGGGAACACAATCTCACTTTTCACACCAGTGTCACATACTCCCCACTTACCCAAGAGGTTTTAAATTCTAGGGGGACAGCACCACCAGATTGAAATACTTCTCCTTCCTGAGTTCTCATAGTGCTTTATTAAAGCTATCTATCCTAACGAATATCGCCATACCTTTTGAACGTATTTCCTCTTTCAGAGTAGCCTGCCTCAAATGGTTGTTGGAAAGATGAAATGAGATAACTAAGGAATTCACGTACGGACTCACCAAATGAAAATATTGTAATTGTGTCTTCTCTTGCTTGATCTTATGCTACATATTATTTTAGAGGTGTGTTTTTTTCATTATTTCCTTTTGTCTACATGCAAATGATTTCCTTTTCTGTCATAATTTACGAATTTTAATAAAAACACAGGGATAACTCTGTGTATGCTGCCTTGACTTCTCTGGTGGAACAAATTTGATAAACGAACAAAACGGAAAACAAACGTTTTCCTGTTTGCCCAACGTTGCAGCGGAATTAGTTACTCTCACATGACAAACGAAGTTTACACGTGTCCAATCTCAAATAGCTGCAGAAAGCTTATACAGAATCATCAGCTATAGTTCAACCCTTTCTTGTATTTTCCTCCTCCCCTTCCTTTCCTACCCAATCTCTGGAGAGAGCTTTGGTCATCCAGAATAGAAACTCATCTCCTTTGTCTGGCATTCCATCTCAAAAATAGTATGCCCCATCTGTTACATAAAACACTACTTTCAGGCTGAAAAAAATATTCAGATTGCTTTGGAAATTAGTTCTGTACTCTCAAACAAAACTAACAAAACAAAACAGATAAAGATGTACAGAGACCTGTTTTGTAAGCTCTGTGATTTCTGTGTTGAAAGACATGCATTTGATAGCAGACAATTCCCAACTCTGGTAGAATTAAAAAGTTGAAAACCAAGAAGGTTGAGCATTGGGCTGAGTGACTGCAACTGGGTTGGAAGAACAAGTTTCAGCTCCTCGCTGAACAAAAATATGGTGAAGAAGAGAAAGTAGAGAAAAAGGAATATCAGCTAGTTCAGTAGAAGCAAACAGTGCCCTCCATATATTGTTAGACAACAACTTGCTTGATCTCCAACCACTTGGCCATGCTGGATTGGCCTGATAGGATTCATAGCTCAGCAACACCTGGCAGGCACCACAATGACTACTCTTTTTTTAAAACAACAATATTTTATTGGTTTTATTTTTGGAATTAATATGGAATGACAATGCCCACACCCAACAGTACTGCCTCCCCACCCCTACCCTCCAAACAGAGGTTCCTTGTGGGAAAACACTGTTCCAAAGTGTGAGGTGTGAGCCTGGTGGCTCCTGAGTGAGATGAATCAGATACAAGAGGGAATGATGGAACATGGCTCTTATTAATTTTTATTATATTGATATAGGCTATTTTGGGATCTTATCTTTCTTTCAACTCCTTACTACCCTTTAGCTTTGAGCCCTTGAGGACAGGGATTAATATCAGCAGTGCGATTTTTCTAGAAAAATAGGTGCTGGAACTCACCATGAACTTCTCCCTTATTTTCTTAGAATGGCAATGGCGCTCACGTGACAAGAGCTGGAGTTGAGATCCAGTGAGCTCCAGCTGAAAAGAGAGCCTTGAGTATTAGCCATATCATTGAAACCTGACCTACTGTGATCAAGTAGTCTATAAGTCACTCATATAGATATATAGACCAAACTCCAAGCATTATAGAGGTTTGCCTTCAGTGTATTCAGGAATAAACATTATACGCCTTACTGGTGCTAACCACCCCAGTCCAAGACTACAAAAGAGAATTGCTAGCCAGATGAAGCAGTGTTGTGGTTTTCAATGCTTTGAAAGAAAGAAAAAATGAAAACAAAACCCTTCCTCCTTCAAGCAGCAAAATGACAACCAGGAGCCGAGAGCCAAGCAAAAGTTGAAGGGGCTTATAGCAAAAAATAATAAAAATAAAAATACCTCAAGCGGAAATTCTGTGTCACAAACTACAAACCGAGCAGCATCAAATCCATGGTTGCCAACCACCCTTTCATTACTCTTGGGAGTTATATCACACCTGTGACTTCCTCTGCAGTAGAGTTGGAGTGGGAGACCCTGAGACTTCAGGGCACATCCATAGCATCTTTTCAACAAAGGAAGTACGCTTGCACAAACTAGCTCTCACCACATCAGTGGGGAAAGTGGAAAAGCAAAACACACTTTTGCAGGCACCCAAAACTCCTACACAGAGTACAGATTGTCACTAGCTTGTCAAGTTAGATTCTGCACAGCTGAAAACATAATGACCTAGGCAACTGCAGCAAGCTTCTGAATACTAGTTACTGGGGAGCTCAAGTGGGGAGGGTGATGTTGCAGTCAGGTCCTTCTTGTGAGCTTCCCACTGGAATCTCATTAGACACTGAGAAAACAGAATACTGGACCAGATAATCCATGGTCTTGTTACCACAAGGCTAAACTTTTCTGCCTACCTAGCTGTCTCATCAATCAAAAGTATGGATAGACCACCAGCAAAGCCTGGAAAATATAAAATTATATATTCATAGAAGACTAGAAATCTCAATGTCTGGTGAAGCTTTCTAGTTCACTATGGAAAGTGATCACCAGGCCATGCCTTATTTATCATGGGTCCATCATTTGATTTATTTGTATACATGGCACTAGCTTCAACGCATGTGCTGTAGATTTTAACTGATCCTTGTTTTATGTAAAGGCTCTAATTATTTTATTTTTCTTACTTTCCATATTTATGCTATGTTTGGTTTTATAAACCTATGTGAAAATAGTATAATAATAATAATTATTATTATTTAAAATTTTAAAGAAGCATAAGGGTTTTATCACCAGTACAACTTTGCATCAGTTTCCTCAAAAGTGTGCATAGTTCCCAAATGTGTTGTGTGGACTTTTTAAATCCGTATTTCCTACTTCAACAGAGGCGAGCAAATTGTGTTACACCTATAGCAAACATTTAAGGCACATTTAAACCACTTTAATAGTCATGGCTTCCCGACATAGAATTCTGCCAAGTGTAGTTTACCCCTCACAAACCTACAATTCCCAGGACTCTTAACAAAATGAAGTCTGAATTTTGGGAGAAGGAAATAATTCCCCTGTCCACAATGCTGTTTGCCCTGGCTGGACCGAGCCAGCAGGTTTTAAGTAATGACAGTTTCTGTGTAAGAGAATCTACCATCATCACCTTTGGAATGCTCTGCCTATATGCAGTCAGCTGAAGCTACGAACCAAAAAGAGAAAAAAAATGTCAAGGCTGCTGAGCCCTTGTCCTGTTTAGCACTGTTGATCAAGATAGAGTGCATCTACTGAAAGCAGTGTTGTAACCAGTAGAATCACTGCAGTAGTGTTTTGGCAAGAACTCTCAGGAGCATGTCACAGGTCAGAGTTTTACTGCTGATTTATCTGATACACAGAGCTGCACATAATGCTTCAAGTTCAAGCAATTTCAAGAAGCATATTTTTAGTTTAGTTCAGTTTAATTTATATGTCACTTTTCCATGGTGAACCGTGCCCAAAACAACTCAAAATAAATACGGTGTCACAAATGCACAGTACACATGGTTAAAAGCTTCTCTCCCTTTTCTTCTATGAAGCTTCTTGACAACTCAGAGAAGTTCTTTCTTCAACAGCCGGGGGGAGGGGGGCGAGGGGTGTACAAAATTATTGTTGTGGATAGATGCCATTTCTTATTAACTAGAACGTACAGGATGTGAACTTTTCTGACATTGGTCTAAATTCTTACATTGAAGGATCATTTAAACACAGCTTTGCCCTCCTTGCTGAAGCCATCTGCAAATCAATTCTCTTCAAACGCTGTCCAGAATCCTCTGCATCAAACCCTGTATAATATTTCCAGGGTAGGCTGGGTTGTTTAGATTTTCAAAAGCAGTGACACTCTCTTGAGGCTTTCGTTTTATTTATTTTTCTGTATTTTGGAGCATGTCAGCAAGTTGACCAGGCAGACACAAAATTGCGTACAGATTGCAATATAAAGAAGTGGTGATGACTGCCTTTCAAAGAATCATAGAACTGCAGATCTGGAAGGAACCCCAAGGGTCATCTAGCTCAACCCTCTGCAATGCTGGAATCTCATCTAAATCATACATGGCAGACGGCCACATAATCTCTGCTTAAAAACCTCCAAGGAAAAGAGTCCGTCCCCTCCCAAGGGAGACCGTTCCACTGTCGAAAGAGCTCCTACTGTCAGAAAGTTCTTCCTGATGCTTAGTCAGTAGCAAGCACTGTACCACACATACTTCTGTTTTAAATCACTATCCTTCGACCTCAGTGCTCCTTCTGCAAAACAGGAATGTTAAAGACCTAGCTCATAATTTGTTACGAGGACAGATGATATGAAAGATTGTGAAGCACTTTGTATACTAATAGCAGGGCATTAGTATATCGGGATACTAACAAGCAGTAGTTGAGCAGAATGTGAACACTTCAAGAATGAGCACTGTGTGGTGCTGTCACAAGAATCATCTGCTTACAAAGCCTGAGTATGGCTTGCACAATAGTTTTTCTCTTTCTTATATTTATCCTCTCAAGATAACATTAGCAAGCTGACTGCAGGAGACACACATGGACACACTGCAATCTTAAGTATGTTTACCCAGTAGAAAGTTCCACGTAGCTCAATGAAATTTATTGCCAGTAAGTGTGTTTAGGATCACAGCCACGGTAATCTAATTTTCATTAATAGAATATGGCTTCCCCAATGCTAAACATTTGTGTCAATGCAATGTTTAAGGTCCCTGGAAACTGAAACGTAAGAGCAAAATTTCTGCTGGAATAGTAGGGAGGTTCTACCATCCTAAGAATTTGTATCTTAGAAGATGACCTTGTCTCCCTTTTGTCGCTGTCTTCAAAATGAACACTTCTTAGAAAGGAAAGGGATAATAGGGAAAACAACGTTCCATGCTGAAAAGATATAACTAGCTATTTTGGGAGGAAAACAGAAGGTATTGTCTAGTATGTAGTGCGCACAAACTCCTTTTTCACCACTTCATTTTGTACTACAACTATAGTTAAGCCTTACAATATGTCATACATGATGGGTGAAATGGAGGACATTGTTTCTTTTAATTTTGCATGCATGGTAATGCATTTAACCACTAAGGTCATACCTGCATGCGATGACTGACAACTTTTCAGCTTGATTCAAAGCAAACAGCTGCTAGTTTGATTGCTTAGCAACTAAAAATTGATAGATGACCCTTAAGATGGATAACTACCATAAATCACCTCATTCAGACACCCAGGGAAAAATTAAAAAACAATGGCTTTCATGACATTTGCTGCATTCTGTAATGTGCCGTGATAAATTTGGCTACCTTATGGAGGCACAGTTGTGCCTGCTGAAATTAGACAGTTTTCTGCGTTCTATACTTCTTGCAGCTTTGAGCCTACTCTGCAAGGTGTGTTCATATTAATATACTCCACTGCCAGAAAAAAAGAAGAATACCAGAAGCTGCTGTCAGTCACCATGAGGCAGGGAGAATCTGTATTCTATCTCGGCATTGCCAAACAGCTTTTAATCAGGAAACAGCAGTCTTATATCATAACTGAGGCACAAGCCTACATGCATTAATAATGGTTACAATAAATTTAGTGTAATGACTTGACCCCTGGTCGACATTACAGATGTTGTGATAAATATGAATATAATGAACTGCTTCCTGTTTGTAAATATGTTGCATGCTTCCAGGTCGGGAGAAAAATAACCCTCATGCAAATTCAACCACGTTTATAGGTCTAGGATGGGCTGACAACCCAAACCACAACTCCATTTAATTTTAAGCCAAAGTATTAGGATTTGAGCCAATTTATTTGTACTAAATAGGACTAATCTTGATCCTAAAAATATGTGCTTGGAATTCTCTTCAACATCTATGGAACTGACTTCAAATCAAGTAGTATGCCTAAGACCAGGCTGCACCCTAAACACACTTACTGAGGCTGTGGTCATTGTCAGAACTATTACATCTGGTGGCAGTGAAAAAGCCTAGTGGCTATTTTACCCAAGCTGGTTGTGTGCACCTGTCACCATGTGCTGAACTCAGCCTTTGGCAACATGCCACCACAACCAGATTGCCATTTCCCCTGTAATTGCCATAGGTGGACACAATTATGAGCATATTAAATTCAATGCTATTATTTCCAAAATGTATTAAATACTGGAGCATATAGGCTAAAATCAAATAACATTGGCTTAAGTGAGTTGTAGATCATGCTATCTGTGGGTTCCCTATCAGAGAAAGTGTCTAAATTAGTTTAGATGCCAACCCCTCATCGTAACTGCATTGTGAAGTAGGCTATAAACTGCTCAGAATGCAGACTGGTATCCCTGAAATTATAATGTCAAACACCAGAGAGGAACATTAGTTGCCAAAAATATCTAAATGCAAGATCACACTTCTGCAAGTAAATCAACATTTGGAAAAGGAAATTCCCCTTATTGTTGCAGATAATGGATTTTCTTCGTTTGTTATAAACAGAACTGAGAAGCATTCTAAAACAGATGTTCATAATTGTTTTTATTTTTGTTGCTGATTTTAATTCTGCTTCCACAAAACTTTCATTAATGTTTTATATTATTTCTTTCCCTTTTAACTTTGAGTTTAATACCAAGCTTACACCTTGTTTTGTTCTTCAGGTTAGAAAAAAGTTAATTCTGCTTGCACAAAACTTTCATTAATGTTTTATATTCTTTCTCTTAAAACCAAACTTACACCTTGTTTTTAGGGTTAAAAAGGAGATATTCCAATGCCTATTACGGCCTGTATATGCTGAAGTGTTGGGGTTTCCAGTCATTTATTATTGATAGGATCATTTCTATCCTGAATTTTTGGTCCTAAAAAAAGTTACTCACTCAAAGCAGCCACCAAAACGTATTAAGAACATCAAATCATCAAAACAGTAAACTGTAAAATGGAACTAATTCAACAGCAGCAGACGAGTCAAAAACGTAGCTTGCGATTATTATTTAGAAAGACTACTCACTAATAGATGTCTGCCTACAACTAGAAACTGATCTCTACAAACTGGAGAATGAAATCTGTAGAACATGATGAGACACCCTCCAGTTACCTCATGCCCATTTTATTTCCTATGTAAAAAATTTATCTGCTCAAAACCAAATCTGGAAGGCCTCATAATGAACCCAACAGTAGCCATTTTTGTGAAGCATAAAAACCATCCAGAGCACTCAGTAGAGCAAGCCTCTCCTGGGTCCATAGCATCACATTATCAAGATCCTCTAATGCCTTCATTTTCAGAAATCATTCTTTACCCCATCATCTGTACTCATACCACACATGCTATTCTTTGGTTCACCAGATTACTCATATTCTAAAATTTAGCTAAATATTTACAGAAAGGTTAAATTAGTTTTAAGCACAAACAACATTACAAAATTTAAAACGACTGCATTTTGAAATATAAATTGCATTGTTACGAACTTAATGAAAGTTCTAGAACAACGAGTTGGTAACAACACTCTAAGCAGAACTACATCATCGTGCTTTACGCATCGTTGCAAGCTTCACCTGAAAAAGTGAGGAGGTACTTCCAAGACCAGCATATATGTAATACAAGCCATGCCTTAACCATGGTTATAGGATTGACTGCAGGTGGTAAGACTATATGCCCTTTCCCCCAGGTCCTCCCCTCTCAAGCATGGATTTCCCCACCCTTTCCCTACAGCGCTTAACCATGGTTCACCATT
This sequence comes from Podarcis liolepis, assembly GCF_965112155.1. NCBI lineage: Eukaryota > Metazoa > Chordata > Lepidosauria > Squamata > Lacertidae > Podarcis > Podarcis liolepis. Next base: position 55,080,997 of record NC_139560.1, on the reverse strand, counting down.
CAATGTCATTAACTGCAGCTAATGCAAACATTCCCACCTAACATTTGAAACTCTGCTTTGAAGCAGGTTACCAATTCCAAATTAGGAACTATGGCTAACTTCTATATGGATGTACCAGCAAATTATGGTTTGGAATGATGAGAATTCGCAGTGAATAGGAAAGGAGGCTGGGAAGCAAGGATATGATCCTAACGCCCTGCCATGATTAAGTATCAACCAATATAATGTACAAACACCACAAATTGCTATCAACTTAACATTACACACAGATCAGACCTCTCTCTTTTTTTCTTTTTCTTTTTTGCAGTAATACCATATGGGCATATGGCAATAAGAATGATTTACTATACGTTGCAAAAAAATATCAATAAAATTAGGTGTTGTTTTTTTAAAAAAAACCCTTCATTTTGCCACATTTTATGTATCAAAAGATGTACTGCCATGCTGGACAACTGAGTGTCGATAGTTGGTTCATATCAATAGGACTCTTCAAGCAACGTGCAACTGTATGATTTAGACTCCATTTGATATAGAAAGCTTTCACAATATGACACACTGGTTATCAGGTTATATTTAATGCTACCAGAATTTCATGATATCTCATACAGAATACAGCTAGGCTGCAGCACTTCAGCAGCCATGTGACTAAAGGCCCAAGCAAACAAAAGCATTGAGTGCACCTCATTTAATGTCTCTTATGATGATATATTTAAGCTAGGATTAATTGCATACATGTAAAATTCATATTCAATCACTCTATTTGTGTCTCAGCTGTAAGCCTTTGATGTTTCTATGAAGGATCCACAAAAGGAGACAAGAAGGCATGCTGGCCCTTTAAAACTGAAATGCTTGTTTCCTTTCTGTAAGAAAAGTAAATCATGCTGTAGTGAGTGGAGCTTTGAAAAAGCATCCATCCATTAAAGTTCATGGATCCTCGTTTCCAGATTGTCCCTCCCCTGGCTGTGTCTCAAGTTACAGCCTTGTACAATCCAAGTCTAAATAATATTCACCATGATAAATGACACCATAACTCCGATATCCACAATCAATCTTTGCTTTAAAGATACATCCATCTTCAATAATGTTGATGGGGATTCTGTAAAATGGGAAACGTGACTGTTTTCCCGACCTCCTAACAGTGGGGGAAGGAAACTCTGAGTGATGGCTGTCAGCTCACATCTGGCTGCAAAAATAAATTAGCCTTATGTAGACAAATGAAAGGACCAGCCCTGACTAGAAAACAGCCACTCCTGAGCAATGGCTAATTTATAGGGTTCCTTTCTAGAAAGTTCCTCGCTGAGGCTACAGTCCCCTTAGCTATCTCTTTAAATGATATCTGATGCTGTAAATAATTTTACTGTGATAGCAGCAGCTATGCATAATGTTTTTAAAGGGGTCTGTGTGAGTGAGAAAACAATAACTGTTCTCTCATACGAAATAAAAACGAGACAGTTGGGGAAAACTTTTGTTTCAGCTAAAAATATGTTTATATTCTGGCAGTCTAATCTATGGTTAAAAGAAAATAATCACATTCGAGCCGTTAATCTTAATGGCCTTATAATAGTGCTGAATGACAAGGTTAAAAAATAAATAAACAACTGAGTGTAAAACTATTTTAGTTGCAGTTGCTTTTCTTCTTTGTAAGTGAAGCACTTTTTACGGAGAATTCTGTAAACTAAGTCACCTTATTTGTGCAGGTGTTGTATGAGTCATACATGCTACACAGAAAAGAAACCCCTTATGTTACCTGTTCAGGTACTTTATATTGAAGTACTTAATATTCAAAACCAAGCAAAAAGCTTAGCAGAGACAAAATCTGAACGACGACAAAATGCATGAAAATGCATAGGGAAGGTTATTCTGTGCAGTGCCAGACCTTTTATATCACAGCAACATTACAATCCTATGCATGTTTCCTGAGTGGGTAGTCCTACGTTGAACAATGGGGCTTACTCTGCAGTAAGTGTGTTTAAGAGAGGAGGCTGAAACACTTCGGAAATTGTTAGGTCTCTTTTTTCTTGTAACGAGAAAACTTAGTATTTTACTTCTTGTACAGCAGTGCCCCACACATAGATGACTTAAATGCAGCTAAACTTTGCAAGAATATACCATCACTAATTGTGTCCCCCACAAGAAAGAAAGAAAGAAAGAAAGAAAGAAAGAAAGAAAGAAAGAAAGAAAGAAAGATTTCCGAACTCTCCAAGGAAGAATCCATATTAGTGATGATGGTGGAGGTTGTGAGGGTTAATTTTGTGAAGGTTGAAGGACTTACAGTAATGCTGTGAAGACAGAAACATCACAGGCTTTCCTGGCAAGAGGCTCAGAGAGGGTAGGAGGGGACTACGAAATGAACTCTCTCAGGCTTTGTCATGTACGTTTCCCAAGGCCCGGACTGGCCCCTTTGATAAATGACACATGTCATTCTGTCAGAGGCTGACACTGCAGCTGGGAGGGCTAGTGATATATGACTCCACTGAAAAGGAAATCAACTTTTTGGCACTGACTAAGACTGTGCCCTGTGTAAGGATTTTGTTTCTAAAAAAGTGAAAGATAGACTTAGGATTTGAAGCGGGGTGGGGGGGTGGGGAGTTGAAAAACAGATTGAACGACAGCTTACACTTAATTTATGTTAACTCGGTAATGGTGAAATGTGCTAGCCTGTGATAAATAAAAGCTACATTAGTCAATTATTAATCACACTCTAACTTGTAGCCAAAACCCATGACTTAAATCTGAGGCCTGAGCTGCCTTACAAACAGATAAGACAGTGTTTGATAGATGTCTTGCATAGTGTAATCAGGAAGGAATCAAAGGCTTAGTGGTTTAACCAATGAGGGTGTGTAGAAGGTTCTGGAATCTGAAACTGGGTAAAGTGGATAACTGGATTGAAAGCGCCCTTTCACAGAGGATACAGTATATCTTTTGACTGCTTAAAAAAAGGAGAGAGGGAGAGGGAGAAGCATATCTGACTTTAGTTTTAATCTTTTTTATATATAAATACACGGATGTCTTGAAACTGTATTTCCCTCCCTACAACTACTGTGTTAAATCATTTAAATCTGATCACTATTATGGATTCTCACCGAGACATCAAGTGTTTCAAATATGATCGTTTTGCACGGATTACAATTTAAGCATTTTATTTAATCGAATGAACTCGCATCAGGCTACGACACATTCATGCAGATACTAGCTGTAGAGGAAAAAAAGCACAAAGCTGCATAAAATAAATGATTTCTATTCAGCCAGGCTGTAAAGACAAAATAAAGGATCTGAGCTCCAAAAGGGAAGAAAAACCTGAAAATCAACCGTGCATAGGGGGCAGGGAAGCTGAATCTAAAATGGCCACAATGAGGATCTCTGAAAGGCTCACACTTCACCTAGGAAGGAAACTGCTGTGTGTTGTCTGTCCGTGGCAGGCAGGTTAATATAACAAACTCTCCACTCTTAAGGTGCTAAATTTCTCCTCGCTGCCCACAGGCCTAGCAGAAGATGCCCATATCAATAAAGATCTGTCTACAGATGGCATGTGAGGTAGAAGTCGTTCACGTGCTTGTACACAGGGAAATCTCACCCGTGGTGTATTCTCATACATGCTCTTATGCATCTGTATCATATAAATTCAATTTAAGCTGAAGTGAAGTATGTATGACCTTTCACTCACATTGGTTAAAAAATCACTCCATATTGAGGGCCAACAGTAGATTTGTGCAGAGCTTTTTATCTGGACAGTTGTAAACGACATTAACTGGTTTTGTTACCCAGACATTTTGTTTTAGCACAGCCTTAATGCTAAGCAACTAGCAATTTCCATGCATTTAAATGAAATAACCTTCATGTACAAATCAGCAGTATTCTTTTAATTTTCTGGGAGAGTTCATAGTCCAGCTACAAATTATTTGAAAGTCCTTTGTCATGCAACACATAGGGTTTTGTAACTGGAACATAAAGCCCTTATAATACTGTGTTAATTTCTATATCATTGGGACCTGTGTCCCATTTTATTCCTGGGCCGCTGTGTAAAAATAAAAGGAAGCCACAGAATTAAAACCACTTCTCCATCTTCATAGAACTGCCTTTCGTTCCCTAGTGCCTCCCTAGGGCTGGGTTGCTAACTAACCAGAAAAAAATACCCTGACCTGTTCTTGTGACTTTTAACAGCAATTTTAACAGCTAGGAAATAGGCATGATCACCTTCTATTGCCTGCATACCAAGGAGATTAAGGGTGCAGAGGTTGGTCAAAAAGTTGGCAGGTGGGCAAGGAGCGGAAAAGACAATGAAGTTAAGCAAGGAGGGGAAAGTGAGGTGCTCCATGCAACTTGTAGAACCACTTCAACTTCCCCAGAGGTAACCTTCCCTGTTAGCATGGCTTCAAAGCACCTTAAACACAGCTGAGAGCCAAAAGTAAAAAAGCAATACCATAGGCCAAGTGAGGCAGAAGGTACGAAACGTAACCTACCCTACCCATTAAATTGATGGACCATTATATAGTATTCAAATAATAACCAGGCAGCAAATAAAATATGTACTAAAACCTCATTCCTAATAAAAAGCTTAATTGTGCCCAGAAAACCAAAGCCAAATAGGTATTTCAATACTGCTGAAATAGGTTAACTTCAGCTTTCGAAAGGATTTCCAGAGATTGAGGGCAACAACCAATAATGCCTCTCTAGATGCCCTTATGATCTACCTGGATCTGGGGGCTCAGTGGCAGCCATTCTTTGATGTGAGCCCTTGTCTGAAATATATTTGGGGGAACCCATCCCAATTTAGTTTGAATATGCACCAGTATCCAATAACATACAGTGTACCTCGGGTTACATATGCTTCAGGTTACATACGCTTCAGGTTACAGACTTTGCTAACCCAGAAATATTACCTCGGGTTAAGAACTTTGCTTCAGGATGAGAACAGAAATCGTGCAGCGGTGGTGCAGCGGCAGCAGGAGGCCCCATTAGCTAAAGTGGTGCTTCAGGTTAAGAACAGTTTCAGGTTAAGAACAGACCTCCAGAACGAATTAAGTTCTTAACCCGAGGTACCAGTGTATCTTATCATCAGTGGTGAAACATTATTATGAGAAGAAATTTTTAATTAAACCTGAAGTATTTGTCATAGAAATAATTAACAGAGAGCTACATTACAATATAACAGCAAAATTGTTACAGATAGGTAGCCGTGTTGGTCTGCCATAGTCAAAATAAAAAAATTCCTTCCAGTAGCACCTTAAAGACCAACTAAGTTAGTTCTTGGTATGAGCTTTTGTGTGCATGCACACTTCTTCAGATACATGCACACTTCTTCAGATATCTGAAGAAGTGTACATGCACACGAAAGCTCATACCAAGAACTAACTTAGTTGGTCTTTAAGGTGCTACTGGAAGGAATTTTTTTAGCAAAATTGTTGTATATGATATATAGACAATATATATGGATATAAGATATACAGCTGTTGTATATAACATATTAAGATAAATATATATTAAATACTTTATATCTTTAAGATATATATTTGGGTGGGCCTGTGGGCCCTCATGTACCATGGACTCTGCAAACTTTATAGGAGGACCACTTTCAGGCCTTGAATCATTTGAGGTTGTTCACACATTCACCCAAACCCAAAAGTTTCAAGCACATACCCAGATTCTTTACATGAATCAGAGACTCCCGCTCCAAAACCTCAGCACTGAGTGTGCCAGTACGATTCAACAAAATGAAAAAATCCTCTATTGTGTGCATCAATCCCAGAAAATTTTTGGATTATAACCAAAACGTTTTAATCCATGGTTAATTGGCCACCAAGTAGTTGGTGTGGGGTGTGTGTGTATCTAGGCCAAGGGCACCAACCTGAATAAAATAAGGGAGGCAGGCAAGGTCCGCACCGTATAATCTATCACAAGACGCGGCACATGCACACCATTTGAAGGCAATGTCCATCAACATTGAAGGCCGCCGGCCTCCTCAAATATTTTATTGGGGGGGGGGTGAAGGGACCTTGGCCCCTAGGAGTTGGCTCCTACAACCTAGGCAGCTGCAAGCTCATATCTAAGTGTCAACTAAAGGGTTGTGGAAGTACACGGCGTGGCAACTGCAACCTCTCCCTACTATGGTATAGGATCAGAAGGCAGTACCCTGAGCAAAACTAATTTACTGGAGAATAAGTGCTACGCAAATGTCCAGGCTCTTATTAAAGGGGATTTTGCTTTGTTTTCTGGCCCATCATTCCTAACGTAAGCTGTTCTACTAACCTGCATATGTAAAGACAGAAACACTTAACAAGTGAGGACTGTATGCAATAAGCAAAAGAATCAGGGCCATGATGAGGCCTGATTTCTTTCTTATGACATCTGGTCTCAAACAGGAGGAAGCATCAGGCACATTGGCCCAAATTCAGGAAAGCACTTAAGGCATATTCTTAAATTTAAATACATAAACACCCTCATCTTTAAGTGCTTTCTTGAATAAAGCTTCAACAAGGACCACTTCTTATCATAGGTGCAGCACTATTTGATTGTATTTTCTATTGTTTATGAAAGCTGCACATATTTTCCAACCAACACCAGAAATCCGTTTACTGGTAGAATTACCAAAAGCATCTCACTCGCTGGGCAAACTATGGGACAAAATAAAAAAAAGGTTTTTATTTTATGGTTTAAAAATGAATGGGATTACATACCAAGAAGGAACCACTGCACACAGAATATAAAAGGAAAATATTTCTACTTGTGCATTTTAAAGCGTCTGAGCTCAAACAGAATTCTTACTTTTTTGTTATGTTTTATCAAACAATTTTTGTTTATTCATAATAAGCTGTATGTATCAGTACCAACATGCCAGGTGCTGTACTTTTATTTATTTAATGCTTTTCTACCCACCTTTCAGAGCACATTTCACTCACAAAGTGGTTTACAAATTCATAAGCTTGTGCAATAGACAGCTTATTTTACAACACTAAACACTGGAAAGAAGTTGTTTAAACCTCCATCATCCATGAAACACTGAATGTTGCAAGTCAAAGCTTTAAGAGTGTGCCTGAGACAAAAATCAGTACAACTTTTGTATTTTATGCACAACACACCATGTTTTCCCCATATGTGGTGATACAGAACTGACAGAAGAAACCAGAAGGTGTTGATTTCAGCTTACCTCAGCTTTAAGAAGTAAAAATAAACTAACACTTGTATCAGAAGTTAAAATCTCAGAAAAAGTAGGCTTACTTTAATAAAAAGGGAAAAGGGGGGAGACAGCTGTTGTCTAAATTCACACTGCCTTCACAGCCTTCAAACCAAGATATACTACAATGGGTGATTAGATGTAAAATTAATTAAATAAACACAAAAATAGAAACACAGTACAATTGTTGTATTTTTAAAGGTGCATAAAAAACCAAAAGTCCTAGTGACGTGTTTTATCTGAAGCACAGTTATTATCTTTGAATGCTTGAAATCAAATTAGGAAGGAGTACGAGGAACAAAACAAAATGATGCATTTCTAAAAATGCTCACAAGCTAATGGCTGAAACTTTTCTACCTTCTTACCAAAATATATTTTCCAAACCATAAAAAATTCAGAGTGAGTGCAGAATGTTTATATATTACTTGAGTCTCTCTTTAAAAGGTTTATACTTTTACTTTATGACCTGTCCTTGATTTGACACTTCCGCTCATCAGAAAGGGATTTATAAGATAATCCTGAAGGTGAGGAACAGACATCTGTCAGGGACTGGCTGGGTTTCACTTTGCGAAATTTAAGAAGGGAGAGAAATCCTGTTAAGCTCTCTTTAGTCACCAATAGACATCAAAGGTAATAATTAAAGAAGACAGACGTCATAAAAAATAAATTTATGTAGTTCTTTATAATGCACAAACACTCCAGTGTGTAAAACATCTTTTAGCAGTGAAAGAAAACACAACATTGGGGGGGGAATCTATTGGGCTTTTTGTGTTTGCTTGTTTGTTTGTTTGTCTACTTGGGGAAAAAAACGATTCCCCCCACTTTTTAAGTACAAGTTTAAACCAAAGACTTTCAAAACCTTTACCATCTGCGGGTACATGAACTATGGATGACCCCAAATGATTTGCACTCTGCTCAGAATCCCTTAGAAAGCACGGGAAAAAGTATCATTAAGAATGACTGATGACTGCCAGTCATGGTTGACCTCACCCAAGCTTTGGTCTCTGCCTCAGTAATAAGCTGTCCTTTATTAGCACCAACACTCCATAAAAGGGGTGTGTTTAGTCACAGGATAGTGGCCTCCTAATGCTCATTGCTTGGCTCTGAAAGATTGATTAGTGCTCATTTTTACTGCCTTCACAGCATATACAGTGACAGCAACACAGAGAGCATCAGGGCCTCCAGCTACAAAACCAGAGATTTGGGGAGGAAAGGCAGTTGGAATATTTTTAAGAAACAGAATTGACGCCTCAGACACAAAACATGTGACACTCATAACCTCATTTAAGCACCAATACCATAAGGATGTGATCCTGCACACAGTTAAATAATTTATTTCACTTATGTTCGTTTATTTTTATCCTGTCTCTTTCCAATTTGAGAGAGGTACGTCAACGGTACCTTCCGGCCCAGGATTTGGCTAGAGACGTTTGATATAAATACTTGCAATGTGAGAAGAGTACAGTACTTGAAATATAAAAGTTATAGGCCCTGTTTGTCAATTGGTTAGTATATTTCCTGTTCCTGGCTTAATAACTCTTGGACTTCTTGCTTTCAGCTGCTTTTGCCTCAAGACTTTTACAACTTGCCAAAATAATTGATGTCCACTTTTACTTTTCAAAGACTGGAATTTCATAATGAGTTTTTGTGCAGAAGAAAGGTATTCTGTATATTCTGAAGGCCAATGTTCCTGGTTCAGATCCTCTTGCACTATAATTTTCACCAGGTGCAAATGTTCAGGGAAAAGGAGGAGACGAAAGCCAAAGAAAGATGAAATGTTTAACTTGAGTTAACTTCTCCTGCCTAATTTGCAGCACTTTCCTTCCACATCTATTCTTTTATTCAACAATCAAAGTCAATGGCTCCATTCAGACATTATGTCAAACAAGCCCTTGTGTTAGCAATACTTTAAAACTCAAACCAATGTTTGCGCTTTAACACAATTGTGCAAATTATGGTTGAGGGGTTCTTTTCTGATTTCTTCCTCTAGCCTCTCTGAACTGCAGTGTCCCTTCGTACAGTAGTCTCTGGAGGAAGGTGGAAAAACCAAAAGTTTGTGAATTCTTTACTACGGTTTGGTGAGATGTCTCAAATGAGCCAAGGAATGCATTTGGTACAATCCAACAATATGAGAAAAACAAATAACTACATGGCAACGGGTGAGATCCAGTGTAAGGTGAGGGGACATCTGCTCATACAACATGATTTCTCATTTCTCCCGTCTCACTTGCAGCCCCTTCTCACCTCCAAAATCTGCTCTAGAGGGTCCTGCATACCCTCCAACATTTATCCAATGAAAATAGTGACGTCCCATTCCATAATGATAATTTTACTATTTATACCCCACACATCTTACTGGGTTGCCCCAGCCACTCTGGGCAGCTCCCCACAAATATAAAAAACATAATAAAACATTTTAATATATTTTTTTAAACTTCCCTACACAGGATTGCCTTCTGATGGCTTGGGGGTTGCATATCTCCATACCCTCCAACATTTCTCCAATTAAAATGGGGACATCCTAAGGAAAAGTGGGACATTCCGGGATCCGATCAGAAACTGGGGTAGTGTCTATAAATCAGGAACGTTACTGGAAAATAGGGACACTTGGAGGGTCTGGTCCTGTTGCACAAGCACATTTCCAGTGCACAAGTGGGCATTAGATGACACCCAGTGTCAGGAACCTGGACCACAGAGCAATGTACCCTTTATAATAATAACAGGGCCATTATAAAATATACATACTTAACAGTAATGAAGTCCAGCCATCATTGTTCAATACTACTAAAAGCAGGCAGGACATGAGCTCTTCCATGAAAATCCATAAAAAATACCTGACAATACTTGTATTTCCTTATTGATATTCACCACCATTTTACACATGCACACACCTGCTAAAAATGTTACTACCTTGTTCCTGGGGGAGATACTACCCTAACCCTACAGCAAGGCCAGATAGTTTAAAATCCAATTAACACTACTTGTATTAATTGTGTTCAAACCTTCCTGCTTTTTCTTTTTAAAACGCTCAACTTCGCAAGGATAACATCGTCTCCCGTGTATCATTAACATCATGGGTATGTGTTTTTTTCTATTTTCACTTTGATCACCTGTGGAGGTAGGAGAGAATTTTAAAACCTCAGCATTTATAATAGTAGTATACAACGTTATATTTGTAAAATATCACTAGTTATTCTGTAGGTGTGCCTTGGCTTAATTTTTTTTTTAATATTAATTCTCCCAATTCAGTGCTTCACCTAAGCTATTGATTATTACTGATTAAGAACTTGCCCATATGACAGCTCTTGGGAAACAGTTATATCATGTTAAAGGAAGATACAGTTGGAAGGTGGAACGGTGTTTTTTTACAGTTTGTTCTGTTATCAGAAAAGGGGAGCAAGTGGCTTTCCATATGTGTCTGCACTATAACTGAGACTGATGGGAATTGGAATTTAACAATATTTGTAGGGCCACAGGTTCCCCATCCCTGTTCTACGTACTGTAATTGGGAACTGAAGTATAATAACCTCACACCAGACAACATTACAGCGGTGGCTTACTGGATTAGTACTTTTAGAACACATTTTGAATACTATGTAATAACTGCTAGTTTTAAAAAATACCTATATTTGAAAGTTTACTTGCAGCAATAATATCAATTAGATACATTGATAATTTGCCAGTAATCCATATTAACCATTGTTGCAAATACAATTAATTCCCTTCTTGCTCACCTTTTTAATTTTTATCCTTACGAAGTTATGTATCTGTATCCACAATCAAATGCCTCAAAAATTCATACTTTTTATTATTTATCTGGCTATGGTAGGTCAATTTTATACCTGATTTAAAAAGTATTTCCTTTTATCTTCAGGGGTTTCATGCAATATATCTTACAATGGAAATATTATTCTCTAAGACAAGGCTTTGATCAGAAATCTAGTGAAATAAACAGTATGCATTACTGGACTCTTCATGATGCTATGTCCTAGGCCATAATGAAACCAACACAACTGTCTAATGTGATTCTTTGCATCTTACTACAGTGTGCCCCCTAGCATCATACACAATTTGTGCTTTTAATATGTAATTAGATGATAAACAACTTAAAATAGCACCCATGCTTGGCATTACTAGATAGC